>NC_090925.1:190402868-191031618 GCF_040938575.1 Ambystoma mexicanum | reverse complement strand
GTATTTTTAACCATCAGCTCTGCTACCATGTGAACTGGGGTACCCAACCCAGCCCTTTAAGAAGAGGCAGCATACTTAGAAATGGATGGAGATGCAGAATATACTCAAACATCAATAATCAAATTGACTCAGGAAGTTGGCAAAAAGTGTGTCTGTTTTACTATCAATTATCTAAAACAGGGAGTTACAACGAACACCAACAGGTTCTTCACAGTCAAACAACACATAAAGAAATCAGGTTATGTACTAAAAACTCATCATTATTGACGGCAATCTACATTTCAAACTCCAGAAACCTACTTGGGAAGTTGATAGGCTTACAAGGAACATCTAGGTATACATTTCCATAATTGTCAGGGAAGGTGATTGGGTCTCTAACATCAGATGGGGCAACTAAGCCCTCCTCTAGTGCAGGTTTCTATGAACGTCATCAAATACACATCGTCCCATTGGTTCTACAAACTATAGGGCTCTCTATTACGTGTCCCTCTATAATTGGTTGGCACCCTTGTACCTCTCTGTAATATTCCTCCTACGCAAGCAGCACACAGGCTGGCACACAGGTGCTGGTGGGCTGGCCATAGCCATAGCTTCCCGCCAATTATCCTGTCATCAATCATCACACTTGCAGTTTGCTAGTCAATTAAGGCTTTGAATTCGGCCTTGGAAATGTTCTCTGTGCTGGAGAATATGAGGGAGTATAGCATACTCTGTCTTCTTGGTTTCAATACAGCTCGTCCCACTGTCTATTTCCATCTGACCATGTGATTTTAGACCATGTTTTCGAGTTTTGCTGCATTTAAAATACTATTAAATGATGAACCTCCGACGTCTTCAATGTTCTCGCCCCTCACCTAAGACAGGAGTTTTGTTCTTTTCACATGTTCTGTAATTGTTGTATGCACATTTAGGGTCACAGCGGCCTTGACTTCTTTATGTTGATCCAGCCAAGACTTTCTTTGAATTCACCTTCATGGTTACGTTTTCAATTTCTAACCGCGAAACACTGAAAAAGTATTTCTGCTCACGGGATCAAGCTCTGCTAAAGTGTGTTTTGGAACCATCCACGGCCCTTAAATTTCCTATGTATATACGTTGGCACATCTATTCACTACATAGCTAGCCTTTAAAAATCTTTAAAAATACTTTGTATACTTGCTTCACTGCTTCTGTACAATTGTCCAGGGTGACTTAATATATCTTGCTTTCCTACAGAACCTCAGTTTTGCCACAGGTAGCATTCCTAACCAACAGGAGGCTAGGACTGCCACTTTGCAAAATTTTCACAGTGATCGGCATCAATTGTAGTTGCCTGACTGCGACCAGAGGCCCAAGGGGTTGAGCCCTAACTTTAACAGGGGACATGTACTTACTGCAGTGTACCCGAGCAGAAGAACCAGTATCATGTTCAACTAATCAAAAGCCATACCATCTCTCAGTTTTATTCCTCTGAGAGGACTTTCGATTTAGTGGCTACTGATCTCGATGTACAGACAGTGAAACTTGATACCCAAAGCTTCGGGATGACATTGGACATTTGCAGTGACTTAAACAGGTAAGGTCACATTCTTTGCACAGTGAATGGACTCTTCCCAAATAGTTTACTCACCTGTGAAACCTGCACAATATTTAACCTATGTTCCCAAAAGTTAAAGTATTATTTTAAATAACATCTTGAATGTTGTTACTGTTTTCTGAACTGCCCTGCTCACTTTCTCCCCAAAGTTCTGCACTTGACTGCTCAATCATTACAACAGCTAGATGAGGCTGGGAAAGCTTGATAGAAGCCCTGTTGCCTATATGTTGGTTAGTGTGTCTCAACGCGTGAATGATTAAACAGATCTGGCCCAATGTGATGCTGGAAATGCTTTTGGAGGGACATGGCCTCCTCATCATTGTCTTGCCACTTCTTTGGGTGCAGGTTTGTGTGTTGGACTTTAAGCGCACGAGGGGTGTAGAACTTTCCAGTGGTTGTAAATTACACTCAATGGTTAAGTTGTTGTATTTTGGCTCGGTGCGCGGAAGGCGTATGACCAGGATTGGTGGCCATGCCTTTTGAGGCGGAGAATTGCAGAATGGCAGTGCGCAAGCACTCCCAGGGTATTGGTCGAAAGCCGGAGAGGCTGGTGATTTTTGTGGCTCAGAGAGTTATTTGAACTACTGGTGTTAAGGTAAAATATAGTGAGTTTGTTAGCAGTGGAAGTGTCGAAATCCCTGACTTGGGGTAAAGCAAGTATTAAAGTAATGTATTCCAGCAAAAACATGGGGGATAAAGCCCTACAGCACATGTGCAAGTCCTTTTCATGCTAAAAGGACAAGATTGTAAATAAAGCGTGGAATGGACATGAGGCACAGAGGACAAGCTGTCTAAACCATGACCAAAAAGGAGGGAGCTTCTCAAATGTGTGCAGCAATCATTACACGTACATATACACAAGGCTTACAAGGGGAAGAAGTTGAGCAAACAAATGGCTATATTTGAGCTGTGGAAGATTTTTCAGGACGAAAGGGCAGGGGGCGTGCAGCGGCGTCACTGGATGCTGAACCAGCAAGAGGCCGGTGGCAAAAAGCCCTCGGCCACTACTCATCTTCCTCCTGAACATGGAAGCGAAGGCGCACAGCGGGGGCCCAGGGATTGTATCCAGTGAGGGAATTAAGAGCGGTGGCATGGTATACCAATCCCATATTCGTACCACCAGCACATAATAAGAGGGGGGGCAAGACGAGACTGGACAAGTGGCTCAGGGTGCACGAAGCGCAGGTGGCGAAACAGGTACAGAGGGAAGAATGGAGGGACCGGAGGACATAGTTCCAAACGAGTGTGTAGGCGGACAAATATTGGTTAAACTAGATGGGAATGTAGCGGGAGGGACGGGAAACCCTAACCAAGAAGCAGTGGCTTGCAAGTATGTAGATGAAACACGAGAATGGGCAGCGCTAATGGAAGAAGTAGAGAGACGAGAGAAAGAGGAGAAGGAAGAGAACTAAAGAGTATGCAGGGAGAAACAGAAGGCAAAAGAGCGAAAGCCTGAGGAGCGGGAAGCGTGGAGCCAGAGAGAGCTTGAGGACATGGCAATGAGGGCAGAACAAGAGAGCTAAAGGCAATTGCAAATAAAGAAGGACAAGAGAAAGTTGGAACTTGAGCAACTCCTTGGGGTGCGATGGCGCAGGGAAGAAGATAATCACTCTGTGAGGGAAGTGCAAGTAAAGATGGTTTTAGCACGTTTTAGTGACGACAAAGAGGGAGAGGCGAGTGCAAGATCAAGGCGGGAAACAGAGCAGGGCTGCCCCGCGAATAGACAGAGACGACATTGCTTCCTCCATGAGGGGGAGTGCAGAAGTACGAGTAACATAGAAGAGAGGCAGCAGGAAGCGCAGTGTTGAGGAGGCTCAGCTTCCTGGAGAACTTTGAAAGTGCTGATGGGGATTCATGGTTCGATGATGACATAGTGGAGAGTGAGGATGAGGGGGTAGGGTGGTCCTTCCATCGTTCAAGGGAAGAGTCCGGTCTGACACACAATGTCGGGAGATGATAAGGTCACAGATGTACTAAGGGAGGACAGGGGGGAAAGATCACAGCATTCTAGGGATATATCGCGCAACCCGGACAGCGTTACCCCATAAACACAAAGGCTCAGAGATCTACCAGCACAAAGGAGGGGAGAATTGGCGAGGGCGTTCACTGCCACTAAAGACACAATGAGACAGGGTGGAAATGCAGGACTGACGCAATACCCACTATTAGAGAAGGGAGGGGGGTGACATCAATATATACCATGGCAACAGATTGACAAGAAAACTTGAGGTGTAAATTACCTTTGTCGACCGCGTGAGCTGGGTAATGGATATATGTGATAGAACGATTGATAGCAGGGATGACCTTAGTGGTGGGTGACATGAAAAGCCTACTTTCGGCAATTCTCTGGGATGTTGCAGATGATTTATGCAAAAGGGCTGTCTATCCAGGAGTAACCGCTCTGAATACGGTGCATGATGGTTCACCATTTAACAATCGCTGAGCAGCCATGTGGAGCACTCTAAAGGTGCAGTACCCAGACACTTCGGACATCAGCGCTATTATGGCACACAAAATGGGGGAAGATGAAGACCCCCTTCAGTATATTCAGGCTATACAAGAGAAAGTGAGGCTTGCGACGCGTAAACCGTGGGATAAAACAGCAGGGTTGTTCTGTCATACATTATGTCATGGGTTACCTGAGCATGTGCAAAAACAGCCAAAGCAGTTAGTGAGGATGGAAGCTAAACCATGGTCTGAAATTCAACTCACTTTAGTACACTATTGTAGGCTAATGCAAGAAAACGCAAGAAAGAAGCGCAAGGAAAGAAAGCAGGAAGAGGCGAAGTTAGTGCAAAATACACTATGGAAGGGTCGATGTTAACAAGCACAAAAAGACCAGGTAAACCGCATGCGCAGTACAGACCGCCACCCGCGGGTTTAGTGGAAGAGGGGGCCATATAGGGGAAGGGGGTATGGATATCAGATGCAGCAAGGCCAAGAGGGGATTTCAGGGGGCTATCAGAGACCAATGAGAGGACCACCCCGTGTTGGGTGTGTGGACAGATAGGGCATATTTCTCGAGTGTGTAGAAGCAGGGGGGGAATGCAATACCAGCCCACATGTCAGGGAGAAGAGACTGACTATTATGCACAAGACCAAACAAAGCAACAAGTGCAGACCCCAGATACGCACACACGCAGGCATACCAGCCTATGGCGCAGACACCCCAGATGCAGGGGCCAGCACAATCATATTCACTGGCACCACCTGCACCGCAGATGCAGATTAACATACAGTCACTGCATGCAACACAGCAGAATGACAGGACACTGACACAAGCAGATTCAATGGGAGTAGATCCCATTCATAAGTTGGAAGAGGTGACTGTGGTGGGGGGAAACCCATTCACAGGGAATGGAATGTCATTGTATCCACAATAAGACAGCCCACAGACGGACCTGGTGTGTTCTATCCTATTGATTACACCCAACCCAGCAGAGGAACCATGTATAGGGGTGGCGATAGGTGACAAGACATTCTCCTTCCTTGTAGACAGAGGGGCAACTAGGTCCTGTATCAGAGAGGGAAGGTATCCAACTTCAGGCAACGCCATGAATGCGCAGGGAATTTTTGGGGCGATGGATTTGGTTTCTTTGACAGACGATCTTACACTTTCTATAGGGGAGAACGACTTAGCTCTACCATTATTGTATTCCCGACAACACCAGTGAACATAATGGGAAGGGACATCATGAGCAAACGTAACATGACCATCTCATTCAAAGACCAAAGAATTGTGGGTTCTACACCTGGGATTCACCTTTTAAATGTAAGGGAGATTATTCAGGCTTATTGTGGGTGCACGGCCCAGAGGGGGTGCCAGCAGATTTGGAGCTATCCCAATATGGAGTGGAATAGCATGGCTCCCGTGGATTCTTGGAAAACGATGGCGTCCTTCAGATGAAGATATAATAACATTGTATGGGACAGATGACACCGGATGAGCGTGCAGGACAGCAATTGCAGTGGGAGAAGGTTACAGGTTGGCTACCGTGACAGATGAAGAACTGTTTCAGGACAATCGTTCAGATCATGAAATGGTATTCTACATTAGTATCACATAGTGGGTGAAGGTACACTACAGGGAAGTACCACAGAGAATGGCGATGGTGCTGCAAGCATGGGTATTCGATTAGAGCACATACACAAGGCCTTTGTGAAGCGCACTGAAGGAAACACAAAGAGGAGAAGGCACATTACAGTGGACAGAAGAAATGACTGGTGCATTTGATGACCTGAAGACAGCAAGATGCACAGCTCCAGTGATAGGGATACCAGACTATCAAGACAAATTTGATTTGTTCTCACACTCCTATGGAGTAGTAATGACCACAGTGCTCACACAGAAAACCATGATGGGTCACAAACCATTAGCTTACTACAGCGGAAAACTAGATCCAGTAATGAGAGGACACTACTCTTGTGAACAGGCACTGGCTGATGCCACATTTGAGGTACAGAAGTCAGCAAGTATTACCATGGGATGCAGCACCACCCTCTTTGTGGAGCATGCTCTCTTCACAATACTAGAACAGCCCACACAAAGGGCTTCAGAGTATTAGATACTGTTATCCAATCCAGCTATAAAGATAGTGAGATGCTGGGCCGTGAACCCGGTGACATTCGTCACTGAGCCCAAAGAGGAGGTAAACTATGTACAAATTGTACCACATAGAAAGCTCCGACGATATTCAAAGAGTGAGAGAGAAGCCACTTGAGGGGGAGAAGTACTTCATATTGACGGTTCATCGACAATAGACCAGACCACAGGAGAAAGACATAGTGGGACAGCAGTAGTGAGGCTAAAAGCGGATGGGATAAGTGACGTGGTAGTAAGTGCACGCTTACTGTCACATTTTTCAGCACAGGCTGCAGAACTAGTGGCTCTTATCCTGGCATTGGAGCAGAGCACAAACCAGAAAGTAACAATGTACTTGGATTCAGCCTACGTGATGTGTACAGTACAATCTGGACTGGAACGCTGGATGAGGAGGGGCTTCCTACGTGCTTACAGCACACCGGTGCAGCATGCAGTCTTATTGGGTAGACTGATAGAGGCATTTTGATTCCCAAAAGGCATAGTGGTCGCAAAGTGCCAGGCCCACACGAGTGGGGAGGATCCCGTCTCCAGGGGCAACGAAGGAGCAGATGCAGAAGCAAAGCATGCAGCATATTTCGAGGACATCCTAGATATGGATACCCTATCCCAAGCGTAATTATGCACGAACTATGGTACTGAAGGAAGCGTACAATGCATTACCAATGACACAAATAATGGAATTGCAAGGGAATACACCAAAGGAGGAAAATGAGTTATGGGTGAAAATGGGGTGCTCTATATCCCCGTCAGATGCCCTATGCCAACAGGAAACCACGGGTAAAGTAGTGATGCCATTATCATTGTTACATGAAGCACTGACACAACTACACCATCCTACCCATATGGAGAAGAATGTACTTGCTGCTCACATTGGAGAAGATTGGTTATATCCCAACCTGGTGGAACATGTGACAAGAGTTTATGACCAATTGCATTGCCTGCAGGAGCTTCACGACTGCCATACATTGAGGGTAGTGAGGAGCCATATCTCACCCACTGGGTCCATTCCAACAGCTTCATGTCGACTATGTTGACATGCTCCAAGTATGCCAGGGCTACCGCTACAGGATAGTGGTTGTGTGCCCATTTCCCTGATGGATGGAAGCCAGTCCCTGTTCCCATCCCAATGCCCTTACAGTGGCAAAATTCCTGGTTAGAGAAATGTTCCCAAGATGAGGCGTGTGTGAGGTCCTGCAGTCTGACAACACCCCTCAATTTGCCAATGAGATGTCTCAACATATTGCAACCTTGTTAGAGATTCAACACACATTCTCATGTGCGTATCACCCGCAAGCGAACAGGGTGTGAGAGCGGCCTCAATGGGCTGCTTAATGAAACCATTGCAAAATAAAAGTAACCTTGAATAGAAGTTGGCTCCACTGTTTGCCTTAAGCTTGGTTTGCCTTGCACAACAAACCAGGGTCCAACCACCACTTAATCTTGCGGCGTATGCAACTTCCCTAGGCTCCTCCCACTAGGGTTTTAACGGATGCAGAATCTGTATCTAATGTATTGGGGAAGGAACTGTATGATTTCACTGCTGCCTTGATGGCAGGTCTGTCTTTTATTTCTCGAACTGCAGGCACGACGCGAGAGGTCTAAGAAGAACAAGGAAGATAACAATACAGAGATCAGAAAAAATCCTCTGAAGCCACCACAACTTTACCCAGGAGTCTCCATTTTATTATGTAACTTTACCCGGACCTGGTACAAACCCAGGTTCAGAGGACCCCACACCGCCGAAGAAGTAACTGATAGGGCAGTACACATTCGAGGGAAGAAGGTCTAGAGCTTCCTTTAGGACGTGAAGGCCTGTTGAGCAGTGGCCTCTCCTAGCAGCCATGAGTAGGGGGCCAACATCATGCACGAAGAACAAGAAGATCAGCAAAAATGATTACAGCCCAGCATGGGCCAACTAATGATTACATGCTCTAAAGCAAGGGGGATAGGGAAATTACTTCCTACACATCCTGAGTGAGGGCACAATGTCTGTTTTTTACACATGGGTATTCATCCTGAAAGTAGCAACCATGATTTCTTTCGTGTCCCATGATTCCCCAGGACCCTCACCCCACGACGTATCATGGTCAATGTGTCCATTTTGTTAGAAGGTCCGAACGAGCAAGAAAACCAGCTCCCAGTTTATTCTTTTGTGCTTTCCTGATACACTTGGCCCAAACATACCCACGACTATGCCGAGGAAGTCCCTCAGTAATTGAGGTACTCTGTGAACCTAGAGTGTGTTTTGTGTGGGAACGATTATTCTTCATCGTGCTCGCACAATATTATGCCGGTGGCGCTTGGGCTAATACATTATAACAGCATAATAACTCATTTCTAGCGAATTCCAGGCGGTTCATCATTACATCTGGTTCTACACAAGATTCTGAAGCGGAGTAAGTTATGGATGATGATTTGTGTTCTTTTTTCTCTCCCCATCTTTACCCCAATTTTTTGGTGAATATCATTTGTTGTAGAAAAACATGCTCTGACTCCTACTAACGCAACCCCTATACTATCAAAGCAATAATCAATCCTGCTGCCATGAAATTGGAGTTACCATCGCATATGAAGATTCACCCATTATTTCATGGCTCTCTCCTCAAACCAATGAAACCAAATATAGGATTAGCGCTCCACCAGAGCCCGAATGACTAGATGGGGAACCGGAGTATGAAGTTAAATCCATCCTGGACGCCAATGTGGTTCGGTCCAAATTGTATTACCTTATAGACTGGAAAGGTTATGGACCTCAAGACCGAACATGGGAACCCAGTGAACACGTCCATGCTCCATGTTTAATCAGGCAATTCCATCACAATAATCCCACCAAAAGAGGACCGGGAGGAGGACCACCCTTGAGAGGGGCCTTAAGGGGGGAGTGCTGTCATGTCATCGGGCAAAGAAAGCAAACATTAAAGGGCCACATACACAGGGAGTCCGGATGGACACAGTCCTGAACATTTATTTGGGACAAGAATGCTTTTATTTTGGACCTAACATCTCATTCACCTAACACACACCTCATCGGGTGCAAGGTGCATTTAACATGGGAACTTCCATCACTAAAGCAGCCCCACGTGTACTCTTGGGTGGGACTGCTGCTGCTATTGGGTTGCCTTGCACGTGCTGACTCCTTAGGAGTGGCAGGGTGTGGCAGGCAAGCCAGGCCTAGTGGGTGTTCCCACGCTCGCAACTATATAAGCTGCCCCGATTCCCGAGGCAGACGCTTTGCGTTATTCTGCACTTCCATGCAGCGTAACGCTCACCGCCACCTGGGGTTAAAACTTACCTTTGGAAATCCTGCTTCCTGCTTTCATACTTACCATCTGGGGAACCTGCTCTCACCTGTGTGCGTCTTCATTTATCCTGACATTCTTCTTCAAATCTTCCGGAACGCTGACATCTTCTTCTTGGCACCGCAGTTCATCTTCAAGCCTTCCGGAATGCTGTCATCTTCATCCTGGCACCGCACCTCATCTTCAAATCTTCTGGGACGCTGAAATCTTCATCTTGGCACCGCAGGACGACATGCTTCGTCAGCGACAGCAGCACCTGCAAGTAAAAATGAAACATTTAAAAGACATTCAGTTTAAGGTCGGGCTACCACCGAACCTCGCGCTTTGCCTTAAATCCTCACTCACCTGTTGTCAGAGATTGCGGTTTTATCCATCTTCCTCCTGGCTGCATTCCGTGCCCCCACCGCTGCTTTTGGGCCGCATTTCCAGCAATTGGGAAGAAAACAGAAGAGAAAACGTTATTCAGGATTTGAACAGCAATATTGAGAGCAATAATACCAAGATAGAAAACGAGACGAGGCAAAGAGAAAACAGAAAGGGAAAGAGACAAGAGGAGAAGCATAGTCACAGCTGGACAGGACTATTAATTACCAGGGATCAGTGAAGGAAGTAGATCCCATCGACAAGCGCCCCTGCCAGAAGTAGCAGGACGGAGAGCTTACCATCAATAACTAACAGATGAGCCCTATGGAACGGTACATGCCCACAGAAATCGCACCTTGGTTAAAAGGGTTTGAGAGGTACAATAGTCACCGATCAGCGCACTCACATTTTCTCATATCCACTCAGGAGCAGTGTCACCAATTGCCGCCGCTTACAGCTTATGGGCAGAGGGAAAGACCTGACAGGGGTGATCTAAATCCTGGGAGGGGTGCAACCGTGCCCCAACGCCTCTGCAGAGACCAGGTGAGCATAACAGTAAGCCAAAGTATGCAAGACTGATAGAACTGTGCCAACCACCTATCCTTGGTTTATTGATAGACTCTCTAGACTCCGTGAGATTGAACCTGGGCAAGGGAGTTGGTGCCAAAGCCATTCTGACATTTATTTTTGATGCACTATTTTTCCTTTTTGTATTCCCTTAAAACATTTGTTATCTTGAAAAGGAGGGCAAGGTTAGGTTTTCTTAGAATAAGCCTTTTTATTTTGACCAGACAGACTTGGGCGTATTTATTATTTTTTAATGGTTTGAGATTACTCCTATTGTGGAGTTAGGGCAAGTTAGGAGTTTTACCACCCCAACCAACTTCATAAATAAAGGTTTTCAAACTTGTATCCATTGTGTCTGTATCTACTGCTTGATACCATGCCTTCTTTACACATAGTTAAGGGAGTATGAAATCCTCTGGCTCCTTGATGTAGACACTCTGACAAACAATGTTCTGGTGAATGAAAGGATGATGTAGACGAAGCCAAGGGAGTCCCAGAAAAATAGGGTAATGTGCAGCGTTGATTAAATCAAATTGAATCCTTTAGGAATGGGAAGAAATAGACAGTGCATGCAAAGTCCTTAACGTCAACAACATTTTCGTTCTTCAGTAGACAATGGACCACAAGCTGATCCTATCTGTGTTGGTTCTTCATCAGTAACCGATCTGGACGTTTGGCAAAGGTTTTCTTAAGAAGGTCTAGGGGTACGGTTTCTTTTTCCTTCCCTGTGCCGTTTTTGAAGATTGTAATCGAGTTGCATCACTAAAGTGATGATTTCTTGCCAGATTGACTGGTCTTGGTACCCTGGTACCCTGGAGACTTCATCTTTGAGTTCTTCCGCTAATCTGCATTGAAAAACTGTCAATAAGGCATCGTAAGGCCACTCTGTGTCAGCTGCCATCAGCTTGAAGAGAGTGATATATGTCAAAATATCCAGGAACTCTGTTTAAAGTCCAACAGGTTTTCTTGAGCTGATAACATGAGCTCCATGCGCCCAAACATAGCGCTATGGCTATTCATAAAGCCAGTGTGGGAATCCAAAAGCTGATTATTTGTGGTGACCAACTGTGTTGCCCACAGCAAGGGCACTTCTTGCTAAATTTGATATCATAAAGCTTACTTTTGAGCGGTCTGTGGGAAGAAATGTTGGCGTTAATGTAAATTGCACCAAACAAGAGTCAAAGGATCTTATTACAGTTTCCCAGGTACTGTATAAATGCCAGTAAAATTACTGGAAATTCCGGCACCAGCATTTTTACTGTACTGGGAAAACACAAGCTTGCCGTTGAGGGCCACGGATCTACCTCCAGGCCTGACCTGCAGTTAAATCAGGCCACAAGCGGCAAAAAAGCTGCAATTACCTCCATGAATTTCCCGCCATTGCCGGCACCTGGAATATCCCGATAATATCGGGATATCAGGCGATGGTAACAGTAGGGGTAGTTTGCCAGTATCCCACCAGAATTACCAGAGGGATAATGGCAAACTCGTAATAAGGGGCAAACTTTTAACTTTAGGATTGCCGTCAAATTTACCATTTACCAGAGGAGCCAGAGGTAATTCCATATGATTTGGTGCCTGAGCTACTATATGTCAGAGCGTGAGATTTTCGGTTTTTAGGGTTTGGACCTCCAAGGCTAACTGTTGGACTGCGGACACGAATTGCTGCATTTAATGCATAATTATGAATCCTTAGGCATCGCTTCCTGTCACAAATAACACAAGCACTGACCTTTGAATTGTTGTCCAGCAGCAGCAAGAAGCAAGGAGGTCTCAAGTAGTTTCTGTGGAAATGTATTAAAGGTGCTAATTCAGTGCCAGATAGGGGGGAGCACCTACCACTTTCGAAAGTAAGAAGTGGGAGACAGGGTACCCTTGAGGGGGGAAAAACACGGGGACACAAACAAACTGCAGTTGCACCATGAAAGAAGACCTTGCAGGGAAACATGGGAGTGGGGATGTATTGTGTGTACTATCGGCCCAATGGACCTTTCTATTATTAGCACCAGATAGTGACAAAATAACCCCAGTAAACACATTCAGCAGGGATGCCCACAGGAAGGGCCCTGCCGAGAAAGCCCCGCTCTAAACACATGATCACTACCCCATAGGCCAGGGAGGGAGACAGAGCTCATGCTGCTCATCACAGGCATGACTGAAGTAGCTAACACAACACTGGGTGATGTAATGACAGGGCAGCAAGCCAATTCTGCAGGCACTCGGGGGTAGAGGGAAAGTGGACTTAAGCCAGAGAACTGTTCACATGACCACAAAGTGCCTATTGCCATGTGTAGAGGAGGTACCAAGCACGATTCACACTCCAACCGCCCATTTTGAAGTACCAGGAACGTTCACACTGAAATATGTGACGTATGATGAGCAAATAAACCAGCAGAGAACCGCACTGGGGCTCTGTCCAGTACCTATCAGACTGACAGCGCCTATTGAGGTACTGACACCTAGAAAAACGTGGACAGTGAAATACCCATTGAGAAAACCATACCGACAAGTGAGACAGAATAACGGTTGTCAAAATGCAACACCTGAAGAAGCCAAGAAGATAATAAAAGACGAATGGTGACGTCACAAAAACCCGGACTGACTCACATATAGAAGATATGACGACCTGTGAATGATGAAAAGAGACGAAACACCATGGATAAGTGACATCCTGAGTCTAAAGTGAAATAATTGTTGTCAAATGTCAGAAACCTATGCCATGAGCGTGATGAAGATATTCAGCCAGCTTAAATGTGTACATATGCACAGTAACCGCAAGAAGCACAGAAAATCGGGAGGCTTGCTTATGCTTACTAGTACGATAGGTTGCGGCAAGCGCCACCTATACATATCTACCTCAAAAATAAGACTTTATACAAGTATACTTCCACTATGCACAAGAGCAAAATCGACCAAAGGTTACTAAAGGTCTCAAGAGGAGTGCTTTGCAGCAAGCAAATCGAAAATTAAAGACAGAGAGAAACTCAGATGAAGACAACCATGCCGAGAAGCCAAGGTCATATCGGCTGAAATAGACCCACAGTGGATACAATTAATGAGAAGAAGAACAGATTATCCTATTCAGAAAGGTGAAGCTAAGCCATAGATGGCAGACGACTGGCGGAATTAAATCAAATACACGAAATTGCATGGAGAATAAGACAATTTCACAGTGTCGAAATCACGTGACCGAGCAAGCAGAAGGGATGAAACTTTCACACCTACGCATGGACTCTTGCCATGCCCAGACGCCGTAACTTTCCCAGACCAAGAAGCACACTCGAGGCCAAAATACAAAGAAATAATTGACACATGACCACTGAAGTGATGATTGATTGTTGCAATAATTGGGAGGCTGGGGGTGCAGACGAACTCCCTGTACCTGGCCGGCTTTTCTGCACACTGCTAAGCAAGTGGAAAAGTATGAGTGGGGTTGATACCAACCCAATCATAGTGGACCAAGTAATTTAGGGTCCTATAGTTAGTAGAACCAATGTGACATCGTACTTTTAGTGACGTCTACAGTAGCCATTTTGAAGGAAGGGTTTAGACACCCCACCTGACATTGTTTATCCAATCCCATCACTTTGTTACCATCGACAGATGTAGTACCTATATTAAAGTTACCTTCCTAGAACCAATCAAGTTGCATGCTAAGTTTTGAAATATTACACGTCAGTGATGACGAGTTTTTGGAATAAATGATGTGTTTTTTCTGAAATTAATTGGAGTTGAAGCGAGAAGGAAGAGTTATTGCTGATATTCATAAACTCCCGTTTTTTTGTACTTGTCATTAAAAGGACTCCCTTTGCCAAACTATCGAGTTGTCATTATTGATTTGAAGCAAGAGTATTCATCTGCATCCTCATCCATCTAGAGGGTGCTGCTACTCATCTTAAAGTGCTGTTGGGGAACCCCTCAGTCCTATGGGCTGGCTGGGGTCCCTACTGCACACTTGGTAGCAGAGGATGGGTATCGATTAGATAAGACACCCAGTGACCGTCGACATAAGTAACTCTAGGTACTCGGCAATATCACGAGTCCTTTGCCATCTGGCTAAGTAGACCGAGAGGCTCCCCGTAGATAGTATATAGTCTAAAGTGTAAACCCTGAAGGTTGAGGTCTGAAGGAACCTGTGCTTTCTCCCACGAACCCCTTCCCACTTCTACGAGCAGCTGACCGGACGAACGGCAAGGAGAGGCGGTAATGAAGGCGGTGATCCTGAGCATCCAGAGAGGAAGAAAATGCAAACGGTGAGTGAGAAACACTAAATATGTTGGCAAACAGTTGCATGCCTTAGAACAAGTAAGGGAAGGTAACGGAGGGAGGTGGGACAAAAATAACATCAGAGTAATAGTATTATGTATGTATAAGGGGAAATGAATATTGACTCGAGGGTACCAGAGCAATAGAGAGAGATACCGGGAGGATACCCACGCATAGAGAATACCGGGAAGATACCCGAGCATAAAGGGAGATACCGGGAGGATACCCGAGTATGGAGGATACGCTCAAATACCTAGGCTTTAATATAGTGCTAGAAGAAGCCTTGTACATTGTATCTACCTCCCAAGGACAATTTTGTGCACAGTCAGAACGTTTTATGACACATGTCTCTGACGTTTGATTGATTTCATTTCAAGCCATCAACATTTCATAGTGTTCATTAATTTGCAGCAGTTTATTTCCTGCCGCACTCCCGTGGTACCGAGTCCACAATAGTCCAGCCTTTATTTGAGTCATCCATGATAGGAACGTTCTGTGCCCCCTCGAGAGCTCACACATACGGGTCATATCTGTTGCTTGTCATGCCTCCTCTCTATTGGCCGAATGTCGAACACCAATAACCACGGTCTTTACTCAATCCCATCTTTGCCCTACCCTACTCTCCTTTGGGCACCCCATTGGCCGGCCAGCCCGGCTGGGCTGAGCTTTTAACCTATGGTTTCTGTACTCCTCAGTAGCATCCATTACCGCGAGGAGCGCAGACACTGCCACAACAGGCTTCGGTAAGTCACATTGCTGAATCATGCTTCTTCTCTCACTTAGACAGTTCGGAACAGACAACCCAGATACCTCCAGCATTTCCTACCTAATGCACTGTCCTTCTATAGTCCCACTCGTGCACTGTAGAAGCTTCTAGCCCTCTTTTAGACATCTTTTAAATGCGCACGACAGCACCATTCTTGTAAAAGATTAAAAACTTTATGCAACAGCCAGCTTCCACCCTGATCCCGCATAAGCACTCCGGACTTTGCATCCACCACAAAATCGTATTGCATATCTCCTCTTGCATGCTCGTATCACCCTTAATCACAGTAAACTGCGTTGTACAGCCCATATTTCACCGTGGCATTTAAACTTGATTCCTGCCACCGACAGGATACCAAATCAAGAGCCATTACCAGATTGTTCTGTTGATAAACACCACGCTCACAAGACACCCACACCACCGGTGTTCACCAATCCTGGTCCAACACTCACCACTCCAACACATCCCCTGCTGGATGTACATGGACCTTGTGTTCTGCTAGAAATACACTGTCTCCCCCACACGTGGGGATAACGGTATACTTACCTTTGTCTCTGCAGCTCCCAGAGACTATAGGCATTAATCAATAGCCTGAGTGACCCGATTCACACGAGTCTTCTCATGTTTCCAAGAGTCCGGTAACCATAACAGGACTACAGCACAGCGTCCCCGCTGCACCACAGCAGACGGTAAGCTGTTCTATGGCAATACACTCCAAGTGTATTTTTAGGCACCAATCAGCCATTATTTATTAATACTCAAATGAAACCTCAACTACCTGAGATCCTGACAGCTCTCCCCTTCCCCCACAGATTTCCTTTGCGGACAGAACCTTTATTAAGAGACCATCCTGATGAAGGCCACTACCACCTCGGGCTCAATCCAAGCCCAGTTTGGCCGAAACACCGTTGTGTCGATTTTCTGTGGCACAACCACTGTTTATATGTGTTTGTAGAAAAGTGTTGTGTTCACCATTGTTGTTCTAGTACCCCCGGACCAATCACAGTCCTGGGCCGCACACTGTTGACACCCTCTGTCATCCACCACTTGTACTGTATACTCGTGCATCACTGTGAAAATTGTTCCTCCGCAAGAAAAGAGGACGATACCCATTTGTATTTCGCAAAAAAAAGAAATATCTGTCCACCTAACCTTTCGTGCTTATCGAAAGTTTTGTAAATGTTTAAAAATACTAATCTGTGCAAAATCTTTTTGAAGGCAAAATAAAATAGCTTCAAAAACTTGACAGCTGCTCTCGGATCTCTCACCCTGATTTCTATCTGTTTACCTAGGATTAATGATAGGGGCATGAGATTTGTGTAGACGGCCGCAGTCTGTCTAGTCTGTTACGTCTGTCTTGTGTTTTTTTCTTTTTTCTGACGTCACGAGGTAAGAACATTTGTGGGGGAAATTTGTGCGATAGTATACCCAGGATGTTGTATGACATGAATTGATGGTTGTTGTTAGAAAAAGTCAAAGTAAAATATTTTTGGTGAAAAAACGGGATTGGAGCTTACGATGATTGGTGCTCGCTCATATTGTTGATTTTGTTCAAGAAACGTAAAACGTAACAAAGTGTTGTATGAGGAGAAGATAAATGCATTTAAGCATGGAAGACATTACACCGTTAGTACACTTGTGCAAACAGTTGCCAAAACATGCATCTAAGCTGAAGAAGTACAGTGCAGAATGGGTTAAAGGACCCACCCACAAAATGTTTATGCAATGGCCCCAGGGTGGATCGCTATCTAAAACGGTCTTGCAACACATGACGACATAGTTGCACACCACATAT
The DNA here is from genome assembly GCF_040938575.1 of Ambystoma mexicanum. Classification (NCBI taxonomy): domain Eukaryota; kingdom Metazoa; phylum Chordata; class Amphibia; order Caudata; family Ambystomatidae; genus Ambystoma; species Ambystoma mexicanum. The sequence continues at coordinate 191,014,383 of NC_090925.1, read as the reverse complement.
ACTGGCAAAAAGTTAGATAAGTGCCCAGCTAGTTTAGAGCTTTGGAAAATGTACCAAGAGGATAAGGAGGAGGAGCCCCCGTTAGATTGGATACTTAACATATGCACAGAGGGGGTGAAACGCCTTCTGCACCACCCGCCCCGTCTGAAACAAAAAGCGAAGCTAGTAAAGACAAAGGATTAAATCTGTTGAGGGAACTTAAAGCAGCCACGGGATATAGCAACGTGGCATATAAGTCACTTACGCAAAGTAGTGACGAAAGCCCAGACAAAGACAAAGATAGAGATATCACCTCCAAAGTCCTGAGGGACAAAGAGAGGCACGAGAAAGAAAAAGGAGATCAAACACAAGCAAGTACATCTCTAGATACGAGTATAGAGGGAAAGTGATGGAAAGGAGATAAGGACAGAACTGATGAGATGGCATTCACACAGAACGAATGGATGGGAGGTCAGATTTTATTGAAACTTGATGGTAAAGGCATTGAGGACGTGAGACAAAAGGGGGAGTCAGACGATTCAAAACGGAAAGAGAAGGAAAAGGAAAAAGGATTGAGAGACGAAAGAATTAGGAAACAAGATAGACATAGACAAGAGTAGCTGTATCGCGAAGAGCAAGAAAGGAAACGCGGTCATAAGCCAAGAGCAGCTAATGATCAGGACAGGCAGGAACAACGAAGAATAGAGGAAGAAGAACAAAAGATATGGGAGAAGAGAATAAAAAGACGAAGGGCTGAGGAAATACGAAGGGCAAACGAACGTAGAGATGCGAAGAAACAGGAAGAAGATAGGGTCAGAGAGGAAGCAAGGAAGTGCAGAGAGTTCGAAGACAGAGGGCACGGGATCTTGAATATCTAGAAAGAGAGGTTACGAAACCTGATCCAGTGGTAGACTGGAAGGACATGGAAGAATTCTTTCCTGAGTACGATTCAGTACCAGGCATGTTCAGGCAAAATATCGAACATGACTTTGACACCAGAAGCATCGGGGAAACGATCGATATATATGATTAAATGGGGCTAGAACAGGTACCCCAAGGAAGAGGAGAGGATGAACATCTTGAGAGCACTCAGTTGTATGACACTGAGGACGCCTCCCGAAGTAGCAGAAATAGACAGCTGTCCCTAGATAGGTTGACACTAAATAGGAATGAGGAAGATAAGAGGAGTTACACAAGTTGGGCACAGACAATATCAGACGCAGAAAGAGAGGAATATGAAGAAAAGGAAGATGAGAGAAGACGCGAAAAACGCTTCTCAAGGGGAAAGGGAATAAGATGGTCAGATTCTAGCGTGTCTGCACCTAAGGCATCAGAGTCAGCCACAAAATCAGACCGACACAAAGGAGTATTTTACGGTCAGAGGGGGGTGTCTCCAGGGCCCTATGTGAGCAGACGGAGGACATTGCCAGGTAGACGATGCTGCGGGAATGTTACCCCTGCAGTGGATAGAAAAATGATGAGGGAGGAAAAGGAGTGCCATGTGTTACAATTCTCGTTGCTCGAAAAAGGAGGAACAAGGCCACAGTATATACCCTGGCCACACATGGATCGAGAAAATCTGAAAAATAAGCTTCCAATGTTAACATCGGGAGCCGGAAAGTAGATACATGAGTTAGAAAAAAATGACGGGAGGGAACACATTAGCTATCGGGGACATCAAGGGTCTTTTAATTGCCATACTTGTTAATACTGCACATAATGGAGCTCCATTTAACAATTGCAGAGCTGCGGTTAGAATGCATTACCAATGCTATACCCGGATACTTTTGACACAGGAGCTATAATGACACGAAAAATGAAGGAATCAGAGGATCCTTTGCTTTACATTCAGAAATTCCAAGAAACATGCGTGTTGGAAAAACGTGAATCTTGGGGGAAATCGATACCCGTGTTTTACCATATATTATGCCGAGGGCTGCCAGATCAGATACAGAAGCAGCTCAAGAAATTGGTAGGAATCGAGGCCAAACCGTGGTCTGAAATACAGTTGACCATAGCTCACTATTGCAGGCTACTGCAAGAGAAAAATCGCAAAAAGAGGCTGCATGAAAATCTGAAGAGGCAAAATTAGTGCAGAAAGAATGGTCAAAATATGCCATTGAAGGGGCAACGATAACTAGCACAGACGGATCGAACATACAGCAGGTCAATAATCAACAGCAGGTTAATCAGGGCAGTAATGGGTTTTACCCCAGTGGGAGAGGCTTTCGAGGAAGATGTTTCCAGACTAATCAGAGAGGTTTCCAAGGCAATCAGGGAGGTTTTCAAAACATGCAAAATGGCAATCAGGATATGTCAAATGGGCAAATAATCAGACCAATGCCAATATGTTGGACATGTGGGATGACAGGGCATCTAGCGCACACATGAAGAAGTCAAGGCATGGTGCAAAACGATCAAGGAACAAGAGTAGGGATGGTAAATCCAACTATGTTTTTACAGCAGAGTGGAAATGGAGTTGCACAAAATCACACGGTGCAACAGCAAGCGCCGAGAGCACAACAAAGCTTGCAAGCTCAGAGTAGGACACATTTTCCACAAGGACACTCTCAACATTCGCCGATGCAACTGTCACAGAGTGCAGGACAGGCATTGAATTCCAGAATAAGAACCAACACTGGTGGAGGAAGTCCATTCACTCAGCATGGGACAAAGTTATATATGGACTAGGACAGCTCACTGGTAAACCTAATGTGTTCTATCCTATCAGTGACACCAGGCCCTCATGAGGAACCAAGGGTAGATGTCTATATAGGGGATAAAGAATATTCCTTCTTAGTTGACACAGGTGCAATACGCTTGTGTTTACGTGAAGGCAAGTTTTCCTTGTCCGGCGATGCCATAAATACTCAGGGCTTCACAGGAGCAACAAGTTGTGTTCCTTTTACAAAAGAACTTCCACTCTCTATAGGAGAATGTGAGATAAATGTGCCACTGCTATATTCAAGGCAAACCCCAGTAAATATATTGGGATGAGACCGAATGACAAAGTTAAACATGAGAATCTCGTTCACGGAGAAGGCCATAGTATGTTCAACTCCAGGAATGCATTATTTGAACGTATGCAAAATGATTAGAGCATACGTGGGACAAACAGCTGTGAGGGCTGTCCCATTGGAACCAGAAATATTCACATATGGAGTGCGTATATTAATGTCTTGGTTACCAGGCATTGCAGACAAACCAATGAGAACTCCAGATTAGTTTTTATTTAGGCCAAGAATACCTAGGCATGAGGAAAAGGGACAAGTATTTCCCTTGGCAATACACACAGCCATAGTGCAAGGGAAAATGGCACTGATCAATGGTTGTGATGACAAAGGCAGACGATGGTGCACAGTAATCGCCATTGAGGAAGGGTACAGATTGACTGACGTCACTGATGACGATCTGCTTGACGAACAAACAGGTGTAGATGAAACAGCAGTTGAAGTTAATCTTGTTTATTGGGTAAAAATTATCAAAAGAGAAGTGCCACCGAAAATGATGCTGGTACAAAAACGTCCTGAATATTTTGATGACGACAATGCCCAGCTACCTGTCTCAGTGTGGACCACAGGCCCTCATGACGTAGGCTTGTTGAAAGGAGTAGGAGAAGTAAGGATTACATTGAAACCAGGAGCAATTTTACCAAAAGCACGACAATATCCCATGTCTAGAGAAGCAGATGAAGGGATTTTCAAGACAATTTCTGCTATGATGGAGCAGGGCATTTTAGTGACGTCAGAGTTGTCATGCAATAGCGTGGTGTACCCTATCAAAAAATCAAAGGGAGGGTCTTGGCATTTAATCCAGGATTTAAGGCCAATAAATTATATTGTAGAGGCTGAGTTCCCTCTAGAACCTAACCCATCCACAATCCTGTGTAACATACCCATTGAGGCAAAATATTTCATGGTGATTGACTTAAAAAATGCATTTTTCTCAATCCCATTGCACAAAGACTCACAAGATTTGACGTCATTCATGTTCACACAAATGTGTCTGAAAAGCACAAGGTTACCTCAAGGGTACTGTGAGTCTCCTTCGATTTTCAACAGAGTCCTGCAGATGGACTTAAGCAATATTGCACTAGAGAGTGTTGTCTTGCAATATGTGGACGACATCTTAATTTGCAGCATAACAGACGAAACGTGCAGACACAATTCTATTCAGCAATTTACTGTATTGGCTGAAAAAGAATAAAAAGTTGACAAAGAGAAGTTACAATACTGTTAACAAGAGGTGCTGTACATAGGCCAGCTGATATCACATGGGGGGAAAAGGGTTACCCCTGAAAGGGCTGAAGCCATATTGAACACAGCCAAGCCACACACGATAAAACAGATGCAGAGTTTTCTAGGATTATGCAATTATGTCAGGGCATGGGTCTTTGACTACAGCTCTTTTACCAAGCCCTTGTTACAAGCCCTAAAGAAGGCACAGGGGACTAAAGAAAAAATTGAATGGACTCAAATCATGGAAGAAGGTTTTATTGAACTAAAAAGGGCTATTTGCACGGCACCAGTTCTAGGAATTCCCAATATGCAGAGGAATTCTACCTGTTTTCACACAAAATTGAAGTGTTATGACAGCAGTACACACACAGAGAACCACATTGGGGGTACAAGACCCTGGCATACTACAGTGGGAATTTGGACCCAGTGATGAGGGGTCACTTTCCGTGTGATCAAAGTTTAGCTGTCGCAGCGTTCACCAGAGAAGGCTACAACCATTTTGATGGGATGCTCAATGATGTTCGTACAGCATGCACTATTTGCTATTCTAGCAAAACCAAAAGGCACATTGACATCTCAGAGAGCTTCTGCATATGAAGTGATCATATCAAACCCATCGATTAAGATAATTCGATGTAAGGTAGTAAACCCAGCTATTTTTATAGCAGAGCCAGTCACTGAAGGAGAGCCGATCCATGACTACGTGAATTATGAAGAATTCTATGATGAGATTCCCAGAGTGAAAGAAAATGCATTGGCAGAAGGGGAAATTGTCTTCGTTGATGGTTCTTCGAGAATTGATCAAAATGATAGGCAAAGATATACAGGCACCCATGTGATGAAGCACATGGCAAATGGAGAGTTTCGAGTACTTATTAGCGCATGATTGCCACCTCATTATTCAGCACAGGCTGCAGAATTATTGGCGTTGACACTCGCACTCGAGAATCACGCAGACCAGGAAGTGACGTGTACAGTGACTCCGCCTATGTGACATCAACAGTGCATGCAGGCTTAGCGCGCTGGAATGGTAGGGTCTACCTCCGAGCGGATGGCATGCCAGTGCAGCACGCAGCCCTATTGGACAGGTTAAGGCACTACAGCTTCCAGTGGGCACAGCAGTCATGAAATGTGCCACCACATGAAAGGGACAGACTTTATCTCACAAGGAAATCAAGCAGCAGACACAGAAGCCAAGCGTGTCTCGACCAAGACGAGGTTATAATGAATGTGGAAATAACTGATGTGCATGAGAGAATGATTGTTGCACGAAGTGAACCTGCCAGTTATAGTAACATGGAGAAAACCGAAACAATGGAACTCCAAGGAGAGGCACCACAGGAGGAGAAAAATATTTGGAAGCGGCGTGGTGTTCTTTAAACCCCTCCTAGAGCTTGTGGCAACAAGACAGCACAGGTAAACCGGTGATGCCTATAGCCTTATTGAAGATAGCACTGGAACAGTTGCATTATCCACCGCACATGACAAAAGAGAATCTAGCAGCGACGATTACTGAAGACTGGTTTATACCGAACTTAGCAGAGCATGTTGCATTTTTATGGTGAACTGTATAATCTGCCAACAGTTCACGGCTGGGCATAATCTACGAGTAATTAGGGGAGTTATACAAAGGCCCAAAGGACCTTTTCAGCACTTGCATGTCGATTATGTCGATATGATTCAAGTATGTAATGGGTACAGGTACCTAATTGTTGTGGTGTGTCCATTCTGTAGATGGATAGAAGCAGGTCCATGTACACACCCAGACTCTACCTGTGTGGCCACATTTCTGGTGAGGGAGGTATTTCCCAGATGGGGAGTGTGTGAGGTCATGAGATCAGACAATGGGCCTCACTTTGTTAATGCAGTCTTTGAACATATTAGCTTGTTGTTTGGTATAAAGCACAAGTTCTCTTCGGCGTATCATCCTCAAGGTAATGGGATATACGAGAAGCTCAACGGCTTGTTAAAGGAAAGGATAGCAAAGATGAAGCTTACTCTAAAGAAGGGATGGCTACAATGCCTTCCATTAGCACTGTATGCACTCAGAAACCAGCCTGGGTCTGACCATCACCTTGAAATCATAACGGGCAGAAGGATGCACACTCCATTGACACCCCGAGATAGAGCTAGAGGTGATGCTCAGCCAACAGGGGAAGTTTTAGGATCTGAAAATTACTTGAATTGCATGACATCTTGTCTTACTGTAATTTCAGGACAGCTGCAGCAATGACAAAAAGGGTGCAGGGCAGCACAGAACACAGAAGAAGATACAACAGACCAAGTTCGGCGTTTACGTGTTCCACCACTGTTGACTGGGGATACGGTCCTGGTGAGAACCCACATGAGAAAGAAGTGGGACGAGCCAAGGTTCAACGGTCCATTCAGAGTGGAGGACGTCACTTCCTCTGCAGTTAAGTTACAAGGAAGAAGAACATGGATATTCTTGGGTGACATCAAGCCATACATCGGAGAAGGCTCCCTGACTGCACCCCAATGCATAGAGACTACAGACAACTGGGAAGAACCACAGCACGTGCAGACGAGATTCATGATGAGGAAGAAGGACGCATGACCAGCAAAACAAAGACAAGGAACTTTTGTGCAAGTTGTGGCTTAAATTTTGACATTTCCTCTGAGCAAAAAAGGGGATAGGGACATAAAACACAGACACTGTGTGCATCCTAGTTGCAGGGTGAAGAACAAAAGTGTACGTATGAGCCACAACATAGTCTGTTGACTTTGAACTTTGGACTGAGGCATACTGAAGCCTTGATAAGAAGAGGATATGCCAAATTTCGGCCAAGGACACACCAATTGGAAGTAAATACAGTATCCAGACTCTTTTCATATAGGAGTCCTATTTGGACTCACTTATGGTGTCCCACAGCAGTGACATCACTAAGGACGTTTTAACATATTTCGAGTTAGTACTGAGATCATGCCTGTCGTTAGTGGGAAGACTCACTAACATCACTGAATTTCTTGAAGACCCTGAAAATGAAAAGACAATAAGGAGGCTGCTCATTGTGATCGCCGAGCAGTTCCTTCTGCTTCTGGAATACAGGGAGCACAAGACAAATGTCCCAAGCAGAAGAAGCAGCGAATAGGCTTGTCAGCGTGCTATTCTTTCGCTTAATTGAAGACTGTCCAGATCTTGTTGAGAGACACACCGACATCTTGACATTTCTTCGAGATCCAGCAAACACAGAACATTTGAGTATAATCCTGAACGGAATCATAATTCAGGTTGTTCTTCAAGCGTATCGAAATCACAGAAGCTGCTCCCAGTTAGTGCGGAGCAGTTCCAGAATTCAGCAAGAACAAGACAAATGTCCCTGTCACCAGAAGATAGCAGACTGGCAAGCAATGTCTTCTTTCGCCTAATTGAGGACTTTCCAGAACTTGTGGGGAGGCCTGCCAGTGTTGATGTCCTCACTTTCATCAGAGACCCAGCGAACTCTACACAGATGAGCATGCTCCTGCATGGTATTGTAATACAAGTCGAACTTTCTATTCATCATCCGAATTTCCAGAGAAGATTGTAAACTTTCCACAGAGGGACAGATTGAGGAAGTGTTGACAAAGAATACACTTTTGCTGGCAGAGAAGCAACATGTCTTCAGGAGTGAAACAGATAAGAGGCATTGACTGGGAGCTTATTTATTTTGAACACGCACACTATGAGACTTGCTGAACTTATTACCTTATGTTGACATTTTCATAGACAGAAAAGAGAACTGTTTCCAGAGACAAGAGACAATCTATTCTTCAGGCAAAAAAGCACAATCGTTCCAGTACCTGCAACCTACGCGCAGAAACAGCAGAACCCAGAGATAACGATATCATCTAGAGTGTATTAAAGAGTTACTTTTCTTTCCTTAAATGATCGAGATGGGCAACTAAAGTAGTAATATTGTCATCCTTCAGGAGGAGAGGCGCTCGTACTGTTTCAGAACTAAGTGTTGTAGATTAACTTATAGAGGAATTATGTACCTATGCATTATATTCATCATTGTTTTACTGTCACTGACAATTCGAACTGCATTTTTTATTGGTGCACATCGCGTTCTGATTCCAGTGCACCCACCTAATGATGTAAGCATGAAACCCACAAAGGCACCCAAACCTTATATAGTCATTCCAGTCCCTAGAAGGTCTGATAGTGGAATGAGTGAGCTTGAAATGGATGTGATGAGCAATAATACACACTCACTTGTGGTAACAAACAAATTGAGCCGCCGGAGACAGGGTCGGCAGAGCAAGCATGAGAAAAGGTTCATGAAAAACACATACATGCAAACGATGAGTGCACATACACCAGGTCTAGTGCAATAACTACAGAACCACAGTCCAAAGAAGGGGAGAAGTTTGGACTACCTACTATGAGAAGTTCCACACCAAGCGAAATAAAAAGACAAATAGAGAAAGCTGAACTTTTAAAGAGACAAAAGGAACTGGAGAATAAACAAACAGAGACAGCATTGACAAGCACACCTAATCCAATGAAGAGAACAAGCACAAGTCCTGCAAAACTATCACATGTGGAGATGATAGCAGAATCAATTTGGCCATTCATAACCAAAGCCAGAAAAAGACAAGAGGACAAGGAAAGAATTGCTAGACTTTCTCCTACTCAAATGGTACAGATGAAGATGCCTGGACCATGGATGGAGATGCCTGAGAATCCTCCAGTGAGAAGGAGCTACATGAATGCTATTAAGGATGTGATGATAGCAAACTACATGAAAACCTTGAGAATAAAGAGAAGCACACAAAAAGATAATAACGAACTAAGCGACTACCTGGACAGCACCGCACACTTGGGAAATAATATCTGGTACCAACATATGAAAGAAGTTGGACGACATAATTCAGAGGAGGAATGTTTTGTTTGTGCACTCTTTTGCCATACAGCATGGGGAAGTCGAAGATCTTCGTAGCTGTGGAAATTGATGTCCAGACAGCCCACTGTCTATCACACGTAGCAATGTGCAAGACCAGAGGCCAGTTCATGGGAAGTGATGCTTCACTGAAATGGGCAACCGAAGCAACAGATCCAAATGAAGATGATTATGTCCAGGACATAAAGACAAGAAACAATGGAAAAACAAAGCACATTGTGATCAAATATGAGAAGCCTGGAGTTAAAGGAGCAGAGGTCAGAAGAGAAGCAAATCAAAAACTGAACGTTCAAGGGGAAACTCCGGAAGAAGCTCAGAGTTGGAAGAACAGAGGCCACATGCAAATCTGGGGAACAGTGCTTTCACTAGACGGATGGGAGAAAGGAGTAGTGATCTGCAGAGCATGGATGGGCTTCGATCATTACCAGCCCTCCATTGACATAGTACAAATTGGATGCAAGCCATTTATGGCCAAAACTTGCTAAACTATTGACATGGGTCGAAGACAGAGGAGGACCCTTACAGGTAGTGCCATTGGAGAGCACAACATTCTGCTTCAGGAATAATGGTACAAGAAAAATGGGAGAGAATCAGAATTGTGGCTGAGTCTTTGACGCTCCAGGAATGGTACACGGTACTGCAGTAATCATTGATCATTATTGGGCATGTGGATTCAAAGCATATATCAGGCTGACGAAGAATTGGGGAGGTATATGCACAATAGTGAATGTCCATGTTCCAGCGTTTGTGATTTCAAAAAGTGATCTGAATATTGACAGTTTCCCGAAAGCAAATGCTCACCTGAGGAAGAAGAGATCTGTGGAACTAATGAAATTAATGAAGAGAGAGAATTACTTTTCTGCCAAATCAGAAGAAGCTTTTCATGCAATCCTGTATGGACACAGGCTGTTCAGCTTGACCTCATCAGTGTTCATGACAATTTTTATGCCGAGAGTTCAGGTTGGAGCAAATACTAAATGGTTGCAGATAACCAGATGGGAGCTACTGCAGACCATCAACACGACCATAAAAGGTTTCAATGCAATCAAGGAAGAGTTGAGGGTGATTCGACTAATGACTCTACAGAAAATCCTTGACATGATCACAGCTATGGATGGAGGTGTTCGTGCAAAAATCGGAGAATCATGTTGCACATTTATACCATCTCACAACGACGAAAATGGAACTTTAACAGAGGCCATAGGTATGCTGACGAAACTACAGAATCAGATGATTGATGAAACTGATGAAGTTGACAAAGACAGCTGGTTTGGATCCCTATTTTCATAGGTTCCGCAATGGATGGCAGATGCATTAAAATTCCTAGGAGCCCTGCTAGTGATGATATTGCTCGGATTCTGTGTTATCATGATAATAATCTCTCAGTGCCAGAAAACTGTGAAAAAAGCCATAGGGATGAAAATCATGATTGATGTCGAGCCAGGATGGAAGCCCACGAACCTGACTGATGATGAAATAAGAGACTTTGTGAAAGCCAGCATTTATGCACCAGAAGCAACAAAGTTTAAATATCCAAGGAAACATAGAAATTACGTGGACAAATGGACCTATTGCAGTCCAAGTGGACAATGTCAACTAATGACATGGAACAATGATGAGCACGTAAGAACAGCAGGAAGCTTGACGGGAGTCATAGAAATATGGACCTCAAAGAAATATTTCTTCAAACCTCTATGCGTTGATCCAGAGGACAAAGTAAAAGTGGATCCAAAGGATGTGCAGAAAAGGTGGATACCAAGGAAGAAGTGAAAGTGGTCGATGAATCCCCCAGAGGGGGGAGTGTAGAGGAGGTATCAAGCACGATTTGCACTCCAACCACCCATTTTGAAGTAGCAGGAACGTTCACGCAGAAATATGTGACATATGATGAGCAAATAAAACAGCAGAGAGCCGCAGTGGGGCTCTGTCCAGTACCTATCAGACTGACAGTGCCTATTGAAGTACCGACACCTAAGAAAACCTGGACAGTGAGGTACCCATTGAGAAAACCATACCAACAAGTGAGACAGAATGATAATTGTCAAAATGCAATACCTGAAGAAGCCAAGAAGATACTAAAAGAAGACGAATGGTGACGTCACAAGAACCCAGACTGACTCACATATAGAAGATATGACGACCTGTGAATGATGAAAAGAGACGAAACACCATGGATAAGTGATATCCTGAGCCTAAACTGAAATAATTGTTGTGAAAATGTCAGAAACTTATGCCATGAGCATGATGAAGATATTCAGCCAGCTTAAATGTGTACATATGCACAGTAACCACTAGAAGCACAAAAAATCGTGAGGACTGCTTATGCTTACTAGTAAGATAGATTGCGGCAAGCGGCACCTATACATATCTACCTCAAAAAGAAGACTTTATACAAGTATACTTCCAGTATGCACAAGAGCAAAATCGACCAAAGGTTACTAAAGGTCTCAAGAGGACTGCTTTGCAGCAAGCAAATCGAGAATTAAAGACAGAGAGAAACTCAGACGAAGACAACCATGCCAAGAAGCCAAGTCGTATCGGCTGAAATAGACCCACAGTGGTTACAATTAATGAGAAGAAGAACAGAGTATCCTATTCAGAAAGGTGAAGCTAAGCCATAGATGGCAGACGACTGGCGGAATTAAATCAAATACATGAAATTGCATGGAGAATAAGACAATTTCACGGTGTCGAAATCACGTGACCGAGCAAGCAGAAGGGATGAAACTTTCACACCTACGCATGGACTCTTGCCATGCCCAGACTCCTTAACTTTCCCAGGCCAAGAAGCAGACTCGAGGCCAAAATACAAAGAAATAATTGACACATGACCACTGAAGTGATGATTGATTGTTGCAATAATTGGGAGGCTGTGGGTGCAGACGAACTCTGTTGATGCCAACCCAATCATAGTGGACCAAGTAATCTAGGGTCCTATAGTTAGTAGAACCAATGAGAAGTCATACTTTTAGTGATGTCTACAGTAGCCATTTTGAAGGAAGGGCTTTGACGCCCCACCTGACATTGTTTATCCAATCCCATCACTTCGTTACCATCTACAGATGTAGTACCTATATTAAAGTTACCTTCCTAGAACCAATCAAGTTGCATGCTAAGTTTTGAGATATTACACGTCAGTGATGACAAGTTTTTGGAATAAATGATGTGTTGAAGCGAGAAGGAAGATTGAGCGATTGCTGATATTCATAAACTCCCCATTTTTTGTATTTGCATTAAACGGACTCCCTTTGCCAAACTATCGAGTTGTCATTATTGATTTGATGCGAGAGTATTAATCTGCATCCCCATCCATCTCGAGGGTGCTGCTACCTATCTTAAATTGCTGTTTGGGAAACCCCGAGTCCTATGGGCCGGCTGGGGTCCCTACTGCACACAGGTGCTTATGGGAAGGGGAAACTGGACAGAGTGGTGTTCCTGGGAGGGACAATCAAAAGGTAAGTTTCAATGTCTTTGGGAGGCGGCCAGCCTTCAGAGTATCCACTACAGGGTTTGTGAAGGCCAATACCTAGCAGGTACCGTGTGAATGTCTCCCTTTCCACCAGAAGCAGGGTGTCCTGTGTTCTTTCCTCAATGGTGCTGACCAATAGCCGTATAATAAAGTTCCGGTGGTCACCACAAACGTTATTTTACTAATTGCAAATTGTTTTAGGGATGGGTGAGAATCGATGTGGTGCCACATGGGGAGGCGATGAGTTGGAATACTGTTGATCTTTTAGCTCCAATAGTGTTCAACTAACATACATTAGCTCTAAGGATATGACGTAGCATAGCCAAAGAAGTTCTTGGGAACGGTAGAAAATACAAACAGCTGTAACTGTGTCTAATACCTTGACCATTGTATTCAGAGTATAAAACGAATGTTCACTGTACGAACAGATGTCAGCTCTCATCAATCAGTTACAGTCTACTGTTCTGTTTGATTTGTGCTCGCCCAGCTGTAAAAAAACAGCGTTGCTACTTGCCCCCGTGTATGCTCCTTTTTTAAGTACGTGTTTTATATGGTGGGATTGGAGGAACCAAGCGGACAGAGCGATGAAGGGGGAACAGTCCCAAAGAACATCTGGCGCCCTGAAAAACAGGGTAGCCTATGTCCTAAGGGCTGAGTCCAAGGCAAACCCTCTGGGGAAGAAAACCCTTGTAGATGTTTGCTTGTGATAATGGTTCCAGAAAGCGGAGCAGAGCGGGATAAGTAAGTAGAAGGCAAGTGATCTCCAGCAAGAAACAACCAAAGTCAAGGAAAAGGGCAGTCAGAAGGAAATAACTAGGAACTCAAGGAGAGAGCTTCGAAAGAATAGAAGTCAAGGAAAAGGGGAAAGAAAAAACAGTGTCAGTGCTTTAAGAGAGAAGCGATGCAGAGAGCTAACCCAGCGGTTAGTCTTTGTAGTAGTCAGCACTGCACTGAAAGCCGTGGGGGTCGGCGACCGGTTTGTCTGGTGCTATCTTGAAATAAGCTCATCTGTTACTCTAATTGGAGTGCAATGTCCCAATCTGGCACCATCTTGGAAAAGGAAAAAGACTGCTCGGGTGTCTTTGTCTCCACCTTTGCCAAAGGGACCATGATGTGTTCTTCTTCCTAACACCTATTTGCATGAGGTGAGTATTCCAGGGGTGAGTTCAATTGCTTCTGTGGAGCTATACAACCACCCATTGGTTGTGTATATGTACTGCTGTGTAATCTTATTCATGAACATGTGAATCCATGAAAGATCCAATAATGAAGAAGGAACAAGTTACTTACCTGCAACTCCTGTTCTCCAGCATTGGTATCTTTCATGGATTCACATGCGACCCTCCCGCCTACCTGTCTACATTACATTCTCTTGCAAGTCTGAAGATGGCCACTAGTGGTGGTGCTAAGGAGGACTAATGTCATTGGCTGGTGAAGTATGAGCCAAAGTGACAGCAAAAGGCTATATAAGAGACAAGCAGTTTTAAGCTTTAAAGCTAAACTGCTTTAATATTACTGAGGCTTCCCAGCCTGACGATGGGGAATATTCATCAGCATGTGCATCCATGATGCATACCAATGCTGGAGAACAGGAGTTACAGGTAAGTAACTTGTTCCTCAAGTGCCCGAGAGATGCCGCAGAGATGGGTGATTGGGAAAAACATTTCGACATGGCTGCTGAGCAATGGACGATCAATGGCCAGAGGCCAGTAGTCCTTTCTTAATGTATACAGGCCCAATGGATCTCGCAGTGCAGCAAGGGAGAGTAGTAGAGAAGTGAGAGTGAAGCAGACGAAGTCTGGGAAAATTAGGATGACACAAGTAGAAGGGGAACAGAGGGATGGTTCAGGTTGAGATCATGGCAATCGGCGTGGGAAGTGGAATCCAGTGAACCAGCAGGATCAATGGCCACACCATAGAACAAAGACTGGAAAAACTGAAACCTGATTGGCTCTCAGGATTCTAACATTCCTCACCCTCCTGCCAATTAGGGAGATATTACCAATGTCTAAGACTGTATCGTCCAGTAATAACCTGTCAGACTGAGGTGTTATTACGAGATCCTCGGCACTATTACAGCCAACCAACATGGTTAAAATTAGCACTTACACTGGGGGCATGAGGTATTTTCTTTTGTGAGAACTGATTTGAAACTTTGATTATAGAGCCCAAACACATTCACCATTGCGGCTGAGAAGAGACGGCAGAGTGGGCACTGCCAGTGTTTATTCTGAATGAATTCAGTGCATGAGGTGGTACCTAATGAGGAGTACGTTCACAGACACACAACTCCTTTCTCATGGCTATTGCCTCCATTTGACCATGTGGCGAAACTCTCCTTTTTAGCAACCTCAAACCTTTGCCTGATAGTGTTCTTTATAAACAATCTTCTGGGTGTTAATGTCTAAATTGCAGTTGTAAGTTACTGGTCCAATAATCAAGTCTTAAAAGTGTTCCTTCAGCCAGTTGATTCATGAGCAATATGCATGTACTTGCACTGAAGTCTGTTAAAAACAAGCACTGGCAAAGCCAACTGCGTTGGCTTGTGTATTAGTCATTGTCCGGGCACTGCTATCATATACCCAGGTACCCACACCATTTCCAGCTGTTGCCAATTTATGGCCAAGTGGGACCATTTTGGCAGGTGTGTGGCAATTGCCTAGCTTATACCTACACAAAAGCCAAAACTGTTGACTTTGCCAATCCTTTTCTTAGTTGCAGGCTGTCACAAAACGCTTGTGCAGCAGACCATTCCTCTTTCGTGGTTGTCTGAGACAGCGGTAATGGATTTTGTAAGTTGACAACTGTGCCCCCTTCCTCTGCCAATCTTCCTTCGTGCTCTGAAATACTTGTGTATGAGCGCAATATAAATAAAATATAATTTCATTTCATTTCACACCCCGCAGGCAAAAACGGTGTCCTGGTAATCTCCAGCATAAGAAGTCACCAGGGACACTTTACCATGGATATGGTTAAGAAGGCACACCACAGTCACACTGCTCCATGCTATTACTCAGGATATGAGATTAGGTTGAGGGTGGATGGAAGGGGTCAGCCAATGGCAAACAATTTCACTGTCACACACCTTCTTGTTGCTGATTCAGACAATGAGAACACACCTACACCACAGAGCACCTTTTCCCAACCCTGGGCCGCTTCGGTCATTTAGGGAGAACTGCAGCAGCCATCTTCTTTCTCCAGGCCCTGTAATGAGCGCGGCGATAAGGAATGGATGTTGCAGCCTTGTCCTATACTGATTGGATAAATGCATTAAAAGAGGTAAACACCAAACTAAAATTAAAATGCTCTATCCTTACACAAATGTACAAACCACCAGGGGGAAGTTCCTTTCGCAGACCTAATATATATATATATATATATATATATATATACATGGCCACGGTAGTGGCCATGTAGTTATGGTTAAGTTGGTGTTTCCATAGGAAGAGCACTTTTTGGGTGGCTTATAACTTCGCTCCCCCTGGACGAATCCTCACCAAACTTTGCTAAGAAGGTATATGGCCCACTCTGAATTTTTTTGCAAAGTTTGGTGAGGATTCGTCTAGGGGGGGAAAAGTTATAGGGGGGGTCCCAAAACTTTTTTTTTCCCATAGACTGAATGGGAAAAAACTTTGCGCACGGCTACAGCCCAAACCGCTAGACGGATTTACACCAAATTTGCAGCAGGAGCGGCGGCCTGGTCCCGAAAGCGTGCTTTTGCAAATTTGGTGTAAATCCGTCCAGTAGTTGTTTTAAAAATGACCAAAATGCAAGGCAAAAAAATGTGTGATATCTGTGTTCGCTTCGCGGACGGACTTCCCTGTTCGCTCCGCGGACAGCACCCCGATTGGCCCAGCGGCTTGCGTCATGTCCACGGACATGCGACGTGTTCGCTGATTAGGCGACGTGGTGCGTGATGCGCGTCAGATTTTCTGTCGCGCCCGCCATCTTGCATTTGCGGACGTCCGCAGACAGCGCGGTGAAAGTTTGTTCAAAATGTGTATTTAGTAGAGTGTGTTGCTGTGTAGAAGTCTTTGGGGAGGATGGGGGCGTATGAGATAGGTTCAAAGTTGCATTTTATTTATGTGCTAGACGCTTTTGTTGTGTTCGATTTGTCTGCAGACAACTCGGCTGTTCTGGAATGTTCGTAAATAAACAGAATGGATTCGGTGTCAACTTGAAAGTGTTCTAAGAACACTCGTGGGGTCTTGGAATGTTTGCAGGGGGTGTCCTGGAGACGTTGTCTGTATTGTTCGTTGGCAAGGTGAAAATGTTTTAAGAACAATCGCGGTGTCCAGAAATGTTCGTACATAAAGAAAATGGGGGTGTCATGAGGACGCTGTTTGTATTGTCCTCTGGCAAGTTGAATGTGTCCTAGGACCTTCCCCCTGTCCGCTGACATAAAAATGGTTGCAATGCTTGCATCTATGGGTGTGATATGCTGCGGTGGTTGTGGGCAGGGTATAGAATGTTGGGTGCATGGCCATTTGGCCATGCACCCAAGAGTGTATGCCCTGGCCACAACCACCGCAGCATATCACACCCATAGTGGCTTTTAACTTTGGGTCAAAAACGAATTCATAAGGAACAATGTTATAAGCTTGTATGGGTGTGATATGGTGCGATGGTTGTATTTATCTTGTTATACGTACTATTTGGTTTAGTAATGGGAGTCCATGTTTTTCTTGTTCATTTCTGTAATAAAAGAAAATAGCATGTTAGCATTAGTATTTTATAATGACTTATTACATTGTACAATCAACATTTTCTTCTTTTTATTGACCCTCATATTTAGTAGATTACAAACCAGAGTACTATGCACTTTGCAAAGTTTCTGTGTTTGTTGCTAAAATCATTGGGTCTGTGGGAGAAAAAAAATCCATGTTGGATTAAAAAAAAACCCTTTTTCTGTTATGCTACAGCTTATTTATTTGTTTGTTTTCCGCGTTTACTTGTTCTTTCTGCCTAATGCTTTATGCATTGGATTGTTTCAGTTTTTGTGAGCAGTAAGATATTAGGTATTTGTTTGGATATTGTAAAATTTTGGCCCAGTTAGATACCAGTAGGCGTATTCTAACTGTTTATGTTTTGATATAATTTCGTGGTATTGATTTATCTGTTTGCATATTTGTAAATTTTGGGACAGTTAGATACCAATAGGCGTATTCTAACTGTCTATTTTTTGCTCTATTTGAGTGGTATTAATTTATCTGATTAGTTGTTGTAGAATCTTTGGGCAGTTAGATAGGTTTTGAAATATTGTGACAGTTTATATTTTTTTACTACAAGTGTACTTAAGGTTTAAGTACAGTTCAGTTATCAAACTTTGGTTTTAAGAACATTAAATACGCGTTTGTAAGTTTAGCTGGTAATCTCTGCTTTAGAGTAATGGTACTATCATTACATTCAAACCATCCACATTTTTTTTTATATATGCAGTGTAGTGCCCTGAGTTGGTTGTGGCTCCTGCGTGGTAGATTATACCTATTGTTGTGAAGGTTTTCCTACCAAGTGATATTTGACCATGTGTGAATCCAGTCAGCTTGCAGTTGTTTTTCGTACCATCTGCATTGTAACGTAGAAGCATTAGTATTACGTATTTACTATGTGTTTGTATTAGTAATGTGGAACGATTATCCGAATTGCAGGTAGAACATAATCTACCGTGGTTTGCATTTTGTACAAGTTGCTGAAATGGAACGGATTCCCAATTAGGTATTGATATATAGACAAAGCGCTCATTGGGGATTTGTTCTTGTGTCACATTGTTGCAGAGAGTGCATGTATGTTTCCACATGTATGAAATCTGGAAGATTTCATTTATGGGTATGTTTTTGTTTTCCAGTACTAATAGTAAGTACATTAGAAATTCTTGTGGATCTTCCTGTGAGTTTATAGTGAATTTCACCATTCCAGCACAGTAGTCCAATTGTTGTCTTATTCCAAAAACACTATACGTGTTGTCAGGATTGTTTGCTGCATTTCTGTGAAGTACTAACATTTGCAAACACAATGGGTCTGTACTGTGTAAGTAAATGTTGTCAACAATTGGTGGTAATTGAAATAGAATATTCATTGCTACATTTGTGTAGCAACTTACACCAACTATATTTGAGAATTTAAATGGTCCAGGTAGTTCTGTATCTAACTGCTTTTTTTGGAGTTTGTCTTTCTTCTTTAAAGAAGTACCTGGTTTACTTTCCCTAATTGATTCTTTTTTGCTTGTGGTACTTGATGAAGTTTTAGTTTCTTTTAGTCTCTTTGGAGGATTTGCAGTGACATCCTGTTGCATTTCTGTTTGATTTAGTTTTCTTTTAGAACATTTTCCTTTTTGTGGAACAGGACATGTTTGTAGATGGGGGGTGTATAGTGAAAGAAGTCTATTGTATTCTAAAATGCAAGGAATATCAGCGTTTACTTTACTTGCATCAAAGTTTAGAAATAGACCGTCAATTGTACATAGGCGTGACAGTGCTACGTAGCTCATGCCTTCTTTAAAGTCTGTGTTACCAATGTCTATCATTGCTTTTTCTAGAGTAAGACTGTGTGATTTATGAATGGTGACTGCGTATGCAAGAGTTAGAGAAAATTGTTCTCTGCGTACATACATGTCTTTGAAGAGAAGGAATCGAGCTGTTGAGCGTCCTATTCTTTTTACTTCTGAAAGTTTGTCAAAGAGAATATTGACAAACTGAATTTTGTTGTCACGTGGGTATGTTTGAAAGCCAACAACTGTACCCAGTGCTCCATTAACTAGTCCTTGGTCTACGTAAAGGTTACGTTTAAGCATTACTCTGCAATTTAAGGATAATTTTAATATCTTTTCCAAGCCTGCTGTGTTTGAGATTGATTTTTCTAAACTATTTAGTCTTGCTGTGGCTTGGTCACACATGGGTAGTGTCATTCCATGTACATCTAGTTTGTCTGGGGCGCTAATTTCCATAATTGGTTGCATTTCTTTGCTTAACGTTATTTCATTGAATTTGAAACAGCTTGCAAGAGTTGGCCTTAAGGCCAAACAATTGACATTTTTGTGGGCTAATTGTTCCATAACATCTGTAGCACATGCATTATCACCATAAAGTGCATGAATGTGCCGGGTTTTCAATATTGCTTCTGTTTCTCTAGAAAGTATACCAACTCTGATACTTTTTAAGATGTTGGCATAAGTGAGATCTGCAGATTGGCGCATGTTTTCTGTTAATTCTCTGTATTGGAAATGTTGCCAAAGGTTGACATTTCCAATGCTGCCAACAGTTTTACGGCAGAGTTTGTGTCCTAATGTTTTAAAAATAGGCTCACCTTTTACAGGTGTCAATTGAAGAAGATCTCCGAAAACAATGATGTGTTTTCCTGCAAAGAGCTCTTCATAGTTTGTTTTGAGTACTTGAGTAATCTGCGGTGAATCAAAGCCAACATTAGGTTGGACACCATGCTCACTTCATCTATTAGTAGCATTTTCATTTGTTTCAATACTCTGCGTACTTCCATTGCAGCTTCTGCAGAAAGTTTGTAATAATCTAACTTGTTTTGGTGTTCTACTGGCAGGAGTAGTAATCGGTGTAAAGTGACACCACCTATGTTGTAGGCAGCTAAACCTGTGGGGGCAGTGACAACAGCTGACAGTTTGTTGTTTGTCAATTGTTGAAGGAACTTACTGATGATTTTGATTAGGAATGTTTTGCCAGAACCAGCTTCACCACTGACATACAATAGTATAGGTTTGTAATTTTGGCAGGTGCATTCTTTGTTTTCATATTGCACACCATGTGCAATTTCTTTTGTTATTTCTTAAAAAATGCTACGTTGCTCTTTGTTTAGTTTTGATTGTATTGTAGTTAAGTCTTCTTTATCTTCATAGTGACGCATGGTGTTTTCTACTTCTATCATAGCTAATTCTGCCTCATTTGTTATTAGTGGTTCTCCCAGTGGTTCTTGGCTTCCTGTGACAGAAGGTTGACTACTGTCAGGAGCGTCCTTATCTAGTTGGGCCTGGAGTTCCTCTTCGTGTTGCTGTTCATTGTGCAACATTGTTTTGTACTGTGCAAAGTTTACATCAGTTATACTGCTTTCATTGGCTTTGAAAGCGTCTTCATATGAGTCATAGGTATCTAGTATTTCTTCTTCTTTTCTCCATGGTTTGAAGAGTTGTAGCAGGGACATGTAATATATTTCTTTATGTTGAGGAGTCTTTAATGACAATTTGATATGATTAATTAAATTTGGTTTGGTGAGTTTTACTAAGCTGCCATCACAGTTTGTCACTTTGTATTTACAGTTTTGCTCATCAGGTTTTATATTATTTTTGTATGTGTAGTTTTGGGCTATGTGGTATAGACACATGGTTTCCAAAGTGGTACTCCTGTTTGGATAGTATGTGTCCAATAAATTGTTTTTTAAAATGTCTTGGCTGTTGGGATCATGTTTGGCTATTTTTTCTATATCTTTGTATGATTTTAGAACTCTTTTTCTAGATTTAGCTGGACCAAGACTTAGCCATACTATATTTGCAGATTTACCATACAATGCAGTACCAGTTAATCGATCAGCTGCTTCATAGGATCCACATTCTCTATGGGACAGCATTTTTATGCCCAAGCTGTATAATTTCTGAGGCACTGTTTTATCTGATGACAGGTCATTCCAGAGGTCTTGGAGCTCTGTCTTTTCTGATTTGGTTAAGTATGCTGTGACATATCGTGCAACTGCAGTAGAATTGTCTGCAATGTACTGCACATCTATGTTTGCATTCCACAAGTGGGTAATGATTGCATTGTAATCATTGATATATTTTTCTTCTTCTTTTCTTTTTATGCAATATGTATTTTTAGGTGACTTACCTTTAACACTATGTCTAACTGAAGACATGAGGTTGTTCACTTGACCTGTATTTGTAACTGGTCTAGGGAAACCAAATCGGCATTTGGTGTAGTATTTCCCTTTGTTTTTGTATTTGCGACGACAATATTTGCCACATTTGTGTCTTTGGAATTGTAAGATTTTTGCATGAAGATCACTATTTGTGGATTCTGACGGAATTTCACAAGTGACATATTTTTCAATAAACTGTAAAACAGTGGCATCACTGTCCTGACCAAATTTAGGAGCATCTTTAATCCATAAAAGCATGTGGACATGTGGAGCTCCTCTGGCTTGGTATTCTTTTCTCCAAAAGAAGTGTTGCACTTCTCCAAGGGGAGGAACAGTTTTATTACAAATAAAATGTAGCATAGCAATGAAGCGATGGTGAAAATATCTAGAAACATTAACAGGATCCTGAGAACAGTTCTCCAGGTGTTAGTATATCTATGTTTGTTTTGTTTTCATTTGATATGCATAGGAAAGCATGTAAATCTTCCCATGCATATTCTGCGCAATTTAAAGTAACAAACCAAGTGGGTGGGCCAAGGTTTCTGATCATACAACATACATCTCCATGGCGTTGAAACCAGTACTCTTTAGTACCTCGCATATTTGCTAATAGATTTGTAAGATTTGCCTGTAAACCCTCATCTTTTTGTTGAACTTTTTGTAATAATTGTGTGGCTGTCATATTTTGAAAGTGTGATCCTGATTTTAATATGTGTGCAACTCCGTAACATAAAGTTGCTAGTTCACTTTCAAAGAGTAGGTGGAATATGTATTCCACGTTTTGTCGAAATCTGGGATCTTCAGAATACATTCGTAATGAGCGACATTCTGATGCTGATATTTGAACAGGTCTATCATCGTATCTTCCTCCTTTGCCAGTAGAAAAGAGTAGAGGAAAAGCACGTGCTTCTATACTTTTTTCCCATATGTTGATTGGTGATCCTTTTGTTTGACGCATTTGGTACGTTTCCAGTGCATCTTCTATGGTGTCATTAGAGTGCAATGGGGGTATTGTATAATGGTCTAAAGTGTTTGCTATTGTAGCAGGATCTAGGAGCTCAAATTGACCAGTTTCTTGTTTCTCTTGAATTATTTCAGTTGTATCTTTCAAGTTTTCTTCGATATTAATTTCTTTGTAATAATCATTATTCTCTTTGAGATATTGCAGGGCTTCTCTAACTTTATGTAAATCTACCAGTTGTTGCCAAATTTGTTTGTCTTTTGTAGGTACTCCATTTACCAAGATAATTAAAGACTGTTGCATTGGACGTTGCACTCCTAGAGTGTGCACATTTTCTTTTAGATCTAATGTTAAATACACTACTTTTCCACGAATACCTTTCACTAATTCAGAGGGAGGTAATTTTGCAGTTTTTGGATGAAGGCATATTATTGCTTGAAATGGATGAACTGTTTGAATTATGATGCTCTCATATAAATTAAGTTGTTGAAGGAGTTTTGGTAGTGGATGTAATTCCAAGTTATTTGAGATAGCACGTGAAGGAGTTTGGTTGTTGTCAAGTTTGGTAGTGCAGTAACTGCAAAGTATTATGCGGTCAGTTATTTCGTATTTGTTTTCTGCTATAAGGTAGAGAGCTAATTCAAACCATTTAGAATCTTCATTGTCTTCTATTTTGTATGAAAGTTCTATAGTTTTCGTATTACTTTTATAACACGTTCTGCGGCAACATACACACACGTGGTTTGGTACTTCAGCTGAAGTGCTTTGAAATTTTACTATTTCTTTTTTGTATGTGTGTAGTGAAAGGTTGCCATGTGCAGATTTGTTATGAAGTTGGTTGGCAGCTAATACATCTTGTAAGTGGGTTTCATTTCCAAAATATTTTTCTGTATATACTCGAATTCTTCTAGTAGGTCTTTGGGTGTACCATGTAGAAGAATGTTATTTAAATTGGCTAGTGCTAAAGCAGGACATTTTGCATAATACAGTTTATAAACTAGATTTCTTATACTTGCATGATGTGTTGATATCCTTTTGATATCATGGAATGTTGTTTTGCAAGTAGCTCCTGATATGCAGGCCAACGAATGTCCTTGCAGTCCTGTGTGCTTGCGTACTGGACAAGCATCCATACTTTACAGTATTTTAATTTTGATTTTGTCTTTGCTTTTCACATATTGATTGAGGAATAGGTGTAAAGATTTGAACATTTTTTTGGGAATGTTACACATTGACGTGCATGGCCATGTGTAAATTAGATGTTCTGATTCAGTCGAATGGAGGGGTAAATCTAAGTTTTCAGGGCTATTTTTGTAAGGAGTACTTCTTGTTCCATTATGGTATTATTAACTTTTTCATAACCTCGACCACTGCTATGTATGGCAATTGTATTTGTTTGCTTTTGTTTGTACGCTTCTTCATTAAAGTATGGTTCTGTGCTTGTAGTGTGACTCCATTCACCTCCACAGATATTTAAGAAGTTATTTCTGTTCACATTTTGTTTATTGAGAAGTCTTTTTTGAAATGTAGTTATTAGTTTTGTTAGTGGTTTAATTCTGTTTAACACAACAATAAATAAGTTTCTTTTGAGAAGAATTGCACTGTCTATCAACGCTTCTAAGATTACTTTCCTACGATAGGTTTGAAGTGTTGAACCTGGTTTCTCTCCTGTTTTTATCAGATTTTGAAGGACTTTGTGACGGAACATTTTGGCTAATATACTTTTCTTGGTATGCTTACTTTGTACTATATCAAGATTTATAGAAGACGTTTTATTTGTAGTGATAGTTGATTTTCTGTTAATAGTTTTTTGGGTCGTTTTACTTTGTGATAGAGGAGGCAAAGTTTTTGCACTAGAAACTTCTTCTGTTTCACAACATGACTGTATTAGCTGTTGTGTTTCAACGTTTTTTTTACAAATTCTGCTATAGATGGGTGTTTATGTTGGAGACTTTTCTTTTCATTTGCTCTACTTCTGCGTCCCTTTCTACAGAGTTGCTTTTTGGTGGGCATTCTTTAGCGTCTGTTGACAAAAATACAGAAGGTATGGGTTGGGGTTTTCTGCAATGGATGTGTGTTGTGTGCATGATTGTTTGAGTAAGATGATAAAGATGTATGTAATGGTGTGTGATTGTGAATTGGGAAGTTGAACTACTAGGGATGGGTATTCTTCAATTAATGTGTTACTTACCTGGGGTTCAGATGACAGAAAAAAGTAAGCCAGTGGTGTGGAGAAGAATAAATTATATAGGTAAAGCTATACAATTAAAACAGTTGTTTGTTCTACAACATCTACATACTAGCGGCTGAGTTGGGTAATTTGTGTGCCGAAAAATAGAAATTTGAGGGCCATTCTGACAGGAGATCATTGTTTAAGACGGGGGGATTTTTGGTCAGAATGGTGCAGAATCTCTATTTTTAGGCACAGAAATACCATGAATGCACCGTACAGTGCGTGTGAGTTATAAATCAAATATTATGGTAATAATCTACTTACTTATTTTTTCAAAAATGAGTAGTTTGCTTCTTAGTTGTTCTTTGTAAATCAAAATCGGCTGCTTCTATTCAGGAGAATGGGTTTCACTGCAATTGTAAAAGAAAGAAATTAGTAATTTGGTTGCTATATAGCACTGTTTTCATTTTAGACATAGATTTTTTTAAATTGAAATGCTCAGCGCCTTCCTGAAAACCATTAAAAATAATTATGACTAAGAGTAGGAAAGAAAATATCTTTACTATGGCTTGTGGAATTCATAATCTACCAGCGTATACCACTATTCTTGTAACTAAGCTTTTCCACATAATAGTGAGTCATTGTCATCATAGCTCTCAACCATGTGTGTTGCAAAGGCGGGTGAAATCACCTGATTTTGTTTTTGGCGGGTGAGACGCCCATTGGAATGAATGGGTGTGCAGGAGGCTTGGCGGGTGAGTCAGTCCTTTAAAAGGCGGGTGACACCCGCCAAAAGCGTGTGAGTTGAGAGCTATGTGTCATAGCCTGCTTTTGCACGTAACAGTGAGTGAATGTCACGGTCTGCTTGTCCTATATAAATGTATGTAAGTACTTATATAAACGAAAAAAATGAAAACCAATTATGTGTTTGTACAAATATTATTGTTTGAGATTTGATCATAGAGTGTGTATGTTATTTTGTGTGATTATATGTCGTGTATATATTTTATTTCAAAAATGTTAGTTTAATAGTATTGCATGTGTGTGTGTGTATGAAGAAATTAAACGATATAAAGGTTTGTAAGTGACAGGTCATTTTAGGACAATGAAACAATGATCGTCCATTCATTTTTCAGATTATAGAAGGTAAAAGTCGGTTAGAAAATGTGTTCATGTACTGTGTAGAAAATATGCATACATGTACTTTCTGTTCATGTATATGGATATGGACCAAGCTGCAAGTAGAAATATTGGAGATTTGTATAGTATTTCTCGTAGATCGTGGTTGTCAATGGTATGAGACTTGTACTCCGAGAGATACACCGTACATTTGTAGTGCTGCTCTATGATGATGCAGTTACATGTAGAGTAATTGGATTTGATTGGTGGATGGTCATGTGATTGCTTAGCTACATCCAATGAGGGAATGGCACAGAGAGTGAAATCGAAATGGTAGAAGGGCTGTACATGTTACGATACGTTCGCGGACATGGCAGTAGTTCTAGGACACCGCATATTACATCCGGGGAATTTGGGGAGGGGAGATATGGAAATGAGATTGGATGAAGCAAGGGATTGGTCAGTAAAGTTTAGTGAGTGTGTTGTGCTAGGAGAGGTTTTCTCAGATATTGTTTTTGCAGAGAGAAGAACAGATAGCTATGGCTGAGTGTTTCAAAACACAGATTGTATGGATTTTGGGAGACTCATGGATTCATTGGTTGAAGGTGCATGCAGAAAGCTGTGGAGTATCTATAGATCTTGGATTCCCACATCTGTAAGTGCACTGGCATGGAGTGCATGGAATGAAGTGGTTGGATTTGCTACCTCTCTGTGCAACTTTGAAGATAGAGGAACATCCAGACATAATTGTAATTCATTGTGGAGGGAACAGTTTAGGACATGTGTCTGGAATTTCTTTGCAATTTGCAATGAAAGAAGGACTTCAGAAGATAATGGACATGTTTCCAAACTCTAAAATAATTTTTCCACGGATTGCGGAGACAGGTGTGGCTTCGTTCTTTCTCATGTGGTCCACAAATGGTGAAAGCAAGGCGTAATGTTAATAAGGCTGTTTGTGCCTTCCTAAGAGATTTTGGCATGTCCTCTTTTAACAATGAAAATATTTTGTTTCGTAGTACATACATTTTTCGCAAAGATGGAGTCCATCTTACTTATGCTGGCAATCACAGTTTTCTGAGAAATGTACAAAATGCATTGCGACCTTTTTTAGAAATACAGCATTCGTTTTGAAGTACGTCTTACATAGTTAAAATGTTCTACATTCAAACACCTCCCAAAGGCTCTTTTCAGAGCCACCCTTTCCTGTTAGAGAAAAATGCATTGGTTTCAATAGGGTAGCAATGCAATTGTTTTTCTGTTCGCGGACCGTCCGTGGACTTTCACGAAATGGAAATGGCTATGCTTTATGTATCTTCACTTCTATTTTTTAACTGTGAAAGGCGGCTCTGAAAAGAGCCTTATTTTTTTATTTTTTTTTATTTTGTATTTTTTTTGTTCTTTTTTATACACGACACACTAGGAGAGGAGGGAGAGGAGGGTAAAGGAAGGGGGACACCAACCAAAGGGATAAGAAAGGGCGAGCTGAGAGAGGAAGATGTAGAGTGGGTTTTATTTGGGTAGTGAGCAGGTCTTCTGGTGCTCTGAGACAATCGTCTCAAAAGCACTCCGAAGTCGCTCCCCCCTGCAGAGTTCTGTGTCACAGTGCACACATACAACTGTGACCCTCGAAAGGTAAGGGTCATCAGAATTCTGTATGGCCTGTGAGGCAGCTTGAGGAAGACGCTGTCCCACAGAGGTGTTCCTTGTGGTGACAGGATCAGGAACGGAGGATGAAGTAGAGCCAATCAACCTACTACGCTTCTCGCAAAAGTACAACCTTGCGAATGGCCCCAGTGTGGAATGAGCGCAGGTGTCGCTTCATGGTAGTGGTTCCAAAGCTATACGAACCATGCTTCCCACGACTGAGTACCGTCATTACAGGTGACACGGTTCGCATGAGACTTAGGACCATTTCCATTACCGGTAAGCAACCGCCACACCCAAGATTCACGCCGACGGCGGGTAGTAGGGATTTCCTCTACCTCATTCTCGTCATCCTCTTCTTCCTTCTCTGTATCCTCACTCCTGTTCCCCTCTTCAGGCCCTTGGGGAAAAGGTGGTGGTGGAGGGGGTGGGGGTGGTGCTGAGGCAGATGTAGCACCATGTGGTAATAGTCGAGCCATGGATGTCATAGGCTTGGAGATGGAAATCTCAAAATCTGCAAAGTATGCAGCAAAATGCAGTGTGCTCTTTGGAATAGTCAGAAACACAATGAGAATGCGCTCTGAGGCGTGGTCTTATATCGGGGTGCTTGTGCGCGGGTCACGGACATGCGCGCCGTCCTCAAGACAGATCGAACATCAAAAAAGGTTCAAAAAGTCACAAAAACTATGTGGAAAGTTAGGATTAGTATGTGGGATTTGTGGTATGGTGATTTTTTAATGAGAAATATTGTGGATTACTTGTAAATGTACTTTTAAACTGGTCGGGGACACGAACAGTGTCCGCATTTAGAGCAAGAGATGAGCGTGGTCGCGGTCACATGATTGTTTTGTGAGCATGTTCGCTAAGGTACCGGTCGTCCGCAGGACACCCAATGTACGGACATTGTTTTGCGCATGCGTGTTGATGTTCTGCAGACAGTGTTCGGGTCCTGAACTAATTAAAAGTGCATCACATGTAAAACGAACAGTTACGGACAGCCGTTTGTTCTTAGCACAGTTTAATTTATTTGCTAACAATACGGACAGACATAGCATTTCAAGCACACCTCCATTTTCATTTATTTACGAACAATTCAGGACACCACGAGTGTTCTTAGAACAGTTTCTGCTTGCTATCGAACACTACGAATAGGCATAGTGTTCTTAAGGACACCTCCATTTTCGTTTATTTACGAACATTTCAGGACACTACGAGTGTTCTTAGAACATTTTCAACTTGCATGAGAACATTACGGACAGATGTAGTGTCCTCAGGACAGTTACTGTCACGATGCCTGCCCCCGGAAAGCCAGATCAGGCCCAGCAACCCCGGAAGCAGGCATCATGCCACTTGAAGCCTGCCCAAATACCCCAGTTAGGAGCTCTTTGGCTACAGTCCTGGCGCCTATGGCGCCAGGCTCATAAGAATAAAGTCAGTCCTGGCGCCATGGGCGCCAGGCTCATTACAGAAATCTTACCTGTTGCAGACCATGCTGCATACCTACCTGATGCAGACCATGCTGCACGAAGCCACAAGCCAGGGACTCCTTTCCTCTCGGGTGGGACTGTGGAAGAATACTTACCTGGGACTTCTTCCAAGGCTATTTAAGCCACACCCGGACAGCCACACGTGCTTCGCGTTATTCTGCTTGCTGCAGCGTAACGCTCACGTGTCTTCAGCAGCTCCAGTCTTCAGCCACGCCCGCTTCAGCCCTGGAACACCTGGAACAAGAAAAGGAGAAGGAGAAGAGGTCAGAACAAAACCCTTACCTGAATCCTTGATCCAGCACATCGTCGATCTGGAAGAGAGAAGCCTTCTTGGGTGCATTGCCACGCACCTCGCAGAGCCGCGCTGAACTCACCAACCGGGGCTGCATTCCTTTACTCCATCGCGAATCCAGCATCTCCAGGCCATTCTTCAACACCTGGGGGAGACAAGAACAGATAGGTGAGCAAGGGCAATACAAACCACCCCCAAAGACTTACCTGATTTACCACAGGGGGGTACTCACCTCATCTCTGGTCGGCGTAGTCAATTCTGCATCACTGCCGCACCCCGGCCCCTAAGGGGAAAAACAAGGACAATACAAATCACCCCCAAAGACTTACCTGATTACCACAGGGGGGTACTCACCTCATCTCGGCGCAGTCAATTCCGCATCACCGCCGCACCCCGGTCCCTAAGGGGAAAAAACAAGGACAATACAACCTAACCCCAAAGACTTACCTGATTTACCACAGGGGGGTACTCACCTCATTTCGGGTCGGCGCAGTAAATTCTGCATCATCGCTGTACCCCGGCCCCAAAGGGGAGAACCACAATAGACTTACCAGGATCTTACCAATAGCCACTTGGAACTCTTCTGGTGGTTTAAATCCGCAACCTGCAAGGAATCTGGCAGAGTGAAGATCAGACTTTTGAACTCTTACGAACAATTGGACTTAGAGTCAATACTGGAACTCACCAATTCCTCCACGCCAGTGAAGTAACTGGTCGTCTACGTGCCCCTGTGCTCGACGCAGGATGGAGAGCTCATCTTTCTCCATTGCAGAAAGATATTCGTACGAGTCCAACAAACGAAGCTAAGTGGGTCTCTCCAGTCTGTCATCTCGGCTCTACGTGTTACTCTGGTGAAAGCAACAGCGGGCCAGTCCAGATCGACGCCCCCGTGGGAATCAGGTGAGCGTAACAGTTACATGTTCGTTTCTTTACGAACATTTCCGAACAACCGCGGTGTCCGTGGACACCTAAATTGGTTTTATCACAAGGAACTGAAGGTAATTACAACACAATATAAGAAAAGTAACTTCATTTATATATATATATATATATATATATATATATATATATACAATTATCACTGGGAAGGTGGGGCAGAAACGGAAACAAAAACAGGAGAATTAGGGATTTCTAGATAACTGGGATCAGGTGAAGAAGGGAAGGAAATCTCATTGAAACGCTTTGGTCCATTGACAGGGTTTGGGGTTAACTGCGTGGGATAGGGTGAGGGGGGACAAGTGCAGGTTGGACAATGGTGTGCTGTTGGGGGTTTCACATAATTTTCCACAAAGTTTTTCAAATCCATAAAATTTAGCATAAGGTCGTCCATTTTTTGATTAATCTGCTGTAGAGTGATATCCTCTGATTGTTGTTGTGAGATGCTTGGAATTTTTGTATGGTCTGTAATTAAAAAAAATGTATATGTTAAATGTATAAAAAATAATATTTATTAATTGGTTTATATAGTAAAGTGTGTACCATTAGGTGGACTATTTTCTAACATTTCCTCTCGTGGGAAAGGCTCCTCTAGCCAGTCGAGAGTACTATACATTTCTGTGAGAAAACAAAAAAGTAATATGTTTTTTTTTTCCAATATAGAAAGTTTATAAATATATGAGTAAAAAGAAGTGCACTTACTCTGTCTGGTGAGATATGTAATCAGTAGTGTATACGTCTGGGCTTGCTGTTGGTTGTGGAGCATCTGTGAGGTAATTATGGTGGAAGACACTTTATTTTCTTTTGGTATATTCCATTTTAAAACATATCGTATTTACATGAATGGTTAGTGTGTTACATATATGGGTAACATTTTTAAGTATTACTACATATACTTTGTATGTGTGCTGCTTTGTGAATTTGTTAAATGTTCCTATGTTATGATATAACTATTACACATACCTCCCCAGAGTTTTTAGGTGGTGGTACTGTTGTCCAAACATGTCTGCGGACCGTCAAATTCACTAGAAAGGGTTCAGTATGTTCCATATTATATGTACATAAAGTCAAAGTTATTATTGTTAAGTTGTGCTACTAAAAAACTATGAAATTCAGTAAAAAAAACTTTGTTAAAGGGACGTTATGGTTAAGTTGCGCTACTAAAAACCTATGAAATTCAGTAAAAAAACTTTGTTAAAGGGACGTTATGGTTAAGTTGCGCTACTAAAAACCTATGAAATTCAGTGAAAAAACGTTGTGAAAGGGACGTTATGGTTCAAAGTAAAACTGAAAAAACCCTGAAATTCGGCAGTTATGGTAAGATAAGCAACCATAACTCGCGCCGCCACCGTGCACTGCTAACACTAACACCCAGGACATCAAAGATGACATCACAAATGTCATTGAGGACATCACTGATGACATCACATGTGCATTTACCTTTCATGAAAAGTCTGTACAAGGGATTCTTAGTGTAATGTTAATAAAAAAAGTGTCAAAGATTATTGGAATAAATATCAAGTCCTAATCAGTGCATTAAGCTATGCATTGATATAAATAAAATTCTATTATTAACTTCAATCCAGTATACTAAGGTACTCATGTAGAAACATAGGGATTGTGTGCCGCATACATGAAGGAGGTGCAATATTCATAAGCTTGCCATGTTGAATATTGAAATAACTGTTTTCATATTAGAGTTTTGCGTACAGTGAAACTTGTGATAAGAAGGTAATAAAACCCACTTACTACATAATTGCATTATTATACACAAATCACAAAGAGACAACACCACATACAAATATGAATATATACAAGAGAATTGAAGTAGGAAAAAGAAACAGCAATAGTAGCAGAAAGTGTTCATAACCTAACTGATTACCTTTATGCAGAGAAATAATTGCTCTGTTTCAAAGCTGTTACTTACCCTATCTATATATATCACATGATGTGTCTGGACCCTAAGGAAAAAAGTGTGAGTACCACATATATAAATATGAGCATATACAGGGAAAGTACAGTAATAAAAAAACATCAAAAGTATCAGAAAGTGCTGATAAATCTACTGATAATTTTAATGCACAAAAAGGATTGCTGTCTTTCAAGGTTGTGACTTCTCCTATGTATATGTTTCATATGATATGACTGGACCATAAGGGAATTATTCTAAGAACATACTTGAAGGATAAGTCTACGAATATAGTAATTTACAATTTTTAGTTCCTGACTGTTACTGAAGAAAATCATGTAGCCTAGATATGTCAGGAAAGGAAAAAAGGGAGAGCCAGCCACGTGATGTCATCAGTGATGTCATCAATGACATTTGTGATGTCATCTTTGATGTCCTGGGTGTTAGTGTTAGCAGTGCACGGTGGCGGCGCGAGTTATGGTTGCTTATTTTACCATAACTACCGAATTTCAGGGGTTTTTCGGTTTTACTTTGAACCATAACGTCCCTTTAACAACGTTTTTTCACTGAATTTCATAGGTTTTTAGTAGCACAACTTAACCATAACGTCCCTTTAACAAAGTTTTTTTACTGAATATATATATGTATATAAATATATATATTTTTTTAAATTAAGCATTCAGTTACATTACCAATTGCCAAGAGATGAAACACAACCATCCAATCCATTGTTAACCTTAATACAAAACTCCCAGTTCAACTTCCACCCTTGAGAGGGCCTATTGTCTTTCTATGCCGTTTTCGGCCCTCCCTTGAACCTTGATCCCCTAAAGAATCATCTCTTGGCATTTAAACAAATTCCTCAAACTCCTTCTAAAACAAAAAGAATGTAGTCTAAAATTATACTCTCACTTTTCTTTCCAAAGACCACCTCCAAAAACACACCCAGAGCCCTGGATGCCGTTATACTAGACCCCTGTAAAGGGTTTCCCACCACAGTTCTGCGTTCAAGCCCTGGACCTTCTTCAATTTATCATAAAGGAAAGTTGGTCTTTCCGGCCTCAATTCCTGGCAAAGTAAAGTCAGATGTTGCAGTGACTCTTCTTGTAGTCTGCAGAACCAGCACTTATTGTCTTTTACTAGGCCCTACTTGAACAGTACTTCCTTTGTTCTCAACACGTTCAAGGGTAAATCTCAGAATCCAGTCTCTATGTCTTGGATTAGGCGATTTTTTCAAGTACTCTGGGGTAAATGTTCGGAAGCCCAGAAAGTGTTTTGGATTGAGTGTGGGTCTTTGAGGCAGCACGCCTTGCTTCAGTTTCTGACCAGTCGTCTGACAGTAGGGCTATCTTTGCCCTTCTGGGATTGGTACACAGAGTTTCCACTGAAATATTGAGGTTTAAGAAGATTTTGCCACATTTGTCCCTCCATTCAATCAACAGCCAAAAAAGTCATCCCCTCATCATTGATTTTAATAATTCGATACTGTGGGGGACAATTAGAAGCAATTGGCTTATGGAAGGTAGCCAGGGATCTCCACCTGATACGTGCGTATAGCGAGTGCAGGCCCAGTTCATGTCAAATTACGGCCATCAGAATGGCATTAGGAAGTCTTAATATCCTCTTCCAGAATTTGCTTTCAAGTTTTTCCCAGGTTTACCATGAGAGTCCCAATCCAGCTTCTCCTGCATACAACAAAGTTGGAACCACCTTCTGGTTGTAAAAGTTAATGGTGGGTTGAAGCGAGAATTTGCCGAACTTTCTCCCAATTACAAGACCTTGGGTTGTAAATTGGTTGGTTTTCGTGCACAGGCCTGCTATGCACGGCTTCTCATCACTGTCAGAGTGGATTGTTACACCCAGGTACTTTGTTGATGTTATTGATCTTATTATATTGTTTCCCTGGGTCCAGCAAAAAGATGTTCTTGTTTTTGCTCTTGTCTTTTTAATCTCCAGAATCTCAGATTTTCCTAGGCTGATTTTCTGCCCATTCCGGGGCACATAGGCCTCTAGGGCGTCTAATTTTCCTTGGAGGCCCACTGGAATACTGTCCAACAGTGCCAGTTTGTCCACATATAGCAGGTGACCCACAGGGGAACCGTTGATCCTTGTAGAACATGTTCTAATAGGATCCAGTACCTCTTTCATGTCGTTAATGAAAAAGTTATACAGGATCGCTGCCAGAGAACACCCGTTTCAATCCCCTGCCGGTTTCTATCTCCTTGTTTAGGTTGCTAATTTGATTCAGCCTAATCTGCAGGAAGTTCCTGTATGAAGCGCTTTAATGGCTGCTAAAAGGTCATTTGGGCAGCCTTTTCCTTCCAATTTCGTCCATAAGATATCTCTATCGACACAGTCAAAGGCCGCCTCCATGTCGATAGAAGCCAGATACAGTTTATCGATTCCTTTTAGGGTCTTCATTTTAAGCAAACTGATTGTTCAGCCCACAATCCACATTATTCACAAAGCTGGATTGTCTAGGGTCGAAGTTTTTAGGCTTCTCTATCCACTCTTTAAGCCTCTTAAGCAGAATCCCGGCAAACAATTTTCCCAGAACGTCCAGCAAGGAAATAGGACGGTATTTTCCGGGATTAGCTCTGTCCCTTTTTTGAAAATCAGAACCGCTAACGCCCTTTTCCATGAAACTGGGGTTCTCCCAGTAAATTGATTCTCCTAAACAGGACCAGGCAGAAGTCAGTTCATAGCTCCGGCGCTCCTTTTAACATGGCATTGGTCATGACATCAGGTCCCGGAGCTCTTGAGGAACTTGCTTTGGAGATGTGTTTAATTTCTTCTCTGTCAAAGTCAAAAGACCAGGGTTAGTTTTGGAATCATTGGCCTGAAACTGTATTCCTTGTGTTTTTTTTTACCATGATGTGATTCAAAGTGCTCCACACACCCGGATTCCTAGATAGGATTTAGCTGAAGGGCACCTATGTCATTGTCTTTGCCACTTAGGAGAGTCCAGAAATGTTTAGCGTTCTTCGAATTCAGGGCCGTCAGCATTTGTTCTGTGTCTTTTTGGTAAAGGAGGGATATGTGCGATTTAGCCTAGTTTCTATATCGTTTCTGTGCCCTCCATTTCTCTGCCTTAATAATAAGTGGAACAGAGTTTAATACTCTGAGGTCCTTTGATAACTGGCATTTTGTATTGGCAATCCCTTCACTGTAAGTGTGTTTTCTCTTAAAACAGCCTTTTCCACTTCCTACTTCTGTTTCTCTAAATGAGAGTAGGCAGGATTCATTACCCACACCCTGTTTCGGGGTCATTTGTCATTTTCTCAGGGCCTCTGTTATAACTGGAGTCAATCCTTTACCCATTGCAGCCATTCTCCAAAAGTACTTTACAGTTCCAACGTTTATCGTTCCTGTTATATGGATCCTGCTTAGTTGGTCTTAGCACGTTAAACTTAATGGGCTGTGGTCGCTATGGTTGGCTGGTGGTCGCTATGATTGGCTGGGTACCCCTTCAAGGAGGTCACCCTTCTGAACATTGCCCCGTCAACAAAAATGTAATCACGCACATCACTCGATTGCACTGACGACCACGTTTTTGTGCCCATCAGGTCCCCCTACACTTGGTCATTAACTAAGTGCATGTCCCTGATCCTGATTGCTTTCAGCCATTTCTGATTTCGGGAGGTTTTATCGCTATTTAAGCTGACCTTTTCTTCTCCAATTAAGGTCCCCAGGCAGTCAATATTCAAGTCCCCACAAATAACTATCCAGGGATCGTCCAGCTCTGTTCTCAAGTCGTCAACCCATTTCATTACCGATTGGGTAAATTCCTTTCCCTCTTTAGCTTTGCGATTCCAATACATGTTGAAAATTACCAACAAACCCTCCTTGGGGTTTGATGGCTCCTGCAGTTTTGTTATGACAATCTGCATCAGGGAGGTTGGATGGATAACTCTCAAAACTTTTCCAGCTGTTTTGTTATCTGCGAAAGTAAGCAGGCCCGAGGTTGGGCTATACTCTTGTTCCTTCTGAGGTGTTATTCAGATATCCCGTAAAGCCATCTAAGAGGGGAGCTTCTCTGAGCCAAGATTCTTGCATACAAAGCATGTCCAAATTGGTTAACCCTGGATCAAGCTGCTGGAACAGCTGGACAAACCCTCTGGTGTTCTAGGAGCCTATCTTCATCCCACCCGGGACTCCCTTCCTTTTGATCTATTCTCTGGCCGGGGAGGTCAGGGTCCAGGCTTACCAGACCCAGGATTCCTTGTTGCCAATCCTGGTTTTCAGGGCCTCTTTCTTTGATTTATTCGGTAGTGCCGTTGCAACAGCGCTGCCTTTGATAGCTATCGGCAGAGCATCTGGACCGAGGAGGGTAGTTGGGGAGTAGCTGGTGGGTTTAGAGGACTCATCCTCATCCAAATGACCAGTCTGATTGTGTCCTCACCCCCTTTCACTTGGGAAACTGGTATCAAACCCTAGGATGTCCTCCAGCCCCAAGGCACCAAGCTTTAGATTGAAACCCAGGGCACTCAGATCATCAATTGCGTTTACCATCAAAGTTGTTACTGCATGGGTTGTCATATGTAGCCAAACCCTATCGTTTTCGTGTTCACTGGGGAAGGCCACAATTTTAATGTCCTTAGATTCAATCACATCAAGTTGTGGCACATTATACAGGAGGGCCATTATGTTTGAACCATTCAATATAAGGCCATCGTCAGCTTTCAAGACTCACTCTAGTAGAACCTTATGGGTTGAGCTCCGGACTTCACTGTTCTTTCGGACGCCCCCCCCGCTGACGTTCCCCAGAGGGCATCCACTGCTGGGTCTAATTTGGGGCATCCTTAGCCCTTGATTGAATATGTCTGTCCTGTCTTGAACGCTCTACCAATGATTTCATTGTATTGAGTTGGCACAGTTTAGAGGCTGTCTTAAGGACCACGTTATCCCTTTTGTTCTCCATTGTTTCAAAGTAGAGATTTTATTTGTGGCTAACCTTCCCTTGCTCTACCTGAACACCCTCCTCGATGGTGGTATTAAGGAGGGAAAAGCCCACAGAGGCATCCAATTACTTGTCCTCCTATGTTGACATCTGTAGTAGTGGGTCATTTCCAGCCTCCAAAATCAGTTTTTCTTCTATTTGTGGCATCCCATGGCTGTTGTCTCAGGAGTTAATTTCTTGCATTTCTGTTGACTTATACATGTTCCCCCGACCCGGTTCACTTAGAGGGCCCTTGCTTTGAGGGACCTCTGACAGTGTTCTGAGGTTTCTGAAGCCTCCCCCTGCCGCTGATTTACATTTGGGAGATTTTTTGGCTTTTTTAATGAAACCGCAGTTTTACATCTTGCTCCAGTGCCTGCTGTTTTGGACTCTCTTTGTACATCTGTTTCAAAGATTGAAAAGAAGTCTGGATGCGAGTTGGATGTCCCCTTGGCTGGCTCTTGTATAGCCAGTTCATTCCGAGCCTCTGGCAATGTTGCACGCTCTTGGCTTTCCAGAGGGATAGCCGAAGACACATGCGTCTCAAACTGTGACGGGCCCGACATCTGGGCGTCAATTCTGGAGTCTAGAAGGAAACACGAGGCTCCAGCCTTCCCCTTTAAAGCAATCAAGAACTCCTGGCGTGGGTTATACTGGTCCGGTAGCAGGTCTGTGTTAGTGTAAACAGAGGTACTTTTATTCTTGTCACAACTGTTTTGAGTTTTCATCAATTTGATGGTCTCTCTAAAGCAGGCAAAGAAGGACTTCTTATCTTCCCTTGCTTCTTCAATTAAATCAATTAAGGTTTTAAAGATTACACCTTCCGACTCCTTCTCTCTGGATCTCTTTTCCCTCGAGGCCTCTATGTGAGATTTCCCAAATATAAGTTTAGACTGCATCAGCACCATGAGGGTCGTCTGGTCCTTATAATTTTCATTTAAGGATTCATATAATTTAAGGAATGGCGCCAGGGGGCGCCTGTAAATTAGCACAGTGTTCCTCCATTATAAGGCTTTTAGTTTCCCTTGCCCAGTCAGGTGCGTTAAGTCCTCTTCTATAGCACCAGGGACCTTTCCCCACCTTTTTTCCTTGCATAGATTGCTCGGGGCTAGGTCCTCTGTGTCCGTATAGTCTGAATCCTCAGAAGAACTGGCGCGATAAGCCCCCCTCATGCTTTGACCCGGCATCTGCTTCTTGTCCTTGCCCTCCCCTTGGACTGAACCCCCCCCCCCTAAGGGGATTGTTCTTTTCGATTGGCTCGCAAACCCAATTCACCTCCAAGTTTCAACTTTTTTCAGGGGCCGAGACCGGAAAGGACCTATCAGCTTTCCCCTCTGAGATTTACCTTTTCTCTCTTTTTGATTGCAGGTTGGCACTTAACTGCACTGTCAATGTTGCAATGTCCTTTACCAGCCTAGCAGCCAGTGCAGGGTCATGGGGGACTAAATCCCCTACCCCACCAGAATCAGCACTGGACTGAATGATTCCCCCAGTCAGTACCTCGTTCGCCTCCTGATTAGCCCCGTTAATCGGGACACTAGTTGGCGTCCTCGCATGTCCTTTTCCAGGGGTTGGTGAGTCTGCCAAATCCACTACGTCTAACCTGGGGTCAGTACATGCTTCGCCAGGTGTCACAATATCTCTCAAATCCCCTGTGTCGGTTCCGCGATGATGTGATTGAGGCTTTACTTCCCTTGTCTGGACCCTGTGATCTGATCCAACCAGCAGGACTGCATCGGAGATGTCTTGCCAGATTTCGTTGTGATTACGAAGGAAGGGGGTTTGACTTTGGCCAACGTCCGCTCTATTTGACCCGGTGTTCTCGCTCTGAAGTGCCACTTAATGGACTTCTAATCCGACAATGATTTACTTCTGCATTTTGTTTGTGGGCCGCCCTTTTTTTTCACCAGATGGAATCCAGGCACGTATGTAGTCATCTTATTATGGGGCTTCGTGGACTGGCTCAGGTAGCGGGGCCTGAAGGCCTTCCAGCGGTGCAGGCTGGAACACTTTCGGACTTAACAAATGCTCCTTTGCCCGCCCAACGTAGCCCTTCAAATAACGCTCTGCGTTTTGGTGACCATGGTTCTTGCTGGATCCTCAAGGAATAGAGTTCCATGTGCAGCCCTGACTGGATCCTCCCCACTTGTTCTGTTAAATAGGTCTTGTAAACCTGTCAGGAAGTCTTTGCGACCCTCGACCACGGCCACAGGGGACACGGCATAATCGTTACCCGCCGCCCCTTCCCTTTCCTCCCATATAGCCAGGTCCGAGAAGGAGAGCGATTCAATGTCATGTTGTGGTTCCTCCTGACCGACAGGCGGGAGGAAAGGGGGAGGATCAACAGGGGACAAAGGAAGAACAGTGCCTTCAGGTACAGTTTGAGAAGTCGACATCAGAAGTCTTGCGGGAGAAGGGAGGCCCCTCCTTCCTCCCGGGTGCCCTCTTGCAGCGCTGAACGAGCT
The DNA here is from genome assembly GCF_040938575.1 of Ambystoma mexicanum. Classification (NCBI taxonomy): domain Eukaryota; kingdom Metazoa; phylum Chordata; class Amphibia; order Caudata; family Ambystomatidae; genus Ambystoma; species Ambystoma mexicanum. The sequence continues at coordinate 190,974,997 of NC_090925.1, read as the reverse complement.
TGACTTTGCGTATTTAGCAGCAATCTGGAGTCTGGTAGGGTACGGTGCTCCAGATCCCCCACGGCACCCTCCGCAAACACTCTGCGTCAAGATGTTTAAGCCCCTACTCCTGGCAAGGGCAATGAAAAGATACTGCAACTTAGAAAAGCAGCAGGCAATTCAAAGGAGACCAGCAGGCAGCGTCCTTATCGGCCAACACTCTGACAACAATCCGCAGACCTAATATATACCAATCTCATATGGACTCTGGTGGCAATCAGCAGGTTAATAAACCATAAAGTGTTTCTGATTTGTCCATTACATCTCTGTGTTTTTCTCTCAATCGAACAAGTTTGTAGCAGAGTATATGTGTTCCTCATGCACAAAGAATGTCTGTAGTTAGGGAAAGCAAAGGCAGCATTGGTCACTGGCATGTCTCATCTGGGGTCGTTTCTGCAGGCCTGGCGTGAAGAGAAACAGCTGGTCTCTTCCAGATGCCACGTTGCCCCCATATGGAGAACAGCTAGAAGGTTGGTGGCTACTAGAAGGGGTGCCAACCCTGAAGGAAACCCACTAATGGGGAAAAAAACTTCTGACTGGAGCAGTCAGTGCAGAGATGACTGGCACGAAGGAATCAAAGAAAGGAACGAACGAACGAACGAACGATGGGCATCAAACAGTGGCGAGAATAAGCATGAAATGCAAGGAAATAGGATCCAACAAGGAAGCACATAGAAGGGAAAGGTCTGGAATATCTGAGCAGAAACAATGGGAGGGAAGGTGTTAACATACAGTCAAAGGTGCTAGGACAGCAAATGCACCTGAAGCTTTGCAACACAAGGAATAGCATTTCCTTCCTCGTAATATGAGGCTACTTCCTGTGTGTCCTTGATTACCCTGGAAGCAGAAGACAGCCATCTTGCCTTGGAACACTGTAGTACAGGGAGGAAGCAGTAGTTTGCAAAGGCCATACCCAATCACAATCCACGCTCACACCACACACACCTGAGCGTGTTCAGGCAATTACATGCACCAGCCGCAACCCCACTGACCTATACAAGGAGAATGCTGTAAAGGGGAGGGGCAGATGCAAGTTAGAGCAAGGCAGTGTGAGCGAGGAGGTGAAGAACAGAAGAGTGTGTGGTGAGGAGAGGAAAAATGAGAATGGAGGACAGTAAGACATTGGAGAGTATAAACAGAGGAGAAAGAGTGGCAAGGAGATTAGGGAAAGCAAGGAGGAGGAGGTGGTGGTGGTGCAGAGGAGAGTGGACAAAAGAAGGAGATGAGAAAGACTTGAGAGGAGAGGGAAGGGAGAAGAAATAGTGACAGAGAAGGCAAGAAAGCGAGAGAGAAGAGCTGGAAATGAGAAAGATGTAGAAAGGGAGAAGAGTGGGAGAATGTAGCAGTGAGGAGGAAACAAGAGAACGAAGCAGCGAAGGACAAGAGAAGCAGGGAGACAGGAGTCCCTAGAAACCTGGTCCTAAGGTAGCTTATACAGTGGTGGCGAGCCAAATAGTTATTAGCATTCCTGGTAGGCCCACCAGTGGAATTTCCTTATTACCATGAGGCGAGGAATGCTAAACCCCCTTGGGTCTTGTAATATGTGCAACTGCCAGCCCCCATCAGAAGACCTAAGGGTAGTAGCTACAACCAAACTAATAAAAGGTCAAGCAGCAACAAAAAAGTGGAAATGAAAGCGCCAACAGTTAAAGGGTGTATGGACCCAACAAAAAAACAGGCAGATAATGTAAGATTGAGATACATGCAAGAAAAGGGTAGAGGGCGGAATTAAGCCTGCATGAGAAAAGTAAAGCAACACGCAGGGCGGGTATATGCTAACGGCGCATCTTTGTATGAAAAGACATGACAAAAAGAAGCTAATTCGACTTTTTAAAAAGCGAAATGGAGAGCCACAGAAGCCCACGGATGGAAAACAGCGAGAGAGCAACAGCGGGGGACGCGAAATAAAGTAACCAATTTAGATAGAAATGCGAAGGGACGCGTTCGCCTTGAACTACACTGACACGGAGGAGAGGACAGCTCGAGGGGACGATACAATAGCTGACAGTGCCAGGATCTCCATGTCCCTAAAGTTGTGTCAAAGCTCTGTGGGAGGGGGGCAGTTTGGGGCGCAGGAGAGCGCGCGGCCAGCCTCGCAGGCAGGGCAGCAGGATACACGAGGAAGGCGGCCTCGGCGAGCAGCAGGACTCCGATGGAGTGGCGCGACCGGGCGGAACCCCGCGGCGGCAAGTTGGACACAGACATCACCTACGCCGAGCTCAACTTCCTGCGGGCGTCCAGGCTCAACGTGGGGAGCATGACCCCGGACACGCCCGCCGTCGCTGCCAAGCCGACCCTGTGAGTGCGCGCCCAGGAAGCGGGGGGCCCTGTGGCGGCGGCGGCGGCGGGGGGCGCGCGGCCCAGGAGGCGGGGGGCCCTGGGGCGGGGGGCGCGCGGCCCAGCCTGCTGTGCGTGTGCGTGCATTAGCTCAGGGACGGGGAACGCCGCATTGTCGGGCATGTGTTACAGGGAGGGCCCATGCAGCAGCGCGAGGGGTTAAGGTGTTAACTTCCGTAGGGCAGTCATGCTGGCGCGCCGAGATGAGGGGAATTATGGTGTGTTTGGTGAGAGGGGCTCTTTAAGAGATGTCGCTGAGGTGTGAAGGGGTCACCGGGTAGTGGGGAGCATAGCTCTCAACCCGGCGAGTCTCCAAAGTGGCTAAAGTCAAATGCTTGGGAGGGGGACCCCATTCAAGAAAAATGGGATGAGCCCATTATCCAAGGAGGGTCTGTTTTGCTGTGAGGGTGGCCCTGTTGAGGTCCGTGGAAGGTGTTCAGCTTGTCTGGAGAGTGAAATCTGTCCAAGGCAGAGTGACGGCTCCACATCAGGATGAGTTGACATGCACGAGTAATAGCCCCCAACCCCAGTCACTTTGTGGTGATGTGTTATTTGTATTGCACACATCGCCACCAACGCGTTTTTAAAGTGCAGAGCCTTGTCCAGGTAATAATAATTTGCATTTATATAGCGCTACGAATTTTCAGGCATCTAAGCGCGGTTTATTATTGCCCACAGTGTCTGGTGCTCATTTATCGACCTGGGAAGAATGAATGGTTCAGTTTGGCCTTGCCGGAATTCAAATCTGCGCTGACAGACTCTACTCGCTTTGCTATCTGTCCGGCTATGTATGATATGATATGATATTTCATTTGTATCGCGCTCGTAAGTGTTTCAGAGCGCGACTAGGCAAGGGAGAACAAAAACAACAATCTCACTAGGCCCAGTGACATTGAGAACGCGCAAGTGCATGGGAAAGTGAAAAGGAGAAAAGTGCATGGAAGGGGGAGAGTGGAAAGTGCAGAAGCCGAGGAGCGCAGATAAATAAAATAAATAGAAAATTGAGGCAAACTGTGGTAGTGCAGCCAGCAAGTGGCAAGTGCTGTGTTTAAGGCAGCAGACTGGGTAAGTCTGAATAAGTGCAGAAAAAGAAGAAACGTGGGGGGGCTGTATGGGTACAGATACAGTCCCCAGTGAAAGGGGTGGCCAGGAGGCAGTGCAGGAAGGTGGCAGGGTGAGCAGGTACCTGGGCACAGGGGACAGAGGGTGGCCAGGTGCACGGTGCCAAAAGAACAGATCAGCAGGGGAGAGGGGGAGCGAAGGCAGAAGCAAAGAGGAAAGTTTTGAGGTGCTTCTGGAACAGGAGATGGTTCTCCTCAAGTTTTAGAGTGGCAGGGAGGCTGTTCCAGAGGGAGGCACCAGCCGAAGATAGAGATCTACCCCCAGCTCGTTTCTTTGAAAAATGACTGACCCTGGGGGAGTTAGAGGTAGAGGAGCGAAGAGCTCGAGAGGGGAGGTATTTGCGGAGGGATAGCTGAAGGTATTTTGGACCCAGGCCCCAGAAAGCCTTGTGGACAATGCATAGGGTTTTGAATTTAATCCTTACATCCACTGGGAGCCAATGGAGAGATTTCAAAGCTGGAGAGATACGATCCCAGGGCTTGAGGCCAAGGACAAGTCTCGCAGTCCTGTTCTGGATAAGTTGTAGAGGGCGGAGAGTAGAGGCAGGTAGATTTAGAAAGAGGCTGTTACAATAGTCCAAGCTAGAGAGAACCAGAGCTTGGGAGACCATGAGCTTCTGGGGGAAGGAGAGGAAAGGCAGAGTACCTCTGAGGAGGTGCAGTCGGAAGTTTGACTTTTTAGAGACATCAGAGATATGGGCCGAGAAGGAAAGTGTGGAGTCAAAGATGACACCAAGGTTCTTAGCCTCGCAGGTTGAGGTAGGAGGAGGGCCAAGGGAGGCCGGCCAGAGAGTGAGGGAAAAGGATGGAGATGGTGTGCCGATGAGGAGGATCTCGGTCTTGCTGGCATTCAGACAAAGATCATTGGCGGCACACCAATCTTGAATGGCAGGTAGGCAATCAGAGATGAGAGAGGGAGAGGAGGTGGCCGAGGGCAGCCGGAAAATGAGTTGAGTGTCATCAGCGTAGAGGTTAATTGTGCCTCCCCCACCCAGTGGCATCCATACCATGGCCTGTGGGTTGAAGAGGAAAGACGGCCAACGAGAGAACTAAAGGGGAAGAGTGGGAAAAGTCAGTGAGACAAAGACATGCAGACTTAACTCACAGCACGTAGAGAAATTAGGGAAATTAGGGATAGGGATCATTGGTAAAAATGCATAGTTTTCAATGTTTTCACCAGAAGAAGATGGAATCAAGAGAAGGAACACAAGCTCCGCCTATTGTCTGGCAGCACATTCATGGAGGCAGTTACCAGAGGCATTGCTGGAGGGTTGGGGGGGCGGGGCTATAGCCCTGTGTCTTTTGGTTGTATCCCCGGATGGAATCTCAGGGGCTACAACCAAAAGGCTAGCTAGCCCCGAGTCCCGACAGCTCCAACATTAGCCTAGCCCCAGATCTTTTCCAGACCTAGTATCTCCCCTGACAGTTACTAGTGTGTGGTGGGATTACGTGAAGTTATGTTGTGGATGGATGGTTGCCTTGAAGTGCGCTCATGAATTCCTAGCAGTTATGGGAGCTACTAACGAGATAATCACATTGGTTCCACCCCTGCTAATGACAAAGGAGGGTTCTGGTAAAGCCGAGCCTTCTGACAGAGGTGTCAGAGACTTGAGCTGTCAGTGTTTGTTTATTTTATTTAGTATAGCGCTCCAGACCCAGGGGTAAATGGGCGCTGAAGGACAGGTTACATAATTACAGTACATATAGCAGTTATACAGTTGTGGCGGTAATATGCCATATATGGTATGTACAGGCAGGTAGTAAGATTTCGCGGTTAAACATTTCAGAGTATGTACAATATATACAGTTAGTAATGAGCTTAGTCTATCTGAGGATTGCCTTCTCCAGAAGCCAACTAATGACTAGTTTTCTGAACAGTTGGAAGGATTTGGTCAATTTAATATTCAGCGGTAGGGTGTTCCAGAGTTGAGGGGCAAGGACAGTGAAGCTCGAGCCCCCCCGCTCTTTTGGCGGTGAATCTAGGCACGGTGAGGCAGAGAGTATTGGAGGATCTAGTGATTCTTGTGTTTGGTTTTAAAGTGAGTTTGTGGGTGAGGTACTGGGGGGCTAGATGGTTTAGGGCTGTTATAGGTAAGGCAGAGGGTTTTTAAGTCGATTTTTTGTTGTTGAATGGATAACCATTTGCAAGATATTCTTATGCAGGAGATGTGCTCTCTTCTGGGAATATTTAAAGCTGCTCTCAGCGCATTATTTTGGAGGATCTGAAGTTTATTGATTATAGCTTGGTTGGCACCAAGGTAGAGGCTGTTGCAGTAGTCAAGCTTCGATTGTATGAGGGCCCTAGCCAGAATGAGGCAGCTGTTCGTAGATAGAAAAGGTCTGCAGGCCCTGATTAGTTTTCCAGTGTAGGCGGTGGCTGAAGCGGTCATATTAACTTGTTTGGAGAGGTTGGTATTGGCGTTGAGGTAGTTGGTGTAGGTGACACCCAGATGGTGCAGCTTGTCAAAGAGAGGCTTTGTAAAGATGTTATAGAGGGTGGGGGAGACGCGGGACCCTTGTGGGACACCGAAGGTGATGGGGATGCGGTCTGCTGCAGCCACAGATGAGAAAACCCTCATGGTTCTGTTGGCTAGGAAGGATTGTATCCATGTGACAGCAGAGGGGGAGAAGTGGGCAGCAGAAGAGAGGTGGTTGCAGAGTAGTTTGTGGTCAACCAGGTCAAAGGCTGCTGAGAGGTCTAGGAGGAGTAGGATAGCTGCTTTGTTTTTGTCCTTGATGTCATCAATCTGACTTTTGAGGTCAACAAGGGCAGTTTCCGTTCCGTGTTGAGGACGAAAGCAAGATTGTGTGCAGGATGAGTGCTGGGGGGCCACAAAAGGAGAGTTGGACAATAGGATCAATCTCCCCCATCACAAGCCATGCCAGATTGACTTCCGATGGACAAGAGGGAGCAAGTGTTGCTCTTGTACATAGTTAATTGATAATTACACCACTGCAATGCAGTATGAGAGGTACAGTTGCAAAATAATGCACGACAAGATAGCTGGATCAAAGGGCAAAAACACACTAAGGACCACACTCTAGGTGGGCAAATGGCCATTTACATATGCAGAGGCTGTCTGGCACGTTATATGGAGGGGCTCCATGTGAATATCTTGCCAGCAAAATGTCAGGGAGGTGATTTTTCTTTCTGCGACCCTGATAATACTTTCCCCAAATATTCTAGAAGGGTTGTCATTCGCGGTTATAAATAACAATAATAGAATACTTGGGGAAAGTGTTTGATTTTAGTCAGGGTGCAAATTTGGGGAAATGTCGCCTTCTGGTGACATTTTCCCTAATCAGATTTTCACTGGATACCCACAGGCTGTAAGGCCTTACTGTATGGATTGCATGTATTCAAGGGATGACTAAAGAACCACAGAGCACAGACTCTTAAACTTGCTGGTTCTAAAGACAGGAAAGCTGGGAGGAACCATGGGCACAATTAAAAGAGTGCACGTGGTTCCCCCCGGCACTCATTTAAGGGGGCTTGTTCAAGGTCCTGCACCGGGCTGCGTGAAAGTTCTTAGGGACCTGCCCTGCAATGAGGTGTGTGGGGACAGTAATTGTTGTGTTAGAGGATGGATTCCACTTGGCCTGTCTCTAGCAAATAAAGGGATACATATGTTGCTTTCAATAGGGGGGTTTATGGTGGGTGAAGTGAAAAAGGTTGCTGCTTTCACGCAGGTGTATGGGCTATAGCAAGGGTGCCAACATTTAAATTTACCCAGGGCTGAGAGTGAACACACTGGCTACATCTTGTTTTTTTAATGACAATCTTGCATGAGAGAAGCTTTTTGTGTAGTTCAAACCTCGCCAAATCCCGTCTAGGTGATCCCAATTTAGGCAGCCAAAGAAAATAAGAACAATTTAAGTAGAATGGTCTTTCCAGCATCACAAACATTGGTCAGGGGGGGAGTCTAACTGAAAGCCCAGATTTTCTGGTTGCATTGTTTTCGAATTTGTCAGCTGCACACTATACAGTTTCCTGTTGCATCTTTAGTTGCCTGAGGTAAAGGGTGGATGTTTGACCAGTTCCAGTTTTTCAGCTCACATTATTTTGTATTATTGTACAGTATTTATATAGTTTGATTGTGTCAGCATAAAACACAGGACTACACATACCAGAATGCAATACGATGTGAGTCTAAAGCCAGGACTCAGAGCATTAACAACGGGATGAGAAGAATACAAGATGTATTCATTCCCACATAAAACTAAACATACAGTAAGTTACATCAACTGGTTCAACTGGTGATGGTTTTCAGTTTTAGTAAATGGTTTCAATTTGTAAGGTAGTCTATTTCGTCAGTGAAATTGGAATGCCTTGTTTTAAGCAACAATAAAAAAATAAGCTTTTTGGAGATTATCCACTTGCTCCACTTGAGTCATCAGTGTGGGGCGTCAGGTGTGAGATGCCCTACTGGCATGTTAATAGCCTCATCAAACAACCGGTGATTCTGCTTTGTTTGCTCTCCCTTGGCCTGTTCAGAGCAAACAAAGAAGGTCAAGGATTATTCCTTGGCGCTCCTCAGCCCCGGTAATACATTGTCTGTAGGGTGCCATCTCCGGAGAGAGTTTTATTTTTTTTGTCTCGCAGTGGGTAACGATGAATCACTCCACTCTGAGACGTGGAAGTGGGGACCCTTCACACCTCTTAGGGAAATTACCACCCGCTGAACACACTGTTATCGCACATGTGTAACCCACAATAGAGATAAATAACTTCTTGAATTGGGCCTTGTCTAGTGTGAGTTGCTCAGCCAGTCCTGGTTTTTAGGCTCACATCACATTGCCTTCTGGTACCTGTATTAATGGGCTGAGAGATGTGAAACCTAAACGTTCTCAAACTGCAAAATGAAAACATGTGCTTGTTGCCTGGCTCCCTCCCTTGACCAATCTGTGATCCTGGACAAATAACTCCACCTTCATACTTTGGTCTTCGTTTCTTTGATTGCCAACATTGAGATAACCTAGAAGGGATTCCCTTGTGTGCACAAAATATCATTCATATATGGTTTAATACGCTTTTGGTGGATATATAATAATATCAAGGTGCAAAATGTGCACTCACCACCAGCCATTGGCTAGTGATAATTTTATCTTGACGAGTAAGAAATGGTGTGCTGTGTGTATGTACAGCATTGGGATGGCAAGTGACTTTTTATGGCTGGCTAGTAGCTTGCAACTTGAAATTATTACCCCTCATAATATGAATAATGATAATGCATATAGTACACACCACAAGCTGAATTAGCCCTTATCTTACTCTTAGCGCCCCCACCATTTTATCAGCCTCAGAAGGAGTACATGTTTTGCTGGCTCATCGAGGTGCAACTTGTGACCGGCAGCTTGTAATCACTGCTTCTGGAGAAGCATTATTGAACTGTGGAACTTAAAATCATATTATAATCATCTATTGTACGGGTTTGTCTACTTAAGAGTTTGTTATGATATAATAGATTATTTATAACGCGCTTAATACCAGAGGCTTCTAAGCACAGACCGGGGATCAAACACGTGTTGTTCTTTTAGCCTTCTTGCTTCTAAGGCAAGCACTTTGCCCCTGAGCTATCCTCACGACACTGTTAAAAATATGGGTTGGTTCATTAGAAATACATTTCTTAAGAGGAAAGCAGAGATGCTAAAAAAAAGTGATAAGGATTGTAATTAGTCATAACCCCTTTCACTGCTCTGTGCAGCCTCAGTAAAGTCATATTCAAAGTGAACCCAGTGTTAATGTCCAACAAGGCTGAAATAGTAAGTGTCGGGTTGCTTGTGTTGTCATTCATGGGTTGAGTCATAAGTCTCAGCCCCCTCTGACCTCCAGCGGAATGTAAAAGTGTGCACCCCCAAGTGAAGGTGCAATGAGCAGGCCTCTGATAATACGTAAGAAAATGGGGGTATAGAGTCACTGCTCTAGGGAAGGATTGTGATGTTGGCGTAGGATATGGCTTAGGATAAACCTTCAGGTTAGGGTAGAGTAAGCACTAGGTTAAGGCGAAGGTTAGGATAAGGGCACAGGTTTGGGCTAGGGATCACTGTTCATTTTATGTTTATTTGGAGTTTTATATCAAGGCATATGGAAATAACATTATTTAGCTTGCTGAAGGGTTAGTATTAGGGAATAATCCCAATGGTTTGGGTAGAGTAAGGGCTGAAGTTAGCTGGGCAAGGGTTAGAAAGGGAATTAAGATGATTCTGGAGGGCTGGTGTTTGGGGGTTTAGGCCATTGGTAGGATTACAGCTTTGTACTTCTGTGCATTTAAAAATAGCTTTTTTGACGACCTTATCACTGGCAACATTTTCGCACTTTGCAATGTTTGTATGAAATAAATGCATTTTGCTGACTTCTCTTCCACATGAGTCATGACTACATTTTCCTGGCAACATTTCACATGGAAACATTGTGCCACTGCAATGACAATGGGTTATGTTTACTGAAGGGAGAGCCTGTATGCCGGTGTCCAGATAAAGGGCGATTCTTAGGCTGCCTGCAGCAAGGGGGCTTATGGGGAATGCAATGGAAGTAGTTATGGCACATGGGCCGGTTGATGGGGTCTGGAGTATGCGCAGTGGGAGAGGCTCTGTTGTGGGACTCTGCTGTGAGTTATATAGTATCACTGCAGCAGAAGGGGGTTGTGTCTGCTCGGAAGGGTTACTGCAGTGAGGGGTTAGGGTGCCACTTCCATATTTCGAGGTGATTGTGATCACTGCACTACATGCCTGCAGTGATTGGAGTTATGCAGTGAGACTAGTGCCTCAGTAAGAAGTATTATGACGTCTGCTGCTGCAAATATCTCTTTGGAGTCTCAAGGAGAGTGATTAGTGCGTGCTGTGCGAGATGTTATGATCTTGCTGCAGTCAGAAGATTTCCACTGTCACAGAAGGGGTCAGGATTATGGTGTCACTGTGCATGGAGTAGAGGAATAGCTGCTGTGTCATGGTAAGGGAGTGTGTTATGGTGCCATTGCATGGGCAGAACTTTAAAAACCATGTAGCCCTCGCGCTGGTTACATTTCTGGTACTCAGAAATACCCTCCCGATATGGTGTTTTTTTCTGAACCAAACCAGACTAATCGTGCCCTCTCCAAAATGCCCTCAGTTCGTAAGGTGCTGCACAAGAACATTCATAAACCTGTGATTTGTGCATTTCTGACCCATGAGGTGCTCTAGATAAGCAACACACTTAGCTATATAAGGCCGTAAAAGTCGAGCCAGTACCCCCAACCCAGGGCAACTATTTGAAGTTGCATGCTTCTAGCCAGGCATATCATTTCACTAGGCCTCTGGCATGCCATTTCGTACTCGCCAAGAGTAAATTATCATTTGCCAATGGCTAGTAGCGAGTGGGAATTTGGAAGCCTGCCAACAAAGAAAAATAGGGCGCAACAGGTGCGCATGCGTCTGACCCTTCATGCTGCCAGCACTGTTTAAGTGATGTGTTCAGATCAGAGGCACTTTCCACAAAGAGGACCACTCGTATGGTTCTAGGTGAATTGAAAACGCCCTATTTTCATTTACAGGAATTTCTATCTGCAAAGAATCTTTGTATTGCAAGAAAAATGCGATTTAAAATTGAAATATATTGTTCCTTGCCTACAAATATACCAGTCAGGAGTGAGACCTATGTGTTTACTGCCTAGAACATCGTTTTGCTCCCACATCCTGAAATAGGGGGTAACATACTCTTACCTCAGTTTCTTATCTGTAGCTGTGGTCTCAGGTTCTGAAAGGTGCACGGCCTCCAGCTTGAAATAATCCGCTATTTCTGACATAAGTGCCCCTTGTTCCTCCCACTTCACAACTAGCCTCGTGCACTAAATCTCTAGATCCTTATTGACCACCTTTCTTGCCTTGTGGACGGCCACTGGTGTCCAGGCCTCCTACCCGCTAAGTTCCACGTGTAGTGACCACACTGCCTTTGTGTCCAGCCATGTCCTCCACTTCTCCTGCAAATCCTTCGTCCTTGCCATCCCATGCACAAAAAAATTCTCCCGCATATGTATTAAAGCTACATTGGGTAGCCCATTCTTACGTTCTAGTTTAAACGAGTTAGCAATGACTGGGTCCACCACAGGCCCCTTCCTTAACTTGCTACCTCCGCCCTTTTTCTTGCAGCACAGCTGAGGGCCGGATGACTGCTTCTCTGCGAGAAATGGAGCCCACTTTGCACCCACAGTCTCCGAAGTCCGTTGCTGCTGCTTCCATTTCCCATAAAATAGACTCAGATCAGTATTCAAAGAACACCAAAACATATTGACCTGTGTGGAACCAATAATGTAGTGAGTTCTAATTCCTCCTAATGCTCCCTCTGTTCTTATGTGTTATTCCAGTTTCCAATTTCCAGCTGCTGATCCCATCGTGAAAGTCTCAAAGATATTGGGGTTTACATCCACTTATAACAGACATATCTTCATTTTTCCCATCACCTGTGCACTTCTCACCACATTTCCATTCTGATTTGTGACTGCGCCCTCAACTTCTAACAAACTTCTGATGCCCACATACCTGCGCATTGCCCCCACCAGGCACACAGTATTCATTCCAAATCACTACCCATTATCACTTCTTGTTGCCTGTCCATCCTACACATTATCACAGCCCTGAAACATATTTCCATAACACAGACACAAAAATTACTGCTTGAACTGGTCAAAACAAACTCCAGAAAATATTTCACCCGTCCCAGCCACTAAGCATGATCACTATTTTTTCTTTCCTGTCAAACATGCGGTCCGTCGTCTTGGCTCACCCTTCGAGCACGCTGCACCCCCGTTTATCCCTTCTGGTCCATAACTCCAGAACCAGGTAGCTTAAAAAGTAACTACAGGCAATGTGAAACTAATGTTGGCATTGTCAAACCAATTGGGGAGGATAGCTCAGGGGCAACATGCTTGCCTTAGAAGCAAGACAACATGGAGCATCACAGGTTCGATCCCTGGGTCCGCGCTTAGAAACCTCTGGTTATTAAGTGCGTTATAAATATCATATCTTATCAATTCCAACACAAATCTTTGTTATATCATCCATCCTCTTGTTTCTTGGGAAGTACAAACTCCTAAAATACTATGACCAAAAGTGTGGCCCCTGCTTAGCTTACTCATCGATGCGCAACCTCAAACCCTCTGGTTCCTTAGTGCCTGAGGTTTGCAGCAGGTAGCCTTCTGACCCCAACCCCAAATGTCTCTTTGAAGGCCCTCTGAGGCTTCACATACACAGTCTAGCAGGCAAGACAATGAATGCTTGTCCTGAAACACACACTGCGTGTCTGGTAGTTACTGTTTACTTTCTCTCATGGATTATTTCAAAATTAGGTCATGATTTCTCCAACCCATCATCCTCATTCTCTGCTCTCAGCTACTGTATCTTTAGGCGGAGTGGGACACAGATAGGGTCCCTCTGATGTCACGTTGAAGGAAGAGAGTGCAGCTTGTTAATGGGTGTGGAAGCCTATGCTACATGTCTGCATCTGCTATCAGCCCCTCAGTCAAAATTCAAAATGGGAGGAGATGGGAGGGGTTCAGTTCAGGTTCCATGCCATTGGAATTCTCTACCATTGGAAGTCGTATTTCCTGTCTTTTAGGAAACCTGTTAATACCTTGCTCTTGACTGTGTAACTATTTTTTTTGCATCTGTAATAGTTCCTGGTGTACCTTGCCCACTCTCCATCTTCTTCACTCTATAATACGGTTCAGTTTGTGGTGCTGCGTGTAATAATTAGTAACAGAAATACACTTTCTCCATAAGATAGTAATCATGAATGCACTTAGGCGCCCACCCCAACCACTCGCTTCTCTATCCACCTCTCCTTCTCCTCCTTGCACCCCTCTTTGACAAACACTGCTGGTCAATTCTCTCTGTGGGCAGGACGTTTCCTATAAACCCCTTATAACCACAACGTTCTGCCATGACAATTCTATTGAAGCATCCCAATTCCGACCCAGTAATCCTGGTTAGCTTGCGGATTACAGACTGAACCCAGGGTTAACTTGCATTGAAGGTTAATTGTTTTGTCTCAACTCTCATCTTCTGGGTAGTAATGGGATCCATATGTTAGACAGTAGACCCAGCTCTATAAGGGTTCACTGGAACAGAAACACCCACTCCTCGTGCAGGGGGCACTCCTAGGTCATGACTGCTAGCCCTACCTTCAAACATATATGTAAAGATGGGTTCCTGGCCAAATATGACTCCAACATCTTGGGATGTACTAGTAACTTCTTTAATCAGGTTCATGTACATTACATCAAGATCCTCAGGTCAAGTACATAAGATAAGAACATCATGGGGACAACATACCCCGGCATCCTCTCTCACGGGGTCTCATTCTCCAACTGCCTCTCACAGAACACACTCATACAACAACATTCTCTCAGCCTGCATTCTCTGTCACTCACTCCAGCATTCCCTGCATCCTACTCAGAGTTCAGGAGAGGCTTAGTCACTACAATACACATGCCACTTAATGAAGCGGCATTGCCACGGAGTGGACAGTGGGCAGCCATGAAATAAAATGAGTAGAAAACATGGAATGGTAGTCAAGTTCTCACAGCACCTGGCAAAGATGAAGGTGTGGCCTGCGCTCTCATAGCAGCTTTCAGTACTGTCGACTGCAAGATGTTCTTCTGCAAACCCCAGTCCATGGGCATTAACGCCACCACAGTCACATGCTTTACCTCCTTGCTGGCTAACGACACTCAACACGTCTTTAAACTGCTGGGTTTCTTCTTTGCATTCACTTTGCGTCCACTTCATGCACTCCAAAAGACCTTGGATTTATCACAAGTACACTACAACCTACAAAAGAGGCCTGAGGGTCATCAACACACCATTGTGACATCTCAGCTTAGACTTCTAAGCTGTATTTTAATGCTAGGGCACCTACTCGGATACTGTTGTATTGGAGGTCGCCAGAATCGTGGAGCAGCAGGTGCTGGGGTGCGATAATACAGAGCATTACCCCTGCCTTGAAATCCTTACAGTAACGTCCTGATCAAGCACACACTCTTCTTTAACAGGGCGGCCTGGTGCTCGAGGCCGTACCTGGCTCATTCCAGGACTATCCCTGCCAAGTGTTACCTTCTACAAGCCCACCAGCTACTATCTAGGGGCAACCTTCACAATGAGTGCTTCGTACCTGCCGGTGGGAGGGAGATCACTACAGACAGTGGACTTCAAGGTCGGGAACAGCCTCTCATTTCACGTACAGCAGGGAATGGGCTTCCTGTGGAACACTCATAGATGTGCATACCGATGCAGTGACGGTCAGACCCTCACACGCACTAGCGCCAAGGTAGAGCAGGATACTCTAGCTTCTAGCTTTCCAACTCATGACTCCAGTTCCTGTCACTCGTAAGGCAAAAGAAGATCTTTGGTAATGAGGTCAAATGACAAGGTCAGTGCTCTGCAAGATGTTATGAGGTGGATTGATATACAATGTAGTGTGATATGAAATGTGGCAAGCATGTCCCGCCACAGGCAGGCATTGAAATAAAGACTTGATGAGCAAGAGATAAAAGTAAGCCGAGAATATAACATCAGCCAGCAAATTTGAACCCTCTTTGGCGAATGCGGAGCTCCACATGCCTAACTTCCACATGCACAGCCAGTATAATCTACACTCACCCAACACAGCCTGTTTTTTCTAATTCGGTCTCTATCTGTCAGTGTCGCATGCTACAATAAATGTTGTCCAATTAGCGCTCCACTTCTCATTGGAGCTAGGTGCATGCTATGTGAAATATCCCATACCCAAAAATATAAATACCCAAAGTAAATGTGCTCTTTGAGCAGCATTCAATATAAACACAGTCAGCATTCTACAAAAGTATGAGAACTAGTGCTGCATAGCTCAGTTCTATTGATGTGACTGACCCCAGAAAGGATAAAGTGCACAGGAGAAAATGAAGACTACGTGCGATCCTCACAAACATGAACCAATATTATCCCGTGCAGTTGCATAGAAAGTTTGTTGGGAGTTAGTTCTGTTTCTACCAAAACCTTGTGGTTCTTTAGAAGGCTCTGAATGTTGGTGGTTGCGACACTCAAGTCAGTAAAGGAAGAACAGCTGGTATTTGCCTGTATTACTTCTCCTATTGTTGTTAGAGGGTGGGAAGAGCCTGGGTTTTATTGGGGTATACAGATGCTCAGCACCGTAGGCTTTTTACGGCCTTTCCACTTGGTCTTGTTATTGACTCTCTACAGCACAGCCTTCTCAATCCCTTCACATCATTTCTCTGGACAGCAGACCGGAACACGGGGTTCAATGCAATGCAATCCACTGGAGGAGGTGGGGAGAGGTTGGAATGCACGGATCTGGAAAGGAAACACATGAGAAGAGCAGATCGTACTCACATGCACTTGGTTATCATGGAAAGAGTCTTCTCCTTCTTGGGATCTTCATGATAATTCATTGCTGTTAGGATATTCCACGGCCCGGCTGGATTCCTGCATGCACACTTTCGCAAAAATAGAGCAGACTCTTTTGAAAATGCTTTTGGAAACAGGCCATTGCTACTTTACAGCTGCCAGCCATCCCCGGCATGCACTGCACCAGCCCTGTCCCTGAGTTCTATTTTCCAGCAAGATAGGGATGGCCTTGCACAGCAAGCCCACGCTCATGGGACCCGAAGTCATCATGTTTTTTTGGGATCTAATTCCAAGTAAGGTTCCTACTGTGGAAGCACAATCAAGATGTCCTGTGTAAAAGCTGTCAACAGAAACACAGTTAAGGAAACTTTCTACCCACCATTAAATGAATTACAGTCTGCCGTGCCCCTACCTTGACAGAACCCCCTTTTGGTTTCCTCAGAGGGAACTCCGGTTTGGCCTGCTTTGGTGGTTTCATCTCACTCCTGTTCACCTTTTTGGCACCTAGAGGTGCATACAACTCAGTAAGGTCCAATTCCTGTAATGCCTTGTTTTCTAGATCCTACCTTGCATATGTTTGACACCAGACTCCAGTGATGCAGTGCCTGCTCATTAGACAGGAGCTGCAGGCAGGGCCTTGCTGAGGCTCTCTTTTTTTTATGGGACCATTCTCCCTCAAATGTCCCTAGTATATGCTGCCAAAAAAAATAAGTCAGCCTTCCCGTTCAGCTATATGTCTTCAGGCACAGGGAGCTAGAGAATGGATTACATTGGCCAAGTATGCATCACCAGTGAGCCAGCTTTCATGTGTTCTCTGGTACTGCATTGTTGGTGGTATTCGTTTACTCTCTGTCTAGAATAGGGGTCTGCAACCGTTGGCTCCCCAGATGTTTTGGACTACAATTTCCATGATTCTATGGGGTTTGTAGTCCAAAACATCTGGAGAGCCAAAGGTCACATTTCTTTGTACGGCTTATTCTGAAATTATAAATACAATGATCCAAAAAACAAAAAAAGAAAACATGTGCACAGGTCTCCTTCAGCTGCTCCTGTGCCAAGCATACTTCAAGTCTGGAGTGGGCGATTCTCCCCCTTTTGCATCTAGATTGTAGCCTAAGGGTGGTATTGTTATATCTGTATCCATCCAGTACAAAGCATCTACTGAAATGAAGATTGGTCCCACAGGAGTAAACATTAGCTTGCAGCCGTAGGAGCCTTCTCGTGCACAGTTTTCATTCGGATAAGGCCTTGCAGTCACTTGGAAAATGTCCATGATGGGCTTAAACAGTAAAAATCGGAAGCAGATGCAAGGGAAGAAATTCAGTGCTCCTGACCAAGACGCCATATTCTGGAAACGCAAAAAAACAGCATCAGATTCTTTGATAGTGTCCATGTGCTTAAGATGTTGACATCTTCTTCATCATCAATTAGGAGAAAGAGAGGAGGCACGCATTTGGCAAAAAAAGGCGCCTCTCGTCATCCATGCCCTTGAGGACTGCTAGCACAATATGAAGGTACGAGCAGACCCCTAGAGACTCACTGGAACATCCAGCCGACTAGTTCCTTGCAGACGAGAGAGGAGATCTCATAGAATTTGCAAAGTAAGGGTATATTGTTTCAAACTGGTTACATGTGATTTCATCTAATGCCAAGACAACTAACGAAATTTCAACAAATACAAAACAACGAATACCAAAATAACGAATTTCATTTTTGTTGTTTTGGGTGTGTGACCCCCCAAGCGCCCAAAGCCCCCCCTTTTTTTTACTAACAATTCTTCCTCCACCACCCAAACCACTATTCCCACTCCCAACCCCATTTCTAGTTTTTTCCCAAATTAGTTATTTCCGTTTTCGTTGTTTTTGTATTCGTTGTAATTTCATTTGTTTTTTTAGATTCGATATAATCACTGCATACCTTTCAAACCATATTATTAATGCAGCTATGGATGTAGTAAATGTGTTCACTAAAGCTTACTCGTAAAGTAATTTCTATGAAAATGGTCGTGCCCTAGGCTTGCAGGCCCTGCATTAGATGCCCAGTAAAAACTCTTCGATCATCTGCATTCTCTGTGACTTTTTTAAAAAAAATTCAGGTCTTAAGGTGATGATGAGGTCACTAGGATGAAGTCTGAAGAAGAGATCCCTAAAACAGTGAATCAATATATAAACCAGACAATGGAAAGGCGCCCTGTGGAGTCTGCAAGCAGGTGTCCCCCAGCAGGACATTCATGTAAATCCACTGCCCCTGGTCTTTTCCAGCCCCCTTCATATAGCCGGGAGTGGGTAGGCATCACCATCTCCTCGGCCAATGCTTAAAAAAAGAGTGCTTTTGTGGGGACTGGCAGAGCCATCACACAGCCAGCTCAGAAGTTTCTGCCCCTTACTGAGACCACTTCTAGGCGCATCGTGACTATTACGGCTGTCAGGGTTACATCGCGGGGTAAACCAGTGTTAGAGCAGAATTACATTTTTGGGGTACACATTTCTAATTGTTTCCCTAAACATGTTGCTGGTTTGCTTGGCTTTATAACTTCCATGTTGTGTTTAGAAGGACTTCTACTGAACTAGCCCTGCCTCTACAGTTCATTATGCATGCACCGACATTGGTAGCCCATATGGCAACCAGAGCTTTTAAGCACCCCATTATTGTCTCTGGGTGATTTCTATCATCCTGAAAGTGTGTAGAAGAGTAAGCTGATGGCAGCTGTTTAATCTACGTCTGGCTACAGGCTAATAACATGGTAAAAGCCTACAGACATGGTGACTATTTGGGTACTACAGCATTTTCAAAGTCGTGCCACCTATTCTGTTCTTAGTGTGCTTGAGCTAGGAGGGGCAGCCAAAATGTCTGTTCTGCCTAACTAGGCTGTATAAGGGCCCACAAAGACCTCCATGGTGAATGCCTTATCCAATTTAGCCAGGCATGTCTTCTCTGTCAGGCTTACAGAACACATTTGGGAAGATATTATTGTTTGAAGCCGAGGTAGCCTGGCTCTGAATGCGCATAGTTTGTAATTGCTGAGCTGGCTTTGCTAGCCGCTGTGTGTATGTTGTCACAGATGCCGTAAGAATTACTCTGAGTCTAAAGGACCGTTCAATGGTTTTTATCACTATCTTTGTGCGCCCTATGACCTGCTCTTTTGTCTAGCATCGAACCACCTCCCTCACCCAGGTGTCCGTTACCCCCGGTTAATGCTACTGAAGGTGGACCTGTAATGTCCGATGTTGATTTATACTACCAGTGATGAGCCGCCTGTCTAAACTCTTCCTAACGCTCCTTATTCTACCCATTTGTTAGTGATCTGATGGGGCTGTGGATAGAGCCTTCCAAGTGCTCTGAAAGATACAGTCTTCGTCTATCACACATACTATCATCTCTCACTTTACTACTGTTTCTGCTGGTCTACTCTGTCTCTCTATTCCCACCACTCCCCCCCACCCCCTATGAGGTTCTCACTCCACCTACATACTGCTCCACCCTTTGAAGTTACTCCTACTTACACGCCCATACTCTTGGGGGCAATGGGTTCCACTTCTCTCTTCTTCGCCTGGTGGCCCAGGGGATCCGCCTCTTGCAGTGTGACCTCGCTGTTACATCCGGGCAGCAGTGAATAGCTCTGTGGTCCACCATGCAAGATGTTGCCTTCTCTCTGTGGGTCGTTCGCGTTCTCTCGCTCTCTCGCTCTTGCACCCTCTCTCTCGCCTGCTTGTCTGTGGCACTGATGTGTGCTCTTATTGTGCCTTGGAGGAGATTCTTTGGTGCGTTGCAGGCCGATCTGGTTCTCTGGATGTGTGTTGTGGGTTCAAGGCTTCTCAGATGATTCTCTGTGACAGAAAAAGAGAAGGACTGGCAGGTAGCTTGTGTTCCAGTGGTAAGGTTTGAGTTAACAGTGACCTACATGTCAACATTTTGGCACAAGTGGGGAGGCCATGTATCAGGGCCCTCTCTGCTACCACGGCCCACCTCTGGCGTAGGACTGGCTCTGGATGGCTCCCTGGTAGCCCCCCTCTTACCCCCCAAGCTAAGAGAGGTTCCCATCCGCTCTTGACAAGGCCAAATGGTTGGCCTTGTCACAATGTGTATTTCCGGGGATACCCTGTACCACTTCCAAATCTGTTTTCACATACCCGGGAGCCCTGCTGGCTAGATGGACGATTTTTGAAGCAGCTGACCTAATATACTGGTGTTGCCCAGGCCATGTGAGAACGTCTTCTGCCTCTACCTTGCAGGAGGAAACTGCTGGGCTCATCTGCTGCTTCCCCTTGGTGCTAGCAGATGTTCAGCTGCCTGCCGTAGAGACAGGAGATGGGGGCATTGGCATCTTCGGGCCTAAACAATTGCAAGGCCTACTGCCATGAACATTCCATACCTCCCTACTACACAAACCTCTATTACTATTTACCTTAGTGCCTCCTCCCACATCCAAGTTTTAATACTTGGCAGACGTTGGAGTTTTCGTCACTGAAATGTGAATGCACAGCAGTACTACTATGCACAAACCAGGTGAGAACAATTCCTAGAGTGTATTTGGGTCTAGCACCAGTCCCATTACTTCTATCTTACTTAATGTGCAACTCCTTTACCATAGCAGGGAAGAGTACAGATAATTGCATTGGTAGCTTCATACCTTTGCCACCAGATACAGCTCTGTAAACATTTGTGTGGAAATAAGGGTGACCCCAAGGTCTGTCAAGGGACTCGCAAATGCTGTATTTGCCACTCCATGCACGAACCAAACCTTAAGACGTAGGGCCATTCATGATCTAAGCGCCAGACCTGGCGGTATATTTGGACATGAGGGGACACAAGATGCATTTCTGAAAAAAAGGTCTAATGGGGCAAGTTATGTAGGGCCATAAAAATGACAGCCTAAAGAGGACCTGAATGACCATCTATCCTTCTTTGGGAAACAGAAATTTCCTGCAGTAAGACAAACAAAACCTAAATTGTTTTAATGCTATACCCACCCCTTCTCTCTTCCATTCCACACAACACACACTCCTCGCCCGCAACACATGCCCAGAGGGCTAGCGGATCAACCCACCAAGACCAGCAAACCACACACCCCTCTCTGACCAAGCTACAAACTCAACCACCTCAGGCAACGAACAAGTCAAACACTGGCTGTCGCCCTTCCAGACACAACAAGCCCAGTGAACAAAACAAAGCACACCCAGAAGCCTCACGCGCAGGAGCCAGTTCCCCCTGGGTCTACACGCATCAGCAAATGAGCGCCACATCTACCCTATCCCTTTCTCCTTCGCTAACCAGCCCAACCCACGTTTACTCACAAAGCCACGTGAGCGCCTGGAGACCAAGAAAATGGCAGCGGTGCACGGTATAAATCAACAAAACATAACCACTCAGGATGTTGTTGCATCGAGACAAAGTTTGTTTGACAAAGAAGAGTCCTTGTTGGAAGCCACGTGCTTTACTTGCATGGATACCGCATAGGGCGACCTATGCCATGCAGAACATAGGCCAAATGAGGGCTATTGGTCAAAACATGTTTACATGTCAGTGCAAATTACATACTCTGGCAAAATAGTACCCAATCTTGATTTAAGGTAGGGGTGCGGCATAGCAGGTGCAACACAATATTCAAGGACGTTCAGGAGACCCAGCCAGAGGCATTTACTTCCATAGACATAACAGGCCCGTTTCTCACGAGGGTTTCTAGCGCAAGTCACGACATGCGCTAGCGCAGCCTGTCATTTGCACAAGCAAAACGTTCAGCATACTCACACCGGGCGCCCTCTGTGTGTATTGCAGATGTGCACACTCTAACGCACTGCCCCCCTCGCCCCTCCGCGTAATCGTGTAAAGGGGCTCCTTCTGTGCTTTTCAAAGTGCATCTCAAATCCAGAAACGAATGCGCAGGCAGCACGCCATCAGGGGCCCCTCGCTGTGAAATGCACCCCAGCACCCATGCAGGTGCCAGGGAGACAATAATGCATTCGTATGACACAAATGCATGCAAGCTGGCGGCCAGCACATCATTTCAACTGGCGGACACCCCGTGGACGTGCCAGTACACCTTGGCGAGCAAGGTGACCTGCTCATTCATCAAAATCACGCAAGTAACAAAAGCGCATCCTCTTTTTTTAATAGCTTTTTTAACGAATCGGGCCCAATGTGTTAATTACTTGAAAAATATAATAGGTATGGCCAGGGTTCCTGCTGAAAGGATGCTATGTTCCCTGTGGTTAGCCCCAATGCTTCATTCAGTGTAGTGGATGGATATGTTAAACTGAGCCCCACCGGTAATGATGCCTGACCCTAGTCCGTGCTCTGGAACACTGCAGGGGCGTTCTCCATCAATATGGCAAGGTCTTAAGACGGCACTGTGGCCAAGCAGAATGGTAAATGTTATACAACCGAATGGCTGTGATGCCACAAGACACGCAGGAGTGCCACGCGGCAGTGCCAGGGAACTGCAGTCCAGTGAAGATGCAAAAGAAGCAGGGCCCAAAGATGATTGCGAAAGGGAGAGGAGAGGAGTGCACACGGAAAGAACCTCAAGAGTGCTTGCAAGAGAGATGGTGGGGATGCTGCTATGAGAAGCCTTCCATCCCGCCTCTCCATCGCATGGACAAGTTGTGAAATCGGAAGGCCGGCAGGAGGCCTAGCTCTTCTGGGTGCAGACAGTCCAGACCTCTGTGGATCTGTCCAGCAGGGCACGGCCGACCAAACGGGGGTGCACACCAGAGAACAGATGCTTGACAGAGCTAGGTTGTACACTTACAAAAAACAATATACTCACAAGGACCCTCAAAAAATTGTCCCCATGTATATAGCCGCCATCTTGTCAGCGATAGCAGAAGCCACAGAGCAAAGGGTAGACTTGGCGACTTTATATAGATGAACAGGGTTGACTCTGAAGTTGGGTCCACCCGGGTTGTCGTGTAAGCATATGCGCCTTTTAAGCTGCATTAACAAGGCTCCTGTATTTTCCGGCACTAGAAAACAGACTAGAAAACTAGAAACAAAATAAAACAGACAATAATAATATGGGCCACAAGTCACTTGCACATCTGACCCAAAGGAATATGACACATGAAAGGATCCACAGGGACACAGTAAGTTGTTTTATGATCCTTTAATTACGAGCCCGCCCGTAGACACACTCGTCTATTTCAGCCTCCAACGGTGTCTCCTGTCTCGCGACACCCGAACACCAAAGAGCTCGGGCCGCGTGTCACAGCACGAGACCTCAACAATCTACAATTCTCTACATATCTCCCCCTGCACAGAACCAGCACATCAAAACATTTCATAAAAATTATTAAAACGTACATTCTGAAATCCAAGCAAAAATAAACATTAAAGTATGCAACCTAAAATGAATACAATAACTATGCTTACTACAGAGGTTCCTAAGTTAGAAAACTCACATATAGCTGAACATTTGAATTTGAAACTCTCACACATAACTTGGAAAATCACATTTCCTTATATAACCTAATACACATAATCACTCAACCATGCTGGCTTCGACCTCAACCTTGGAGTGCCCTCAACACTCAAATTCTCTCTTGTGAAGTCATTTCCACTGCTCGTTCCTGCATGCAGGCCTCTTTCCAGATTACCACCATCACTCACCTCAGTGGCCTTTGCAATTCTTCCTTTAGACCATACTTCCCCTCCCTCCAAAATAACAGCACTTTTTCTCAGCGCACAAATCTTTTTCGGGCCCACAAATTTGCTCTCCACACACTTGTTTATCAACCTGGGATTTTTAACATAGACCAGATCCCCCACATTCCAATTTCTATCCTTCACTCTTTCCCTTCTATCAAACTGTTCTTTGTTTTTCCTTGTCCTAGTCCTGATTTGGTCTCTATCCACTTGAACCACCTTCACCATACCTAACCAACCTGGGCAAAGCCTCGTAACAGGCTCTCTGCCCTTAATTGAAACAAAAGGAGAAACACCAGTTAGAGAATTCAGTGTGGTCACATAATTTCATGTTAGCATGTTCAACACTTTTCTCCATGGCTGTTTCAATCGCATTGCCATTTGCAATCCTCCCTTCAAATACCTGTTGACACTTTCTACAAGGCCATTGGCTCTGGGATGATATAAAGCAGATCTAGGATGCTTAATACCATAACCCTTCAAAAATGTCTTCATTGCTTTCGAAATAAATTGTACCCCATTGTCCGATACCAACTCTGTGGGGACTCCTGTTACACTCACCTGGCTCCCACAGGGGCGTTGATCTGAATCGGACAGCTACGGTCTCCACCAATGTGACGCGTAGTGCCGAGATGACAGACTGGACTGGCCAACCTAGCTTCGTTTGCTTGGCCCGTAGGAATATTCTTCTGCAAATGGAGAAAGGGAATTAACCACCCGTGGAGTTGAGCGTTAACCCCCCCACTCCCGCTGTTCTCCCCACTGATCACCTTTGGTGTCCCCTCTTATAGTCTCACCAGATGGTTTGGAAAGATGAGCTCTCCATCCTGCATTGAGCGCAGGGGCGCGTAGATAACGAGTTGCTTCACTGGCTCGAAGGAATTGGTGAGTTCCAGAACAATATTGACTCTGAGATTCCCGGCAAGATGCCGTATGTAGTTCATAAGAGTTCAAATGTCTGACTTTCACTCTTGTCCGATTCCTTGCAGGTTGCAGCTTGACCCTAGCGAAGAGTTCCTCGTGGCAACCGGTAATATTCAGGTAAGGATTTGTATTATCCAACATAGTTCGATAAAATAATGTCAATATGTAACCTGTTACTTTCTCCCTTATTCAGGCGCTGAGAGATAGTATGAAGTCTCGGGGAATAATGCCTCCGGCGGTAAAATCAGGTAAGTCTATTGTGGTGAGGAGGTTTCCCCTTGTTTGTCCCTTTGTTTCACCTTGCTGTCCTTTTGTTTCCCCTTAGGGGCCGGGGTTCGGCGAGGATGCAGTGGAAGCTGTGCCGACCCGTGAAGAGGAATAGTACCCCCGGTGGTAAAATCAGGTAAGTCTATGGGGGGGTAACTAATATTGCCTCTGTGTATTCCCTTGGCTCACCTTGCTGTTCTTGTCTTCTCCTCAGGTGCCGGAGTGCGGCGGGAGCATACAGAAGGATGCAGTGGAATGTGAAGATGCTGCGAAGGCCAGTGAGCTCAGCGCGGCGCTGCTGCAGGCGAGGCGACGCGCATAAAATAACTTCTTTCTTCCAGCTCGAAGGCGCGATGGATCGGGAATTCAGGTAAGGATCAAAGGTATTGCTCTTGTTCTAATCTTTTCTCCTTCTTTCTCCCTTTTTCTAGGAGCTCCGGACTCGAGGCGGGCGTGGCAGAAGACTGGATGCAGACTTGCAGGCACGGTGAGCGTTACGCTGCTGGATGCAGAATAACGCGAAGCGTGTGCTGCTCTTCGGGCGTGGTTTAAATAGTCTCCAAAGTATTCCCAGGTAAGTATTCCTCCCCAGCCCCACCCGAGTAAAAAATAGTCCCTAGGTAAAGTAGTCCCTTCCAAGCCTCTTTTGGCTTGGAGCTCTTGCAGCATGGTCTGCATCAGGTGAGTTTGCAGCATGGTCTGCATCAGGTAAGTTTTAATCTATGAGCCTGGCGCCTATGGCGCCAGGACTGACTCTCCATATGAGCCTGGCGCCATAGGCGCCACAACTGCACCCAAATAGCCCCTAGCAGGGGTTGTTGGGCTTGCTTAGTATAACTTGATGCCTGCTTCCGGGGTTGCTGGACTTGGTCTGGGTCCCCGGGGGTAGGCATCATGACAACTCCCTCCTTGAGGAACATTTTTTCAAGAAATAAAATCAAGTCTTTACCTGTGACCTCCTTAACTGCCTCCCATTCTATCCATTTAGAGTGGAAATCCACCAAAACAAATAAAAACCTCATACCCTCTCCCAAACCTGTAATGGGACCCATAATGTCCACTGCTAATTTGGTCCAGGGTTGATCAGGTACTGCATTGGGAACCAATGGAGTCTCTCTAGTTATTTTGCTCTTATCACTTGTCTGACATGCCATACAACTCTTAACATATTTCTCTGCCATTTTGTCAATACCAGGCCACCAGAAATGTTGCCTCAACTTTCTCTTCATGGCCCCTTCTCCTGGATGCCCTTGGTGCGCCAGTTTCATCAAAGTGTTCCTGAAGGTTTCAGGAGGAACTACACAACATCCCCTTCTCAACCTGTCACCATAGATATTCAATTCATTCTTGACCTCCCACCATACATCAAACTTCCTATCCAAGTCTTTTTTATCAGGCCATGCTCGGATTGTCCAGTTTTTTTTATCAACTTAATGTCAGTATCCAGAGTTTCTTCCTGCAACCACTTTTCCTGTCTTATGGCATCCTCTACTTCTGCCACTACTACTTCTTCCTGTTCCAGACATTTGACCCCTGCTTCCCTGCCTACCGGCAGCCTTGCCAAGCAATCAACCACTACATTTTTTTCCAGGTACGTAACTCATATCAAAACTCTTGGTCCCATCTGTCTTTTACTTCAGCTACCATAACTGGTTCCTCTGCATTCGCCTGGATTCTGATCCCTAACTTATGCTATGCGCCCCATCCTAGAAGGGACGAACCTTCTCTTGTGACATACACATCGGATTCACAACTTCTGCCCTTGTACTTTATTGAAGCGTGAAATTTTCCCTGAATTTCTATCTTTACATTTCCATAGGCATATGGTTCAATCTGGTGTTCTCTTAATTTTTTAACATCTCCTTGCACACAATCATCATAGGTTTTTTTGGACACTAAAGTCCAAGGAGAGCAACTGTTTACTTTCATTGTAACAACACGTCCATTTATCACAAACACATCTGTTGGTGCTTTTCCTTTGTGTGAAAGATCCGACACTTCTAACACGTGTTTGGTCTGACTTCCCTGTGGAGAGTTGGAATTTTCCTCTTGTTCTGGAACTCTCCTCCCAGACTCTATATTCTGTACTAGTCCTGATTTCCGGCAAACTCTCGCGAAGTGACCCCTCTTCTTGCACTTCAAACATGAAATATTCCTTGCAGGACAAAACAGACTCGTAGATAAATGACGATTGCTGCCGCATCTGTAACATTTAATCTCCCTGGGATTATTAATTTTTCTCGTTCCCTTCAGTGCAGCCACTTCTCCTTCTTGTTTATCGCCTTTCATGGAAGACATGTATTTGTGGGTCTGTTCCATGCTTCTAGCTGTTTCCACTGCTACTTCTAGTGGTGCATCCTTAGATAACAGTCTTTCCTGTATTTTCATGTTATTTGTGCAACAAACTAGCTGGTTGCGAAAAAGAGAATCTGTGAGTACATGACTTAGAGTTCTTAATGCTGCGATGACATTTTCCACGGGCTCATCCAGTTCCTGTGATCTTTGAAAGAATTTATGCCTTTCAAATGTGACATTTTTCTTTGCCTCAAAATGAATCTCTAATTTCTTCTCTGCTATACTGTACTGGTCCATTTCTCTGTGACCTTCTTGTGGAGCTTCTGGCAATCCATCATAAACGCTACGACCCTCTGTGCCTAGATTATGTACCAAAATTGCTTCCTTCCTTGTAGGGACACATTTTCCACACATATCGGCACTAGATAGGTATTAAACAACTTCTTCCACCTGTCCCATTTTATTGATGGTGTCCCGGGTTCTGACAAGAAAGGTGGAGGTGGTGACATGCTTGCTGCTGCCATCTTTGTTGAAACGTGTTAAGGATACTTTTGTTCTATAATTACAGTTTCTAAATGGATTTTGTGGAATTGAGCCACTATAAATTACGTTGCCAGTTCACTCGTCTGTTTTGCAGGAATTTAAGTTTGTGCTTAACACTGTGTGCCTCTCACACTTTTAAATGGGTCTATTGCACAATTACAGGGATCGTTTGCTGATCCACTTTGTCTTTGTTTTGATGCGCAGCTCAGGGTCAGTTGGGCTTGTATGCTAATCTCATATAAAATTTTGACTGTGGGGAACCAATGGCATTGAACTTCCAGTCTCTGGTGCACTGTCGCTGGATATGCCCCCTCAATGTCTATCATTCGCCCTTTGCTCTGCTATTCATCATTCTCTGTTTGCCGGCCCGTCCCCTCCCCCTTCCTCCTCACCTTATTGGATTTCAGTCCGATCCGTGGGGGATGGGGTTATGGGCACTGAGGCAGGCGAAGTGCTGTCAAAGCCGCTGCTGGCACCAGGAAGAGGAGTTTGGGCAGCCGAGTCGCTTCGTTGCGCACCCGATGCTGGTCCTCACTGGAGGGAGTGGTTTCTCCGCTTCAGAGCACAGTGCGCCCGTGCTCGCTGCAGAGGCTGCTCTCGCCTCGGCTGCAGCGATGATGCTGGCCCGCACCAGAGGCCCGCTCCTCCTGTGCTCCTCACAGCGGCTGCCCTCACAGCAGGGGCTGTTGCTGCTTCGGTGCACCTCCTCCGCGGTGGGCTCGTCTCGTCGCCAATGAAAGGATCCACAGGGACACAGTAAGTGTTTTTATGATCCTTTAATTACGAGCCCGCCCGGAGACACACTCGCCTGTTTCAGCCTCCAACGGTCTCTCCTGTCCCGCGACACCTGAACACCAAAGAGCTCGGGCCGCGCGTCACAGCACGAGACCTCAATGATCTACAATTCTCTGCAACACACACAGAGCAAACACCTGTCTTTATCTGGGGGAAGGTTTGCTCTTTCGAAGAACTGAGCTGAACAATTTAAATATGAATTGCAATCATTTACATTCGAAATAAATGGCAAAACAGAAAACATGACTGATTTGGCCTTGGATAAACAATGTACAACCAGGAAGCAAGGTAGAAGATGCCCTTTGTCCTTACATATCAGGCTGACTCTACCTTGCAAAGCGTCCACCCTTGAACGCAGGTCATTCAGGCAAAACCTCAAATGAAATGCTGGAAGAAGGTGCAAGGATCAGTAACAGGCAGTTTTGGGCAAAAGATTCTTGTTGTGTTATTGAAGAAGGATGGCCCAGAAAAGATAATCGCTCAAGATTCTCAACATCCCACCCAGCAGAGAATTCTGACGGACGTCTCTTGAATGGGTCTCATCTGATGGGATAGTGCATGGCACAGATAGTCCAGAACACATCATCAGCAATCTCACGCCAATAAAACTAGTTAGAGGTCTGTAACTGACAGGCTTGTTGCACAAACTGTAGTGTGCACGTGCACATTATCCATGTGGGACAGTGTTCTGGCAATCTTTCCGCAGCATTCAAAAAACCTCCCTGGAATAGGCTGCACAGATCCTAAACTTCGAAATTGACTTCGAATGCACCAGATAATGAAGCCAGTCTGAATGTGAAAGGCAACAGGCAGGATGTGCGGCTGGGACAAGTGATAACGGGTGAGAGGATTACATTCAGATGTGCAGAGGGAAGGCCAGCGGAGGAGTGGTCACAGTGACGCATACTGTATTGTATTGTTTATTTATATAGCGCTTGTACACAGGCAAGTGTTTCAAAGCACCCAAGGAGGGTGGGAACATGGGGAAAAACAACAGTTGCTCAGAGCCCTTGAAATTCTAAGACCACAATAGTCTGCACAGGCAGAGTAACTGCATAAAAATACATTTAACAGTTCAGACACAGCAAATAGGCCTGACAGCGATTCTGCAGTTTTACCAGTGCAATTAAGGGGTGAAGACAAGGGAGAACAGACAGAGGATCTTCAGGTGTGGTGCGTGCGGATAGTGCAAGTGCAAAGAAGGTCACAGGGAGGGGGAGGAAAAGTGCATCCGGTCGGTTGAGACTGGGGTAAGTGTAGAGAGAGCCACTCTCTTCGGTTAATTCTCAAGTGCAGTGAGTGTGGGCGGGATGTAGGGCCCTGAGGCAAGTGCGAAAGAGGACTGGCGGGGGTGCCGGGGACCTGTGAGAATCTGAGGTACAGCAGGCGGCCAGTCAGCAAGCTGTAAGGCAGAGGAGGGAGTGAGGGAAAGAACAGAGAACTGGGTTAACAGGGTAGCGGGAGAGAGAAGGAAGAGGAGAAGGAAGAGGAAGGTCTTGAGGAGTTTCCTGAACTTAAGAAGATCAGGCTCAAGACGGAGGGCCGCCGGGAGGCTATTCCAGAGGGAGGCACCTGCTGAGGATAAGGATCTACCTCCAAATCTCTGCTTGGAAAACCGGCTCAATAGCAGAAGGTTGGAGGTAGATGAGTGCAGGGCTCGTGAGGGACAGTATTTAGGTAGGCAGCATTGCAGATAGGTCGGTCCCAGGGCCCAGAAAGCCTTGTGAACAATGCAGAGGATCTAAAAGGTCTTATTGAAAATAAAATACCTCAGAGGCGGTGGATAAAGGGTGGCTGTTGCCGAGTGTTATTGGTTGAACTCAAATTGATAACCGACGGACATCCTAAAATCAAGATTTGACAGAAATGGCCTACCCTTGGATCATTAATCAAGAGTATCCTTCTAACAGCCAATAGATGAGCTACTGGGAACAACGTCATCAGATAAGAAATAAGAGGAAGTGGGTTATGTTTGGAATAATATATTCCAGAGTTTATGAAATAAATGGACTGCTAGAGGAAGGGGGGCGCATGGGGCGTGGGGCTGGTGTCAACCAGAAAGGGAGGGAGGGCGCATCTAAATCTGCTGGAAGATGTACAGGCGTCAGGCTATTCTGCGCTTCACGGATGAGAATACACTGAGGATTGCGTACTCAGGGTTAACGTTTAGTGGCATGTGGGAAGAAGCCTTTGGACCAGAGAGGAGGGTAAATTTTGAGATGCTAAAAATGTCCACGCTCAGGTGTATTGTTTAATAATAATGCACAAGCTGGACTGGACTTGAAGCACTATTAGGCAAACTAGAATCACAACCTTTAATGAAACTGGCCTCACTAGCCCAATACTTCAGGGTATGATCTGAAGGCCCTAGCTGTACGCAGATATTTGTTGCCTAAAGGAGACCCATGTTCCACCAGCAGACAAAGAAGATGTCGGGATAAGTATGATCAGCATGCCTTCTCATCATATATGAATAGTCAGCAGGTTATGAAGGGGCGTAGGAGACCCATAAAATCTGGGGGGACAGGGGACACTTTGGGGACTTTGCTTTTTTAATTTATTTATTGTATTTAAGTTAAAGAACTCGACTTTTCACAAAGTTAAAAAAAACAGTACGTATTAAATTACATATATGATCACTGTATAAAACAAGAGAAAAGAAGAAAAGAAAACAGAAGAAAATTAAGAAAAAGAAAAGCAGTTCAGAGTATAAAATCCTACAATTTGGCGTCTCACTTCAGAAGGCTCATTTCACGTAAAAGTGTTATCACTCCGAGGTCAAAAGGTTTTTCCAGTTAAAAGAAAATGCCACAAGCACAGCTCGCTAACAATATGAACTCAAGGGCAGAACCGCTAGATACAGGAATACACATCAGAGAGAGTGTAAATGATCCAAGCCTCGCGGGAGGGGCTTTCATTTTAAGTATTCTTAGCAGGGATTGGGGCATAACGACTGCCTCTTACATTCACCTGTACAACAGGAACTTCTTCGTGTGAGAAAACTAAGCCCAGCCCCCTTGTCTCCAACAATTAGCCATTCTCTTATTAAAAAAGAATACGTGCATTGATGCTACCACCAAAAGATAACTGTAAAGTTTTAATCGCACGCTGCATGCACCAAAGAAATACATGTAAAATTACTAATCATTGGGCCTGAAAGTGAGATTGGAGCCCGGCCTTCCGCCACTATTCCCTTGGCTGTACTACCATAAGACCGCCTCACAACACAATTGTTAAACTTGGTACCCTTGCCTTGCATACACAACACCACACAAGCAGCGCTGTGTGCAGCCACCCCCAGGGTGCAGACTCACTTTAACTGGTCTGTGGATATATATATATATATATATATATATATATATATGTATTGATGGAACTAGTACAAGTGAACCGTCTTCTGCCCCGCCAGGTGCTGTTTCTCGGGCTGGGTTCTGTACTAACAGGAGCTTCTTACAGAAGCGAGCACAGGTCGTGGTCACCTGTGGTTGGGCATGAAAGCTGCGGCAGGCTGACGGCACCCCCATCAGATACGCAGTTTATCACCAGAGCTTTAAAATGTGTGGTTAAGCAAACTCTAAACAGGTTTTTGTCACGACCTGGACCTTGCTCCTGAAAACGCCTAGATTGTTGAGAGCTGCCGTTTAAGATGTATAGTTAGATACTCCCCAAAATCGGAGAATATATGTCGCAAACCTCAAGGTTTGATGGATAAACCATCGGGAACAAGTTGGGCCATAGGGAGGGGGCGGGTGCCTAGAGCAAATAAACCCGAACATTAATGACTCGTAGGGCTGAGAGAGGACTGCCCTCAATCGTACTCAGATGCATCCCTAACCAAATAAAAACTCGACCTGGCCCAGATGGCCGACCTTACACATTAGAGCTGGTCCCTGGCAGGAGAGCGAGGCCTGGAGAGTTCCCAATGAGCATGTGCCCGCCTATGGAAGGATGGGACGGGAAGGCTGAGGAGGGGTCAGTCACACCCTCCATGGATAGCGGGGCAGAGTCAGCCGCATGCCAGGCTTACCTGGGAGAGAGTAAGGCTCTAAAGGTGGGTAGGTTTTACCTAAACCCTACTCCAACAGCACTCCGGACACTGCGCGCAATGAAGCACGAAAGAACATCTGCCCAGTTGGCAGAAAAAAACAGAACGACTGCCGCCAGAGCCCTGCATTCTCAAGACAGAATGAGCCACAGTCCAGATAGCCTCCCCTGCTGAGTTTACCGTAAACTCGTAAACGGTTTACGAGTTACCTGATTACAGAAACCAGAATTACACTTCACTTTAAGTCAAACACTTACCCTAGGTGCGTAGATAGACATAGTAGCTGAGGAGGTCGACTCGAGTCACCGTCAGAGTCTCACTCTGTCCCTCTCCCTCGATCAGCACGAGCATGCGTTTCTACCTGGCTTCTCCTTCGTTCGGAAAAACAAAGGCTGAGGCTCAGGCTGCGCAGCAGTACACTGCACAGGGGCACATACAGTTTGTTCCCCGGCCTGGGCACGTTCCAAATTCGCAGGCGTGGGGCACGCATGAGTGAGCAGCAGAAGTACTTAGTTATAACTTGTCCTTTTGCTGTTGCACACGCTCCTGTATCAAGTGAACGATCCGTACGATCCGTACGCTCTGTGCCTGAAGATCGTCTATCTGTTCCCACTTGTCCCAACCCCTTGCACTGATATAATCTGCAGAATCGCAATCAGACCTATTTGCAGTATCTCAAACTGTTAAATGTATTTTACGCACTTACTCTGCCTGTGCAGACTATTATCGTCTCAGAATTTCAAGGGCTCTGAGCGACTGTTGTTTTTTTTCCCCATGTCCCCACCCTCCTTGAGCGCTTTGAAACACTTGCCTGTGTATAGATGCTTTATAAATAAACAATACCATACCATACCAAGTAAAACGGGGATTTTAGTGCCATTCTACCCGCAAATCCCCATTTGTCAAACAGTGATTTGCGGGCAGAATGGCACGCATATCCGCATTTTACACGCAAATAATTCCATGATTCAGGGAGTTCATTGTGTTTGCTAGCACACTAACAGTGATTTTAATTACAATCTGCTGGTGCAATGTTCAAAATGGGTGTAATTTGTTGGTGTCATAGGATTGTTGAATGCCATTCATCGACCACCCACCATTTGCCCCATTTTTGCCAGTGTAGCTGTGGCACACTGAACTGCATGTATGTAACTAATCAAAGGATCATCCAGGGTTTCTTTCCGGTGGAACACACTCTGAGAGGCACATGCATGGCTTTCTGCAACATGTGAAGTGCTGTAAAAAGAGAGTTATAACATCATTCCACATTCATATGCAGTTAAGTTAACCTGCCGCTAAAATATATTTGAACAAAAATATATTAAAAATAGCAAAATAACGAATAAATGCTATGCCCTGGAAGAACAAAACACACCATCTCTAAAAAGAAAATGCAATTCTCAAAAATAACATTTAAACCCCTGATGAAAGGACATCTGGTTGGCTGATAAACCGAGTTCCAAATGCGCAGGCGCGGGGCACGCATGAGTGAGCAGCAGAAGTACTTAGTTATAACTTGTACTTTTGCTGTTTTGCATGCATGCTGACAGCAGAGTAACAATATTGAGGGGGGCTAAATGCCATTATATCCCCCCCACATAAAATTGTGGGGAGGATTTGTCCCCCCTGTCCTCTCCAATGTCCTACGCCCATGGGGTTATGTCATGTTAATCAATACACATATGCAGTTATGGAGCATCAACACCAAAAGGGAAAGCAAGGGGTTGATACATTGCATAGTGAAAGCTTCATTTCTTAACCCGCAGTATCCTTCTAACTATTGTGTCCCTATAAATCCCTTATCAATCGCAAGAATGATGCATAATCAGAAGTGTCCAGCTGAGGATGGGACTAGTTTTGTGCCTTTTCAACATAATAACAGGAAACGATCTAAAGGTGTCCTCTAACACAACATCATGGATGAGGATAAGGTTAGCCTCTGCAACGCTGAAGAAAACAGTGAGCATTCTGGTCTCACAGATACATGGTGGGTATGTCGCTGGTGAGCTAGATTGTGCTGTCTGTTTGCACGAACATAAGATTTTCACACAGACTACATATTCCCAGCAGAGGGTTCAGGCAGGGCATTGGTCATGATCGCAATATCTTACCATACACCAATGACGACCACCTTCAACCTTCTGATATCCAGCAGAAGTGGTAACTAGCAATCTAAAGAAATGGCTTCCCAAATAAACTGCTTGAGCGCCTGGCACACAAAATAAGAAAATACACACAAATATTTCCCAGCTACAAAGACAAAGTTTTCAAATCACAAATAACAAACACAGTCGACAAAGGACAAAATAACTCCTGCCTAACCCCTCAAAGATCGTTCTTTCTCCAACTCTTGTTCTGACCGCCCCACCTTAACTTCCTGGAATGTATGTGTTCACTGCGCCACCCATAACTGCGCTGACGAAAATGCTGACACCAATTACGGCGTGGTGCTGTGATCAGATAGATCACGTTTGCCTGCAATCCTCCAACCCCGACCCCACTTGCCTTTACCGCGGCACACTTATGTGTGCGCCGCCGACTCCCTTATGCCCCTGCATAAGCCGCGGAGTCGTTTTTTTTGTTTTTTTGTTTTCTATTTCCTGTCCCTCGCTTACCGTAATGACAAGCAGGGGACATCCCCGAAACCTCTGATTCCCGTTACTGCGACCAAGGAAAGCGGGGTACACCCCTGAAACCCCCGCTCTGCTTGGGCACAGTAATGGGGTTTGGGATTTTTGAAGTGGCAAAGGTGCCGTTTTTCATACCGGGCGACATTGTAGAGTCACAGTAATGGTACGATTCCACTTCCTGCAGCCAAACAAAACATACATACAAAGGCAACACAGTTCTTGGTTCTTTATATAGTGTCCCAAATTCATTTCCTGTCTAAGACCAAGCCCAAATCACCATGAGAATACCCAAATCCAGTGTCACTATGATAATGTGTACCAAGTCCACAAACAGCTTCCCGACATCATCTGAAATCACAAGAGCAATTTGGATCTCGCAATTATTCATTGGGCTCCCACAGATTCACCTGAATCAGACGACTGAGCCTGTGGGCCTTCGCTGGATGTAGGGAGGTTCACCCAGGGAGAGCACCCGGAAGCACTTAACCCTGTAATTAGTTAAACAATTTCAGATGAGGCTGTGCAACCCAACTGGGATTCAAGTACTGCTTGGAGCTAATACAGCTTATGGGTAGTCGATATGGGTCGTCGATATGGGAGCACATTGCTAAACATCCAAATGCACCAAGCATCTGGGCTTGATGGAAACAAACAGCGAGGGGGGGGCTTGCCGGTAGCTGAGTCGTTTTTCAGGGTGCCTTGAACTATTAAATTCTATTTTGGGTCACAGCATACCAGCCTTTTTTTAAATAAATGGTCTGCATCTTGTTCAGCACGTTCATCACACTGTCAGCCCTCCCGTTCCTTCCAAATTTTCCAAACATCCAAACACTTTCTGAATGAAGGGAAAACAGATTTGAGTTATTTTATAGCACTGCAGTTCAATTTAACAAAAGCTTCTTGATACACAAATACTTTCCAGTAAGTGTACTTGTAACTTGTATGGAAATAATATTACTGATTTAAAAGGCTGCCACCAACGAAGGCCACATCAAGCTAATCTGGGATCCAAAGAAGGTCACATCAAGCGAATAAAGATACAATTATTATTATGATTATTTATTTATTATTACGCACCACATGCCCGTAGGCCTCAGGGCACACATCAAAGACAAATAATACATACAACAGGCATGTCAGAATCAAAACGGAAAAAGGCAACCGAGAACACAGACAAGGAGTTGGATGTTCTCATTTTCATTGGGAGAGCGTTCCATTCTCTGGGAGCATGCACAGAGAATCTCACACCTCCAAATTAGGCAACCTAAACCAGGGCTGTTTAAATTTGTGCTGGTCGCTGGAACGAAGATACCTAGAGGGATGATCAACAACCAGACACTCAGAGATATGATATGATATGGCATTTATAATGCACCTATACACAAGTGTTTCAATGAGAGGTATGAAGGAGCAATAGAAGTCCAGCACTTGTAAGACAAGACTAAACTTGTGTGGATAATCCTTTGCCGGGCAGGTAACAAATGTAGTGTCCTGCAAGGATCTGTGATATGGTCTTGCTTATGAAGACCGAAAACCACCCTCACAGCACTGTTCTGGGTGGTTTGGAGTGACTGAAGAATCCCCTGTGATGTCCCGATTAAGAGACTGTTACAGTAGTCAGTCAAGTATCAAGTTCACTAGGGTCGAAGCCAAGCTGGATCTATTGGTGACTGAGATGAAAGGCCTGATTTGATTGAGAAGCCTGACTACATAGCCATAAAATAAACAAGTGTGCGACATATGAGACTTCATATGCAATTCAACGTCCAAGTGGACCCCCAAGGTTCTAACACAGTCCATAACCATAATTTGGTTAATGTGATGTTGAAGCTTTTATACAAGACGTCCAGTTTCTTGAGTCGTTGCCCAGCGGCCACAATAAGAAGCTCTGTCTTATTGTCATTAAGGGCCAAAGAGTTGGCGGCCATTCAGGAATGAATTGCAGCATATACACTATTAATAGTTACAAAGTACTGTGCATAGTTGCCTGCTAGCTCAATGACCACCCTGGTGTCATCTGTATTATTGGTGTATCAGACACCCAGGCAGTCTAATAAATCAAGCAATGGTTTTATGTAGACATTATAGAGGGAAGGTGATATACAAGATCCCTGTGAGACACCAGCATTGATGGTTGTATACTAATTGACCTTTTCACAATTGACCTCGGGAGAATTGACCTCGGGAAAATTGACCTAATTTAGAAGGTCAATTAGGATATATATGCGGGGGAAACCCCCCACAGCCCCCCTACCCAATCAAAAAAAACCTGCAACCACCCACCCAATCCCCTTATATTATTTATAATCAAAAACCAACCCTATACACATATAAAATAACTCAAATAATATAAAGGTCAATTGTGCAGAAGGTCAATTAGGACCAGTATAATTAGGTAAATCGTGCAAAAGGTCAATTGTAAAAGGTCAATTTGGGTAATACCGCATTAACGATATCGGGGGACGATTGAGCCTCCTGAACTGCTACTCTGGAGAACCGGGGGGGCTGACAAAGGAGGCGATCCAGTCAGAAGCCAAATTGGAACAACCCACTAGGCCCTTCAACCGGTCGACAAGAGTGACGTGGTCGACCAGGTCAAAGGCAGCATAGAGATCAAGTAGCATCAACAATGATGGATGTCCTTTTTCTAATATGTCCGTGAAGATGATTTTACGGTCCAGTAGGGCCGTTTCTGTCCTGTGCTGTGCTCTAAATCCGGATTGGTGGGTGCCTAGGATGTTATTTGTCTTTAGGAAGCCCTGGAATAGTTTTTAGCTAGAGATGGATCAAAGGATTTCTTCTTCAGGAGGGGAGTAAACCAAACCTCTTTAAGGGAAGCAGGAACCACACCATTAAAAAAGGACACATTCACCATTCTGGTAATCCATGGAATCAGCAGGTCAAGGGATTCTCGAAGGATTTTTTTTTTTTAAATATATTTTTATTTTATTTTAAATGAAAACAGTACAAAACAAACTTGTGGCATTATGTACAATAGGACAATTGACAATTAAGAAAACACAACACTGCACTCCCCCCCTCCCCCCCAAGAGCTTATCAACAGGGTAGTTCTGTATCGACCTGGAGTGGCCGGGTGTCTTCCTCCTCCGAGGCAGTAGGTTCCCCTTGCACCCCAAACAGACCAGTAACTAACAACCTCCAGGCTACTAGGTTGCCCACATCCTCCTCCCCGCATTTACTGCATGCTTCTTGCCAGACCATGGTTTCAGCTTCCGCCCATTTTTGCAGATCCCTCCACCACATCTCTATCCTGGGTTTGTAGCATTGCTTCCAGTTCATGGCTATCCTCCTCTTAGCGAGTATATACGCTAGGTCTCTCAGTTTCCCCAGATGTCTGGTGTTCTTCGGTCTGGGGAACCCCCCTAGGAGGCAAGCCCAGGCCGTGTCAATGCTTATCGGGACCCCTTTGTCTGCTAACATCTGTGACACTTCTCCCCAGAAAACTTCAATTACTGGGCAGGACCAGAACATATGCGTCATGTCCGCGTCCTCCTCGTTACATTTCGGACATGCTTGTCTGCCTGTGTTCGCAAACTTAGCTATCCTTTTGGGGGTCATGTACGCTCTGTGCGTGATATATAGTTGGATTTGCTGTAATCTAGCATTTCTGGACACTTTTTTATGATATCCCATAGCCCGTTCCCACATCCCATCAGTCATCTGAGTCCCCACCTCTGTTTCCCATTCTAGTCTCAAATCCATCAGGTCCTTTCCCACCCGGGACATCACCACCTCATACAATCTGGAAATCTCGTGTCCGCCCTCTGATATATCATATATCGTGTCAATCAGGGCGTCCGGATCCTCCGCTAACACCGTCTCAGGCCAAGATTTTCGGATAATCCGTACCAACCTGAGGTATGTAACGTATTGGCCCCCATGTAACCCAGTCTCCTCTTTTAGGTCTGCAAAATCCTTGATGGCCCCATCCTGCCATATATCTCCTAACGTGGCCAACCCAACCGATTCCCAGTATATTCTGATCATTTTCCTAAGTTGGCTATCCCCCGCAGTCAAGGCGACCAGTGGCACTTGCGGCGAACACGGGTCCAGGCTTTCCAATAGCCGACATGCTCTACGCCACATTCTACACCCAAGTAACAGCATGCCAGGGCGAACATTTAAGTCCTGTCTAGGTACCCAGATGATCTCCTTCAAATAAAACGGGGCGCAATCTGTCCCAACCAACCTAGACTCGGGAGATTCCTCATCAGAGAGCCACTGTGTAACATATTGCAATTGGCTCGCTACATAATAGGCCTCAAAATGCGGTAATTTGATCCCTCCTTTATCGTGAAAGTTTTGCAGCTTCCACAGTGCCACTCGGTTGCGAGTGCCGTGCCATAGGAAGTCCCTGCACATACTGTCGAGTTTGGTAAAGAACCTCCTAGGTATTAAGTATGGTATGTTGTTGAAGAAATGCAACAGTCTAGGCAGGACAACCATTTTAAGCAACGCCCCCCGCCCCATCATCGCCAGCGGCAGCTTCTCCCAAAATCGCATGGACGCACGGATTTTATCCACAGCAACTGCAGTATTGTGCAGATGTTCGTTTACCACAGTATGATATATGTCTATTCCGAGGTATCGGAAGGACTCGGTTGCCCAAGGCACGGGTAATACCGGCAAGCGTTCCGTGGGGACCCTCGCATAATACCCTAGGGGGAACATGCTCGACTTGCCGGGATTAACCGCTATGCCGGACAATTCGGCATACTTCTGCATGACCTCCAAAACATACTGGAGGTTCTCCTCCGGATATTTTAGGTACAGCAGCAAGTCATCGGCATATAGGGATATCAAGTGGCTCTCTCCTCCCACCTCGATGCCCACCAGGTCATATTGCTGTCTAAGATATACCGCTAAGGTTTCCAGGGCCAATATGTATGACATCGGGGACCAAGGACATCCCTGCCTAGTACCTCTACCAAGGCGCCACTTATCGGATATCACCGATCCCGTGCGCACCCTAGCCGTTGGCTGGCTATGCAGCAGCCTTGCCCATCTGATATAGCCTGGCCCGAACCCGTATTCCCCCAGGACCGCGTACAGCCACGGCCACCTCACCGAATCAAATGCCTTGACTGCGTCTAAGGAAATCACTGCCATTTCCTCATCCCTTCTGTTCCCTTTTTGGTTCTCGAAGGATATTTGCAGGGCAGATGTCTCCCTTACGGTTCTACGTTATTTCGCTGCAGTATTTTTCATTGCAGGTTTTTTCATCGCCGTTTTTTTTTTTCGAAAAACCTGTATTTTGTTTTTTGGGGGTGTTATCCACCCAAACCCCCCTTTTATTTTTTATTTCCTTACACCCA
Source organism: Ambystoma mexicanum (assembly GCF_040938575.1). Lineage (NCBI taxonomy): Eukaryota > Metazoa > Chordata > Amphibia > Caudata > Ambystomatidae > Ambystoma > Ambystoma mexicanum. The sequence goes on along the minus strand of NC_090925.1, from coordinate 190,934,649 downwards.
CAACCATATATTTAATTTTTTAACCCCCCTAAAAAAAAAAAAGATGAGTTTTTTTTCGAAATAAATACGGCGATGAAAAAACCTGCAATGAAAAATACTGCAGTGAAATGCGTGTATACCTCCCTTACATGAGGTAGGTTTTAAATTAGTGACTATCTTCAAAACTTTGTTTGAATTCAGGTGTCAAAGGGTAAAGATTAGGAACAGCAGGAGCAGGCCGTTTTTCCAACAAGGCACTTGAGCCAAGTAGCTGTGTGCAAATGACTTCCTGGTGGCCACGGATTTTGTTAGAGAATTCCTCTTGGAATATTTGGCACCAAGCAGTCTCGTTTGATATTAGTATTGTCAACACACTTGCTCTCAACTTCTTTCAAGATTTTGAACAGTTCTCCCGAACTAGATTTGGAATTGCTGATTCTGATGTTAAAATATTTCAATTTTGACTCGCTAGTAGCATTCTTAAAGTTCTTGACAGATTTGTTTATAGTCGGTTAAGAGCAAGGGTGATGGATTTCTACGCCATTCTCTCTCCAGTAACTTTTTCTTCAATCTTGACTGGAGAACATAATCATTAAACCAGATGCTTTTTAAAGTCTCTGGTTTGATTATTTTTTCTTTTTCAGGGGCTATCTCCTCTATTATGGAGGAGATGGTGGATGACAGATGAGAGACTAGGGTTGAGACATTTTCAAATTAGTCTGGAGGGAGCAGTTTCGATTTCAAAAGTGAGGAAACTTTAGACAAAGTCACATTTTTGAAATTACGACACATTTTCAGAGTTCTTGGTAGTTTGTCTAAATGAGCGGGTGCTTAAGGGAGGCATACCGTAAAGTTAACCATAAAATGGTCAGACCATGGACAACTAGATGATGCCAGGTTCAGGATATTTAACCGATGTGTAAGACCCCAATCAAGAGTGTTACCATCCCTGTGCGTTGGTTCGGTAATCCATTGGATATAGCCAACTGTGTCCAGGGCTGTAAGTAGAGAATTAGCTGGTTTATCTCACTTGTCTTCCCCCCAATAGTTAAAATCCCCTAAGATGATAATGTGTGACTTAGGTTTGGTTAGACTATTAAGGAGAGCCAAAGGCTGCTCTTCAAATAATGGCATATCCTTAGGAGGTCTGTAGATAATGACGATACTGAGAGAGACATTGGGATTTATTTTTACTTTAATGGGCAGACTTTCACAGCCCACCCGCAGCTCACCATCAGTTCGGCAAACCATTCACCCTTGAATGTCGCACCGTTGTCCGAGCACAGCGTGTGTGGAAACCCGTGAGCCGCAAACAACTATTCCACAGCCACCACCACGTGCTCAAACACCACGGACTCCACAAACTCCACCTCGGGGTACCTGGAGTACTCGTCCACCAGGACCAGGACGTAGGTGCCCATGATGGTGGACCCAAAGTCGGCATGAACCACCTCCCACGGATGGGTCCCCCTTGGCATTGCCTCGATGACCAGCTCCCGCTGTAAGGGCGATGCTACCTGGCACCAGACACAAGCCGCGACAAAGTCATCCACCTTGCGTTCCAGCTCAGGGAACCACACCTTCATCCGGAGGCGGGCCTTGGTCTTGGCGGCCCCTTGATGGTCCCGGTGTGCCAGTGCGATCACCTCACCCACCTTTGACTGGGGAACTACAATCCGATCACCCCAAAGTAGCAGGCCCGATGCAGAGAAAGACAGTTCTTCGCGGACCTTCCATAGTTGTTCTAAACCAGTCCGGGCCTCCTGAGTGCGCCCTGCCAGGGCCTCGAGCGCTGACTTCCAGGAGCCTTGCTGCATGGACTGCTTCAGCACCTTGAAGCACTCATCCTGTGCCGCCGCAGCCTCCAACTCCTGAAGAGGCATGGCATTTGGCGTGGCTGCCTCCACCACGACTTGGACATGCTCCTCAGCCACTTGCTCACAGGTGTCACGGTCTCCTTCTCCAGGCGCTCCGGGGTGTCTGGATAGGTAGTCAGCTGCGTTATTTGCCCCTGGCCGGTAAACCAGGGTCACCCCATACTCCAAAAGAGCCAGCATCCACCTCTCAATGCGTGCCAGCGGCTTGGATGACGACCCTGCTAGGATGGGCAGCAGTGGTTTATGGTCAGTAACCACCGTCACCGGGCGTCCGAGTACATAGAGCCGGAAGTGGCAGCATCCCCACAGCACCGCCAGCGCCTCACGCTCAATCTGCGAGTAACCTTGTTCGGCGTCTGACAGCGCTTTGCTGGCATATGCGACTGGCCGGACGCCGCCATCATGGTCAACCTGTGTCAACACAGCACCCAGGCCAAATCGGCTGGCGTTGACGATGATCTCCGATGATAGTGCAGGATCAAAGAACAACATTGTGTCCTCGGCCGTGAGGGCACTTCTAATATCATCAAAAGCCGCCTGCTCCAGTGGACCCCAATTCCAGATGGTGTCTTTTCTTGTCAGGGCCCGGAGAGGCTCAGACCTGGATGCCAGGTTCTTGATGAACCGCCCACAGTACGTGACCATGCCCAAAAAGCTTCGCATTTCCGACACAGATTCCAGTGGTTGTGCCTACTGGATGTCCAGTACCATCTTAGGGTCAGGAGCCACTCCCCCCTCCTTGAACACGAACCCGAAGAACTCCAGGGAGGTGCGCAGAAACTCGCACTTCTCCTTGTGGAGGGTGAGTCCCAACGACTGCAGCCTCTCAAATGTTTTTGCCAAACGCCTCAGGTGGTCCACCTCCGTCCTTGCGAACACCATAATGTCGTCACCGAATGATGTTCTGAAATACTTCCGCCGCCGAGGACACCACAAAACTCAGCCTCTTGTAGCGATATAATCCCCGGTGTGTGGTGAAGGTGGTAATGTACCTTGACTTGGGGTGGAGGACGACCTGGTGATAGCCGGCCCGGAGGTCGAGTTTTGAGAAGAAACGAGCGCCCTGCACCTCCGCAATGATGTCATCCAGCGTCGGTGTGAGGTGCCTCTCCCTCTTGATGGCTTTGTTGGGTATCCTCATGTCCACGCAGATCCGGACTGTGCCCGGTTGTTTGAGTTTCCTTGCCACCACTATGGGGGACACCAGGGAGTCGGGCCCTCCACCTTTTCTATGATGTCTAGATCGACGAGGCTGTCCAGTTCTTTGTCGACCTGCTCACGGAGGTTGAAAGGTACCCTCCGATGTTTGAGGGCCACCGGCTGTACCGAATCATCAATGTGCAGCCGCACCGGCTCCCTGGCCATCTGCCCGATCCCCTTGAACAGGGCACGATGCTTCTCCAGCAAGTCATTAATGTCTTCCAGGTAGACGGAGTACGCGAAGCTGACGATGCCGAGAGCCTCCGCCACTGCACAACTCAACAAAGTGTTCTTACTCACTGGGGTCACGTAGAAACGTGCTGTGATGTGAGCACACTGTGCTCACATCGTGTTCCACTTTTGCTACAAAGGCCCTGTCCAGAGGGATGGGTTCCACACCACCGAACGCAAAGTCGCCCTACACACCCTTGAGAAGTGGTCTGGCAACCCGCACCGTCCACAGGTCTTTCCAGCTGCAGGGTATTCCGCTGGGTGGGGCAGGTCGTATCCACATTTTTGGCAAATTTCGCCTGCCCTCCCGGCTCTGTCTCGGGTGCCGCCACCAGATCTCCGGGCACCCCTCGCCCCTCGCCACATCGCGCAGATCTCTTCAGTTTTGATAGGGCGCGACCCGGCCTCCATTCTTGCGGCTCTCGCCTCTGACACCTCGTGGCACCTTCCTAGCTCAAGGATGCGCTGGAGCGTTATCCCAGGCTCCCTCAGCACTTGGCGCCTGAGCTTGCCTGACAAGCACGCCTGGATAAGCATGGTCCTAATCATGTCCTCTGCATCGCCCCAAGCACATGCGAGCGACAGACGCCTCAGGCGCCCATAGAACGTGTCCAAAGTCTCGTCATTTTTTGTTTGGCAGAGAGCATCACAAATCGCTCATAGTCCGCGTTGGCAAGGGGCAGAAAGTATGCTTGGAGGGCGGCCTTTGCATGATCATAGGTTCCATCCCCTTGTGGCAGAGATTCAAAAGTCTCCTGGACAGAGGGCCCTGCCGAGTATAACATCGTGGCCAGCCTGGTGTCGTCATCGACCACTTGTGCAGCCCTGAAATACATGTCCAGGCGGTCCACCCACCTTCTCCATCTGGGCCCCAAGCTGGATGGCGGGCCCGACACATCGAATTCGGGGATGGGCTGCAGGGCAGCCTGTGCACGTACCTGGGCCATGGCAAGCGCCCCTTGTTGGACACCAGGTGCAGCAGCTGGTTGAACTGGGGGTTGGAGAGCCGGAACCGCTGCCTGAACATCTGCTGGAGCTGCCGGTTGCTGCATTGGAGGTTGTCGACCCTGCGGGGCCACTGGTGCACGGGGATGAATCTGCGCCGCCACACCGTGTGCTCCGTCCTGATCCTCGGTGTCACTCATGAGTTTGAGCGCACAGGCACCCCCAGAATGTTGATCAGGGGCCGCAACTCAAACATCCAGTCCAAATTGACCCTCGGCATGGACCACCTCTGGATGCAGTGACTCCCAACACCTCTGTGATGATGAAGAGGATGAAGGCTGGTAGAGTCACCAGGATGATGATGAAGGGGATGAAAAAGGCATTCTGCCTTTAGCTGTTCCAAAAATTTGTGGCAAAGGACAAATAGATTCAGCAGGCCCAGCCAAAATAGGCCTTCTCCTAGCTTCCACTGGACGTAGAAAACCCAAAATTGAGTCGACGCACTATTTGGGCATGACTCCGTGTAGATGTAGCTGTCAGCTACTAGAATATCCAAAAATTAGGCCTGGGGTCGCTTCAGGGCCCAAACCGGAGCCTCCTGAAGTCCCACAGCCTGTTGCACAAAATGGCCGCCAGCCGCGTGGGCAACGCACTACCCGCGGCATGAAACGAAGTCTGTCTTCTGACCTCGTTTCGGTGAAAAATTGTTCCGATGATCACCGCCAGGCCCGGGCATCGTTTCCCCCACTCGTCGCCACTGTTGAGGGTGACTGGCGCCCCCCGCGCGCATCGCCGCAAGCCCCGGCACCAAGGACTGAGACGCACACGTCCGTCTTGGTTCGGGCTTCCCGGTCGCTCTCCCGCGGCCGGGAAATGCCCCGTTTATTTGTACTGCACGCGACGGCGTGCAACGTCACGCCACCGCGTACGCGCCCCTCATCGGGCGGCGCCACACAGTGGATTGTCATTCACAGCCCTGCGCATCACATTACCCTACCTGCAACCACTGGATTGATTGACATTGTCTCTGATTTTCACCTACAGCCCCACTCTGTTTCAATTCACTTATGTACTGAATCAATGCTTTGCCTGACTGTGCACCCATACAAATTCTGTACACCTGATGTAACCCCTCTCTGCACGAGGCATGGCTTTCCAGTGTGTGCACCTCCCCTAATTATACCTATCTTGTATTTGTATACTGATCTAGCTCCCCCCCACCACCACGAGGCATGGCTGAACTAGATTATGCTACTAAGAACCACTTGTAACCTGCTTATGCAGTGGTCGAAGTGTACGAAAAGAAGTAGTGGAACTATGTTCCCTGCTGGCCTGCCCCTGCTCTCCACAAACGCCATGGTCACATCTCCTCTGACACACAATCCAAACCCCCGAACAAACACACCTGCTCTTTATGAGAATGTTCAGTGCAGTGAAGTGCAAGCTTCAACTTCTTCCTACACTTTTATTTGAAGAACGGTTTCTTTTTAAAATAAAAGTATAGGAGCACGGCTCCCGACAGCTCCCGCCCACTTCGACCTCTGTGCTTATGTGATGTTGCACTGTTAAGTATTCGAATGTTGCATTTTACCCACTGGTACCTGCATACTTAATTGTTTCATTCCAGCCTTTGCTGTGTTGAACCGTCCTAGCGCTCCGTATCTTTGCTCCTTCCTCCCCTTCCTTCACTTCCCGCCCTCCCCTTCTCCCCTGCATTCTTGTTCCTGCACTTGCACGATCCGAATTGCCTCAAGGCCTAGTAGGAACGTTTCTGTTTTTTGTTTTCTTCATCCCTGTTGCCCCTCTCGAACGCCCTTTTTTGTCTTGATGGCTTTGAAACACCTATTTGCTGTATAGGTGCATTCCAAATACCCAATAAACACATTAAATACACACTCTGCTGCATCACTGGGTGTGGATTTCTAGAAGCAATTGTGCCTGCTGAATGATTTAAAAATAAATACATACAGAATATGATGCCGTGGAATAATGCTTATAGACCCAAAAATGAGTCTCATTTGTTGAAATGAAAAATCACTGTGAATTGATTGTTCTGTTTTTGATCGTTTCTGTCACCTGACGTCCGCTAGACATCTTTACACCCCTGTGTATTATGCGGCATAACAGACATTTAATGTTCTTTGGTTAAAATTCTTAGCCTTGATAATGCATCTACTGCACGAAATAGTAAAGAAAACAAAAACAGTACGAAGAAACTTTACTTTGTTTAAACTTCATTACCTAAATATCCGTTAAGGCATTCAACCAGGCGCATGAACGCCCCGGCAACGGAGGCAATCCCCTCTACCCAATTACTCTCATTTGAGGGCAATGGAAGGTGAATTGCCCACTCGTCTGGGATGAATGCAGCAAGCTTGCAAATCTTCTTACCACTCGAAGGGTACTTTTGGGGCAATCCGAGCAGCTTTTCTCAACGCTTCGCCCATTGTATATACATATAGTGCCATACCATAACCCTTTCACTGTAGACACTATGTGGTGGTAAATCCTGCCTTGCATTTATTTAGCTTAATTAGTAAAATAGTCGTCCATACTAAAGAGCAGTCCAATGCGATGCTGTATTATTTTGTCCGAGTGTTAAATCCACCTCTGACTAGCGGGCTCAATAAGACATTTAGGATTGCCCAAGGACAGGGACAGTCCCTACAGAGAGCCCTGTACCAATTCTTGAGGATATACCGCACCACGCCCCATGCGTCCACGGGGGTGGCCCTGGCGGAGGCAATGTTCAGAAGGTGTCCGCGAGGATTGTTGCCGGAGGTCGGAGAATGGGAGCCGGCGGTGATCGACGACCAACGAGTCGAAATGGACCGTCGAGTGAGAATTGAGCAAGAGAACGTGCGGAGGGGCTTCGCCCACAACAGCTGGAGCCGGGCGATGAAGTTCTCATTTGCAATCGACATCCGCATGGGAAGCTCTCCCTGCCGTATGAGCCTGAGCAACTGGACCTCGTGGTGGTACGGGGCTCCATGGTGACTGCGTCAGATGGACGGTCGGAAGTAACTCGCAATGTAAGCTTCTTCAAAAAGCTCAAAGATCCTAGAACTGACCCACCTCCTGATCCGGACCTGGGAGGAGTCCTGGAGGACAAGGGAGACCCAACCTGCATGCCGGAGTCCCCAGCTTGGGGCCCGTCGGTGGACAGATCACCCGTGCCGGAGGCGAGCCGGAGGTACCCCCAGAGGGCTGGGCGAGGGAAACCTGCTCGCCTCACCGATTACGTGCTGGGACAATTGGCTGATGATCCGGAGGGTGAGAAATGCTAACTAAGGGGACCCGGGTGGATGCCAATAAAGGGGTGTTCATGGCATAGGGGTTTGTGACTTGTTCTAGTTGCAGTGTTGTTTGGTTTGCAGTGCATAGTTGAATGGTAATTGTTCGTTCTCCCTGAAAAAGGAGGAGTGTGGCTCCGCCTGATGACGGGTGCGCACGCGGCGGCGTGACGTTGCACGCCGTCGCGTGCAGTACAAATAAACGTGGCGTTTCCCGGCTGCGGGAGAGCGACCGGGAAGCCGGAACCAAGACGGACGTGTGCGTCTCAGTCCTTGGTGCCGGGGCTTGCGGCGATGTGCGCGGGGGCGCCAGTCACCCTCAACACACTGGTTCAATGCGAAACACATCGCAGGGCTGAGAAGTCAATCCAGTGGTTGAAGATAAGTTAAATGTGAAGCACAGCGCAAGGCTGGGAAAAGTCAGTCCAATAATTACAGGCAAGGACGCAATAGGTAAGTAAACAAACTGGCATGCCTCCTCTGATGGTGCGTGGTTACCTCAGGCATGCAGACAGCAAGGGACACAGGAGGTAGGAGAATAAAACAGTCAGGCCTCACCCAGTGCTAGGCAGTCAGATGCCTGAGCAACGCTAGGAACCACCAAGCAGGGCAGGCGGGTGGAACTACACTACAGCAGCCCTGGGAATGGCAGAGCAGTGTGCCGGAAGGCTCATGCTGGCAGTCACTCCAGCCGCCTCGGCAGAGTGAGGGTGGCAGACAGTCACAGCAGCGGACACGCTTCAGTGGCAGATGAGGCGGCGAGCTACTGGCGGCAATTCACGTCCAACATGAGAGGAAAAAACTAAGGCGACCTGGGGGGCACGAGGGGCAGGGAAGTAAAGAATGCAGGTAAGGTATGAAAAGAAGGAAGGCAGTAGTGAGTATTACCTGCCAAGAGGTGTGACGACTTTGGCAGGATAAAAATCGAAGCAGGCAAACTCCTCCTATTGGCGGTGACTGGTTGCAAGGCAGGGCCCTTCCATGCCCAAACAGGCCCAGACAGGGGTAATGTCCTTTCTGGGGTCCTTCACGAGGGCCGGCTTTGCCTGCCGGCTCCCCACCAATAGCAGGGCATATTTGTGAATTGGCCTTTCAGAGGCCTTGCGGGCGGAAAGTAGGGCTGAAGGAGGCCCTTTCATCAGTGTGAATGTCGTGTCTGCCATCTTGGAAGATGAGCCGATGCTCAATCCAGGACAGCTCCATCATCATGGCTCAGGGTGTTATCAGGCCGTGTGGTGGTGGAGCTTTGGAGTGGAGCACAGTCCAGTGCAAGATCTTCAGGGGTTAGTGATTTCATTGTATGAAAATTAACATGATTAATGTACATTGTTTAGTGTGCAGCCTTCGTCTGGTTTGACAGTATTTTAATCTATGCAATCCTAGTAAAGCCCTCACTCAATAGAACTGCTGACTTGTTAACTATATCCACCTTGTGGGAATTAATATCGGCTTGATTAGGTGTGCACAGTGTGTTACCGTGTTGCTGGGAAACTCTTCACCTTGCTGTCTAAGGATTGCAGTCTGTCTACATTTTTTACAGCTTCCTTTGTGACCCTGCGTTTAAAACATCTCACCGGCGCGGAGCGCACGTTTCAGCACTGTGTACCACTTTGCTGGGAAACTCATGCCTTGATGTCTAAGGATTGCAGTCTTTTTACACTTTTTACAACTTCCTTCATAACCCTGAATTTAAAGCATCTCACCAGCGTGGAGCGCTCGGTGTGCGCATTGTGTTACCGTGTTGCTGGGAAACTCATGCCTTGTTGTCTAAGGATTGCAGTCTTTCTACACTTTTAAAACTTTCTTCATGACCCTGCATTTAAAACATCTAAACCAGCTAGGAGCACGCGGTGTGTGCAGTGTATTACCGTGTTACAGTGGGACAGTGGATCGTTGGACCTGGGAACTTCAAATAGTGAGTAGTATGAGGGGAAGGGGTGCTAAACAATAAATAAAAAACAAATACAAAAAAAACAAATAGTGAGTAGTTTGCTGCCGCTATAACTGTTTGGCTGTTACTGTTCTTCAAGTTATGGGCCGCTTGTTGAGCTTGTGGTCTTTCGTCGTTCTGGTTGTCTCTCTCCAACACAAACTGCTCCCCTCCCCACTCGCACATAAACTAAAGGGGGGTGACTGTGGGCCTTGAGCCTTTGAAACCTGCTGCGATAGTTTGGGAATACTGTCTATATTGATTGAAGAAACAGTTGATACAGGGAGATGATCGTGATTTTGCTGGTGGCTGAGGAACTCCCTGGATATTGTGCATTTACTCAGGCTGCTAGAGGGCGCTCTCTTTCCTCCCTTAAATAGATCTGAGGAGTGGAAAATAAAGCTTGGCACTCACTTCAGTCATCAGAAGTGGACGCCTCTGCATCCTTGCTGTTTGCAATGCAATTACCTCTTCCAGCCCCTCCTGTAGATGATACTCTGCCCTCAGTTGTCCCTGTACACGATACTCTGCCCTCAGTTGTCCCTGTACACGATACTCTGCCCTCAGTTGCTGCAGAATCGCACCGTGATGCAGGGCAACATGTGGATGGGGAATTGGCGGCTATTCCCAGACTCAAAAATAATAAAATAAGGGCAACAAACTTGATATATTCATATTTTGCAAAATTGCAGAAGAATAACACACTTGACTGCCAAACTCCCTTCACATCAGGAGTTACTAAGGAACAAACTATTACACTCACAGATCCATTTCAACAGATGGAATCAGCTGTCAGTGTTGATCTGACGTCCTGCAAGGAGACTGAAGCGCATGACCACAGCACAGAAAAATACTTTTTTTAAAAAAATACTGCCTCGATATTTTTGGAAGCTCAAGAATCTGATCCAGATACTGACTTATCTATCACTTTTTATGAGTTAACTACTGCCCCGGCACAGCAAAGGAGGTTATCTCTGGCGATTAAAACCTTAGATCATTCTGTACTAGGGGCATCTGACCCTGTGTTGGTAGAACTAAATCAGGTTCTGAGTTCATTCCTATCCTTATTTGAGACTTTGCATGAATACTTCCAATCCCATGCCGCTTTGCTTGATTTAATATGTGGAAAATTGCAAAATTTGTCTGTAATAAATATTGTTGAGAATCCCTCATTAGGAGGGCATGAGGTACCTTTGGAAAAGTCTCAGGTCACTCTGCTCCTGGTAATTATTGATAAGAACCCCGAAATGGCTATTTTCCCAGAGGTCCACGTGGTGGCATCAGGGAGGGCTGATGAAGCGTGCTTAAAGGCTGCGCAGAATAAAGTTCAGCCACCCCTTAATCTAAAGGCCAAAACCAAGGGTAAATCTAGCAAAAAAAATCAAAGAATCTTGAGTCTTCAAAAATCCCAAAGTCTATCTCTAAGGCTTTCTTTAAATCGGTTTCCCTTCCTTCGGGGAGGCCACCGATAAGAAACCCTTTTGTCAAGCATGTTAGTATTTCGACTCAAGTAGGAATAACCCAGACCTCAGATCCACCCCTCATAACCCCCAAAACCACACGAAGTGGGATTTCCTCAGTGAATACTGAGAAGATTAGGAGCACTGAATCTGCAGTGCAAACATCTTTTCCTAAGGATAAACAAACACAGTGGGCCTCATTACGAGCTTGCCGGTCCGGATACAATGGTACTGGTAAACTTGCTGGTACCGTTGTATCCGGACTGGTAAACTCCGAGTTGTGCTCGCCGGTGCCTTTCATTCCACCAGGTCTGACCTGGCGGAATGAAAGGCACCCGTGAGCACAGCATGTCAGATGCACCGGCACGTTATAAACGGTACCGGTGTATCCGACCTCCCCATTCCCATTGAGCCCTATGGGGCTCAAATGGGAATGGGGGAAGAATTGTTTCCAGCGCCCAGCAATGGGCAAATACCGGGTCTGGCAAGGCCGGAATGACCCGGTATTTGCCCATTTCTGGGCGCCGGAAAAAAATCAATACCGGCGGCAGCCGTGCCTGTATTACAGGCACGGCTACCGCCAGCCTCATAATGAGGCCCAGTGTGACCTTCCCTCGCCCACTGCAGCAGGGTTATCCCCTGCGGGGGAGGTTGGGAATCTCAAGAATGATCTGGCAATGGGCTACTTGGGAAATTGTTTGAATACTGCTCACTCGGCCTTTCCATCCCTCTGTAATGGTGTGTGGGTTGTGGGAACTGGGATGGCAAGACAATGGGCCTCATTACGAATCCAGCGGTAATCCTACCGGTGGTACCAGCAGGTGACGCTGGGCCCGTTATAATTTACTGATGCCACCGCGCTATTACAAATCCGGCGGCCGGGAAGTCAGGCGCCGGTACATTTGTTAATCCCCATTCCCATTCCTTTAGGACTCTATGGGAGTGGGGACACAGGAGCACCGGCACCATGTCTAACGGTGCCAGTGCTCCCGTGACAAGGCTGCCTACCGTGGCTGGTGCGCCCAGCAAGGTCAGACCTGTCGGGCACAGCAACTCCAGCAGGCAGACTTGCAGTTTGCCGTAATGGAAATAAGGGTGCTGGTAAGCTCACCGGCACCCTTGTTTCCAGACTGGCAACTTTATAATGAGGCCCATTATGTCACACAGGAGTGGGAGGGGCTCGAAGGGCATACCCAAGCAGATCTCTATTGTGCACCAGTTAGCCAAAAGGGGTCATGTGGGTACTATTCACAGCCCCCTCTGTCGAATATCATGAGAGGGGGAGGCTCCAAGAAACGACTCCCACCAATCCCCTCCGTAGTGGTATGAGCGGGAGTCAGAGGTGGAAAATATATTTAGACTGGGGATAAACGCAATAAGCATACTGGTACAAAGTTCAAGGTCTCATGGACTGTTCACGAGAAGAGGTCATTTTTATTGAACCAAATAGGGATCTTGAGGTTGCGCTCCCGGGTTTAAACCTTAAAGGCAATATCATCCAGGGATATAGATAGAATCTAATTTTCGTTTAGAGGAAGAACGGATGTTGTATTACTAGCGTTTGCGTCACAAATTGTATCATACTTTGTACAGACTGAAATTGATTATTTACTTCACTTAGGATATGATTTTCCAATAGAAGAACCTGGGAAGGGCGATATTTGCTTTGAGAGAATGATGACATTGTGTGGGTTAAACTGTAGGAACCTCCAAGCTCGTGCTCAGGGAAAGAATGATCAGTTTAATGCCATTGAGAAACATGGTGGGGAGGCATGTAAGAATTGGATTGGGAATAAGGAGCGAATCTGGGTCCCAGAAAGCGATTCTAATGCCCAATATTCAAGGCATCGGAAAAGGTACTAGCAAACGTACTATATTATCCAGGAACAGCTGTGGCCACATTCACATCTACACCAATCCAGATTTGGGGAAACTCCTACAAGAATACATGATAATTTCGATTCAGAAAACCTGGTTAACTGAGGCACTGGCAGTGGATGGATGCAAAACATTTGTTTCCACAGTAGTTAAAGGTTCAAAAGGAAGGCCATCAGGTAGGCATGTTAGCCTAATAAAAGGGAGTGCTGGATTGGCGGTAGACCATCTGGTAATGTCAAAGAAATGTCTGCTTGGGATTCAGATTTCCATCCTCTTAGGAGGTAAAAAAACATAAGCTTTTATTGCTGAATATATACTGGCATAATAAGTTGAGTAACATTCAGTGTATTCTTGAGGAGGTCATAGAACTACTCTCAAATTGGTTGGCACTTTGGAGGGAGGGTTCTGTAGTTTTAGGGGGAGACTTAAATTAATTCTACTGCTCTAACTCGAGCCCCTGTATGCGGATCATTCAGTCCCCTTCCCTTCAAAAGGCCAAGAATCGTGGAAATGGCTTGGGAGCCTTAGATCTGTTGTATTAACCCAGCTGAATGGTTCTGTGCAGGGAGATTTACTGTGTCAGAGCACATGGGCAAGGGGCCAGAGACAGGCAATTTTAGATTACATCTGCGTGGATGAGGGCCTCTTCCACATGTGCTCAAGCTTCAAGGTTCTTCCGAGCGAGTTTAGTGAACACGAGATGATTACAGCTGAGTTTGACTGGCCCCTGGAAAAAGGCTTTGGGGCCAGCCTTCCCTTATTGTCTGTAAAACGGGGGTCGAACAGAAATTCTTGGAACCCGCATAGATCTTCTCTGGTGAATGGTAAGGCCAAGAAGTTATTAGCCTCTAACTCTTTAGATGGGAAAATGCATACTTTTAATGATGACCATTTCTAAAAAAACTTATTGACAACACTGAATCTAGAAGGAAAAATATTTCTAGAAAGCTTATTCACCAATTTGATTGCACACTGTTGGTAAGAAAAAGGGAGATGAGGGAGAGAATTAAGGTAATTAAGAGTAACTGTTACGCCGATTTACAGTCACGGTTGAAAGAGGTTAAAAGAGAAAAACAATCCTGTATAAAAATCATCTGCTACAAAATGACGCCGAATTTATGATGCACTCACTATGTGAAACTACAACCTCTACATTTTGCCGTCTGATAAATCATCTAGGCAGAAATCAGGCAGATTTACAGCTAAATCCCATTGGTGAGCAGCAGTGGGTATCCTATTATGAGACCCAATTCTGACAGAATTCTACTCTTAATATCCCCCCTCTTGTTCTCTCGGAGTTAGGATTCTGATGATTGGAAATTACTAATAGACTTTGATGAAGTGTCAGAAATCATAAAGGGCATTAGTGACTCTAGGGCACCAGGGCCCAATAGACTTTCTAATATGCTTTTTCGGAACAATCTGGCATCCTGGTCAATTATTCTGAATAATTCTTGCCAGATTTTAAAAGATCAAATCTTGCCGTTAAGCTGGTAAACACCATTTCTCATTACAATTTATAAGAGGGGCAATCAAAACAACCTGTGGAATTATAGACCTATTTCTATCCTTGACGCAGACAGTAAAGTCTTCGCGTCATTGCTGCTTAAACATCTGAGGCATGGGCGGTCCAGTCAGGGCGTAACAATAAATGGCAGGTGGGGTTTCGGAAAAACCATAGCACAAACCTTAATGGCCTGTTGACAAAATACATTAAAGGCCTAGCCCTGAAGGGTAAAGCACATGCATCTTATGTTGTTGTACGTTTCGTCCTCACCACTGCATTTGATACAGTGAATAGAGCTCTTTAATGGAAAAAGCTTGTAAGTTGGAACATAACCACTGTCTTTTGGGATTAATAATAGCTCTCCAGGATCATTCCAAAATCAGGATACGATTGAATGGTAGGGGTGAGATATTTGCACCCATTAAGACCACCTCAGGAGTTAGACAGGGGTGCATGTTGGCACCTTGCCTATTCAATCTGTATGTGTCCGATGCTGCAGAGACTTTAGAGAAATCTCCATTCACTTCTCCAAGACTGAACAATCAGTGCCTGACACGGGTCTAATATGCGGATGACTTTCTGTTGTTTGACCTGAGCCCACAGGGTTAACAGAAACTGATTGTTGCATTCATAAGCTACACCAAGTAGAAAGATTTGGCTATTAATTGTTCTAAAACCGAGGTTATGGTATTTACAAAGAACCAAACTGCACAACCTTGGTGGGTGCAGGGTCAAAAATTGGAAGTGGTGGATTTGCTTGGTTGTTTGGGATTCCACATAATGACTATACCTACAAAGCTGATTCTCAGGGAAAATCTTGTGAACAAAACCATAGATTTATGTTCTGAGCTTTAAAAAGTTGATGGGCAATATAGGATGTTTTCAATCCTCCCAGCGTTAACATTTTATCCGGGTAAAATAATCCCAAAATTACTGTATGGTGTTGAAATACAGGACCTTTCCTTGTTGGATCTCCTCCCCAAACCTGAGACCCTTCTATGGAGGAAACTGTTTTGTAACCCTAATTTCCTTCCCAGGGTGATTTTGAGGTACGACATATGAATTCAATCACTTCGATCAAGGGGAATGTGGTGTTTTCTGAATCTGTATCGTAAAATCTTGACAGCAGATGATTCCACACTCTATGGAGATGTCCTTATGGCAACGTCATCTTTGCCAACATCTGGCCCATTTTTGTTTGGCAAGGAGTGTGAAGACCTTCTCCTTGAGATAGGTTCGAACCAAGAAGAGTTAAGAAATAGACCGCAGCACACCAAAAACAGCCTGAGAGTTTGGGATTGGTTCCAAAGAGTTGAATTACTGCATCAGTTTCCATCTCTTTCTCATTTAAGTACTGAGCATAAGAATCAAGGAGTGGTGGCACCTTTTTTGACCATTTATCCCACCAGATCTGTAAGAAGTGAATTTCTTGATTTTAGTGGAATCTTAATTGCACCAAGGAAACTCAATAAAGAATGGAGATTCGAAATGTAGGTTTTGTGGTGAAGTAAAGGTCGAATCTATAACACACATCATGATGGAGTGCCCATTTTTGCAGTCCGTCAAAAGTATTTCAGGAAATAGTGTTGCTCTGGAGACTCATTTGATAAAGATGCTGTCTGGATAAGATTTCGGCAGGGGCAGGGGGTTTAGTAACGTCTGACATAATATAATTTGTTGGCTTCTTAAGAGCATTAAAATAATGTTTTTTTAAAGATTTTATATATTTGTATGATGTTTAATTTGTCTTAGTTTAAATTGAATTTTATCAAAATTATTACATTTTATTGTATTTTTAAGATGGGTTTATTGTTATTGTCTATGATTCTTACCTGATTGTGACTTGCTAAAAGCTGCATGTCAGCTATAAAACAAATGTAAACCATTTTTTTAGAAAAATATCGGCTTGTTCATCCAGATCAGTCGCGGATCGGCCTCTGTTTGCTTCCCACTCATAGTCTACCCGTGCATAATAGTATTACATGGACGCGGTAGCGTCCATGCAGTTATGTTAAGTTGGTGCCATAGGAAGAGCAATTTTTGGGTGGCTTATAACTTCCCTCCCTCTGGATGAATCCTCACCAAACTTTGCGAAAAAAGTATATGGGCCACTCTGAATTTTTTTGCAAAGTTTGGAGAGGTTTGGTCCGGTGGGGCAAAGTTATAGGGGGGGTCCCAAAACTTTTGTTTTTTCCCATAGACATAATGGGAAAAACTTTGCGCACGTCTACAGCCCAAACCGCTGGACGGATTTACACCACATTTGCGGCTGGAGCGGGGGCTTGCTCCCAAAAGCGTGCTTTTGCAAATTTGGTGTAAATCCGTCCAGTAGTTTATTTTAAAATGACCACAATGTAAGGCAAAAGAGTTAGTGATATCTCCGTTCACTTCGCGGACGGACTTCCCGGTTCGCTCCGCGGACAGTGCCCTGATTGGCCGGGCGGCTTGCGTGATGTCCGTGGACATGCGACGTGTTCGCTGATTGGACAGCGTGGGGCGTGAAGCGCGTCAGATTTTTTGTGGCGCCTGCCATCTTGCATTCGCCGACGACCGCGGACATTAAAAATTGTATTTAGTGGAGTGTGTTGGTGTGTAAGAGTGTTTGGGGAGGGTGGGGGAGTATGACATAGGTTCAATGTTCTGTTTTTTTATGTGCTAGACACTTTTGTTGTGTTTGATTTTTCTGCGGACAACACGGCTGTTCTGAAATGTTCGTAAAGAAACAGAATGGATTCGGTGTCAAGTTGAACGTGTTCTAAGAATACTCGCGGGATCCTGGAATGTTCGCAGGGGGTGTCTTGAAGACGTTGTCTGTATTGTTTGTTGTCTAGCTGAAAGTGTTCTAAGAACACTTGCGGTGTCCTGAAATGTTCGTACATAAAGAAAATGGGGGTGTTCTGAGGACGTTGTCCGTATTGTTCGCTGGCAAGTTGAATGTGTTCTAAGAACACTTGCGGTGTCCTGAAATGTTTGAAAATAAACAAAATGGGGGTGTTCTGGGGAGGTTCTCCGTATTGTGTGCCTGCTTAGCTGTATCCAATGAGGGAATGGCACAGAGAGAAGTGGAAATGGTAGAAGGGCTATCTAAGAGTTACGCGGTCCGCGGACAGGGCATGCTACATCCGGGGTTTTCCAGCAAATCCAGCATGGAAAGAAGACTGTAGGGATCAGCCAATCAGATGTTGAGGTTGTGGATTTGTGTTCAAAGAGACTGTGTGTAGTGAAGATGGCAGAAGTGGAGAAAGTCAGGGTGTTGGTGCTTGGAGATATGTTTGTGCATGGTTTACAACAGTATGCTCAATGCAGGCATGTTGCAAATAATTTTGATGTTAAAGGGTGGAGGTGGTGCAGAGCACTGTGCCTGATTGCAATGTACAGGGAATTGTACAAGTTTGTGAAGATATGGGCAGGATGAACAGTCCCCATGTGGTAGTTTTGCACTATGGTGCTTTCCATTTGGGCTATGTCAGTGCCCTTACTTTGTTGGCAGATTTGGAACACTTGGTTCAAGCAGTAATGAGCATCCTTCCAAATGCCTAAGTAATTTTTTCTGGATTAGTACCTAGGCCAATATGGGACAATAGTTCAGTTTTTTGTCCTCAGCAAAACAATGCTAGGTGTGTAATCAACCGAGGCATGTGTGCCTTCATGCTTAGAGCTGGTATGTTCTTCTGTAATAATGAGAATATTGATTCCAGTAATGCTGTTTATTTTAAAGAAGATGGCATTTCCTTATCTTTTATGGGAAATGCCATTCTGTTTTGGAATGTAAGGGTTGCTTTGGAGAAGGTTATGTGAAGATTTTAGGAGTAAAGTAAGAAAAAAAATATACAAAATAACAGGTGTCTGTCAAGCATCTGCAAAACCCCCCCAAAAAAGCCTCTTTTCAGAGCCAACCTCAAAGGGGAAATGGGGCACACTATTTAAATTTACATTCACCACGCTCAGATTTTCGATATGTCCGCGGACATGGCGGTAGTCCGCGGACATCGAAATCACTAGCTAGGGGTTCAGTATGTTCTATGTTACATGTATATAAAGTCAGGGATATTATGGTTAAGTTGTGCTACTAAAAACATATGAAATTCAGTAAAAGAACTTTGTTAAAGGGACGTTATTGTTAAGTTGCGCTAATAAAAACCTATGAAATTCAATGAAAAAACTTTGTTAAAAGGGACGTTATGGTTAAGTTGCGCTACTAAAAACCTATCAAATTCAGTAAAAAAACTTTGTTAAAGGGACGTTATGGTTCAAAGTAAAACCGAAAAACCCCTGAAATTCGGCAGTTATGGTAAGCTAAGCAACCATAACTCGCGCCACCGTGCACTGCTAACACTAACACCCAGGACATCAAAGATGACATCACAAATGTCATTGATGACATCACTGATGACATCACATGCGCATTTACTTTTCATGAAAACTCTGTAGGAGGGATTCTTATAATGTTGACCAAAAAGTGTCAAGGATCATTTGAATAAAATACCATGAGCTAATTAGTGCATTTAAGCAATGCAGTGATATAAATAGCATTCTATTATGAAGTTCTATCCAGTATACTAAGCAACTCATGCAGAAACTTAGGCAGTGTGTGCAGTATACATGATGAAGGTGCAATATTCATAATCTTGCCATGTAGAATAATGAAATGATAACTGCTTTCTTTTTAGAGTTTTGCGTACTGTGAAACATGTAATAAGTAGCTAATAAAACCCACTTAATACATAATTACATTATTACAGACAAAACACAAAGGCCCTCATTACGACCCTGGCGGAAATTGACTGACCGGACCGCAACAGCGTAAATAGCGTTTCCGCCATAGCACGAAGGAGCAAAGTGCGGCCAATCACGACCCATCGGGCACGAGCATTACGCCATGGCGGAATCCGAAAGGCTGCGATGGCGGAAATGACCCCAAAACGGCCCTTACCGCCGCCGTACGCTGCACCAGGTGCAATACCGCCACCCATCTTAGCGGTCACCGTAATGAGCGGTCACCGTAACGAGCGTGCACCGCAAATTACGGCCACCGTAAATATACGGAAACGGAAGTAAAAGCATGTGGCCGGAACAGGAAACAGCACGCCGCACAACTATAAAATCCGAATCCCAACACAACCATAAAAAATCCGACCCTGACACACATCCCAACCCGTTAGCAACCCCAGTTAAAAAAATAAATATGGGAAAGGTAGCCAAGAAAGCGTGTGACCGCAAGCGGCAGGTACACTTCTCCCGAGAGGAACTGACCGTGCTCACCGAGACCCTACAGGAAAATTCCGCCGTCGTCTTCTCCAGTCAAATGACCAGGACGGCCCTTGCCAACAAGAAGGCCATATGGGTCCTGGTGGCACAGCGCGTAAGTGCGGTGGGGACAACACCCCGCACGCCACAGCAATGTCGCAAGCGGTGGGACGACCTGCGGATCCGCGTACGCAGCATACTTTCTGCGAACAGGAACATCGCCACAGCTACCGGGGGGGGTTCAGAGTCGCCCATCAAGTTGACCCCCTGGGAGGAAATCTGCGCCTCCACCATAGGAATGGAGAGCATAGAGGGAGTCGGAGGGATGGAGAAAGGAGTGCCGACATCCGGAGAATCAGGTAGGTTGGCCAAGAGAAACAATGCGAAATCCACAAACCACGAACATGTGCAGTACCATGTGACCCCATAGTGCAATACATACTTAGCCCTGACAGCGCCCTCTAAAAGTCAGAATGAACAAACAAATCAATCAAGAAGCCATAAACAACCCCTACATGTGCAGCATGCACCCCCTAACTGCAGGCAGCCAAATGAATGCATCCTCAATCCACACGAAAATGAGACCACCTCCAAGGCCCAGTCCCAAATCAGCCTCATGTACCACCCCAATGCATTTGATACGTTGCCATTCCAAATCCGACAGACCCATAACTAACGCTCGCCCCTCTTTACTCCACCACAGGGTCCGATACCAACAACGAGCTGCAGGACACCCCTACCAGCACGCCTGCAAAGAGGGCCAGGACCAACGTCCCAAGAGCCTCCACCTCAGGTGCAAGGATCAAGACACGGCAGCAGCAGGAATCAAGTGGCAGCACACTGGAGGGGACTGCAACAGGCACCCCAGCAGCCAGCAAGTCCACAACCCCAGCACCACAGGTCCCCCCAAAGAACGTATCTGATGGCACTGCCTCTGGTGGTAGCAGCACCATAGGTGACACAGCTGTCATGCCAGCATGCTCCGACACGGAAAACAGTGCTGGCGACGTAGGTACCATCCATGACCTTTCCCAATCCCCCTGCATGTTCCATCCCCTACACCATGACGAAACCACGCAGGGGCACCCTGAAGACGACGACTGGCCAACCCCCACAAGTCCTGTGCCAAGGCAACATGTGTTGAGCAGCCCCCCTGTCACACCACCGCAAATGTCCATGGCCCAGCAGAGGCAACAGTCCCTCGACCTGCTGATCGAGCAACAGCAGGAAGCGTCCACGCTACTCAAGGACCATGCAAATGAATGCGGGGGTTCCAGGGCAGCCATGGAAACATCCACCGAGACACTCAGGGCACAAATAGAGAAAAGTAGTGAGAGCCTCAGGGGAGAAATGGAGAGAAGCACCGAGAGCCTGAGAGCACAAATGGAGAAAAGCACCGAGAGCCTGAGGGGGGAACTGCATGCGACGTCCAAAGACGTCTGTGCTGAACTTGCTGCTGTGCGCCGTGTGCTCTCGGAGCTCTCACAAACCCTCAGAGACATGCATGGACGCGAGCAGGCAGAGACCTCATCCGTGGCAAGTTCCGTCCAGGGCAGCCCCCAACGCAGATCTGGCAGGAACCTGCGCTCCACGGGCAGGGGTGCCCCTGATACCCGTAGAGGGGGCTTGCAATAGCGTCTACCCACGGACAGCATGCATATTTGGACACTGGTGTTGGGGGGGGAGGTAGTAGGGTGGAGGGGGTGTGTTGGGCTTCACTGGGTGGCGGGTCCATAGGGTGTATAAATCAAATCACATCAACAATACAGCACCTCATTATCATCCAATGACATGTGTGGACATTGATATTTGCGTACGAGGCCTTCATAGGCGTACAGTCCACAATGTGCCTGTACTACACACACACAGTGCCACAGGTCCCCTTTCCGTGTAATAGGCACCATGCGTGGTTGCTAGAAGCATGCATCTATGATGCTCTGTCGGATTGCACGTGCATCCTGTGCCTCATGGACTCCTTGAGGTGCCTCCACATCCCCACCCTCATCATCATCATCATCTTCAGGTGCATGCAGTACAGCGTCAGGGGGCATGGGCACATTCCTACGTATGCACATGTTGTGCAGCATGACACATGCCATGACCATCTTAGAAACCTTCTCATGGCTGTATATGAGTGCCCCGCCAGACCTGCTGAGGCTGCGGAAACGAGCCTTCAGTAGGCCGAATGCCTGTTCAATGACCACACGGGTACGTGAGTGGGCATGGTTGTAGTCCTCCTCATGCTCGTTCTGTGGGTTCCGGATTGGTGTAAGGAGCCATCTCTTCAGTGGATACCCGGCATCACCTGTATGAGACGAATAAAGGGTGTCAGTGGAATGATAGTGCTAAGTAGCCCCCCCCCCCCCTGCAAGGTCATTGACGCATCAAATGGGCCACGATGTCATGCATGGAATGAGACTCACCGAGTAGCCAGGATCTGTGCCCTGCGTGTCGCTCCATGTAGCGTGGTATTCTTGTGTTCCTCAGGACCATAGAATCATGGGTAGATCCTGGAAATCTGGCACAACAATGCGTAAATATCTTGTTGGAGTCACACACCATTTGCACATTGATTGAATGAAATTGTTTCCGGTTGCGGTACTGGACCTCCATGGCATGTGGGACAACCAATTCAACATGGGTGCAGTCGATGGCACCAATGCAACCCGGGATGCCGCCAAGTGCATGGAATCCCACTTTAGCGTTGGTAATCTCCTGGTACGTGCGTGGTAGTGTGATGTGGTCGTCGGCGTGCTTCAGGAGGGCATCGTGCACTTGGAAGAGTGTCCGTGAGAACAGTGGCTGTGAAATGCCATGCAACTGTCCCACTGTGTGCTGGTAGGTGCCTGTGGCCAGGAAGTGGAGTGCAGACACCACCTTCAGTAGGGGTGGGATGGCGGTTGGGCTATCTATCATGCTCACGAGGTCAGCATGTGTCATGTCCACAATGGCGATTATGGTGTCCCGGTCCAAACGGTAGAGGGTGTGGATCTGCTCAGCAGTGAGGTTGAACGGATCGGCTCGGAGGCGTGGGATTGCGGGCCGCCTGCGTGGTGGTAGTGGCAGTGCTTGTGGGCCTTGCTGACCCTGCCTTGCCCTCCTCCTCCTCCTCCTCCTCCTCCGTCTCCCCTGTGCGCCCGGTTGTTGTACCTGTTGTTGTTCGTCGTCTTCTTGTAGTTGTAGCACTTGCAGTGCTATCTGGTACCCCAGGCCCAACATCGCTAGTCCTGCCGGTAGCATTTTGGAGTGGGAGTGGTTGTGGGAGGGGTTTGGGTCTGCAATATATGTGCTGTCGGCCTGTATGGCCTCCACCTGTGCTGATTGAATGAATCTGTGGCAGATGCAATCCCTTCTGGTCGAGCACGGCCCGCACGTAAGGCTGCATTTGGCCGCATGGCATCTTGGGATTGGAATCATGTATCAAATCCCGATGGCAGTGTGATGTACTTTGACTGATTTTCATGCTATGCTCCCATTGTTACACATGCTATGATTGCAGCCGCTTACATACCTGTGAAGAGTCAGTGGTATGTAGGGCTCGATCGATGGCCGACCCTCATGCAGCACAGTAACGTACTTCACCGACGGGCGTGGCGTCCCATTTGTGATTGCAGCCAGTTAGCATCATGACACACAGCCGCACTACATTGATGTAATTGTGAATGCAAGCGTTCACAGAAGCCTTTTCGACGTAATGTTGCAAGTGAGGAATTCGAAGGCCAGCATTTTGGGTTTTGAAGTAGCGGCGAGGATACGCCCACAGGTCTGGCTGGAAATGTAACGTTCTATTGTAGAATGTCCTTGGGACATGGCCCATAACGAGCAGGCAATGAATGATATGAATTGAAGGGGATGCGCAATAGCGTAGTGGACGATGAGGCAGGACGTTCCCAAATCCATCTTGCTTCACAACACTACAGATCCGGCCAGGGGCACAGTGGTTTTTGCGGACTGCATTACGCACAGACGCGATGGAAGTTTCACATATTATGTGAGTGAATATTCATGCGTTTTCATTGCGGGATGAGGGAATGATGTGTGGATGCATGGACTGATGAATCCGTTTAGGGTCTGCCATGTACATGGGTTTTTTGGTTCACTCCCCTTCCCCTGCGTTATGTGATGCAAGGCTGCCATAGTGGGACATACGTCTCTCTGCCCTTGTCGGATCCTCCCTGTCTCGACGCGCCTTCATACACTTGTGTCTAGGCACGTTACTAATCCCATGTCATGGGTTCTATCTTGACGGACGCATGCACAGTAACCGACGTTGCCAATGGTGTATTTAGCTCGATTGGTTTCGTTGTGATTCGATACTGGATTAGGGGTGTGTATATTCCTTTGGAGTGGGCTAGCATGCATATGGGTGTGGATTTGGTGTGTTGAATGAAGATTGTAATGCATCATGAGACCCGTAATGCAATCGGTTGATTTGTGTTTCTTTTGGGTGACAGGTATCTCCTGCCCTATTGCAGATGCCATCTCTACGCCACTCCTCCAGATGGTTTTTACTCTCGACTCCTGCAGCTTCGGGTGAATCAGTGGAGCACCATTTCGATCATATGGGACGATCGCCAATGGGCCACATGCCCTTACGCTGTACTGGTGGCTAGGTGCAACATTTCGGCCTTTCAGCTCGACTAGTGCCTGCCTCATGGGACGGACCTGCGGTTCTTGCCGCTTCCATGTTGCCTTTTGGAACGTTGATGTAAGCCCTGTGTGCCATGATGGTACAGGGCGTCACACAAGTGGAAGCCGGTCAATTATTGCAGATGCAGCCCTCGGTGATGATGGTTGTTTTGGTGGGATTTTGCAAATTGATGTGGGGCCTTTGTCATTTGGATGTGCATTTAAATTGTATTCCGATATTTGTCGTGTTGCGTTGTTCTTTGCAGGTGATGTGGCGATTTTCGCTTTGTGGCGGTATGTATTGCGTGATGATCTGCTTTGTGTTCCGCCTTCTGAGTTGAGTTGTGTGGTACAGTACTGGCCGCGTTTGCCTACGTAGCACAGTATGGTCACGGATAGAGGCTGCCATTGTGTCTGTTTACATGATGTGCTGTTCAGGGGCGGGGGATTGGCTTTTGGCCGACTGGTGCCTGTCAGCCAGGTCGATTGGTGGAATGATGGGTTGTTCAGAATGTGGCTGGTCACAGGTGACTGTGTTTGCGTGCGTTTGTTGGAGGGGGACTGGGGTCATGTCCATTGGAATAGCTTCTGTATTGATGCCATCTGTGCCCTGCAGCTCCCATCGGCCCCTCTTGGGATGAGCCTGGCTGCTCAGTCACTCTGCCGACTTGTGTGGTACATGCTTCTGCTGATGGTTGGTTTGTTTACTGGCATGAGTACAGGGCTGGTGCAATCCCCCTCAGGATGCTGTTGTGGATGTTGCCTTGCGCTGGTGGCAAGCGATGGGGGACTACTGTTGTTTTGTGTCATGTGTTCTTGATTTTCATTTTGATGTGTTGTACCTTCACATGCCTGTGCTGCGTCAGTACGGCTATGGTGACATGCCGTACATGGATGCCCACTCACGGGGCGCTTTGAGCCCCTGCATGCTTTTCTACGTTGGCATGCATGGGTGAATAGTGGATTTCACTGGTTGCATAGTGTGAGTACATTGCGCCTGCCAGGAGTTGTGCAATGAGGCCAGGGAGTGGAGTACAGGCACTCAGTGGGCCATTTACGGTTGGTTCGCGTTGCCGTATTTCTCGCCATGGCGGAATGGTACTTTACGACGTGCTTGATGGCGTTCAGTACATGTCCGCTAGGGTCAGAATTCGCGTACCGTTGCGCCATGGCGGTGATTCCGGTTTTGCAAGGCGCGCGTGCGCGTACTTGGTGCAGTTAGCGTTGCCGTTCACTGCGGTGTCGCTAATGGCATCGTACTTTACGGTGACGGGTCATGATCGCAACGAGCGGTGTTCGATGGCGGTATTGCATTTCCGCCATCATTTTTCCATTTCCGCAAGGGTCGTAATGAGGCCCAAAGAGTCAACAACACATACAAATATGAGTATATACAGGGACAGAGAAGTAAGCAAAAAAGCAGAAGTAGTAGCAGAAAGAGTTCATAACCTAACTGATTATCTGTATGCAGAGAAATAATTGCTCTGTTTCAAAGCTGCTACTTACTGTATGTATGTGTATCAAATGATGTCAGTGAACGCTAAGGAAAGGAGTGTGAGTACAATGTATACAAATATGAGCATATACAGGGAAGGTATAGTAATAAAAATAAAACTATGAGAAAATGCTGATACCTCTAATGATTATCTTCATGCACAAAAATGATTGCTCTCTTTGAAGCCTGTGTCTTCCACTATACATATGTTTCATATGATATGACTTGACCCTAAGTCTACAAATATAGTACCTTTTCAATTTTTACTTCCTGACTGTTACTGAAGAAAACTATGTGGCTTAGATATGTCAGTAAAGGAAAAAAAGGGAGAACCAGCCATGTGATGTTATCAGTGATGTCATCAATGACATTTGTGATGTCATCTTTGATGTCCTGGGTGTTAGTGTTAGCAGTGCACGGTGGCGCGAGTTATGGTTGCTTAGCTTACCATAACTGCCGAATTTCAGGGGTTTTTCGGTTTTACTTTGAACCATAACGTCCCTTTAACAACGTTTTTTTACTGAATTTGATAGGTTTTTAGTAGCGCAACTTAACCATAACGTCCCTTTTAACAAGGTTTTTTAATTGAATATATATATATACACATACACATACATATATATATATATATATATATATGTATATATATATATATATATATATATATATTGCTTATGCAATGATGCTTTGTTTTCATTGAGAATGTTAGTAGGGTTACAGTGTCCATGTAGCACAGTGGGTTTATTGAGTGACAATACTAAAATGGGTTTGGCTGTCTGCTCTGAGGTGGTATGTAGTGTCTTGAGTGAGTAGTGCTATAGTTCCACTAAATTGATAGGTATTTATGTATAATTACAGTGAGGTGGTTATGATTTCTGTAAGGCGATGTATTATACTATCTAAATGTATTGGGTGCATTGAATAGCTCCTGGAGCAGTGATGATGGTGTCTAAATTGGGGGTGGTAAGAGGTTTTGTGGTATCTGCATTGAGATTCAAGCGAGGGCCTATGGTGGTACTTTAGAACGCAAGGGCATGGAGACTGCTGTGATGTGTGTTATTGTGCCTGCAGTGAGTGATTATGTTGTGTAAATTGAGGGTGGAATACTCTGAGGTGAGCGGATTATAGTGTCTGAAGTGGAATTCGAGAGAGGATGTTAAGGTGTTACTGCAGGCTGACGGGGTTTAAAGACTGTTCTGATAGGTATTATTGTGCCTTTAGTGAGGGGTTAGGTGTCACTGCAGAAAGAGGTGATGTTTTCGTGGCAGGAGGGATTATGTTGTCAAAAGAGTTTTGATGTCAGCAGTGAGAGGGTATTTGTGCTAAGGGTGTATATGTTTGCCTTTTATTACAAACCTTTTATTACAAAGGAAATTACTTTAAGTCCTGCCCATTCCTGCACTTAAGAGTATGCACTAGAGCTCAACCAGGAGTGCCAGTTCTAGATTGGTTTGATGCGATTAATGTGATTGCAAAAGTCCTTAATTGGAGTGCACCTCTTTGTTGTGTCCGCAGAGAGAATTTTGGTGTCTCAGGGTATGGTTGTTCCGAAAGACACTCTATGCAAATCTTCTTGCATAGTTAAGTGTGTGTGCTCGTTTGGTTGGTGGTCAACATACATATTCTGAGAATAGTGGGATTCAACTTGGTAAATACCCATGATGCCCCAGAGGGCACTCCAGTGTTAAAATCCCATATTCGTTCCCCTTGTGTGAATAGAAATGGTTAAAAACGATTATGGTCATGGTTCTTCCTGCCTCAGAAAGGTCAAGGACAAAGGGCATCATAATCAAAATCTGGCTGAGTACCTACATGATGTCCAGGATTCCAAAGCAGAATCCACATCTGTGTGTTTTCTTGGGAACCAGTAGGCCAGGACAGTTTGAACCGCCAGTGATTGGATGGCCACCACATTTTTGAATGGATGTACCTCCTGAATGAAAACTGAGTTTGTACTGAGCTCCCAATATTTCTTTTTAATCTGGAGTCTGCTCAATTACTTTTTCTAACCTAAAGCACAAGACGAACTGAGGAAGCCTTGGTTCTGCAACTTGCCATGACCAGTCTGACAGCGAAGCTTAGATGCTGTCTGTAGATACAGAACCTTTCAAGAGACTAGTGGGGACCAGTGGATCGGTACTCCCATCCCCTAATGAAGCAGACACACCTGGGTTTAAACGCTCAAGGAATACCTTGTCACATACCAGCTTGGAGCGTGGAAGAGTCTCGAGGAACACAGCCAACCTGGAATTGGGAGAAAACAGGGAAGCTATGATACCAGGAGAGACCGCCAAGGGAAACCCTCTGGGGAATATAACCCTTGACAGATGGAACTGGGGCACTGAAGAACAAGGCAACGATCAGGCAGGATCGTTAAGAGGAAGGCTGGAGCAATGAGAGGGGGCAAGAAGACAGGTGTAAGGATGGATCCAGGAGCGGGGCTAAGGTAGGAGGAGGAAGGAAACACAGGATAACAGGAGCATCCACACAGAAGACTAACCTGTCTGTTGTGACGTGAAGGATCTTCTGTGAGTACCTCTAAGTACCGGCATCACCGTGGTTCATGTGGAAGCGGTCGAGTACATAGGACTTGACATGACGAGCAATGCCATATTGCATGTGGCAGTGTGCCGTAACGCCAGCCATCGGGGAGCACGTCGGAACTGATGCCAATGTTGCCATAGAGACCAGGTTCGCATGGACCTTACACACCTGTCCACAGAAAAAGTCTTGCAGCTCATCTCTGCGTGGATCAGACATGAAGAAACATGAAAAATAGAAAATCCTGTGTTCCAGTAATGGATAGAGCACAAGGAGTATCTTTACATAATTAAGGAAATAAAGCAACTCTGTTATAGTTGGTGGTACATTTAACCTCAAACTCTGACTCCTAGATACTGACTGCCTCTTTCTAGTATCGTATATCTTTCTAGTATACCGCAACTGTACCGACAGAAAACAACACAGATGTGCATACTGTGGCTGCAACACTCCACCTTTTCTTTGGTTCAGAACCTTCTCCAGTGGGCCTCCTGTTGGCCAGCTTGCCGGCAGCACTTTGATGTTCTCACTGGACCCACCACTGAAGACTCAGGGAACAGCACTGCCACTAGTGAACTTTGACACTTTGAACCTGCAAAGTTTGGCAAGTATCTTTTTTGTGCCACAAATAATGGCCTATGCGAATGAGCCCTATTTTTAACATTGGGCTTGTGTTTAAAAATCAGTTACTGCGGCATCAAGACCAGTCATGCCTATGAGAGACTGAGCACCCGAGGATCCACTGGACTTGGAACATTTGTAGGGATCTGAACTGGTAGGTTCACAACCTAAGAACCCCAAAAGACCCTCTTGCTAAAGGGTACTTCCCTCTACCTGCTCAAGAAATGCTTTCCTTCACAGAAGACAAAGTATTATTTTCTTGACATTCTTGTCTGGACTAGTTCCTTTGCGATGCTATATGTGTATTATACTGTATCTTAACCACCCCATTGGCACCATAAGAGTTAGCCCTCTATGCTCAGCCATGTCTACCAACAGGCAAGCCAGTGAACACATTTGGGGAACACTGTTGTTGAACTGTGGCTCAGTTCCCTCCTCTCCTGGACTCATCGAAGAGAAATGTATCCTAACAGTTAAATGACAAAGGTACATATTTAAAGCTGGTGAGAGAACGTTTTCAGGGAGTGGGGTGTGTCTGCCCTGATTGGGTCTGTTGTAGAAGATCCCCGAAAAGGTCTG
Source organism: Ambystoma mexicanum (assembly GCF_040938575.1). NCBI lineage: Eukaryota > Metazoa > Chordata > Amphibia > Caudata > Ambystomatidae > Ambystoma > Ambystoma mexicanum. The sequence continues at coordinate 190,905,237 of NC_090925.1, read as the reverse complement.
GATTGTCCAATACCTTAGTTGCTAGAATCTATATATTTCTTTTCTAAGCTTTATTTTTTGGTTTTAAACTTATACAATACAGATACAAATCCACGAAACAGAAGCATTGTAAACTTACATCTTGACAAATCAAATAAAACATGTCTCAAAATCAAACAAATCACACATGAATGAGCAAGGAGGTAGATATTTCGGGAAGACATAAGATTTGAATTGCTCTCTGCACTGAAGGATGAAAGGTACAACTCAATATGAAAGGAGGCTGCCACTCCATGTGCCGGGGTGCAGATGAGGAGTGCTGCTTGTAAGGGTAATGTGGTTTGGTTTTGGTTTCTCTGTTGGTTACTGCCTAACATTGAATGTTTTGCTATGAATGAGTTTAAAGGAGATTTATCATTTATCCTGTGTTTGATTATTCTGTGTGTTTATTGAATGTCTGTGTTTAAAGGGTCATGAGAATCCCTTTTTCTGATAGAGCAACGTGTTTCATGAGGGGCAGTGCTGGCTGGACAGCATCCCCACCTCTGTGGAATTACATTAATTCATTCTTCAAAATTGTTGGAAAAGTACATACTCCTATCAAGAGTCCATAAGGCGATGGCCACTGGGAACCTGAGTTATGGGATTTCAGAGTTTTTAGCTGTTTAACAAAACCAAGGAACTCTCTGTGGCAAAGTACCAGAATAGCTGAAGGGCTAAACCTTGCTAGGAGCCGTTAAATCACTAAGTCATACAGAGAATAACATTCTTTAAAGAACCTCTTTTAGTCAGAAAGTTGCTTGATTTATCAATTGTTATTGAAATGTGCTTCCTGATAAACTATTTATATTGGGGCTTCCTGGAGTTCTAGGCTACTTGGGCATGTGCCAGGGGATATTTTGCTGAATAAAGCCACCCTGGGTGTTTAAAGAAGTGTATGCAAAAGAACTTGCCCTGAAGAAGGGAGGACCGGATTGTTGTCCATAAGGGTTAGGTCATACTGCTCAAGGAGTTGAGACTTCCCTTACAGAGAGTGTGCAGATATATTTGTATAAAGTCACTCATGTAAAAGTGGGTGCCCGTGGCATGCAATGTTTACCATGTCACTCCCTATAACATCTACTCACTGGAAATGGTGCTGTTTGAAGCTAGTTGGTGCAAGACAATGACGGGAGCTCTAACCAATCAAAAGGGATGTTTTTTGGAGTTAGTGTGTGCTTGGCCCCTTTTATGGATCCCTCCTGACTAGATTAGAATATACGTGGCCCTGTCACGAGTAGTGACACCCTTTAGGCAGAAAGCCCACTATTTACCGGTGAGGTAGTCCCTGCTGCTTATATGTGGTTTTTATGGGTTTCGGACTTTATTTTTTCCCAGCCTGGGTTAATCTCATGCTTGACTGAGAGTGTGTGGGGGGAGGTGGCTGTAGTCAGCCTGAAACCAGTTCCAAATTGCATATGCCTGTCTGGGGTTCATCCATTTGTGTGTGAGACCCTTCCAGAATGCATGGGAGTCCTCAGAGAAATGGTCTGCTATTGGCTGGCCAGCTGTCTGTTGAATGATGGTCAGTTGGGTGCTGTGTTCTTTTACTGGCTCCACAGGGGGATACAAACAGACCCTCTTGACCACTTACCTTGCCAATTGCTGGAATACTGTGCCTGTGCTTCTTGAAGGCTTGCTGCTGGAGGAAAGATGAAAGCTCTGCGTCAGCACCATTTGACGCGCCACCCAATCTGACCGCAAAGCTCTGCCTCTTGTGGCGGGTCGGAAGGAGGCGGACACTTCAAGGACAATATTACTGATGTTTATTAAAATAATGAAGATATGGGGGAGGGGGACGAGTTGGGAGGGGGATTGTTAATATTCATATTTTTCAAATGCCAATAAAAAAAATTATTTCCTATTGCTAGAGGCTTACCCCTGCCTATATAAATAACTAAAGGTGCTTGTCAGTATGTCCCAAATGAATATGTTCAAAACTAGTTCTAACTGACCCTACCACTATTTTAACTAACTTAAATTACATTAGGAGAATATCTACCCTCTTTGGGTATTCTCTTAAGGCAAAATCTCTTCTTTTGTCAAAAGTTCTCTTCAGTAAGATATCTTCAAATTGTCTCTTGCCACCTTTCGGACAATATCTTGTAACTCTTTTATAATGTACTTGGGTTTTGGCTCCCCTTTTGGAACAGTTTTTCCACAGTCTTTTTCTATCACTCTTTCTTGTATTTTGATCCAGGCTTATGTGCCTTTCTGACTCTTGTAACCCAGGCCTTCTTAGGTTGGGTATCCTTTGTAGGGACTTGACGTTCCCCCTCTCCTGGGGTTGCTCAGTTAGATTATCTCTCCTCTTATCTGGTTCACTTGATTTCAATTCTCTCCCTGGTTTCCTCCACTCTTTATTTCTTAAACCATGGTGTACTTCCCCTCTTCAAAGGGTGTATGTGCTCAGTTCCGAATACCTTCTCTTTCAGGCTTATTTATTGTTCTCTTTACCATAAAACACAGTTCCAATTAAATTACTTTATATTTAGTATCTTGTCAATTTCACTGGGACGAGTTTCTCTTGCTCCATAACGATGCCCGGCCGGCCTCCAGGTTTTTCCGTTCTTCCCATTACCTCTGAATATGCAGGGGAACGCTATCAGGCTCGACACTCACTCAGGTTCTCTTCTTCTGCTCTTAGTCTCGTGCTTCTCCTTGTTATCGGTGTCTCGCTCTCGGTCATCTCTGTCACTGTAACCGGGTCTGGATGCGGGTCGCAGATTGTGGCATGGACTCCCAAGCTGGGTGTTTTTGGCACTGTTTGGTGGGCGCACAGGCCCACCACAAAGTTGTCGTGGTCACGCCACCACCAGGATAAGGATCCCCTTCTCCTCAGTTTCTCTCTATTCAGAAACGTAGGGCCTCCAGCATTTCCCTCTGATGCTCAGGACTCCACTGAAAGTCGCGGGCTCCACGACTCTCCTCGGCTTCGCATCCTCCAGGAGTCAGATCATCAGGGGCCTTCCCCTGCTTACGCTCTTCTCTCTGTCTCGGTGCTTCACCTCTCCTCAGTGTGGTCTCTCTCTACCGCCTACTCCTCTCAGTTAAATGTATGTCTCTTCTAAGAAACAGATCCTCATCCATGGGCATAATGGGGTATTTTAGTTTTGTCTTCAGCCAAGTCTCTGGATCTTATAATGTTCTTCATATTTGATATTCCCATATATGCTACTATCGTGGATGGTCTAGGGAGTTCCTCACAGGAACGGGAGTCCTTGTCCCCTAAGGCAGAGTCTCTCCCAGTGAGGTCCCACTTGCCCAGACCCATAGGAAGGGTCTTGGGGGTAGGCTACCCCTTGGCAGGAAGAGATGAATACCCTTGATTCGTCACTCTCTCTAAGACGATCAGAAGGAACTGACAATGGGGCTCCGTCCTCCTGATTTGGTGAGGACACAATTATTGCTCAAAGGCCTTGTCTCTGAAGCTCCTGACTGTCTGCATCATCGCATCCAGAAGTGGAAGCCCCCTTTCGGCCAGGACCCACAAAACTCTCTGTGACAACCTGAGCCAGGTCTTTTCATCCCAGGACATCAGGCAAGTTACCTCGTTCCATGGCCCATCTGGGAATCTCCAGGGGGTTGTGCTGCTCTCGCTCCAGCAAGCAAACTTCCGAACTCCCCTCCTGGTCATTCTTCCATCGTAGGCTCCTCTCTGGTGTGACTTTGCAAGTATTTCTTTGCAAATCATTCTGCACTGGGCTCTTCTCAAACCTCCCACCCCCTATAATCAGAATATGAATCCTTTGCCCGGGGACAAGAGGGGAAACTTGCATAGCTACTGCAGCATCTCCATTTTCAGCTCCTCTGGGACAGACCCTTGATCCGGGTAACAACCAATGTTGAATAATTGTCCTTCCCAAGGGTCTTGGGATCTGTCTTGCACTTGTACATAATTACTGGAATTTATAGTGATCACCAAACACAGTGCACAGTGACCACCTTGAGGAACCGCATAGCTACCTGCTACAGAACTGCTCTTTTGGACCCAGGATATTGCTCTTCAGACTTCCCAGTGCTGCTGGCGAGTCTTTTGTTCACTTGAATCCCTTTCTCTGTGTCCCCTCTTCCTCACCAAGGTTCTCCTGTGTGTAGCCTCTGGTTTTATCGGCCCTGGCGAGCACTGGAACCATCCCACCATTCCAGACCCACTCTTCCGGTGAGGGGCTGAGCAACCTGCAGTTTACAGATGTTAGTACAGGAGATGGGCCATTGGCAGCACTAATCTTCCTTTTTTTTCTCGTGTATCCTTCCTTGTTTTTCTATATCTCTTTGCTTTTCTCTGGTTTCTCTTCTTCCAAATGACACCTCTAACTGTCTTTCCTTCAGTGAGTTCCCTTGTGGAATCCTTTGTAGGTAAGTCCATTCTTGCTGGCAGGGGAGGCCTGCCTGTTGTCCATTGTCCCAAAGTTCTATGTGTCTCCCATGGTGGGGATACATGGTTCAGAAAGGCAAGTCCAGTCAAGCACATGCACATTCAAATAAAGATTTTTAAAAGCCCTATTTCTCTTTCGTCCTGGCTCTCCCTCCTTCCCAACTGGTTGGGAACGCCTGCATCCGCAGGTGGGCCGGAAAAGGTGACTGAAAAAGATAGCTGTCACTTTAAGAACCTTTGAAGGGGTAGGGCCTAAGTCACGCGTTCGTCCTTCCACGCGCCGGGCCCATACCTTACCCCTACATCACCAATGTTCCACACCCAGTTCCTGTTTTTCCGCCTGGTGGGAGGGTCAGAATTTTGCTGTGCTGCGACTCCTACCTTTTCAGGGCATTACTTTTGCTGTCCATCCCTTTTCTCTAGCGATTAGTTCTTCACTTTTATTTTTTCAATTCAGGTGCCTCTTTCTACGAATGCCGTATGCGACAGGATTCAAGCAGTGCATCCGTTGCCGGAAGCATTTCTCTGTGGCCAACCCCCATCATGCCTGCGTCCGCTGTTTGGGCATACATCACCCGGTGACTACCTGTGTCTTATGCTGTGGAATTCACCCGAGGTCTCTGCAAACTCGTCTCCTCTCCATGTCACAGCTGGGACCGGTACCGAAGATGACCGAAAACTTCATTCGGAACAGAAGGGAGGCCGACATCGGTAAGAGGGAGACCATACCTCCAGGTGAGGTACGAGTTTTGGCACTCGCCTTTGGTACCCAAGGGAAGACTGCCTCCTCAGTTCAAAAGTCTTTTTACAGGACCGTTCAGGGGTAAACCCCGGCGTGTTCACCTGAAAGTACCTCTGGGTGGGAAAGCACTAGTACCTCCAAGTGGTAAAGGGTCTGACAAGATCCACCCGGTACCGGAAGAGTTATTTACACATGACAAAATAGCAATTGTACCGGGGAGACCCTCTGAAGCCTTTGTAACTTAAACAGGCAAGGGTTCATGCAAAGAGGCCCTTGCCTCCGGGGTTGACTCAGTCCATTGTGATTCCCCTGTAACGGATAATGCCAAGTCAGCTTCTGCATGTAAAACCTCTGGTACTTTGGTACCAAAAGACAAAGTTCTTTCTTCTACTACCGCAGTTGAGCCCCCAACCTCCTCGGTACAGAGAAAATCACATAAATCCTCTCACAAGAGGCATAAACACTCTCACTCAAAATCCAGTCCGGTACCGACTTCTCCAGAAAAAGCACAAGCAGAAGAAATAACCCGTGGCATCTGTCTCTGACCCGTTACCGGAGAGTCAGAAAGATAATTCTACTCTAATTTCTGACTCGGAAGACTTTGATGCTTCCAAATCTTTTACAGTTCCACCTGAACAATTATTCAGCACTCCTGTGAGAGTTCATTCTCCTCACATTTTGCCACAATTTTCTCCTCAGTCTGAGAACAATTTGGGTCAACCTACTCAGGTGCCCGCACAATCGGGACCACAGCTGGTTTTAACCAATATCCTGTTTTCAACATCTACAATCCAAACCAGCCGCCTAACATGGCTGACTCCTCTACTTCCCCTATAAGACTTGAGGAGCCTCAACCTAGCCCTTCTAGAATGGCTAACGACATCACCAATACAGTGCTGGAAACCATGCTTTCTGAGCCATTCCTGGAAGTTCTGGCTCAACCATTAAAGGCAAAATGACACCTACTTTACCGTAGGGATCAGTGCCTACCGATCCTACTCCTGAGCCAATCACAGTGTCAATGGACAACGAGGACTCTGCTCCTCCGCCAAAGAAACAAAAAATTGACAAAGACTTGGGCTCAAATTCGGATGACAACACTCAGTCACCAGCTAAAATGTTTCATAACATTGTGACAAAAGCCATGCAGGCACTAGAAAGCCTCCCTAAAGATAAACCTGAAACGGCAGGTGTTTTTGGGAAACTGCCATGTCATTGGTCAAAAGTACCACTTCCCATGTAATTGTCTGTTCTAGAGCAAACTCGTTGGGGTAAGCCTCATTGCGATCCACATATCTCCAAAGCTCTTGATAACAAATAGAAGATCCCTAAAGAGGAACGCTTCATACTTATGGGAAATCTTCCTGCACAATCGGCAGTAGTTTCTGCTGCTCCAGGCACAAAGGGTAAAGGCCCTGCTCCATCTCCCGTTTCAGTTCTGGACAAAAATGCCAAAGCATGGGAAATTCAAGGTAAGAAATCTTACACTAACTCTTATTTTACAACTTAGGCAGGTAAACACGGCTACAGTTTTGGCGAGATTTAATATCCTTAATTGGGAAAATCTTGAGCGATTTACCAATATGCTCCCTCAGGAGGCCGCAGACGAGTTTTCCTTCTGGATTTCAGAGGGCAGAGAGGCGGCTATCCAGCAGCTTCAAGTGGTTAAAGACCTCACTGACACAACTGCAACAGCGGTCACTAGTGCAGTCTGCATGCGTAGACATGCATATTTGTCAGCCTCTTCCCTTCACCCAGATATCCAGGAGAAGGTACTTGACCTTCCAGTTGATGTCAAGACACTGTTCGATCCATCCATGGAGGAGGTCCTCCAAAAATGTAAGGCCAGTGTCACAGCCGCTAAAACAATTAGCCCTATTTCGGCAAAACAACCGTATCACCAAAACTTTAAATCATTCAAACCACGTCCTCAAAGAAATAGTGGTTCAGCCACTCCTGCAAAGTCTTACTACTCTTCTAAAAAGAAAAGATATAGACCCAAATCTAAGTCGGGACCTTCAACTTCCTCAAATTCTGCTCAAGAACAAAAGAAGTCTATTTGACTTCCTTCTGGGCATGTACATACCTTCCGCTCCTACTATCATCAAGGAGCATACATCCCCGGTAGCAGGAAGCTGTCAAACTGCCTTCCCCTTTGGAAAACCATTACTCAAGAGGAATGGGTCATGAATATTATTCAACATGATTACGGCCTTGCCTGTCTGGCTATTCCACCACCCTCTCTTCCGAAGCTCGAAAAATACTCCCGGAGCTCCTGGAAGAGATCCAATAACTCCTTTCCTTTGGAGCAATAGAGTTAGTTCCTCATGAGGAATTAGGTCAGGGATTTTATTCCCGTTACTTTCTGATCCCAAAGAAATCAGGCGGGATCCGTCCAATTCTGGACCTTTCCGACCTCAACCAATTTCTGTCAATTGAAACCTTCCACATGGTGACTATTCCTCAGATCCTAGCATCTCTTCATCCAAACGATTGGATGGCATCTATAGATCTGCAGGATGCTTATTTTCACATCTCTATCTACAACAATCACCAACAGTTCCTGAGGTTCACCACAGGAAGGTCCCATTACCAGTTTGCATGTCTTCCCTTTGGGCTAAATTCTGCTCCCAGGGTTTTCACAAAGGTTCTGGGGTCAGTGGCAGCCTACCTTCTGTTAAGGACCGTACATCTATATCCTTACCTAGACGACTGGCTTCTCAAAGCCCAATCTCCAGGGAAAATTGCTTCAACACATGCAACTAACATGCCACACTCTTTTCAACCTGGAGTTTTCCATAAATGTGGCAAAATCCAAGCTCATTCTGTCACAAAGGATCCAATTCCTAGGAACAGTTATAAATACTACTCTACACAGAGCCTTTCCACCCCTGGAAAGGGTGGAAGCTATTCAGCAAACCATCGTAAAGTTCAATACCCACGAGATTCTGACAGCTTGGTGGTTTCAAAGGCTCTTGGGGCTAATGACCTCTTGTATATACCTAGTTCCCTCTGCAAGGCTTCATATGTGTCACAACCCTCGCCCAAAACCCCCTCTGGCAAACCCATTGGCCAGGTGGAGTCAGGACTCGGGCCTCTAGAGCCTGGCATCCTCTTCAAAAGCCCTTATGGGGCCAGTCCTGGCGCCTATGGCGCCAGGCTCAGACACCATGAAAAACAATGTGCTTGGGAACTACTTTATTGTATTGTCAGCCAACATGGAGGCATCCACATAGCATGGTTCCTATGAACCAAGCTATGCGGTCTAGTGTTTTGGGTGTGGTAGCCTAGGGACTACTTTACCTGGACTATTTTGTTGGGCCTATTTAAACGACACCCGAGCAAGACAACACGCTTTGCGTTCCTTTGCAGGTTGCAACATGGCGCTCACCGTGTCTAGCTATTCCCTCGAACCTCGGAGAAGCAGAACCTGCAAGGAGACAAAAGGAACATCATTAGCAGCAGCATCTTACCTGCAGTCTTCATCTTTAGACACTTGCAGCTACTGAGAACAGCTTCCAAGAATCTGCATGCCTCCCGGACAGAACGACCTGAAAGAGGAAGATAGAGGCAACATTAAAGAAAGCAGTAGAGACATTTACAAATTACGAACTGCTCAAAAGGCTTACCTGGCTGGTCGCCTCTTGGCTGGCACCACTCCAGACATTCGACTCACGCTGAAGAACACTGCGACCTACAAGGAAGGAAAATACAGGTTAGCAAAGGCAAGACTTCGCAGCTCTGCGCATAGCGCTTACTTACCGCATCATAGCGCTCTTAATGCGCATGATTTACCAGCGGGCTCAACCAAGCCTGTTCGCCGCGCTGAAGCTCTGCATACCTAAGGGAGAAAAAAGAGACATTTTAAACAAAGAAAGGCATGCAGGATAGCAACAAAACTAAAGAACAGCAATAAGACCTACCTGAACAATATCAAACGGGCCGGCGTCAGTGAAGTAACTGGACCGCACTTGCCCATGAAAGACAAGGGGCCCCTGCAAAGAAGGCAGGATGGAGAGCACGCCTAATTCTACCACAAGGTGAGGAGAGGGCGCCAGAGGGACTGAAAGCATACGGGGGTGGAGGGAGGATAATTACCCCAGTCGGTCAGTCTTGAACACAGTCCTCCTGTATTTTCAGGCAGAACCTTCCCTGCAGACCACATCAGGGCAAAGCTGAGAAGCATACCAGCGAGTAACCCGGCTGGGTGGCGTCCCTGTGGATACCAGGTGAGTGTAACAATATGAGACCTGTCCAGTGGCATCTGGCTTGCATCTGGAACCAGCTGTTGCATTCACAGACAATGATAATTAAAATTTCAAAACAAGTTCGGGATTCACTTCTCTGGTGGAACTCCCCAGAGAACCTGTTAATCGGGTCTCCCTTTCAGCCTCCTCTGCACCAAATAGTTATAACAACGGACTTGTCAGAGTACGGTTGGGGAGCCCATTGTCTAAGCTTAACCGCCCACGGTCTTTGGTCCTCTCAGGAAAAGAAGGACCACATAAATGTCCTGGAACTAAGAGCCATATTTCTTGCTCTAAAGTAATTTCTTCCCTCACTTCAAGGGAAGGTGGTCAAGATTCTAACGGACAATACCACTGGAATGTTTTATATCAACAAGCAGTGGGTTACTTGTTCCCTTCTCCTGTGTCTCCTAGCATAGAAGATTTGGTATTCGGCCATTCAAAATCACATTTTCTTGTTGGCGTCCTATCTGGAGGGAAAGAAGAATGTCCTAGCAGACAAACCAGGCAGGTTACAATCTGCTCCGCACGAGTGGGAGCTGAAGCCATCAGTAGCAAAGATGATATTTCATAAGTGGGGCCATCCATCAGTAGACCTCTTTGCCAACCAACACAACTCTCTTAGTCCTCAGTTTGCATCAAGGCAAGGTCAACGTCTTCACTCCCCGGGGGATGCTCTACATCTGGATTGGTCAAACCTAACACTTTATGCGTTCCCACCTCTCCCATTAATACACCAAATATTGCTCAAATTCAAAACATCGCAGAATCGGACAATGATTCTAATATGCCCGTTCTAGCCTCACCAGATTTGGTTTCGAGACCTCCTACAATTAGAGGGGACTTCCAAACTAGATCTCCCATCATCAAGAGATCTTTTCACTCAACAGAAGGGGCAGGTCCTTCATCCCTCCCGTGAATTGCTGAACTTGAAGACCTGGTTCCGGAAAAGTAGCCTTCTCCCACTTACATTTGTCAGAGCAAAATATAACCATCATGTCAGCTTCTAGGAAAGCTTCCACTAAGAAGCAATATCATACCAAATGGTTACGGTTCTGTTACTGGACCTTGGGCCAAGACCTTAACCCTCTAAAGGCATCTATTAATAATGGCATGTTCTTCATGTCTTATCTAGTTTCCACTGGTGTCAAAGAAGTCACTTGCAAACATTACTTATCAGCTACTGGTGCTTACCTAAATAGAGAACATAAGTCCTTCACTCTTTCCAACAAAGCAATTAAATGGCACTTTGAGGGCCTTCTACGCTTGCAACCCCTATTCATGAACCTCCACTTCAGTGGGATCTCAGCGTGGTCTTGTCAGCCCAAAGCGAAATCCATTTGAGCCTATGGCCTCATGTGAATTAGATTTTCTAACTTGGAAAACAGGATTCTTAGTAGCCATTACTTCGGCTAGAAGGATTGGAGAGCTCCAAGATCTCTCCTCAAAGGAACCTTGTTTAGTATTCCATGAGGATAAAGTAGTCCTCTGTACTGTCCCCTCCTTTCTATCTAAGGTGGTTTACTAATTTCATTTAAATCAGGAAATATGTCTTCCTGTCTTTCTTCCTAGACCGCATGCTTCTGTGCCCGAAGAGACCTTGTGTAACCTAGATGTGTTAAGAATTTTGAAATGTTATTTAAAAAGGACCAAACCGTTTAGAAAGGCAGACCAGCTCTTCATTACTTACGGTGGTCCTTCTCCCGACAATACGGCACCTAGGCATCCATTGCCAGATGGGTTGTCTCCTGTAACTCCAAGGCTTATGACATTAAAGGGCTTGTGAATGAATCCACAGAGACTTCGGGCTCATTCCACTAGAGCCCAGGCTGCATCTGCAGCCTTCACCAGGCATGTTCCCATTGTAGACATCTGTAAAGCGGCTACCTGGGCTACCACACTTGCTTTTTGCAAGCACTATGCTATGGGTACATCTTCTAGAAATGATGCAAAATCCGGCTAAGAGGTGCACCACAACTTGTTTGCCTGACTTCCGTACATGCTATCTCATCTACCCTTACTTATTCTAAAGCTTTTTAGTCTACTCCCAACCAGTTGGGAAGGAGGGAGAGCCAGGACGAAAGAGAAGTGAAACATTATCTTCATGGTGATTCAGGTTCTCTTAGTCCAGGCTCTCCCTCCTTCACAACACCCACCCAGCCATCCACAACAATAAGCATATACTTAAATTCTACTGCCATCGGCGGAACCACAGGAACTGTTTGTGGAACGTTGGTGAGATTGGGGTAAGGTGTGCGCCCGGCGCACGTAGGTACGTACACGTGACGTAGGCCCTACCCCATCAAAAGTTCTTAAAGTGACGGCTATCTTTTGCAGCCAGCTTTTCTGACCTGCCTGCAGATGCAGGTGTTCCCAACCAGATGTGACGGAGGCAGAGCCTGGACTAAGAGAACCTGAGTCACCATGAAGGTAATTTTGCATATCTTAGTTCTTGCTTTTAGCTCTTCCTTTACCTTAGCCCCTACATGCACCTGCCTATAACCCCCTACCCGAAAGGGCCGATTTGGGCAGGGGTTGCATGTGGCTTCCACTCCACCCAAACTCCAGAAACCGTTCCTTTGGACACTTTCAAAGAAGGTAACATTTCCACAAAATCCGCACAACTGGTAACCATTTTTCTCTTCCCAAAACTCTTTCTGGCAAAGTCAGGGAGAGTGTTTTACTTACCTGTAATTGTATTTTCCCTTCTAGGAACCAATCTTCATTGCACTCTGAAAAACTATGAAACTTTTACTACTTACCTTTTACAGTGTTGCATTTATTTTGCAAAGTACACTTACCTGTTAGTGCAGTGTCTTATTGTTTGCCTTTTCTTGTATACAAATTATTTCTTTATATAAAAAGTAGCGTGTGGGCATTCTCTCATTTGGTATTTGTGAAAAGTGCATACTGTATCTGTCAACAACCCTGCTCTACCTCCTGGGAGTTAAGCCTATGCTGCTCTGCCATGCTGAGCTTAACAGAACCACTGATACCCTTAAGGCAGGAAGACATACCTAAAGACCAGCGAAGATTACAACAATCTGCCCTCCTAAACCCAATCCAGCACACCCACCGAGACCAAGCCTACTGCTAACATCCCAAGCTCGTTACGGAAGTGCACCTGCACTTGTTAGTGACTAATACAGTCAACCCTCGCCCAACAACAAAACGTACATTTTATACACTGCATAATGAATGTCTGACCACATGTGATTCTTATAGTTAATGCTACTGTTGACTAGGAATTCGATGACTGCACATGCATGCATGTAATGGTGAGTGCCCAATATAGCTAGCACAATATCTACTTTGCTAATCAAGAATATTAAGGATACCGCGAATGTACTATACTTGCAATTAGAGTTTTTCAAACTGTACTGTGAGTAACCTGGTTTCCTACCAAATGCAATATATACGCTTCTGTTTAGCGCGACCTGCACAATGTATTAACCCTAGCACTGCTGACCACTTCCTGAGTTACTCATAAAATACCAGTTTATAATGTTTGTCATCCTACTGTACTTGACTGCTCTTAGGCCTATAATGACCCTTGTGAGCCCACCCTCCGAAGGCATGACCTCTAAAAAACATAACTGCATTACTAGACTGGACATGCCAACTCTAGAAAAGATACCTTATCATAACCCTACTATAACCAATATTCCTTGTGACCTCATACAAAGGAACTCCAAATTGCGCGCAAGACTACCAAAAATATATGAACTGTTAGCCAGGCACATTACTGGATGTACCTATAGTAGAAGTCTTCAGAAGGACATAACCAAACTAAATCGCTCCTCACCAAGTGACACCACTAACCATAATAAGATAGCCAAACCGAATAGACCTGCCACACCTATAGTGCCCACAGACAGCCCTACCACCATAGGAGCACTTATTAATGCCAGGTCATTAATAGCTCATGCTACAGAAATTGCCGACATTATTCAAACAGGCAACTATGATTTCCTAGCCATTACAGAGACTTGGCTACGTCAAGCGGCTGGCCCAGCCCTGATGCTTGTAGTGCCGACCAATTACACCATCTTCTGAGAAGATAGAACTAATTTCCACAGAGGAGGCCTTGCCACCATCGCCAAAACTAATCTCTCTATACGGATAGAAGCACCTATGCATACAAAATCATGTGAGTCCCTAACGGCTCCTAACAGCTAACTCACAAACTATCAACTTACACCTCATCTATAGGCCACCAGGACCCATTGGTACCTTTGAGGAGGACATAACCACCATCCTCTCAGATAATCTAAAAAACTCATCACAAGGCCTCTTATTAGGAGATTTGAACCTAGGCTTCAATGATCACAAAGACGTACAAGCCACTAACATTGCCAATGTCCTATCAGAGCTTGGCTTCACCCAAAGAGTGACACAGCCGACCAATGAGAAAGGCTGCACACTCGATTGGATGGCGAACCACAACTGCAACACAACCATCACCTCCGTCTGCCCACAAGTTTGGACAGACCATGCTCTTATAGCTCTCTCAGTAAACGCTAAAATCCTCCTACCTCAAAATAATACTCTGGCACCCCCTACGCTAGCAAGAAACAAAAAAATATAACAACAGACAAGCTATTACTACGAATCCTTCCAACTTTAAACTCACTTCCGGACACATTAGATCCCTTATCTCTAATCAACGAATTTAATACTGTCATGTCCAATGCCCAGGACAACATCGCTCCACTAAAAATGAGAAACAGCAAACCTAGAGCACAGCTAAATGCCTGGTTTACCCCTCATCTAAAATCACTAAGGATAGAAAAACGCAAGTGCGAATCTGCCTGGAGGCTACTACCATCAGAGACAAATAAAGCCACCCTCATCAGCATCTCCACAAAATACAAACTTGAAATAAAACGTGCCAAAAAGGAAAGTTATGATAACAGAATAGTGCAAGCTAAATCAGGAACTAAGGAGCTCTTTACAATATTGTAAGAGCTAGAGAATCCCATCACATCACCTGATAATTGTGACAAAAATAAAACATGGTGTTCTAACATTCAGAAGGCCCTTAGTGATAAAATTGCCACACTCCAAGTCAAAATTGACAAGAAAAAACGAAATATTCCCTCGGCAACTAGCCAATCTAATAACTCACCTACCAATGCCAAACCTGAACAAAGATTTAACTTTACTAAAGTTTCCATACTGGAGGTAGAAAAAATAATCCTATCTTTGAACCCTTCAAACTGCCGAGGTGACAACTGCCCGGCTCAAATATTAAAAGACACGGCCAGAGACCTAGCCCAGTTCATCACGAAATTAATCAACTCCTCATTCACCTAAGGCACTATACCCAGCAACCTAGAGGAATCTTTGGTCCTTCCCCTCCTTAAGAAGCAAACACTGGACCCGGCTATACCAACAAATTACAGGCCGATCACTGCTGTGCCCTTTGTACTAAAGATCCTAGATAAAGTGGCCTACCTACAGATCCAAAAATTCCTGGAGCTGCACCAACTCCTAGGTACTAGGCAGTCAGGTTTCAGACCGCAACACGGTACTGAAACAGCACTTATCGATCTCAAAGCACAGGTCGATGAGCAGAGAGACCAAGGAAAAACTGCATTGCTCCTCCTTCTGGGTCTCTCAGCAGCATTCGACCTGGTGGATCACAGAGTGCTCTGCAACCATCTAGAATCAGCAGCACACTTATCGCCACAAGCCACAAGCCATAGCATGGATTAAATCATTCTTAAGTGAGAGAACAATGAGGGTCTTCTCTACCTCAGGAGCTGCTGACCCTGCGCCAATCACATGCGGCGTGCCCCAGGGATCGTGTGTGTCTCCCACCATGTATAATATTTTTACTAAGCCCCTGTTTGATGATTTAGACTATCTGGGCGTCACCTACACTAACTCTGCAGATGACACCGAGATTCTGATCCCACTTTCTGGGGATTACAAACTGGATTTGGCCTTGGTGAATAGAATATACCTCATCATCCAGGCATTGATGGCACGTCATGATCTATGCCTGAATGATGACAAAACGGAACTCATCATGCTGGGGACTACACACAACATACAACATCAAGAAACGTAGGGCCTCATTACGGGTTTGGCGGTAGCCATGGCGCTATTGGCACCATGGCTGCCTCCAAAACCGGGTCCGGGTTCCCGGAGGGAGGAATTACCGGGCCCTCCGAACTCGGAATGGCCCGGTAATTCCCCATTCAGGGAACCGGACCTTCCCCATTCCCATTTGAGCCCCCATAGGGCTCAATGGGAATGGGAGCGGGAGCTAACAACGGGCCGATTACGACCGGCCCGTTGTTTGCTCCCTGGTCCCCTACCTGGTCCCCTCGCGGGACCCGGTAAGGACGCCTGGTTTTACTGGTTTTACCAGGCGTCCTTACCGGGTCCCGCGAGGGGACCTCGTAATCTTGCGGAATGGGTTTAACGGGTCCGCCTCCATTAGCGGAGCCTGTTAACCCATTCCGCAAAGATTGTAATGAAGCCCTTAGTAAAGACCACTCATCCTTTGTCATAGACAGCCACATCATTAAAGTGGCTAAGGAGGTATAAACACTAGGTTTTTACCTCGACTCTAGCCTAACCTTAGCAAAACAAGTGAACGCTATGGCTTCTTCCACAGCCTACACTTGTAAGCTAATCCGATCAGCTAAACCTTACCTGTCCTCAAACAGTTGCACCAAGCTGGCACAAGCACTCATGTTATCCAAACTGGATTATTGTAACGCTCTCTATCTAGGAGCTAATGAATACATCACGCAGAAAAACCAAACCCTACAAAATAATGCCCTACGAGTGGCACTAGGAATCTCGAAAAGAGAACATACCACAACATTTAGCAAGCAATCCAACTGGCTACCCACAACTGACAAAATGAAACTTTAAACTGCTTCCCTTACATTTAAATGCCTTAATAACCTAGCACCTAGCTATCTCACTGAAAGGTTAAAATGAAGATCTACATTAAGACCCATGAGAGCAGCCTACATGAACTGCCTAGCTGTCCCCCCATCCAAAATGACTACAACTGGAGGGAACAGCTTCCCTGTCAAAGCTGCACAATTGTGCAACTCCCTCCCGCCCACCTTAAGGCTTGACCAAACCTACCCACACGTTAGGGTAAACTGCATCAAGTGGCTCAAGGGGAACGAGCCATAGTATACTATGTTCTGCTATACTCTGCTCTGCTATGTAATGTATTACTTGCTGTATTGCCTTTGTTCTGTACCTCTGTGACTGTGTAACCTTGTAACTTGTAAGCCTAAAGTATTCTTGTCCTCGCGCCCTGATACCTTTGGGTCTGGCGTGCGCTACAAATAAAGAAACAAACAAACACAGGGCTTGAAGAAGATCTCTGCAGTGACATCTGACCAGTCTCTTTTGTTTCACAGGGTCTGCAGGACTTTTACACCCTCAGGTTTCCGGACACATCTGATGCGTGGTCTGTTACTGGGCTCCCTCCTTCTCGTGCTTCTGCTGCTGACCGCGAGCATATCACTACTGTGCATGTGTGAGTACCAGTTCCCGCTCACAAGCAAACCACCGTAGAAGCAGATAGGTGGGCAGATAGCCTAAAGAAGCATGGCGATCAGTGCAGACAGAGACAGAATATGATGCAAACATGTAGGCACTGAGTAGGATGCACACAGACAGGTTCAGAGCAGGAAACACAACATCAGGTACAGAAGGATACAGATTGGTAGATACACAGAAGGATAGACACAGGCAGCATTGGAGCAATATGCACTGACAGGCACACAGCACAGCCACGTTCAACAGTCAAAACTTCTATTGACCAAAGAAATCACAGGGAAAACGTGCATGAAACTGCATTTTCATCCTAAAGTTCCCCAATATCAGTGTGCCCTGCTCCATGCAGATGAACTGCATGCTCTTCATTTTATTTATTTATTTATTGAACATTTGTATGGCGCCAAAACAGCAGTAAGTGTTTCCAGGCGCCACAAGACAGAAAAAGGGGGAGGAGGGGAAAGAGGGGGAAAACAACTATATAAGGTCCTACTAGGCCTTGTGACATTCAAATAGTGCAAGTGAAATAACCAAAACGCGCAAGTGTGGGAGGTGCATGACAGGGCGAAGGGAAACAGCGGGCTTGGAGGTATGGGGGGAAAGTGCAAGGGGTAGGGGACCCCAAGAAGCTGGAGCTGGATAAGTGCTAGGGAGGGGACCCCAGGGGATGGAGCTGGATAAGTGCTAGGGAGTTAAGGAGGGCAAGTGCGCAGGGAAAGAACATGGGAGGGGTCATCAAGCGTGGGGAAGGGGTGGACCAGCCTCAGTAGGCTAGTCAGGAAGTGGTGCCCGAGGGCAAGTGCTGGAATGGGGTACTGCAGAAGACATTTTATTTCACTGGTTGGCTTGTGTCTCCACTTTCGCTCTCTCCCATTCACAGATCTGCATGCGAATGCCCGCCTGGCCCAAGAAGCAGAAGTGCTTGACGTTTTCCGTGCGAATAGCAGCCGCCTTGAGCAGGAACTGGTCATAGAGCGGTTGCAGCGGGAGGAAGCAGTGCGCAACCGCTCTTCCCTGGAGAAAGAGTGTCGAGTGCTGCAAGAACAGACTGTGCCCAACCTGATAGCCAACCATAAGCAGTTCCTGATGGAGGTAGAAGCTGAGCGTGAGCAGAAGCAGCGGGTCTTGGAGCACTACGTGGAGGTGCAAGAGAAGTGCAATAATATGCAGCAGAACAGCCTCTTCTTGTCCAAGAACAGCTTTCTCTACCAAAACTGCAACAAGACCATGGACCCAAGAGACCCTAGTAAGCTAAGTGCACTTGTATATGGCAGGCTTTGCAATTTGTTAAAAATCTCACTAGTGCTACAGGGAGAGTTCTTTAGCATATATCCTCGACCTCCAAGGTTGACGGGGGAAAAAATATTTACCAGTGCTTTCTGTTAAATGGTGCATGTAACCATAAGCAAACATCATATTTGGTGCAATGCTGTCACTCAAAGGCCAGCCATGCACATTGAAACTTATTTACAATTTACTACGAAAGCGAAAAGAATTGTTTGCATTAAATGTCAAATAAAAGTTTTAAACAGCCCCATGCTCGCCAGCAAGGTCAAGTATCATGCAAATGCTACTCGTTCTTCATAAAATCTCCTCGCCAATGTGGGTGGGCTAGTAGATTTTGGGAGCCCAATATGTTGACAGTGGGGATGGTTGGTTTGTACGGCAGAGAGGAGACCGAGACGTCCATATCACTTGGTACACAATAGTTTATGCCTGTTATTAAAGGTGGGGCCAGCACAGAGCACCTGGCCACTATGCACAGACTGAATCAATTCTAGGCATTCTAGGTAAAGGGGTGCAAAGATCTCTGGGTTACCTGTGAAGGGCTGAAATAATTGATATTATGTATAGGAGAGTACTGAGCTAATGGCATTTCTTGTTTGCAGTCACCCTGAGGAATTAAAGTTGTAATCGCCGAAAATCCCAAAAACAAATGCAGAAACTAATTTGAGCAATTAGAAAGTAGAAAAGGAAAGGACCTTAGTAGAACTCATGCCACTGCGTTGAATTGGCGCCCTCACAGTGAGCGAAGGTATCAAGCAGCGCTAAGTGGGGTGTTATATCTTGTGTGCCTTTAATTAGCCTGAGCCTATTAATGGGAAAAAAGACCAGACTGATATCTAAATGCAACTGCACTACCCACACAGAAAAAAAAACAAAATACAAAGTATTGTATAAACAGCTAATGGAATACATAAATTATGCACCTGAGACAAGCTGATATTAATAATTACAAACACTAATTACATTCAAATACAATATAAAAGTGACCTTATTATTTTGCCTGAGCCGCTTCAGTCCTACTGTTGGGACTCTCCTGACCCCCAATCTTGCTTAGGAAGGTAGGTAGAAATCTGCCAGTTGAAGAGTGTTGGTAACATCATATACAAACCGCCAGCACGCGGATAATACTCAGGTGGACTCAACACACAGAGGAAGGAAGAGGCAAAAGGAAGGTCCAGGTCCACAAACCAAATGAAACAAGCCAGGGAGTAAGGAGAGCAAAGAAGGGGGGTGCAGGAAGCCAAATGTTTCACCAAATGGATAAGATGCAATTAGAGAAGTTACCAGAAATCCAGAGGAGAACTAGGTCTAAAACACTGAAAACACAGCAGAAAGAGTCGGACTTAGTTGTGGATCACAGACCACCCAAACTATGCTGATCAAATACTGTTGCCTCAACAAAATGGCTGTCATGTGCATGTCACGTCGGCAACCATCCACAAGAACACAACACAATGAAGAAAGTACGGCCAAGATGCCACCTCCCATCATCTCTATGGGCCTGCTGAAGTCTGGAGTCCAATATGGCGTCAAATGGGTTTGTCATCTGCCAAGCCTGTGACACTGTGCGAATAGTAAAATGGCCAGATTCCAAGAGGCACAGCATTAAATGCTATCCCATGGTGAGGATGGTGAGGACAGACCTCAGACTAATGCACCATGCATACCATTCCCACGTTGAAATGGTATACTAGGCAGGCTAAGTGAAGTGGCTGAGTGGGTGCTTTTGTCTGACAATGCTTTCCACAAACATCCCTTCAGATGACCAAGGAGGAAAGCATGAAATTGAGCCACCAAACAAGGAGTATTCACCCCAGCTATGGGTTCCCATCAGCTCTCTTGTGGGCATAAACCTTCTAGTTGGCCAAATATTGGAGGGATCCGATCCAGGAAGGAATGAAGACTTTTCTGTACTTCATGTCCTGCTTTTCCCTCTATCTCAAGGAGCAACCGAACATGCATTGGGTAGAAATAGTCTCAACAAGGAACTGTTAAAGACTGGGCAGCTTCACCATTGTTAGCTATAGATTTCCGAAAGGCCACAGGATTAATGATTAATGCATGACATTTATTTCTTCATTTATATAGCACACACAAACCCTTGGGCATCAGGGCGCTTTACCAGTTATATGGGCCCTGGGTAGGGGTAGGCATGCGTTACAGAGTTACAAGGTGAACAGCAAGTACATATACAGGGAGTAGCTTGGCAAGGTAGTTGGGGGATTAGAGGGGTAGGCATCTTTTATTTTAATTTTATTTTTTTCATTTGTTACACGCCCAGACCCTGGGGTATCACGGCGTGGTTACAGACAGCTTTGGCATTGATATTCAAATAGTTACAGGTGTGTAAAACATAATACAAAGAAAAGTTACAGCAGTTATTTACAAGCATGGATAATACATTACACTCATCCAAATTATTTACATGTTAGGCA
The DNA here is from genome assembly GCF_040938575.1 of Ambystoma mexicanum. Taxonomy (NCBI): domain Eukaryota; kingdom Metazoa; phylum Chordata; class Amphibia; order Caudata; family Ambystomatidae; genus Ambystoma; species Ambystoma mexicanum. Next base: position 190,884,594 of record NC_090925.1, on the reverse strand, counting down.
ACATGTAAATAATCTGTGGGGGGTAACATCTGTGGGGGATAACCTTGGTGTCTACCGCAGTGCAGGGTTAAGGATGCAACGTGGGGTCATGCCGGTTGAATAGCCATGTCTTTGGGTCTTTTCGGCAGACCCAGTAGGATTCTTCGGCTCTGAGGCCAGGTGGTAGGGCCTTCTAATATTTAGCAGCTAGGACTGGAAAACTAGAGCCACCGGCTTTAGTTCGTTTGAACTTGGGTTGGAGTAGTCTGTGGGAGTATATGGCACGTGTTGCCCTTTTGGATTGTACTTTGGTGATGTTCTGTGATAAATAGGATGGGGCAGTGTTAGAGATGTGATAAATAGGATGGGGCAGTGTTAGAGATGCATTTGTGGGTGATAGATAAAGCCTTGAACAGAATTCTTTCCTTCACCAGTAACCAGTGGGCAGCTCTCCTAGCTGTCGAGATGTTCTCTGATCGAGGGATATTGAGGGCAGCGTGTAGGGCATTATTCGGAATGGTTTGGCGTTTTCTTGCATTGCCGGAGGAGGTCCCAGTAAAAAGGACATTACAATAGTCAAGCCTGGCGACGATTACTCCTCAGGCTATCGTTAGGCTGTTGTCTCTGGAAAGGAAGGGTCTGGCCTCATTGACAAGTTTCATAGACTAGGCAGCTGCGTTCCTGTAATGGCATGTCTGCAGGAGTGTGGGTGTCTGCATGGTCGCAGCATCTGCTGAGCGACACCGCTCATTAAAAAGGTGTGTTTGCGTAGGTGTCTGATCTGAAGTGCTTGAGCTAGCCATAGAGAGTGGTTGCTAGAAGATCATTCCAGGTAGAGAGGGGGGAGGGGTGATCCCTCCGTCTTATCCAGAGTTCCACCCCTTGTTCAACGGGTGTGTGTGAGAGGTGTGAGGTGTGGGTGTTGATGTTCAGCCACACGTGATGTTCGTTAAGGAGGAGTGTTAGTTGGTGGAAGGTGTTTTCTCCCTTTGTGTGAGGGTAAGGGCATATGGCCCCAACTTGCTCTTGTTCTCCTCAGAGAAGTCTGTGCCGCCCCATCGCTATTCACAAGTCTTTTGTGTCATCAGTGTGCGGTGGGGATCAGTTGTAGCGTGAATGCGTGACGTGTGTTTCCATGTGTGTGTGTGTGTGTGATGGATGGTCGGACTGTGTAAGGAAAGGGTGGGGGTGTTATGAGGTGCTCCTTGATGTGTGGTGAGATTTGGAAATAAGGGAAATGTGTTGTATAGTGCTTGGGGATGGATGCAGGAAGGTGGTGATGTCAGAGAATGGTGGGTGTGCCTGAGAGAACGTTATGGTGTGAGTGAGAGAATTTTATGGTGTGATTGAGAGAATGTTATGGTGTGAGTGAGAGAACGTTATGGTGTGAGTGAGAGAATGTTATGGTGTGAGTGAGAGAACGTTATGGTGTGAGTGAGAGAATTTTATGGTGTGATTGAGAGAATGTTATGGTGTGAGTGAGAGAACGTTATGGTGTGAGTGAGAGAATTTTATGGTGTGATTGAGAGAATGTTATGGTGTGAGTGAGAGAACGTTATGGTGTGAGTGAGAGAATTTGATGGTGTGATTGAGAGAATTTTATGGTGTTATTGAGAGAACGTTATGGTGTGAGTGAGAGAATGTTATGGTGTGAGTGAGAGAACGTTATGGTGTGAGTGAGAGAATTTTATGGTGTGATTGAGAGAACGTTATGGTGTGAGTGAGAGAATTTTATGGTGTGATTGAGAGAATGTTATGGTGTGAGTGAGAGAACGTTATGGTGTGAGTGAGAGAATGTTATGGTGTGAGTGAGAGAATGTTATGGTGTGAGTGAGAGAACGTTATGGTGTGAGTGAGAGAATGTTATGGTGTGAGTGAGAGAATGTTATGGTGTGAGTGAGAGAAGATTATGGTGTGAGTGAGAGAATTTGATGGTGTGATTGAAAGAATGTTATGGTGTGATTGAGAGAATTTTATGGTGTGATTGAGAGAACGTTATGGTGTGAGTAAGAGATTGTTATGGTGTGATTGAGAGAATTTGATGGTGTGATTGAGAGCACCTTATGGTGTGAGTGAGAGAATTTATGGTGTGATTGAGAGAACGTTATGGTGTGAGTGAGAGAATTTTATGGTGTGATTGAGAGAATGTTATGGTGTGAGTGAGAGAACGTTATGCGTGAGTGAGAGAATGTTATGGTGTGAGTGAGAGAATGTTGTGGTGTGAGTGAGAGAATGTTATGGTGTGAGTGAGAGAATGCTTGTGGTTCATGGCAGTTGGAGAACCCCTGCCTGGATGATAGGAGCCCGTGTTTCTTACAGTGTCATCTTGTTGTAACTTAATGTAATTGGAATAAAGTAACTTGCTGGACCCTAGCTGATGTGCGTCAGGATCCTGCTTTACTTCAGTCAGCTTAGCGTCCAACCCAAGTCCTGCCTTCAACACAGGCTCAGGTATGGAACACCCAGCTCACTTTTTGATCTCTCTATCCTAGGGATGTGGTTCGAGCTCGATTCTTGGGGTCACCTATCGGGAAGTGCCCGTTACTTCTCTGCATTCAGTATTCTTACGCTCTAGGCACGAATCTCCCTCCTAAACCAATGAGAATACCTTGTTGTAGCACACTCCTTCTGGCAAGTATTTTCTGCCCCTTGGCTGTTTTTTTTGTCAGGCTTTCATATTTTTTACCCTTGCAGTTTTGGCCGAGGCTAAGAAGGCAGAATGACTCCTTGCTGAACTGTGTGTATTTTCCATTCCTCCATTCTGGGATGTGCACGTGACGCCAATCATGAAGGGGTGGAGCTTTTCGCACCATTGCCATCAATGGATGCTGACTAGAGTCTGTTTGTTTCGGTAGTGCCCATGTGGTTATGTGCTCCAGTTTCCTCAGCCAGTGGTAACCTACACCCATTTTCTATGCCAGCATTTTCAGAGCTATGCTCATTTTAGAGGCACCTCCTTTTTATAATCTGTAACTGGAGACCTTGTCCTGGTGTGGGGGAGGGACTTCTACTTCACGCCAGAAAGGAAAGGGGCATGGTTCGTTTAAGTCTAAAAGGTTTTGATCTGAACCAATTCCTGCCTGAGAGGTACAGGATGTTGTTGCTAGCTCAAGTCCTAGCTGAAGTGCCAAGCAATGACGGGCGGGGTCTAGTGAACTTGAGGAATGCACTCTTGGATGTGACCTTCTGCCAATGCCACAGACTCTTTCTTTTGGCTTAACGACAGCGGTGCCAATGCAGCCTTAAGCAGTTATAGATCATATCCCAGCTCAAATAATATTAAAACAGAGTCAGCCATTGCAATATAAAATCCTAGAGTGCAATAAAAAGACATACATGCCCAAACATTATAACAGTGGTCTGCGACCTTTGGATCTTCAGATGTTTTGCACTATCTCACAAAGCTCTTTGAAGCATGTCACTTGTGTACAAGCGCTATACAAATACACAATTATAGTTCCCATCAGCAAAAGGCAGCATATTCAATAGCGTGGGGCCATGCAGTCGTAGTGCATAACATCTTGAGAGCCGCAAGTTGCAGACCCCTGGATTGTAAGGTAACAGTAGGCTAGGGCTAATATATACACTCCATAAGTATCGTAGAATACATTAAAACCAGTAAAGCCAAAATCAATAAAATACAGAGGCAATCTATCAAACCATTTTCCTTTCTCTGCCGGGATTTAAAGATGCTACTGGTAGCTGCAAAATTGACACGAGGTCGAAGGGTCATTCTGCACCAGGATAGAGCAGTACTCACATTCCTGGTCCCACTGCAAGGTCATTCTGCACCAGGATAGAGCAGTACTCACATTCCTTGTCCCACTGCAAGGTCATTCTGCACCAGGATAGAGCAGTACTCACATTCCTGGTCCCACTGCAAGGTCATTCTGCACCAGGATAGAGCAGTACTCACATTCCTGGTCCCACTGCAAGGTCATTCTGCACCAGGATAGAGCAGTACTCACATTCCTGGTCCCACTGCAACAGCGGCTTCAGCCACATCCAAACCTGGCGTTTGCTTCAACGAGGCTCAGAAATAAAAAGTCTAATTCAGACTTTTCCAAAGTTATGCATGTTGGCAGCATTTCGAGGTGCTGGGTGACCATTTCATTGAATATGCAACTAGCAGAAGTATTCCTAATTGGAATGTTAAGTACAGAAATGAATGTCAGAAAGGCTCAAGCCCATGGTTGTCCAACTCCAGCCAATCTAAATGGATGTGTATTGGAGGCCAGAGCATAGTTGCCAACATGACCCTTTCCAGTCTGTAGGTGCTTACCCAGTCCTGGTTTTTACTTTGCATTCTGGGACTTGTAGTCGGAGTTACAAAATGTAAAAACGCGGAACTACAAATCCCAGAAGGCAAAAAACAAAACCAGGACTGGATAAGCACCTACAGATTGGAATGGGTCATGTTGGCAAGTATGCCAGACTAAGCAAAACATTGATCCCTGCCTTTCACGTCCATATCGTAGATCACCCAGTCATGGTAGGCCTTTTCTATTGGCTTTGCGTCCTGTGATACAACTTTTTCTGGGCATGATGCCAAGTCACCATAACCAATGCCACGTAGTAGGGGCATGTGCAATCCACTGCCGGCCGGTGCTACATGGCATTTCTAACACTTCTAATAAGGTCTTTTTGCACACTCAAGGCTCCTCAGAGTTTCATAACAAACCACTACAGGACATGTGTAAAACAGATGACATGCGCAATGCAACCCAAGACAAGCTCGAGATGTGGGGCATTCATAGGGGGGAAGTTTCTGTAGTTGATGAAGATATTCAGTTTCAGTTCGAACTAAATAATAATAACTAATAAAGAGTGTCAGACTCTTGTGTGCCACTTGAAGGCAACAAGTTGACTAGGGACGTAATTTCACCAAAATGCCAGGGGTAGTGGAAGTGGCGTCACATGACCATTGACCCCGTGATGACATCACAGGAAGTGATGTCATTTGACCCCACCCCAAAGTGATATCGCAGGAAGCGATGGAGCACGACCTTTCACCCGTGTACAAAACAGGAAGTGGCATTACATAGGAAAATATTGTTACGATATCACTATAATGTGATGTACATTTCATACAAGAATGGATCGCCATATGTATAGCTAAGATCAGCGTGTGTAGGCCCATATTACCAAATTACTATGAATGCAAGCAGACGTCCATGGCCAAATGGTAATGATGTGTTGTTATATAGCACTTACGCTTAAACGGTTTATTTAGAAAAGATATACACCCAGTATCACCCAACCTGTGTTGGTACTCATTTATCGACTTCAGAAGGATGAAAGGCTGAGTTGATGTGTTTAAGAACAAACTAAATCAGTGACTCACCCCCTGAAGTTTGCCTGAAATAAACCTTTAATGAGTCTAGCAATTATTGTATAGAATTCCAGAAAGGCACATTATTTGGTATTCCTATTCTTTCTTATTTAGTGTCAGTGCTGAAAGTGTTAGGGCCTCATTACACGGTAGGCGGTAGGGATTTAGCGTTACCGGTAATGGAATACCGGTAACGTTAAATCCCCATCCAAATTTCGACCTGGCTCACCGCTATTTGCGGCACCGCTAAGTACGGTGCCACTAATAGCGGCCAGTCCGCGGGCGTGCGACCCTCGAGTCTGTAATTTACGCCATGCCGCTATTAGCACATCATCACAAGCCAGGCGGACATGCCAATAGCGGCATGGAAAAGCACCCAAAACCCCTTACCGCCATGGCACTAATACCGCCATCGAGAACCACCCGTTAAGAGAACTGAGCAGTGTTCCCACCTGCCACAGGTGGACACAATCAGCACAGGTGGAGGCAATGGCGACTCAGGCAGCACAAAAGGAGCACACCACACCCCTTCCCACACCAAGATGGTTCCAATACTAGCAGCATTACATGGGCTGGAGGACATGATCGCAGCGCAGCAGCAGCAGGCAGCACAGAGGAGACGCAGGAGGAGGGCAAGACAGGCACAGCAAGCACCACCACGGCATCTAATCATACCACAGAGGCACCCACCAATCCCCACGATCAGAGCCAGTCCATTTAACCTAACCCTGGAGCAGATACACACCCTGTACCGTCTGGACCGGGATACCATCACCAGCATTGTAGACATGATACACAACGACATTGTGAGCCTCATAGACATCCGAACTGCCATCCCCCCTCTACTCAAGGTGGTGACTGTGCTCCACTTCCTGGCCACAGGCACTTACCAGCATACGGTGGGGCAGATGCATGGCATCTCACAACCAGTATTCTCACGCACGCTGACACAGGTACTCGATGCCCTCCTGAAGCATGCACCTGAACACATATTCATGCCACGGACTGGCCAGGAGATTGCAAACACCAAAGATGGCTTCTATGCACTGGCAGGCATCCCAAGTTGCATCGGGGCAATCGACTGTACCCATGTGGAATTGGTGGTCCCACATCACAATGAAGTAGTGTACCGAAACAGGAAGCAATTCCACTCCATAAATGTCCAAATGGTATGTGACGCCAACAAGATAATCACTCATTGCTGTGCCCGATTTCCTGGATCAACCCATGATTCCATGGTCCTGCGGAACTCAACTATCCCACGCTACATGGAGCGACAATCCGGACAACGTTTGTGGCTACTTGGTGAGTAGCAGGGCAAGCACATGGCAGTGTGGTTGGGGGGGGGAGATACATACTCCGATTGGGTATAGCTTGTTGTCCGTTAGACAAATGCACATACAGATGTACGCCAACATCCATCTGGGTAGGCCCAAAACGTACCAGAGATCATTGGACATGCAAGTGTGTGCTACATAACATAGATGACAATCAAGGTCTAGAAAAATCAAACATCCATCCACATTGCACAACATTCCACACCACAAAATACACAAATCTCATACATGCCACCAACATAGTCATACAAAATGAGGGCAGCACAACATCAATAATGCATTGTGGCCTTAAATGCATACAAAGGGATCACCCCTAGCCATAGTATTACACCACGCACTTATAGCACAACTCAAGTGATGCCTCTCAGCATGGCAACATCAATGTTGGAATGGCAGTACACCAGCAGTGTGATACAAAATCTGCCTAGGACCAAGGAAACCCTAACACACGGCTTCAGCCAGGACATGTCAATTACTGTTGTAGGCATTGACGGGGCATGTGTACTTGCAGGGTCGCCCTTAGCTTTGCACATTCCAGTCACACAGACAGTCTGCATGTATGCTGTTAATTGTGCACTTCAATCACAATGCAAATTAAAAAAGCCTAAAATGAACTGGCCGCACTTGAGCTGAACAGTAACAGGTCCCCATTTGTCCCCCCATACAGGTGAGGCTGGCTATCCCCTGAAGAGGTGGCTCCTTACCCCTGTACGGAACCCACAGAACAGGCATGAGGAGGAATACAATCATGCACATACCCGTACCCGCAACGTGATTGAGCAGACTTTTGGGCTTTTGAAGACACGGTTTAGGTGCATTAGCAGGTCTGGTGGCGCTCTCCTGTATGGCCATGAGAAGGTGGCCAAGTGTGTCATGCTGCGCATGTGTCATGCTGCACAATATGTGTATCAGACGGAATGTGCCACTGCCCCCTGACGTTGAAATGGAAGCACCTGATGAGGATGATGATGGTGATGAGGACGGAGGTGAAGGGGATGCAGGACATGCAAGAGGGGATGGTCAGGAGGGATGTGCTGTGAGACAACATCTGATCAACCAAATATTCTGAGTAACGTGTTTTTTTACTGTCACATGGATATGGGTATGAATGCACTGGTGTATGTTTGGAAGCACGCAATGGACCCTGTCGCCAATAAAGTACACAAACACAATGAAGATGTCCAAGCCTGTGTTTTGATCAGACACCAGTGTATTAAATAACGGAAAGATGAAAAAGCGCATGTCTCCAAACATCCCACCACCCTTCCACCCACCCCCCACAACAGATCCATAACACCCTTTCCCCCACCCTCCACAACAGACCCATAACACCCTTTCCCCCACCCTCCAGAACAGACCCATAACACCCTTTCCCCCACCCCCACAACAGTTCCTCATGTGTCTGCCACTATGTTTCTGTCCGGCCATGCACGCAGAAGCTTCACCATGAAGTCCCTATTGGCCATTGTCTGCAGCAGCATTTGGAGGCTGGCTAGACATGCGCCTGGTGGTGCGTGTGGAGCGGTGGAGGGGGCTTGTCTGCGTTGAACCGGCAGATGACGACGTGGCTGACTGTCCTGGTGGTGTGAAGTGGTGATCCATTGTGTCCGCTATTCGAGTGAGGACCTACCTAAGTCTGCCTATCACCTCACACAGCCTGTCTGTACAGGCCTCCATCCCCTCCCTGGAGTGCCTTGCTGTCTCCACAATCTCTGCCCTGAGACGGGCAGCCTCCTCCACATGCTGGCCAACCAGCACAGTTAGTTCCTGTTGCCGCTGGCTGATGGTGGCCAGGTCGAGGGCAGTGCTGGGTGCTGGTGGAGTGGCTGCTGTGCCCTCTGATGCATCCATGTCAGCAGGTGAAGCCACCGGGGGGGTCATAGAACCTAGAATGTTGTCCTCATCAGTGGCATCAGACCCAGGTGTCTGGAGTGGTGATGGCTTGGGAGTTCCAGGGGGGGTTGGGGTGTGCATCTCCATTGTGACATCTGTTGTGTCCTCAGCATCAGATAGTGGGGCAGTGGCTGCTGCCTCTCCTGCTGAGCTTGACACAGCTGATGGTGGGCCCTCCGTGGCTGGGATTGATGGTGGTGGGTTCACCTCCAGTGGTGGGGCTGTAGTTGGTGGTGTGGCTACTTCTATCCTGGCAGTGGCACTCCTCCGATGCTTGACACTCATCATGTGGAACCTTCCCCCCTTGCCCCTTGATGTCGTGGGGGTGTCCTCAGAGTCCTGTGCCCTTGTTCTCTTACTTGCAGGGGGTGCCTGGGATGCATTTCCGGCATCCTCACCATCTGTATGTGAGCCTGTCAGGGACAAGAAGGGGGATGGCATTGGTTATGTTTCTATATACTTTATGCAGAATACATCAATAATGCAGTTGTGGCCATTGGGACTTAATTGTTGGGGATGCAGGTGATGTGTCAGTTCAGTGCCTCATCCATGCATGGTTGTGTTTGGCACTTGTCTCTGGTGATGTGTGCATGTGTGTGTGTTTGGTTCTGACACTGACATGGGCATGGATGGATGCATGTGTGGATGTTTTTCCATCCATGAGATGATTCTGGGCTCACATTTGAGGGGACCAGTACATTCACATAACATCCTGTCATATGTACACTCACCTCCATCTGAAGTGGTTGCCACGCCATGCTCCATAGTGCCGACTCCCTCAATGGATTCCACTCCGATTAGGTTCGCACAGGTCTCCTCCCATTCCTTTAGTTTGATGGGTAAACCGGATCCACCTGCAGTGGCTATTTTGTGGTTTTTGGCAAGGATGCTTCTCACCCGGAGTCTGAGGTCCTCCCACCTCTTCCTGCACTCACGCACATTGCGGGTGGTGGTGCCCACTGCACTAACTTTCACCGCAACATCAGCCCAGATTGCCTTTTTTTAATGAGTGTGTCCCGCCGCATGTCGTTGGCAAAGACAACGGCGGCATTCTCAGCTAGGGGCTGGGTCATCATGATTAGCTCCTCTGAGGTGAATTTTTCTTTCCGCTGGCGGTCGGTGTTTTTTTTTAATGCCTTGGGCATGTTGAGGGTGTCCCTGATGATTTCAAACTGTAAGCTACTCCAAAGAGGTCCAGGGGGCAGAGGATGGCAATGGATTGTGTTTTTAAAGATGGCCGCCGTGCTCTTTCCTGTTCCTGTGCGATGACGCTATTTCCGGTTCCGCAATTTAACACTCATCGCTAATAGCGATGACCGCTATTTGCATGCAGCGTGAGGGCGGAGGTGCTATCTGCACTTTCGTCAAGGGCGGTAAGTGACTTTTTGGGGTCTTTAGCGGCATGGCGGTAGGGTCTTTACCGGCATGGCGCTATGCTCGTGTCCGCGTACTAGTAATGGTACGCTATTAGCGCCCTCTTTCGAGGGTGGACATGTTAAGAGCACCATGCCGGTAATTTGAGATTTTTACCGCACAACGTGTAATGAGGCCCTTAGACTTGTGGCACTCCTGTTCTTATTTTTCTTCTTTTTTTTAATGGGTAACAAGAAAGCCATCCACTCCAGCCGTAAAGAGCCACATGGTGCTGGCCACATCCCAGGCGCTTGCATTACAACAACAACAACAAAAAATCCTTTTTTGTTTTGTTTTTTAGAGGTTGCAAGGGAGACCTCTGGCGACCCCTAAATGACGTCCCTGAAGTTTACTCTGGGAAGAATAAATGTTAGTTACGGGGTGTATACACAACTATTTTTTACAGACGAAAAGGTGGCGCCAGCTCTCCTATTAAGCATATCAAGACTTGGCTCAAGGAACTCTGAATAGGCGGTGACTAATGAGAGCAGTGACTGAAGAATTGCAAAACTGCCACATTCGGTACAAGGTGTGATGACATTATTACTACTCTTCAGGAGTACAGAGATGAATTGTGAATACAACTCATGCTCCTCGGCCTGACGCTACTACTACAGCTTCAGTAATTCAGCAGTAATTCCAATCATAAAGGTAAAACAGGCACAGACTGACAGGTTTTCCTCCTTCACTTCTTCGGGTAGCGCAGGCCGAGGGCAGGCTATACTCTTCAGGAGAAAATGAGTTTGTACAGAAGCAGATCAAACAACAGTACAGAGGTACCAAAATAAGAGGAAGTACCACTAATGTTCTATAAAAATAGGATTTTTAATTACAACTTACAAATATGCGCACAACTAATAAAAACACTATGGCCACCCTTTTAATGGAAAACACAAAGAAAGCAGGCTTTAAAATAAGGGGGGGGGGCTCTTTTGTTTGTAGGCAGGGGTTCTTGGATAAAGATTTCAGCAGCAAAACCTATTGACTATGTCTTTTACAAGGTAGACAAGGGGGTCTTACAAGTCACTAGAGTCCTTTAATCCGGTTTATGGAGACGGGGTACTTTGAATACCTTTCCTTTGTGCTCAACAGCCACAAGCGCTGAGCCAGGCTTCTAGGTGGTTTTCTGCAGTCAAGTCGGTGTTGAGATGGTCGAGGCTTGCTGTCCCGAGTCTGTGTTGAGATGATTTTGAGAAATGGCTCCCAGAGGATTGAGTCAGTGTTTGAAATATGTCAACTTGATGGGATTTCAACAAGTAGAGTCCTCAGTCAAGTCGGGTTGAGACGATGCGCCTGCTGCGTTGGGTCGCTATTCAAGACAGACGAGTCAGTGGCTTCTAGCGGGTTGAGTCGACTTTTGAGCCAGGTTGAGAGGATGCTTCTGTTGGCTCGAATCAGCCATTGAGACAAGGCAAGTCCGATGCTTCCATGGAGTTGAGCTGGTGGTCAAATTGAGATGGGATGGAGTTGCCGTAGCGATACCTTGAAAGGCAGATAAGTGGATGAAAGCACTTGGAGTGCCAAAGCCAGCACTGCAGACCGTGTAGTGGCTCGGATTGGGTTGAGCATGATCAAGCTGGCTCTGTGAGGAATTGACTTCTGCCCTGCAGGAGTACAAGGCTGAGTAGACGATAAAATGCACATTCAGCCCTCATACCTCTACAGACCAAGAGCCAACACAATCATAAAAGTACAACAAGCACAGTCAAAAGATATGCGTTCTTCTTATTTTGTGGTAACGTGGGCTGAGGGAAGTCTATACTCTCAAGAGGAGTGTGAATGTGGGTCAGTAGCAACCCAAAGAGCGAAGTCTAACAGTCTAAAATAAAGCAGTGTCCAATTGGAGGTTCTATAAAAATGTATACTTTAATCAAACACACCATGTACAATAATAGTTAACTAGAACACACTGTAAAAACCTCTCCTGGAGAAGGAACACAGGATATGCAAAGATAGAATAGAAGCACTGGTGATGAGACAGGAAGAAAAGGCAGTTAAAAGGCCGCAATGTTCACAAAGGATATTTCTTGAGGTTGCAAAAAGGATTAAAATCACTTAGCTAGTTTCTAGGGCCTAAATATGGACATGGGGCATATATCATTCAGTAATACCCTTGCAAATGGCGTGGGGATTTGACAGTGTCGAACCAGGCTTCTCGGCATCCTTCACAGGTTTTCTTTGGTATGGGGATGCGGCAGGTGCAATGATCCAGCAACAAGATTGCGCTGAGTCGGGGTCAAACAGAAGGTGACTGTGGTCTCGAAGCATTTACTCAAGCTGTGCGAATCGGGCACCACAAGGTTCGGTTTGGAAGTCGAGGTTCGACGGTGGTCGAGCGGTTGCCAGGATGTGTAGGCGAGTCAATTTGATGTGGCGGCTCGAAGGTCGCTGTTCGGGGACATCAGGGTCTGGCCAATCGACTTACAGGAGCGTCGATGAACAGGCTGGTGCTTCAAGCGGTTACTCAAGCAAGGCAAGGTAGCAGCATTTTGTTGGTTTGAGCCGAGGCAATAATGCACTTCAGTAGGCACAGTGTGGCGGTCAACGGATTTGAACAGCAAACAGCGATTCTGAGAGCTATGAGAGCCAAAGGCATCTTCAAAGGGTCCTGAGGGTTCGCTCTGCATCAAACACACTTGAATCACGACTCCCAGTGGGTTTGTGTCGAAAACACAGTGGTCTTGGCTGTTCTGGCTTTCGGGAGCTAATTCCCACTCCAGGGTTCTAAAGGCCAAGGTTAGTCCTTTTCTCAGGCTCCCTAAAACGGGGGTAGGCAGGCACACACATTCAGGGATCCTGCAACACATTGAGGTTTTAGACAACAGGGTGGCTGGCAGAGATGCAAGTTTTGGTCCAGCAACAGTTACCCCAATGATCCCTGGGATGGTTAGGGGACAGAGCTCATCTCTGCCTTGGAACATCTGTCTTCACTTCACAACTGGAGGACTTTAGAAAGGACTGCTCTCTCAGCAAGGTCGAGCAAAATCTTCTTCCCAGTTAGATTCCAGAGATGATTCAAAAATGTGGTGTGAGATTCCATCTTTTAAATGATATTGCCCACAGGTGACTGGACTAAAGCTAGCCTGCTATAGGGGCCCAATCCCTGCTCTTGAAATGAGCGGACTTTGCCCTTTTGACATCACACCCAAAGTACTTTGTGCTACAGGATATGGAGGGAACTGGAGAGAGAGAGGGATGCAGAGAGAAACAAGATAGCATAATCTTCCCCAAACTGTACAATGTCTCCCTGGTTACACTAACCCCAACCCCTTCCCTTCTCAATACAATCAAAGGCTGTTATACATGTAGCACCCTACTGTGAGGCATAGCCCTTTGTGAATGGGTGTGCCCTTTGATTCCTGTTCTGTTCCCAGGCCAGTTTCCTGTGGCGTGACTGTCATGGGGAAAGGGTGTTACCTGCCCTTACAAAGGAACAAAGAGAGGCAATAGCCCAAGGCTACAGTCCTGCCAGTGGGCAGTGTGGCCCCTGTCTGTAACAAATACACAAAGCCCTCACAGAGCTAAACTGGGCTCACAGGGTTGACACATTTGTGATATCAATTTAATGTGGCTGGGATAATTATTAGAGATACTGGTCACCATAACATAACTCAGATATGACTTACATTTACAGTTTACCATGCCACTAGAACATGATCCTCAGAGCTATGCAGTTTTTGGAAGAGGGGTGCATATCTTAAATACAGCCCATGTGGTACGGAGACGTGGCTTTCGATGATTGCTGTCAAGATGGCACCTGTGACCTCTGAACTGGCTCTGTGCTACTGGTAGAGCTGACACTGCAAGTCAGGATACTGAATCAGCAGGGCACAAGTACACCTACGCTTTTGGCATGGAGCTTATGAAAGGGGAATCTGATCAGCAGATTTTCCTTTTAGAGATGGATTTACTTGAATAATTTTATTAATTAAGAAAAATTAAAAAGCTCAAAGGCTCCAAATGTGTCTTGAGGTGGTAGACTGGCTTTGGGCTGCTTGTTGGACTTTGCTGTCACTGAAGACACATTCGGGGTCTCGGGTGCAATGTTAGCCCTTTCCTCCGCCCTTCCCTACCAGGAAGATTTGTAGAGAGCACTTAGAGTGTTCTGTCACCTCCAGTGAGCAGGTCCTGGGTACTAGTGGTCTTAGTTGCAGTAGGAATTGTCCAGCCAGATGGTCATCCCAAATAGGCCCTGGTAAGATTAGGGAGAAAAGCTTCCCTCTTCCCCGGATTCTCTATCTTCACCTCTCTGGCCAAGGAGTTGGGAGCAGAATGCCCCTCCAACAGAGTTCCAGGTGAATCCTTCAACACGAATTGTCCAGAGATTAATCAACTAAGGGAAGGGTCGCCCCTCTTATTTATGCAAAATGCCATGGAGGATTGGTTCATACAAAGCCTATTGTGGTTTGCTTTCTAATGTCATACCCAGAGGGATTTGTCTGCAGGAAATGGGGAAGCAGACATGAATTGTGGGAGCACTAGCAAAAGCCGAGATGATGAGACCCTGCAGTGGACTGGAGCCCTCTCCTGGGCTACTCTAACTCAGCCTCCTTTCTCTGTCTGCCTACATCAAATGTATTCCAGTAATCAGCCCCCTGGTGAGAAGTAGCCATGGCAACGACAGGAATGTCTTTGAAGCGCCGGTCCCCAGCTGATGCCCATGGAGTGTTAATGTTCCCTGAAGGATGTGGCAAGGCCCCCTCAGGGGGATCACACCGAGGGACCCACATGGTGTGCTGTGTAAAGCCAGCCCAGACAAACTGAATACACACCAGGCCCTGTCAGGAATGAGCCCACCATCAATTGCTTGTTGCGGGCTTGGTGGATAGCTCAGGGGCAATACGTTTGTTTTGGAACAATACAACATAGAACAACATAGGTTGGAATCCTGGTCCTGTACTTAGAGACTGGTCTCCAGTATTAAGCGTGTTATAAAATATGAATTAATTAATTGTGTTATCCAGGTAACCACCATGCAAAACCAGACATGGCAAATTTATAGTTTTTACCAACTGCTGCCAGTCTTCTGAGGAACCGTCTATGATATTGCAAACTAGGGAGCCTTACTGTTAAATATTCAACCCTCTCTGTTGGGTTTCAGAAACTGTGTTCAGGAATGCACATGTGACCTTTGAACCTGCCTTGTTGTCTCTGCAAGGCAGCTGCTGGGGGATGCTAGTAAACTGTTAAGAAAAGTATATGGTTGGTTTATGGTTTTGTCATGGTGCAATATGAAAGTGGAGTGTGATTGGCAGATCCCCATTTTCGAAATAGAATTACCAGCATAGTTTTATAATTAAAAATCTCAGGCTATCCCACCATCACTAGAGATGGTATTCTGTCACACCAAGGACAACCCCATTTTATCTCCAATTTAAACTTGGAAAAAAATATTCACACATTATTCTCCAAAGATCTTAATATAGCACAATCAGAATGACAGACAGCTGAATAAGCAACATCAAAACTCGCCAATGAAAAGGAAAGTGGAGAGAAAGAAATCCTACTCCAGTGATGTGATTGTTGAGCTTTGCACAATGTTTCACCTGAATCCACTCGTAGCAGGTCACTGTAATGGTTCGGAATATTGATGTTGATATTATACTATTTCTGGAGGGGCACAATTGTATTGTAGGCCCTGTTTGGCTGTTTATCTTAAGTACTTTAGCTCAAGACTGCCAGCCATATTCTGGGACCATTTGAGCTGGTGGCCCAGTAGCCAGGTGCCAGGCGCAGTAAGTGAGCCCATGGGCAGAATTGAGAGGAACCCCAGGTCACATTCCCATGGTCCTCGGTCTATAGCAGAAGACAGCCACATTGCCCCAAACCAGAGCTGCTTCAAAGGTCCTTGCCTGTCTACCCCATTGGGGCAAGCACGCCTTGCCTCTGACCTTGACATTTATATGAATCTGTGTACTAGTGAAAAGGCTTCCTCTCCCCAATGAAGAGAGTCAAAAGTGCCACTTAGCCAGACCCACATTTCCAACACAGTAGAGAAGGGGTGTCCCACTAAAGGATAACCTTGCGCTTTCAAAGAAATGAGTGAGTACAGTGCTATTGTTTCTAGTTCACCCAGAAGACCAAAAGGACTCTCTTTGAAGGTCCGAAGGAACCATGATGAACACTGCCGTTTTGCAGATATATTGTTTCAGGTCTGTGCAGGCTTCATCTCGGAAGGTCAAAAGAGGAAGACAGCTGTGGAGCCCATTACCAATGGGCAATCAGATCGTGGACTCCTTAGCCACTTTTTGGAAGGCTCTTAAAACCCATTTGTTCTTCTAATTCTTTTCTCTTCCCTCCTGATTTATTTCTTTTACACCTGCACCCAGATGCAGTTAAGTCTATACTGTCTGCAGGAAATAAATATAATGGAAAATGAAGTTTGAAATCCAAGATGGTGGGGGAGTCAGCTAAAGACGCGACCCAGCCTGTGAGCCCAAATCAGCTAGAGGTGTGCTCAGGGAAGTTAGCCAACCCTTACTCAATCAGCACTCACAGGTGCTAGGAGAGAAGGGAGCGCAGTATAAATACGACCATTTACAGTTGCTAGGTATGTGTTGTTGGTGCAGGTTCTGGCTGGCAGTTGGAGGAGTTTGGAAAGTGTTGGAGTGAGAGGCAGAGAAGGAGCAGGAAGAGGTAAGAAGTGGCTGCAAGAGGTGGTAGTATAAGGATTTGTGAAGAGACTGGATGAGGTGGCCACACCAGGTAGTGAAGATCTCGAGGAGGAGCTTGTAGGTGGTGATGAAGGTCGGAGGAAGGTGGTTGTGCTAGAAGGCGGTGGTAAAAGTCCAGAGGATGTGGTAACATCAAGAGGAGGTGGCGAAAGTTTAGAGGCTGCAGTGACATCGGGCCTGAAGACTTGGAGGAGATGGTAATAATAGAACGAGGTGGCAAGTGTCAGGAAGATCTGGAGATATCAGAGATGGGTGGCTGACCGAGGAAGGAGGACATAATTAAAGTACATAGAAATGAAGAGATCCAGAATAGGAAAGATCACTTAGGGAATTTCTAAAGGAGGGTCTACAACCACGTTTTAGCTCACTGCACCCTTCACACAGGAGAAATATCCATTTGCATATCAGTTTTTGTCCCACCCACAAGGGCAGTGTAGCACCAAAATGGGCACCTTCCCATAAAACAGGTTATTTGGACGTGTTTGTTCTCGGTAGAGGAGCTCCCAGACCTTTCGGTGCATAATTAGGGCATTTAAAAGGGAAGGGGCACGAGACAAGGACTGGAAGATTACTTTCAGCTCAGAGGAGAAAGGGAAGGAAGCAGAAGCTGAAGAAGGGACATGGTGTCTAGAAGTAGGTATGGGGAACTCCTTGCTCCAACTCGACCTACATCTCCTGCTACTTGAAGGAAAGCATCAGAGCATCAAGCATGAGTGGCAAAAAGCAGACGAAGGCCTGAACAGAGAAAATGACTTGGCGCTAGATAGTCATGGGTACGGGACCCAGGAAAGCCCCCACTTCATTAGCCCATAAAGACTCACCGCCATTCTGAGAAGAGGAGACTTGGTGCTTCCAGGGGGAGAGATTTACTTTGTAGACTCAATGAATTTTCCATTTGTTAATATGATTTACTTTTCTGTGTGGAAACTTATTACATGATAATAAAGACTGTAAAATTCCATCTTCCGAGTCTGGTCATTTGCGCATTGCTAAAAGCCTATGTGACAACTGCCAAAGACCCAACCAACTAGGCACTCATATAGCGATACAGGATACTCTAGATTGTAGCCAGACAGGTGCAGATAAATGCAAGGGTCATAGGACTGGGGCGGCCTATGCCAGCTGACAGGACATATATAACCTGGGATGGAGATGCCTTATTAGGTCCCTCCTGCCAATACTCATTTCTCTCACCACTCTCTGCAGACACCTGTGTATGGAGGGTTGTGCTGTTTTGTGATTGGGCCATGGGGGTGGTCAGATGGATTGGAAGGGGACTGGCCAGCCAGTTACTTGAAGGCCTGCCACCATATTGAATTTCTCTAGGTCCATGGTCGGGTATGAAGTCTACCTTCACACCCCATGGAAGCCCTGGTTTTATTGCGTTCATGAGTTTGGTCCCCTGTGCTACTGACCTGATCTGGGCATTTGAACATCTTCTGGTAAGTATGGGACAGTGTCTACTGCATTTAAGTTTCCTTCATCATGAGGAATTTGCAGGTTTATCACCCCTATGACACTGAGAGAATGGGAATGTTTGTTTTTTCATTCTGCACAAATAATTTCCTCAGTCTTTGAGTGTAACTTTGTATTTGTGGAGCTTACATATGACACACGAGTGTGATTCATAATGTGAGAGGGCTCCCCTGGCAAACATGTCAAGGGGAAAAAATCTATTGCCCTGCTCATCGGGAACTTTGAAATTAACTGGACATTTTGCAACATAATTCCCTTGACTAAAGGAAGGGGCTTCCTTTACTGCATTAGATGTTTAGGTCTGGGTGGGAAGGTTGAATAGCTCTCCAAGTGTGTTCACCGTATTGGTAGGAGTCTCTTTAAGGATTAGAATTATCACCTTTTCCCTGTGGGGATCCATCCCTGATAGGGGTGGCATGAGGGCCTCTGTGACTACCCTCTTTGTACTTCTGCACATGGGTAGGAGGGTTGGGGTTAGGCACATTCCTATAACTATCCCCTGTGGGTCGCCAACATGTCTGTAGGAGTGTTAGTGGTAGTATACCTGCGACTGAGAGCACGGTAAAAGTGAGGGTGGTCTTGGGATCTCCTGTAATACTATCCCGAGGCCCAGTGTCCACTAGCTTGTAGTGACATCTGGTCCTGTTGACCTGTGATATAGGTTAGGCAGGGAACGTTGTCACATGTGCTAAAGCTCACATGACTTTTGTTATCACAAGACTTACTTACCATAGGACTCTACATTTTCCTACTGCAAATTTTACAGTCCAAGATGCAACACAATCACTCAAGAGAGACAAGTGCAGGCATGGCATACAGTACACTCCCAGTAAAAGTAAAAACACAGAATAATGATATAAATGCGCGGTACTGACCATCTTCAAATGCAGTGAGTCGCACATTAAGGAGAAAAAAGTGTCTCATCACTGTTTACAGGTTGCACATGGCTGCATTATGCATGCATCCAGATAGAATCCAGGCTTGTTGGCTTTTATGGATAATGGCAGCTCCGTGCCAAGCTCAAGCAAGGATCAGGTGGAATTAGGCATGCCTGTACTCTCTGTGTCTGCCGTTTAAGTAGCCCCAAACTGCTAAAACTGCCTATGTCCTTTTTCCGTGTTCTTTTTTCAAAGGAGAATGACTTTACTCCGCTCCTCTCTCCTCCTGCTGCTTCTACTGGCGAAACAGCATTTTGTCCTCACGTGAGTCTCCCCTAGATGGGGTTTGTGAACGGCATCCACATTGAACAAGTGCCAATTTTATTTAACAATGAAAAAGGCTTTAACATGTTAGTTAAAGTAGATGGCAATGCACAGTTTTACATTGTTTTTGCTGGAGTTGGTTTGGGGCCAGAAGTGAAGACCAGTCAATTGTGCCTTCCCTATTCTGGGCTTCCCTTATTGTCCTTTGTTCAAATGCTCGTGGGTGGAATCTCAAACTCAAGGATGCATACTGTGCTTGATAATCACTATCAAGGCTGAAATTACTTTCAGTGCAAAGAAATGCCATGTAAGGGATACTTTTGAAGGTGCTGTTAGGATGTGAGATGTCTGCCTCGAGAACGAAATTACTTGCTGTAGGTTTGGAGTATAGTCACTGTGTATGCTGTTTTCACAGATAAAGATTCTCAAATTCAGGAAGAAGACCGACATCTTGCCTACATGTGTAACATATTCAATGTAATAGACATTGTTGTTAAGATGGTCGGCACATTTGTTAAGGCAGACATCTGTTCCTTGCCACTCCAGCCCATAGTATGATGAAGGCAAAAAATGGATTGATGTCAACCCATGTATGTTTCAGGGAAAACGTGCCTATAAATAGCTTGGCAAAAGAGGGGCACATTTTGCACCCATTGCCTTACCACATAATTGTGGGTGTATTTCCCGATCAAAAAGTAAAGGTATGTTTTAACACAAAGCAACACAGGTTTGATCCCCGAGTCCGTGCTTAGAAACCTCTGGGTATTTAAGCGCGTTATAAATATGCAACTAAGACAAACAACTACGCAACTAAAACAAACAATTCCTGTAACAGCACCTTGATGCCCACAGGCTGTGTGAGCACTTTAAAAATACAAATAAATAAATAAATAGCTCAGTGGCAATGCACTCGTCTTGGAAGCAAGACGACGCATAGCAACACAGGTTTGTATCCTGGGTACACGCTTAGAAACCTCTTCGGTATTAAGCGTGTTATAATAAATAATTATAATTCATAGTTTTAATAATTATAATGATAATTATAGTGTTGTAACTGGGTAGTCGATCTAGTGTGAAGAAACATTTTCACTGCTACAATACCCTGATCGTGTTCAATGGAAGTGTAGAGGAACTTTACATATAGAGTTACCAGTGTGAAGAAAGTAGCCAGTTGATACTGGTGATCTTAGTATTGTCAAGAAAGGCATTGCGTTCACCATCCTTTAATGAAGGCAAGCACATCAAAGACATGTGAAATGACCTAATCTAAGGGGCTAATTTCTAAGTTATACACAAGGATAAAAGGGATTTCTTGTGAAGGAGGTTATCAAAGGAACTGGGAGAGGGAATTTGAAGCCTTCTTTGACACAACCTTTAAAAGAATATGTTAAATTGCATATAACCTCCATATGTGCACAGCCGAAACTCAGGAAAAGATTGTTTTTGGATGTTTTTTTATACCAGCTAAAGTACAGAATTTCGCAAATAGCTTGTTTGATTGTTGTTGGTGAAAATGTGGCCAACCTGGTTTGCTACTTCAGATACTTTGGGACTGCTTAAAACTAAGTAAAATCTTGGCGGGAGGTAAGAAGAAAGATCACAGAGATTACCAATTTGGACATTCTGCCAAATTCATTGTGAACTATATTGGAGGCAGAACACACTTAACATGAGCACCATATAATTCATAGAGGGGAATGCTGATTACTCACCTTTTGTCTGCAGGGAAATTATAAATCCCCTTTCTGTGGATGAAGTCAAATGCCTCCTCCCTTAACCTTTGGATTATATGTATGTATGTATGTATGTATGTATGTATGTATGTATGTATGTATGTTTATTGTTTATTTCGAAAAAACAAAGCATACCATAAAAACACAACAAGAAATAAGCAAACAACATTACAAACAAAAATTTAAATGACTGGGATCAAACATATCCCCCATAATAGAACCCTTAAAAACAAAACCACAAAGTTCAAAATTCACCAAACCTTAATAAAAATGCTCTCAACGACAAAGCACATTAAAAAAATCAATAAAGCCCACACGACCTGTACAGATTCCGCCAGTAACAGATGATGCATTTCTGGCTCATAACACCGAAAACCTAAACCCTGCAAGACAGGTTTTAATGTGTTCTCCCTTAGCGCTGAAAAAGCGGGGCAGAAAAATAAATGTGCCAAGTCTTCTTTAAGCGCCCCACAGAGCACACATGATTGATCCACTTTCCCCGTAGACCAAGCCACCATCAAATCTCTTAACTGAATCCAATAAAAATGTGCCCTAGAAACAATAATGCACTGAGCCGACTGCTGAGCCCAGCTCGGATACTTCGCCAAACCAGGGAACGTGATGATTGCATGTTTCCTATTGGCTGCTCTCATAAACTCCAGGAACTCTCTCTTATCCCGAATAAACTAGAGTAGATTTGTCTTTGCAGATTTTACGGCCCTAATTGATGAAACAGCAGTAGTAGAAAAATGGCGACCCACACTGCATCCACTAAAAAAGCTTTCACATAGCTAAGCAAGGGGATCTTCAAATGGGGATCTCTAAGTACAAGATAGCTAATTAATTCCTGGGTATTAGCTTAGTATTCCCCCAATTCTAAACCAGTGTCTGATAAGGTAAAGTTGTAACTAGGTCACCAAAAAATCAGCAACTAAGTTCTTGGTGGACTGCAAAATTGGGAGCAGACCCAGGTAATCCCAAAATGTTCTCAATCACCTGGATAGTTGAATTTTGCCAAATCCCCACAGCTCCATACCATATCTTGCCACAGAAGAGGCTTTGCAATGAAAAACCTTGAGCACCAGCTCGATCAGCTTTGTTTTAAACGACCCCAATGCTCTGACTACCCCCCCCCCAATCACCTGTTTGAATCTTAGGGTCTGCTCCGTGACATGTGCCTCAACCCCAAAGTACGATGTGAATCTCACCCCCAAGTAATCAAAATAATCCACTCTAGGGATGAACTCCCCCTTTACAGAAGATAGCTGAAAACCTCAGGGGATGCTTCTCCCAAAGCACACCATGACGGCCGATTTCTGGGTGTTAATCCTCAGCCCCAGAGTATCCATAAATCGGCATGCTCATCAGCAAGGCACTGAAGGGATCTGGCAGTGCGAGCTAATGAAACTGTGTCATCTGCATATGCAAGTAAAAGCAAATGCCTATTACCCAACCTGGGAGAGTTGGATTTAAGGAAATGGTCATATAGGCCATTTGTATAGAGACACAAAAGCAGAGGGGCCAAGACACAGGGCCTCATTACGACCCTGGCGGTAAGTAACCTACATTACCGCCATGGCGTAATTAACGTTTCCGTGCTGAATCGAAGCCGTAAAAAGTGGCACATTACGACCCGTCGGGCACGAGCATTGCACCATGGCGGTAATGTAAACAGCGCCAAGGCGTAAATGCCCCCAAAACGGCACCTACCGGCATCGCATGCCGCGTAAGGTGCACTACCGCCATCCCGGCCACCGATCTTAGCACTGACCATAATTAGCGGTCACCGTAATTAGCGGTGACCGCCAGTAAGCGGAACCAGAAGTAGCGTCATCGCGGCGGAACGGGAAAGAGCACGGCGGCCATCTTTAAAAACACAATCCATTGCAATCCTCCACTACCACTGCACATCTGACCCCGAGACCTTGCAGAAAGCTACAGCCACATCCACGCATCCCCACAATGCCAAAAGTTGTCAAGAAAGCCTGCGATCGGCAGCGGCAGGACCGCTTCAGCAGGGAGGAACTAACAATGTTGGCTGAAACGCTGCAGGAAAAGGCGGACATCGTCTTCTCCGCAGAAATGACAAGACCAGCCATAGCCCGCAAAGAGGCCATATGGGAACTCGTAGCACAACGGGTCAGCGCTGTAGGAACCACCGCACGCACCTCAAAACAGTTCCGCAAAAGGTGGGATGACCTCCGGCTCCGAGTAAGGAGCATACTGTCGGCCAACCGCAACATGGCCATGGCAACTGGCGGAGGAGCAGACTCCCCAATTAAGATGCAGCCATGGGAGGAGATATGTGCCTCGACGATCGGCATGGAGAGCATCAAGGGGGTCGGTGGAATGGAGAGAGGAGCCCCAACATAAGGAGACACAGGTAGGTGCCTCTAATTTAGCCATGCGAAACCCCCTGAATTCCACTTACATGTGCATCACAATGTTGCCCTATAGGGTTAACGCAACACATCAGCAGAAGACCTACACCCTGCACACATGCAGCATGCACACTCCACAGCAGGCACCCACATTCCTGCATGTTCAACCCACCCAAAAGGGAGACAACCTGTATGTCACAGCCTACAAAGTGCACCATCTATCCATCAAATTCATGGCAGTCATCGCAATGCCTGCTCAATGTCCGCTGACCCATCAATAACACTTTCCCTCCTCTGCTCCACCACAGGCTCCCAATCGGACACCGGCAGGGACGAGAGTGGCACCACACCTGCCAAGAAGGCCAGGCCAGAGGCAAGAGCCCACCAACCCTCCACCTCTGCTGGACCCAAAGACCAACCACAGCAGCCAAAATTGCCTGTCGCAAAACAGCCCAGGGCAGCAATGATCCCCGAGGCAAGCAGCATGGCACCACCCACAGGAGACACACAACAACTTCTGCCCACTGAGGGGAATGTGTCTGCGGGGAGCAGTACAATTGGGGAGACTGCTGCCATCGCAGCCTGCTCTGACAGCGATGTGGGGAATGAGGAGGATGACACAGAAGGTCCCCCCACTGCCCACCTTCATTCCCCCCACCTGTCCCTAAGGAGCCCGCACGGAGACGGCACACAGGGGCTATCCCCTGAAGAGTCATGGCCAGCCACTCCCAGCTCAGTGGGAGGAGGGGAGTAGCCCAATTACCCCGGCAATTGCAACATCCAATGCCCCAGATTTCCAACAGTCGCTGGACCAAATAATTACGAGGCAACAACAACTGTCCTCACTACTCACGCAGCATGTGGCTGATTGTGGAGGTGCCAGTGCACACATGGAAAGATGTGCTGAGACTGTCAAGGCAGCCATCCAATCCGCAAGCAAAGACATATGTGCGGAACTGGCCGCGGTGCGGAATGTGCTCGGTGAGCTTGTACAGACAATAAGGGACACGCGGTATACCGAGCAGCCCAGTACCTCCTCCGCTGCAAGTTCTGCCGCAACCAGCCCCATCCGCAGGTCAGCCAGGAACCTGCGGAATACAGGCAGGGGGGCCCCAGGGGCCGGGAGAGGGGGCTGCAAATAGTGGCCGCCCAGTGGACAAATGGAACATTACTCACTTCATCACGGGCACCGTCACACCTTTGCAGGGAGTTCAGGGGGGAGGGGGGAGAGGGGGATTGGGTGTGTTGGGGAGTTCAGGGGGGAGGGAGGAGGGGGGGTTGGGTGTGTTGGGGAGTTCAGGGGGGAGGGGGAGGGGGGATTGGGTGTGTTGGGGAGTTCAGGGGGGAGGGGGGATTGGGTGTGTTGGGGAGTTCAGGAGGGAGGGGGCAGGGGGGATTGGGTGTGTCAAACCTATTCACATTCATAATACACTTTTTTCTTTTGCACAAATCAAATGTGTGGACATTGCTCATTTCGTATGTGTGCTTTATTGGTGTACAGTCCACAGTGTGCATGTCCCAGACACACACAGTGCCCCAAGTGCCGTCTCCATGTTACACACACCAGCCGTGTGTGCTAGAAGCATTGGTCAATGATATTTTGATGCATTTCACGCCCCTCCTGTGCATAGCGGCCTCCATGAGGTGCTGCCCCATCCACACCCTCCTCATCCCTATCGTCAGGTGGTTGCAGTTCAGCATCAGGGGGCAGGGCCACATTGCGTCTGACGCACATATTGTGTAGCATGACACATGCCATGACGATCTTTGCCACCTTCTCATGGCGGTAAAGGAGTGCCCCACCAGACCTGCTGAGGCAGCGAAACCGTGCCTTCAATAGGCCAAATGCCTGCTCAATCACCACACGGGTACGTGTATGTGCACGGTTGTAGTCCTCCTCGTGCTGGTTGTGTGGGTTCCGGACTGGTGTAAGGAGCCACCTCTTCAGGGGATAGCCTGCATCACCTGTATGTGGGCGAGAATGTATGTGTCAGTCATGACGTCTATTTCAGAACATGACGTGCCACCATGGCTTGCATCCAACTGTTACTTCGGACCTCTTGTAAATGCACTAATTTATTCACACTATGCAACCAGTATATGCTCATGGCTCTTATGGAATGTTGTGCATGCCATCAACCAATGTATGCAGGGGGGTCAAGTGCCTTGTGAGTGCCCATCCAAGGTGTTCGTTCATGCCGTTTGTTTTGGTGGCCTGGCACGTGTCCTGTGATGTCAACGCTCACATCATTGCAACATTGCTTTCAGCCTCATCATGACCCCAGTGAGCAATGCTGATGTTGATTGGGACATTTTGTGGGCCTTGCTGTCTGTGTGATGGTGTGTTGATGTTTCTGTCCGTCATGTGCCTCATTCGTGCGCAGTTATGGGGACAGGCCTTTCAGTGGATGGTGTCTGGTGACGTGCATGTAGGTGCATTTCGTTGAGGTCAATGTGGTGTGAATTGGTACAATGCACTTGCAGATGGTTGTGTCATGGTTGGGGCACACCTTCATTCACGTGGTGGGGCAGCATACATCGGCCATTAGGTTTAGTTGTGTCAGCTGAAGTTTGTGCTGCTTTAGGGTATGATCTGGTTCCGTTGTCTCTACCACTCACAGCCAGGTGGAGTATGTATCATTCCCCCCCCATTTCAGCCAGGTGGAGTATGCATCATCCCCCCCTTTCAGCCAGGTGTAGTATGCATCATTCCCCCCCCTTTCAGCCAGGTGTAGTATGCATCATTCCCCCCCTTTCAGCCAGGAGGAGTATGCATCATTCCCCCCCCCCTGGAGTATGCATTGGTACGTCGTTCACCTACACACTTCACTTTTCCATGGTCATGACATGTGACTCACCGAGGTGCCAGGATCTTGGCCCTGCATGTCGCTCCATGTAGCGTGGTATTGTGGAGTTCCAAAGGACCATTGAATCATGGGTTGCTCCGGGGAATCGGGCACAGCAATGTGTGATGATCCTGTTGGACTCACAGACCATTTGCACGTTGATTGAGTGAAATAGTTTACGGTTGCGGTACGGTACCTCCATGGCATGTGGCACCACCAATTCTACATGGGTGCAGTCAATGGCACCAATGCAACCAGGTATGCCGGCTAGTGCATGGAAACCCACCTTGGTGTTTGCAATCTCCTGGGCAGACCATGGTAATGAGATGTAGTCGTCTGTGTGCTTGAGGAGGGCATCAAGCACTTGGATCAGTGTACGTGAGAATAATGGTTGTGAAATGCCATGCAAGTGTCCCACTGTGTGCTGGTAGGTGCCTGTGGCCGGGAAGTGGAGTACAGACACTACCTTCAGTAGGGGTGGGATGGCGGTTGGTGTTTCCATCATGCTGACGATGTCGTTGTGTATCATGTCTACGATGGCGGTGATGGTATCCCGGTCCAAACGGTACAGGGTGTGGATCTGCTCAGCGGTGAGGTTGAATGGACTGGCTCTGATGCGTGGGATTGTGGGCTGCCTGCGTGGTGCCACTGGCTGTGCTGGTGGGGCTTGCTGGCCCTGCCTTGTCCTCCTTCTCCTCCTGCGTCTCCTCTGTGCAGCCTGTTGTTGTTGCTGTTGTTGTTGTTGTTGTAGTTGAAGTTGTAGCACTTGCATTGCTATCAGGTCCACCAGCTGGATTCACTGCACAAGGCCCTTTACGGTTGGTTCGCGGTGGCGTAATTAGCACCATGGCGGTAAGGTACTTAACGGGCTGGGTGATGGCGTTAGGTGCATGTCCGCTTGGGTCGTCATTCGCGTAGCTTTCCGCCATGCCGGTATTTACGGCATGGCGGGTCGCGTGCGCGCATCCTTGGTGCAGTTAGCGGCAGCGTTAACTACGATGCCGCTAATGGCATAGTAGGTAACGGTCACGGGTCATGATCGGACCTAGCGGAAAACGATGCCGGTAATCATTTACCGCCATCGTTTTTCACTTACCGCCAGGGTCGTAATGAGGCCCACAGTCTTGACGCACCCCACATTCAACCGGAAAGAAGGCGGTACAGTGTCCCGCAACTCCACTCCTCACACAAGCCACTGTTGAGAGATGTAATCCCTTCAAAAGATCCACCAAGGCACCGGGGCAATTCATGGATATGAGCACGCTCCACAGCCTGACACGATTAACCTTGTCAAACACAGTTCTCAGATCCACGAAAGCCAAAAAGATAGGTTCATCCTTGGTGAATAGTGAATGTGCCACCACCAAGTAAAGGTTCAAGACCTGCTCTGTGGTTCATAGACCAGGACTAAAACCCAGCTGGATAGGGGAGAAGATGTTTGTACTCTCCACCCAGGACTCCAATCTCCCAAGAAGTTTCACCCCTGCAGTTACAGGTCGCTCCGGCTCTCAGCGGCTGCGGGATGGGACGATCGTCCATGGCGGGACAGTAGCCTTTTCTCAGCTCCCAAAGAAAGGAGAAGGATAATTCTGGTGCAGCACTCTAGATTCTAGGCAGACAGGGGCAGATAAGATCAAGGGTCATAGGACTGGGGCGGCCTATGCCAGCCCTCCCATTGGGCAATCCAGCAGTCCACATGACCGGAACATAGCTCTTCAGCAGCTCTCTCAGATCACCCTTTGCTGGGCAGCCAGCGAAGGGCCACAGCTAAGGGCAGCTCCTCATCTGGGTAGCTCTTGGACCTTGTTTGCCCATGTTCATCCTAGGACGCCCAAAGGACCATCCTACAGCGACAGACAAGGTAAATGTGATGTGGGCTGGAGGAACAGCCATTACTGAACTCCAGTAAAACCTCACCTTTCCTGTTACTTCATATCAGATATCGATCCCATTGTAGCCAAATACTGCTTTTCGTCTGATTGAGTAACTTACGCTAATATTGCATTTCGCCTGATTGAGTAAGTTGTGCTGAATTTTGAATCTAGGCATCCTCACTACTTTGCTAAATTCTGAATCTGGGCGTTTTTCATTTCTGTGCTGAATTTTGAATTTAGCCTTTTCACAACTGTGCTGAATTTTGAATCGGGGTGTTGCACACCTCTGTGCTGAATTCTGAATCTAGCCTTTCACTTCTGTGCTGATTTTTGAATCTGGGCCTTTTTCACTTCTGTGCTAAACTCTGAACCTGGAAATGTGTTCACCACTGTGCTGAATTTTGAAACTAATTCTCCTGAATCTCATGAACCTGAATCAGCTAATACTCAATTGACTCCAAGCATGCCCTTGCCAGACCAAAAGGTTTCTTCTGATATGAGTACTGCCCCCCTAAGCCCTACCCCTTCTTCACCCCTACCAATCGTACCAACCAGACACCTATTAGCCAGCATGACTGGCAACTCACATTTGAGTAGGGCACACCAGCAACCTAGACCACCACTCCCCTCACAATACTCATCTCATACCCACTCCAACCCTTCTCATTCACCCCTGCCCAGAGTCACCCACCCCTCCACGCACCACACACCTTCCAACTCTCATACCAGGGAAGCTCTCTGGCATTCCAAACAGCCTCCCATTTCTGCCCCCACACTACCCTCATGCCCACCTTCTTGACAGATCCTACTTCATCCCATACCCAGTCCAACCCCCTTACCAAGGGGACCCATTGATGCTCTGAAAGTCAATGCCCCGGTCCACACCGCCCTACCGCCGGCCCAGCCAGCAGGACCAGATGAGGCATCACCCCCTTCCCTCTCTCATATCTCCTTCGATAAGCATGGCTCCCCAAACATCGAGCCCCACAAAACCCTCTCAACTCTAACCTGCACCAGTTATCAACCCCACCCACAACCGCTCAACCCATGCGGCCACCCCTCCCGCCCCCCTCGACTACACTTTTCCCGTCTCTCAGCATGACACTTCTTGCCCTTTCCTGAAGCATTGCTACTACCCCATTCCCTGCTGACCCGCCCACCCGATCGCACACCACACTGGCACCCACGTACACAAATTACAGAGGAAGGAACCACCCTCCCCTGCTCTACACGCCTCTCCAGCCCAACATCAGTCGACCAACCACACCATTCCAACCCCCTCTACCACACCCCCTCACATAGCAACTCCTGTCAAATCCCTTTTTGAATACTGCCAAGACTCCACCTCCTCCCCCCACCAGCACCGACCACCACCATCAACACCTTCCCACTCAACACCGGGCTTCCCACCCCAAGCACCCCCACCCCCAACCACATAACGTCCTACCTCCACTCACCACACCCCCTTTTGCTTCCGAGCCAATCACAATCAACCTAACATCCTCTGCCCAAATCACACCCATCTTCACTTGAAGACATGTGACTGCCCGCTCCCTTTTCCGAACCACATCACACCACCCGGCCTCCCCCAACCTACCCTCTGAGACCCCCTCATACACCATCACAACCTCACCAGTCCATCTGCCCCCCCAACCCACCCAACCCCTAACACCCTGAGAAACACCAATCCCATCCCTCCATACAAACTCTCCTGCCGTCTAATCAATGCCTGTTCTGTGGCCAGGAACAGACATAGCATATTTGATCTCCTCATCTCTGAAAACCCTGATCTCATATTTATCACTGAAACATGGTTCTCGGACGATTTCAAACAAATTGCACATGAAGCACCCCCCCTGACTACTCACTCCTCACCCACAACAGACCCTCTAGAGGAGGCAGAGTTGCCTTCCTACATAAACCACACATAACCATCACAATCTTTGAAACACAGCCATGCACAGCTAACTGTGAATCCCTGCTAGTCAAGCTCTCCGTCCTGCCCTCACTCTCCCACAGCTTCCTACTTATGTACAGGCCCCCCGGATACATCAGACACTTCGCCAACACCCTGTGTGACTCGCTAGCAGCCATGATGGTCACCCATCGAGCATTTACCCTACTGGGGGATTTGAACATATGGTTTGATGCCCCTAACAACCCCCTGTCTGAACCCCTGGATTACAGTCTGGAGGCACTCAACCTTACCCAGCAGATAACGGGCCCCACCCACACTGCCGGTCATACCCTTGCCATTTTTATCTCAACCGACCTCTTTCCATTCACCCCCATCACCTCACAAGGGCTGCCCCATCCCTCCTTCACAGTTTAAAAGCTGGAACAAGGTCAAAGCAATCCCAGACCTGGCAGAAGCCCTGCTCCTCTCCTCCCCATATTTCCTTCTTCAGAAAGACCTCCACCCATAGACCTTTTTGACTCCTGACTCCACGACACACTTCTTCCTCTCACTCCCATTAGCTCCACTCTGGCCTGCCAAGGCCCAACTTCCAAGTGGTTCACCCTCACCTCAAGGTGTTCAAAACCCAAAACCACTCCCTAGAACGCAAATGCAAGCCACCCGAACCCCACAAATGCCCACCATCACTGTAACTACAAAACTGAGATCTGCAAGGCGAAAAAAAATCCTGTTTCAATAACAGAATCCTGATCTGCCGCATTAGCAACAAAGAGTTCCACAGGATCATCTCTGAATTCCTGAACTCACCATGCACCGCCCCCCAGCAACTCCTCCCAACCTCTCTGCAATACCCTGTCTGACCATATCCACAAAACATCCCTAGAAAGGACAGCCACCATCAACGCTAAACTAACCAACCTCACCGCCCATCCAACAACTAATGTCTAAGAATCGACCCATGTGGATTCTTAGACCTCCTATTTCTGCTCTTTCAGCCCCATCTCGAGTCTGGAGTTTATAAAACTGCTGTCTGACACTGACCATTTGGCTCCCCCCACGATCCCTGTCCCACCTCACTCCTTAAAGGAATCTTCACCTCAGCATGTGCTGGGGAGCTGGCTAGGTCCATCCTAAATGACTCACTCACCTCTGGCATTTTTCCAGAACCCTTCAAAATCTCACACTTCAAACCCCTTCTAAAGAAACAATTCCTTGACTCACCCCAACCAACTGACTATAGACAGACCCATCTCCAACTCTCGGTTCTTGGCAAAGCTCATCGACCGCACTGCATACTTCCAGCTCAACTGCTTTGTGGAAACTAACCTCGCATGCTGGACCCCACACATTCAGGTTTCCGGCCTCTTCACGGAACAGAACCCACAGTAGTCTCTATCTGGGATGACTGTAAAGTCATATGAGACACAGAAGGCTGTGGCACACTCATTGACCTTTCAGCAGCCTTTGACACTGTCAACCACACCATCCTCCTTGACAGACTACATTCTCTCAGCATCTGAGACTCTGCGCTCAACTGGATCGCATTGTTCCTCACGAACAGACATCAAATAACTTATCTCCACCCCCTTTCTCCTCCACTGCATGACCAGTGATCAATGGAGTCCCCCCAAGGCGCCTGTCTATCACCCCTTCTTTTCAACCTCTACATGAGCCCTCTGCCTGCGCTCATCTGCTCCCACAACCTCACATGCTATAACTACACCAATGACACTCAAATCATCGTGAGAATTCTGAAATTGACCTCCACCCCTCACCCTGAACTGGTAGCATGCCTGACAGACATTGATCTCTGGATGACGAGTAACCATCTCCTCAACCTGAGAAAACCAGAGATAGTTAAGGGGTGAAAACAGCCCTATTGCCACAACCGTCACCCTGGCCACCCTCCCTTGGTCCTCCCCCTCTACCTCCTCCTCAGACAAAAACCTTGGCTGCACAAAGGACTGTAACCTAATCCTGTCCCATTACATTAACAATGTAATGTTTGTTAATGTTAATGTTGTAGGTTTTTGTACCGCACACAGGTGCCACTTGCAAGGTCTCTCAGCGCTCTGGTGGTTCTATGGAAAATAAGAAAGGGGGTGAGTGTAGGTTAGTGGGAGGAGCGGGAGAATGAGCAAGGGGGCTGTTATGTGCTGTTTGCAGCGTCACTTCGGATGTACCGTTCACTGAGTTTGGGTGCGAGATTTGGGAGCCGGATGTCATGTGGTGTTGTGCAAGGTTGTGTGTGCTATCTCTTGTTGTGGTGTTGTGAAGTGTGTGCAGTTTACTGTGTTGAGTTGTTTTAGTGCAGTATGTGAGGGGTGTGTGTGAAGGGTTGATTGTTAGTAACAGTTTGGGTTGTTAGTGGCCATGGCTGATCTTCTTCAGCTTTTCTGGTTTATTAGTTGTATCATCACTTCTTCCGTGTGCCCTTTCTAGTTGTTTCGGTAAAGTTGCCTCTGGGTGAAGGGTTCTTGCTCTACTTTGTTTCTTCGTCGGTTGCCCGAATTCTGAGTGCAGTCTCTATTTCAGATAGATGCCTGTTCCTAGTCCATAGGGTGATCAGTGGGGCGGGGAGCTGTTTAACTGGATTTCCTTGGGGGTTAAGTTCTAGTCGGGGCATAGTTGGTATTTAGTCCAGTTCCCTCTTGTTGCCCTTACTTGTGGCATGCCTGGGTGTAATCATCCCTTTCCCATTTCCATCCCTGGGTTTTCCTTTGCCTACTTCCCTGGCCCTAGCGTTTCTGGCTCATCCTCTCTTTTCCGGGCTCTATGTTGGCCGGGGAGGTGGGGGGTTGGGACGGGTGCTTCTCTTTCCGGTCCTATCAGTCATTCTGGTTTTGTCCTGGTTACTTCTCCTTTTTCCCGTGCTTGGTTGATCGAGGAGTTGTACGGATGTCGTTTAGTCAGCTTTGTTGTGTTCGGAGTTGAAAAGCCAGGTTTTCAGCAGTTTCCTGAATTTTGTATGTTCCTCCATGGTTCGAATTCTCCTCAGAATGGAGTTCCATAGATTTGCAGCTAAGCAGGAGAATGCTGAGCTGCCCAGTTTATTCTTCCGGTATCGTTTGGGTTCAAGATGGATGTTGTTGCAAGATCTCAGGGTTCTGGCTGGTTTGTAGATGGAGAATTTATTTTGGATAAAGTCTGCTCCTTGGCCGTGTATTGCTCTGTACGTTATACACATGGCTTTGAAAGAGATTCTCTTTTTGATCAGAAGCCAAAGTAGCATCCTGAGCACTGCTGTGATGTGATCTCTTCAGATGCGTTTGAGGAGGAGTCTGGCTGCCACATTTTGTAGTCATTGTAGTTTACTCATTAGGTATTCTGGCATTGCGAGGTATATGCTATTAGCATAATCAATCCTAGACATAATAAGGGATATGATGGCCAGTGTTTTGTGCATGAAGGAGACTAATGGTAGGATCTTTTTTATCGTCTGTAGGAGGAAGTAGCATTTCCGGATTATTGCATTCACCTCCGTTGGTGTTCGAGTGTTAACTTGTTGTCCATGAGGATTCCACGTTTTTTTACACCTTTGGACGTTGTTGGTTGATTTCCCAGCTCTGTTGGTTTGGTATGTGTCTTCCGGTGTAATCATGATTTCAGTTTTGTCAGGATTGACCTGGAGTTCGTTAATGTTCATCCAATGGTAGAGCTCCTTGAAACATTCTGGTTGGGGTGCGTTCTCTTCTTGTATGTTCCCGAATTTGAACATGATTTGTGTATTGTCTGCGTAGTTGTAGCATGTTAGTCCATGCCTTTTGATGAGGTTGATAAGCAGTGCCATATAGATGTTGAAAAGAAGCAGGGATGGTGAGGAGCCTTGTGGTACTCCATGGCATGAATTTGAGAGGCTTTAACCAGATCGTTTCTGTCCTTTCCGTGAGGAATGATTTGATCCAGAGCAGTGCTGTGTCAGTGAGCCCTATTTCTTCGATTATTTTTATTAGGATGGTGTGGCTGAGTGTGTCGTACGGCAGCTGAGAGATGGAGTAATAACAGTGCTGATTTGGTGTTGGAGTCTGTGTTCATCTTTAGGTCATCTCATATTGAGATTAGTGCTGTTTCAGCTCCTCTCTAGGGTCTAAATCCTACTTGTGCCTGATCCAGTAGTTGGTTATTTTCAACGTGTTCCAGTAATTGTTTGTAGACATAGGTCTCTAGTATTTTAGCGGGTAAGGGATGTTAGAGATTGGTCTATAGTTTGGGAAGTCTTCCACATCGCCCATTGTGTCCTTGAGTAAAGGTTTGATGTAGGTCTTTTTTAAAGCTCTTGGTACTTTCCCTGTTGAAAGGGATTGATTGAAGAGCTTTAGGTAGTATTCCACTGGTGTGTCTGGGCGAAGATAGATTTATAGATGTCTGGAGGGAAGGGGTCCATCGAAGAACCTGTCTTGTTGTCTTTTTCACCAAACTTAGTAGTTTTTCTCTCGACATCTGTTGGAAGCAGTCCATTTTGTTAGCTGGTCGCGGGATTATTGGTAGCTGATGAAATATCTGGTTGATTGGTCTGCTTTGTATGATTTGGTGTATGCTGGTGATTTTGTTCTTAAAATGGTCTGCAAGATCATTGCATAGTTTTGGGGTGGGTGTCGGTGCGTTGTTGCATCCTAGCAGGTTTCTCATATCATTTATGATGTTGAATAATTCTTTTTGAGAGTTGGTGGTTTTATCGATCCGCTCAAATTTTGGATTTGTATGCTCAGATTTGTAGTAGCTATTTTATTCTTTTTTCTTGGTCGCGATTGTTCCACCATTCTTGTTCTAGGTTTCTGTGAGTCCTTTTCATCGCTTTTATAGGGGTTGTGTACAGTTTTGCCACAGCTTTCTTTCTTGATGGGACAACACGTTTTTTCCGGGCAGATGGCATGTATTGTTTCTGCAATCCATTTCTGGATTATGTTTGCTCTTTCGTTTATGTTTGTTGCATCCAATGATGTAATCGCTGGCTTTGTGATTTCTAGTCGCTCCTCTAAGTTGCTGTTCTTGATGGTTCTTCAGTTTCTTTTCCAAATAGGTGGATATTTTTCTGTTTTTTTAGGTGGCTT
This sequence comes from Ambystoma mexicanum, assembly GCF_040938575.1. Taxonomy (NCBI): domain Eukaryota; kingdom Metazoa; phylum Chordata; class Amphibia; order Caudata; family Ambystomatidae; genus Ambystoma; species Ambystoma mexicanum. The sequence continues at coordinate 190,849,485 of NC_090925.1, read as the reverse complement.
TGATGGTATTTGGATCACGTAAGGGATAATGGGGTTGTTGCTCCATAGTATTTGGATGGGTGGTGATGTTGTGACCAAATCCTGCCGCTTCCACCTTAAGCTACTGAAACGCATATTTCCTTATCTCATCTACCCCCATAGACTGATGGCAATTATGTCCATTGTCATGTCTAGACTTGACTATGCAAACTCCCTATACCTGGGTGCAGCTTCCTTCCAACTAAACAAACTCCAAAGAGTCCAGAACTCTGCAGTCATGCACCTCCTTGCCTCGGCCAAAGGGATCACAGTACACCTGCACTCCGCACCCTACAATGGATCCCGATTGGGCGACAAGCCACTTTCAAAATCATGTGCATTACTCACCGAGCCGTGCACAAACCAGCCAAAAATACCTACAAGAGAAGATTACGCCCTATCTTCCAGCCCACAATATGAGATCAAGCACTGTCCTCCTCCTAGTGGCCCCCCCCACTCTAAGTCAGCCAGGATCAGAGGATCCGCATTCTCAAGCACACAAAACCTAGTGCTTCCCCTAAATGGTCCCAAAGGACCCACCAGGCGTCTTGACCCTCTGCAAAACCATGTTTCTCGGCTAACTACCCACAGCTAGAGAAAGGCCACAAACTCACTACAAAGGACAGGTAAGAATGCCCGGGACATGGAACCCTAGGCCTAGAAGCACTAAATCATGCATGACTATGTACCACACTTAGAAGTTTGGCAATTTACTACGCTCTGTAGATTGGTGATACTCTGGCGAGTATTGCCCTTGGAAGGGACAGCGATGCACTACACCTAGCAACCTTTGGCCACGCATCGCACCTAGAATACTCAGCCATCTGCTGCACTTGGAAGATTAAGACACGCACAACACTTAAGAGGATGGCCAGGTTCAGCGCTTGAGCCTCTGTGTTCTTGGAGGATCCAGCCAAGTATTGAAGGAAGTATTAGAAATTGGTCACTGACCGGTACGTATCTACCACTTCAAAATCCTACAATCCAGAAGCAAAACCCAATTAGATAGACACAGAGATTGTAGGCAAAAGATCGGTAACGCCTTGGTCCCGCATTGCACTAAAATGACTTTATTGTTACACTCAGCAGCCCTAGCCATGCCTGGACCTAGATTATTCAACATTCCTCTGCACCTGGAAGCTATTAGCCTTGTACAACAGGTGGGAAGTGGCCAGACATAGCATTGCTTAAAGTGCTGGGTCCTTAGAGGGTCTGGCCATGTATTGCAGATAGAGCTGAGATTCATACTAGACGTGGAGGCTCTTGAGCATAGAAATATAAGCATAGTTAATTCGGTAGTCACAGGAAGGTAATCAGGCCTCTTTCAACTCCATGGATACTCACAAATACCTCTCACTAACCTGACTCTCCTCTCAGCACCTACAATACTAGAGTGCAGCTATCCCCACGATTAATTTGGCCTAGTTGCACACAATTATATACCACCTTGCACACCGCAACGACCTTTGGAATGCAGCTATCCCCACGATAAACTCGGCTAGTTGCACACATAATATCACTTAGCTCCTAGACACGGCACAACTGCACCTCCACTAGAATGCAGCTAGCACCCACGACAAATTCGATCTAGCTGCACACATACTACCTGTCGCACATACCCTGCACACCACTCCCAGCATTCAAATGCAACTCTCACCCACGAAAAAAATCGGTCTAGCTCTAGCTGCACACATCCCTAGTGCGCACACTTACTATTTACCTCTCTGACCATCTCCACTTACCTAGAATGGGGTCCCTGAGGACGTTCAACCTACAGCACGTTGAGACCATACCAATAGTGAAAGGCACTATACAAATGCCCGTTAACATAAAATAACATAACATAAAATGTATTGAAAAACGAATTCCCGCGTTTTATAACGTAAGCTATATGTGATTGTGATGCAGCGGCTTCAGTGGATCTGAATGCAAGTCTATGAGAGGTTGGAAAAGGTTTGGAAATATTGCACATGGCCTTCTGGGTCTTTTAAGTGAGATACCAATTTCATGGTTAGCCGGGTCTCAAGTTCACTTGGTCACCCTGAAGGGTGGGGCTGGACCCTGTAAACAAAGCTGCCTTGGAAGGTGAGAGAACTCTTGAAACCTCTCTAGTGGAAAAGTCACTAGCTGTAAGTAGGAGAATTCGTCTACCAGGGCCGAAGCAGCCTGTATAGCTGCTGAATCATTGTAGTGGGTCTCTTCCAGTGGGCTCTCTGTCTGTGGCATCATTGAACTCAAGGCAAATCAGTGTGGCTAGTCACAGGGATCCAGGGCATTGCACCAGGATTCGGACATGCTGTGATAGTCTCTGCACAAGTGCAAAGGGTCAGAGTGGGAACTAGTGCTGTCTACAGCCAACAATGATAAAATGTCCATGGGTCAGCTCAGGAGTGCATTCTAGTCAATTATTGCTCTATCTAAGTGAATATATTGTAACAGCGCCACGATGCCCCAGGGCTGCTGTGCGCTTTATAAATTCAAATAAATAAATTGCAGATCTAAATGATTTTTTCTACAATTTCAGCTTTTGAGCTGTATTTTAGATTTGTATTCTGCTGTCCGTGCTACAAAGTGTTTTCTTTTTCTACACACATAAGCCCTTTAACAGTTTGATTAAAAAAACATGCAATCCTAGTAGCACCACCTGTTGTACTGACCACCTGATTACATGGTGCATGTCACATGCATCATTTTCCCTATATGGACTCCGAAAAATCTGCATGCAGCAGGTGGATGATGTTGCATGTCGAAAATGTAGCATATAGACGTCATAAAAATGTGTTCGTGACCTTACACAAGTTTGGTCCAGTCATAGGATGATTTCCAGGTCAGGCAAAATTGCAGAGACCAATATGAGTGCATACATTGAAGAAGTACAGAAGTGTGTCTTTGAACACTGAAGCACCCTTCAACACATGGCACCAACAATGGGCAGTCTGAAATTGAGGGCAGGATGGTACTCTATAACAAAGCTGAGTACAATCAATGAGGGTCAGAGATGGATGCAAAGGTCTGAATTAACAAATGTGCATTCATTATGGATGGAAAAATACTCTGGCAAAGCAAAGGGGACAACAAAACCCAGGATGGCTTCTCTGGGGCTTCAAGGTAGTAAAAATCTATGGACGGCCAAATGTTTTCTTTTCGAAACAAAGTCTCTCACAGCGGGGACCGCCTCAAACAGTCTGAGGGTTTAAGTCACCTCCCACTTTTCTCTGGGCGCTTGTTTCTTTGGTAGCTGTTAGCTTCTTCTCGTCCTGATTGTGTGATTTTATGTAGATCCTTACTCTTGCCTCTACAGGCCTAAGTTCATTGACAAATTAGGTTTTTGCAGCAATAGGAAGGAGGCAGAGGTTTTGCAAGGCAAAGCCCAAAAGTCTTCATTAAGGGCCAGGCCACTTGCTCTGGTACTTTACCTAACTGAGGAGTCTTTCTCTCTTTCCACCCACTGAGCCTTTGTCTACCTAGTTGAAGAGTAGGGATGATCTTTTCTTAGAGTTGGTCAGTAATTCCTTACTTCTGCTTTCTGTTCTAGTCTACTGTCCCACCACATCATCCATTCACCAGATACGTGTTCCATTTCCTCTCTTCTCTTCTCAGGCTTAAGCCATGCCTGCTTCTCTGCGTTACCTCCTCTCTTCTCTCCTCCTGAAGGTTTAACCCCTTGTTCCTCTACTCTTCATGATCTTTTTTCCACTCTTTGTTTCCCACCTCCTGATCTCACCCCCTCCTTCTTCCCCTTTTGTTGGTTAGCTCCTCCTTACTCTGCTTCCACTTGTTGCTTCTTCCTCCTTGCTCCACCACCTCCTTCTCCCAGGTCCCCTCTCTCCAAACATCCTCTTATCCTTCTCAACTTCTTTCTGTCTTCCTTTCTCTAGACGTTCCTCCTCCCCTCCAGTGTAACCTCCTCCACACTATCCTCCCTCCAGCCCCCTGCTACACTCTGCAACTCCTCTTTAATATCCTTAGTCTGCCCCTCTACTTCTACTCTCTACAGCCACCCACACCCTACTGCCAGACCCCACACCCTATAAAGGGGCCTAACACCACCTCCAAGTAGCTCCCTTCATGAACAGGATTCATGTGTGGCGCCCTAGCCTCTCTGCAAAATGATTATGCGTTCCTATTCCAAAGACGTGCCATCACTTTCTTATACCTGCAAGCCCCATACAAGTACGGAAGGTAACATGCAGGCTGAAGCTTAGTGCACCGCAGACTTGCACACATTCTCCCACTCACAAGCCTAAACCAGCATCACGGAGGTGTCTTTGGTGCGCCCATACAAGCCTTCAGGTTGTCTCATTTTCTTTGTAAAACATTTGTGATCCCCCTCCTAACTGTACTCCTCTGCTAACAGTGCTTCCTAGTCTGTTTGGGACAGATTGTGGTTGGATTGTTACATGCTGATGTCTGAGCTGGGGTTTATGGCACACCGGGATGGTAGTACTGTGCTGTGAGGCTCCCAATAGTGGCAGAAGGGCACTATATGAGACCACTTACATTACATCACAAGGAATTTAACTGCCTGGGGGACCCTTAAGGATCAGAATCCCTAATAGGCTCAGTGTGACAAGACCCTGCCACAAGAATAGGGGTGGGATAAGCCAAGCGAACATCCTTGCAATGTCCGCAGGCCCAACATCTCTTAGCTGGCAGTGGGACCGGCCAAAATAGCTCCTCCACTCCCGATTTGTCCCCAGAGTTGTGTAGGGGACTTTGCCACAACCCTTACATATTCTTCAGAAAAACATATAACAAACAATATATATGCTATATGAAAGATAGCAAAAATCAGATAGATGAAGCAGTATTTAAAGTCAGTGGCTGGCAAGTAACACTAAACAATGCCCAGGTGCTCGAAATCACATGAAAAGGACATCAAACTCCAGGGGTATTGCTAAGTCTGGAAGAGATCTGGGGGCACACGAATGTCGGGATGGACTAGACACGGGGCTAGCTAGCCTTTTGGTTGTAGACGCTGAGATTCTATCTGGGGCACAACCAAAAGACCAGTGCTATAGCCCACTAAGCCCCCCTTAGCAACGCCTCTGTCAAACACCCAAACCCAAGAAGCACTCAATAGAGCAACATGTATACCGCAGGGCTTATTAAAAGGCATGTGCATGAGCTGGTTATGTTTTTTTTGTTGCAATGTATTAATTCGAGTTTTGGCAAATAATGCAATCAAGGCAAGACATTATTAAGGCAGTTACCCAAAGTATGTGTTTGGTTAGGTTGTCAAACTCTAGGCCCTGATGGGTTTCGAGGATATTATGAACAGATGGGACGTGCACCAGAGAGAAAGTCAATTAAACTCTACAAGTTTTGGAAAAATTTAATTCATACACATCTTACGATTTACAAAGTTTCAGGTGCAATCAGGTGGTGCCCCCTGACCTGTTGGGGCTTCAACATCAACTAAGAAAAACACAATCCAGGCGTTACCGACTGCTTAACCCAGTCCTAGATTTTTTTTAGGTTTTTTTCTCTTACAGCAAAAAACTAGGACTGTGTTTACCAGTATTTGTGAATAAATTCTCATGGCTGAATAATTTTGGTACATGAATTTAATTTAACCAGACAGGGTTGTTGGACTAATGAGGGGTATCCTGAAAATCCGACATGGATCCGGCCTTCAAGGCTTAAAGTCGGACAACCCTGGCATGCACCCAGGGCCATTTTTTCCATGCCCACGCAAAATATGCAACAGTGAAAATGGCACCAGAAATCATAGTTATGAATATTGACAAAAGCATCCCAGAGGAAACTAGCCCTCTCCTCCATCACCGTCCCTTCAGCAAGAGTGTCTCATAAGTCGCGAGCGACAACGTGAGTTCAGAATACACCTTGTACAAATCTTGGGGTTTTATTTTTTAAACATCAAATTTATTAGCATTTTTAAACAACATAAAATCACCACATTAACACCACCTCAATAGTCCGCCCCCATCGCCCCCGTCCCCTAATACATGCACCACGGGAGTTCAGGTAGCTAAAATAGGTCCCAACAAAACAAAAATACTGACTGGCAAAATAAAACATGGGTCGACTGAAGGATAGTCTCCGCCAAAACTACGTACTGTGTCAGGCTCCCCCACTCAGATGACTCAAAAGGCTGACCATTCATTCCTGCTTGTCCACCAGGCCTGCACGAGGTCTCCTGCACCTCCTTGGACCCTCGAATCGACCACATTACACCTCCTCCCCAACGTACCCTGAATTACCTACCGCCTCCTCCCCCCACATGTTCCCCTAGCTCCAAGACCACCCATCCCACAAGCTAATGTTCGTCTACCCTCCTCTTCCCATTTTGTGATAAAGACCCCCATTCCTCATGAAAGGAGCCCAGGTAGTCATTCACAATAGAGTTTCTCCATTATCATTATATATAGTAATTTCTTCTCCCATTCCACTTTTGACGGAAGACTACTGCCGATCCATTTTGCAACGGCTATCCTACCTGCTCTTAACATTTCCTCCCACATCCTAGGAAGCCTATAAGTCTTCCTGGCTCTCGTAGACAGCACACCAATATCTGGAGGGGATCCAGCGAAAGGTGTTCCCCAGCAATGTCCTTGATCCAGTTTAAGACCTCATCCCAAAATATCTGCACCTTGGGGCATCTCCACCACATGTGTGCCAAGGAATCCAACTGACCACACCACCGTGGGCAAAAGGGCAAGACACAAGGAAACATTTTGGATAGCCTCTGGGGGTCACGATGCCAGCCTCTGAGTACCTTAAGTTGTGCTCCAAAGTGGATGTAAACAAGTTCCAATGGAACACAATCTTGTAAATTATATCCTAATCCTCGTAGAGAATTTCTTCATCGACCAGGTCCCCCCAAAATCTTTTAGATGTTTGCCTTTCTGTCAAATCATATGTGATCAGCACTTTATAAAGCCATGAAATGATAACCTTCCCGTCGTTGCTGTGTATAGGACTTTCTCGAAAGGTATGAGGTCCTGGGAAAGGTCAACCCGCCAATTCTCACCAGGGAGTATCCCTTTAAGCCTGATATAATCAAAGATGGAGATCAGAGCCTGCGGCAGCGCAGACTTCAGTTCTTCAAGTGTCAACAATCTACCTTGGTGGAACAATTGCCCTGTCCTCTCCAACCCCATATCAGACCATTGCTGGGAGTATCAGAAGTTCAACCGCATCAAGTCAATTGGGGGCCCCCAAACTGAGGCCATCGAAGACGGCCACGAAGACAGTTTGTCATTCGCTTTACTCTTTTTCTATACCAACCACAGTAGCCCTGGGCTCGGGTTCTCCCTCAATCTCGGGGAAACCTCCTTACACAGAACCCACAAAAGGTCCCTGACCTTCCTGGGGTGGGTCTCGAGATCTTCCAGGTAGGACCAGTACGTTTGAAGGTCCTCCCACATGTGCACCAGCATCACCCTAAATTTGAGGCCCCATAGTAGCCATGAAAGTCAGGGAGACCAAAGCCTCCGTACTCCCTCAGAAGCATCAGGGTTGCCTGCTGAAGCCTCTGCCTTTTAAACTGCCAAATAAATCTGGATACCAGCATATTCAGCTTGTTAAAATAACATGGTGGAAGGATCCTCGTGAGGGCCGTAAAAAGATATAATAAACAAGGCAACATGGCCATTTTTACCGATATCATGCAACCATACCCTGACAATACCACCGGATCCCACCTTTGGAAGTCTGACCGAATTCTCCCCAACATTGACTCAAAATTAGGTTCTTTCTTTTCTCATTTCTTAAATCCTCCCCTCTTCATCTAAAACCGAGATTCCATCCTGTAACGGTATGACACAGGATTTACCAGCATTCATTTTGAGGCCCGAGAAGGATTCGAACCTGGAAATCTTTGAGAGCAACTCTGGTAGCGAAGATCCTATGTCCATCACGTAGGCCAATATATTGTCAGCAAAGAGAGAACGTTTAAAATCAATTCCACCACAGCTGATCCCTTTTATATGTGGATTGGACCGGACAGAGATAGCCAATGGCTCAATTTCCAGAGCGTAGAGTAAGGGTGTTAAGGGGACACCCCTGCCTTGTCCCCTTCGATAAACCGAAGTAGCTGGTAAGCTTCCCCCTCACTTGTATATGTGCAGTAGGAGCTCTATACAGGGCTGTAGCGCATTTCTGAATATTGTCCCCAAACCCCATTTTTTGCCAGGACCGTCGTCATATAGAGCCATTCGACTATGTCAAAGGCCTTTTCCGAATCGATTGACACAAGGCTTGCCTCAACGCCTGCTGCTCTGGCCCTATAGATCAGATCTATGGTCTTCTGGATATTAAGTTAAGTGTAATCAGTGAACTGCGCCAATTAACAATAATACAATAACAATTGAGTTATATTTTTAGTTCCATTCCACAGCCTGACACGTGTTTCGAGCAAAGCTCTTTTTCAAAGGCTGTACATAGTTGCAAATATACAATCAATAGCATGTTCATTATTGTATACACATCATATCAATTGGGCAAACACCAAGGGGTTACGAAGGGAAAATGGCCAAAAATAAATGTGTATTACATGACAACAAAGTTAACATCATGACATTAAATGATAGTGAAACATTTTTCAAATTCATACAGTCAATTACCGTTTGATAAAAGGATCCATCCGGTTCCAAAACCAATAAAAGGGATGACAAAACAACATGGTAAGAAAATAAGTGTGTGCGGTGATCAAACAACCATAGATGAATTAATATACTGAATCAACTAAATTAATCAAAACTGGCTAGATATATTTACCGATGAACCTTGTCCAAGAAGAATCTGTACAACAAAAATTCACAAAGATTATCGATTGCCATAGCTGTTACGTCCATAGCCCAACCAAAATTCCACGACATTTAATATAAAAAGTAATTACCTTGATATTACTTGCAATTGCAATAACAATTAGAGGAATTCTGCAGTAATCCACGTACGAAAAGGAATTGTTGCCCGTAAGGATGCAATAATCAACCAATTCAGGATGAACCACGTATCCAATGTCAGTAGATGATTGAACAGTTAACAAGAGAGAAAAAAGGGGAAACAAGCCCGGAATTAGGTGAAAGCGCCTGATTGAGACACAGGGACCGTATCAAAAGGACATGCAGACCGCTTACCAGCCTTCCGGCAACAACAATATCCAAGGGAGAGCGCGCGCGCATGGTGCTGCTCGTGTAGTTAAGGAAGAAAACTAGATCGCGTAGACATCAACATGACAGAACATCCAGCGGTGGCCATATTGGGTGAGGGAGAGGACCGGCTGCAGTCAAGTGACATGCTCCTGAGCCATAATTAAACACTAGGATCCACCAATTAATTATAAGATTGAAGCGGTTATGTTAGTGCTTTTACATGCATAATTTAGGTGTTGATACGAAATAAAATTAAAATTAACGCACTGAAAGTAGTGAGTCCTGGTTATGTGCTCAACACACACACCTATTGGTGCTACTAAGCCTGAATTACCACTTGAGACTACAATTTAATTGAAAAAATGATCCGAATCATCTGGCACAATTATATATATTATTGTGGTGATAAGAAGAATAAATCTTAGCGGTCTAAAAAGATATGTCATCCTAGGTTGTGTAATCAACCGCACACACCCATTAATTCATCACGGGGCATACTCACAATCAGATTAGCTCCCTTTTCGATCAGAAAATAAAAATAAAAATAAATAGCATAAAGAGCATGGTAGTCAAGTGTAGCTACCTAAATGTCAATGGCACAAGTAACCAAACTTAAATAAGAAGTAAATCATAAGAAAACATGAAATTCATGATCGGAATTAAGTCCACAATTAACCAATCTATGTTTACAAATAAGTCTTGCTTCCAATTGTCTGAGTCTAAGTTCCATATTGCCACCTCTTTTTAAAGGACGTATTTGAGCCAACCCAATAAATTTTAAGTCCTTGAAGTCATCCAACTGGTGTAGAGTCTGCCAATGTAATGCCATGGATATTTAGCATCCTGTTTGTTCAAAGAGGCCAAATGCTCACAAATCCGAATTTTGAGTGGCCTGATGGTGCTCCCAACATAGAATAAGCCACAAACACATATGATGCAGTACACTACAAACTTAGTGTTACAATTAATAAATGAGTTAATTACATGCTTGCCTGTTGTGCCAAAATCAAGAGCCTCGGATTCCAATGTATGTGAACACATGTTGCAACTCCCACATTTGTGAAACCCATTCAAGCGCCCTTGATCTAACCATGTTTTGGCAGTGAGTGCTGGTGCCATAAAGGACGGACATAAAAGATTTTTAAGAGTAGGAGCTCTACTAAATACTATTGATGGGTTTGGTTCCAATAATTTGGTAAGATCCTTGTCAAGGTGTAGTAAGTGCCAATGACGTTTTAGTATAGCATACACCTCATTACTATCACTGTTGTATCGAGTAATCAATCTGATTTTATTAAAAGGCGTGTTAGCTGAATTTGTTCTAGTTTTGGGTTTAAGTAAATCAGCCCTCTTCACACTAGACACTTCACGTTCAATCTTAACGAGTAAATTTGGTTGGTATCTACGTTGTACAAATTGGTCATGTATAAACAGTTTTTCCGCATCAAAGTCAGCATTAAGGGAACAATTCCGTTTAGCTCTAATGTATTCACCTTTCGGAATATTGTTGATAACAGAACGTTTGTGAGAACTAGATGAGTGTAAAACTGCATTAACCGAGGTAGGTTTACGAAAAGTTTTAGTGATAAAACCCGTAGGAGACATCGAGATATACAAGTCAAGAAAATCCACAGAATCATTGGAATAATGATGTACAAATTGCAAACCCCAATTGTTAGCATTTAGAAAATTTACAAACTCACTTAGTTCCGCCACATTGCCAGTCCAAATCATAAAAACATCATCAATGTATCTTTTCCAAAGATATATCAGGTGTGAAAAAACTTTGTTCTGAATCACATATTGTTCTTCAAATTGGTGCATAAATATATTCGCCACAGAAGGAGCAAAGCTAGCTCCCATTGCAATCCCAATCAATTGTTGGTAATAAGCATCATTGAAAAGAAAAACATTATTTTGCAAAGCACAAAGAAGAAATTCTTTGATCATTTCAATATGAAGATGGTATGATGCTGATTTGTGTCAGAAAATGTAGGTAATGCTGGCAATTGCTTTATGGTGATCAATAGAAGTATATAGTGATTTAACATCAAGTGTGACCAATAATACTTCAGAAGTACAAGGCAATTGTGCAAGAATATCAAGAATATGCATAGTATCTCGTATGTATGTGGGTGTGGAGTGGACCAGTGGGGCAATACATTCATTAACATAAACTGATATAGGTTCCAAAATTCCACCCTGGCCACTGATAATGGGTCTACCTTCAGGTATCTTATCAAACGGCTTGTGAATCTTAGGCAGAAAATAGGCAGTTGGCATTGTAGGTTGATCAGAGAACAAAAAACATTTTCCAACATCTGTAATAATGCCTAGTTTACACCATTTGTCGATTAAAGAGTGAACTTTATTACGTATATGTGCGATAGGATTATTTTTCAAAATGGCATAACAACCTGGAGTGTTCAAATGGTCGAATGCCATAGAGATATAGTCTACTTTATCCATAATTACAACGTTTCCACCCTTATCCGCCTCCTTAATCACCAGCGAGTCATTAGATGCTAATTTATGAAGGGCGGAACGCTGTGCTACTGATAGATTGGAATATGTATGATGAGAACGAGAAGAACAACGATCAACCAATGTGTGGATATCATTAGTCACAACCCGATGAAAAGTATCTATGACATTATCATCTGAAAGAATAGGAGTAAATTTAGATTTGTTTGCAAATTCTTTAATTGTCAAATTACGATGCTGAATATCTAATTCTTTCATGGTATCAAGAAGATTAGACTCACTGTCCGACATTGACTCATCAATAGACATAAGTATGTATGTACTCATCATTGTTTGCAATGAAAGTTCTGATAGTTCGGCGACAGGTGTCATAGGGGAGTATTGTTTGACTTGTGTGGCAAAAAACTTCTTTAGCTTGAGCTTTCTGATAAATTTAAATAGATCGATCTGTACCTGCACACAGTCATTGATACAGGATGTAGCAAATGATAACCCTTTGTTTAACAGTGAGTGTTCTTCTGGAGAGAGCTGATATTGACTTAAATTATGAATTAAATTTATCTGAACTGATTCTGATCGGTTTGATTCTGCATCGATTTCTGATAAGAGGCTCTGGTTAGCCGTTGGCCTACTGGAGCGGCGTTAGCGCCACCTATGTTGGCCGCCCCTTGAGCCCCTTGGTTGGGACCGAGCGTTGCGATATTGGCAGCGGATGGTAAGCGGAACCTGACCTGTTTTCTGATAGCCTCTTGTCTGTTGCCCTTTTTAAATCTTCTCATCTGTTCCAAAAAAGGTGCCGGAGCCGAAATAAGTTGTTCAGGCAATTCAACAGAGTCAACATCCTCTTTATCCGGCACCTCATCATCAAGGGGTGCATTCCCTGAGGCATTTTTGTTCCCAGGTCGGTCTGAATCACTTTCTACATCAGAACTAACAGGGGATGAGGCAGCACTACTATTACGCGATCTAGACACTTCATCAAACTTGGGTTGATAAGTGTAGACCCGGTTATCTCGATAATCCCTATCGTCTCTAGAGAATTTTCTACATTTTCTCATTTTGACCTCATCCTGATGCCTTCTCAATACATTGTACATTGTTTTGAAATTTTTATCAATAGTTGCAGCAGGTGCATCAAACAATTGAATTTCTTGTTTAAGTTCATCAGTCTGTTTAACAATACGAGAATGGGCTCTTTCTGCATGTTCAATAAGTAATAATAGCATTTTATTAGAGCTATTGGTCAGGTTGGTTTCCCATTCCACTGCCAGATCATTATCCTGAGGATCTTCAAAGTCCGGAAAAATAAGTATACGGAGGCCTCTTGGTATTTTGCGTTCTTGAATATAATGCTTAAGCGTGGTCATCTCCCACAATTTATTGATTTCTCTGATACTCAACCTCTCAAGCTTAATGAATTTTGATCTGAGATCCTCAGTACTGTTAGGTAACCGCTTGAACGGGTTCAAAGTAGAACCACGAGGTGCAAATAATGCTTTAATATCCGCATCTCTAGTGAGGATATATTCTGCTGCTTCAGCCATTAGATAGAGAGAAGTACAGTGCAAAAGCTGCTGGGTTCAAGACCAGAAAGTTAGCAATAAAACAGTGTGGTCCAAAGGCCTATGTGAACAACCAGCGCTAATACTCAATATTAAGAATGTGAAAAAGGCAGCGTTCAACTTGAGATTTTGAAGGTGCCAGGACCAGGAACCCTCAGTGAGAGATAAGTTAAGTGTAATCAGTGAACTGCGCCAATTAACAATAATACAATAACAATTGAGTTATATTTTTAGTTCCATTCCACAGCCTGACACGTGTTTCGAGCAAAGCTCTTTTTCAAAGGCTGTACATAGTTGCAAATATACAATCAATAGCATGTTCATTATTGTGTACACATCATATCAATTGGGCAAACACCAAGGGGATACGAAGGGAAAATGGCCAAAAATAAATGTGTATTACATGACAACAAAGTTAACATCATGACATTAAATGATAGTGAAACATTTTTCAAATTCATACAGTCAATTACCGTTTGATAAAAGGATCCATCCGGTTCCAAAACCAATAAAAGGGATGACAAAACAACATGGTAAGAAAATAAGTGCGTGCGGTGATCAAACAACCATAGATGAATTAATATACCGAATCAACTAAATTAATCAAAACTGGCTAGATATATTTACCGATGAACCTTGTCCAAGAAGAATCTGTACAACAAAAATTCACAAAGATTATCGATTGCCATAGCTGTTACGTCCATAGCCCAACCAAAATTCCACAACATTTAATATAAAAAGTAATTACCTTGATATTACTTGCAATTGCAATAATAATTAGAGGAATTCTGCAATAATCCACGTACGAAAGGGAATTGTTGCCCATAAGGATGCAATAATCAACCAATTCAGGATGAACCACGTATCCAATGTCAGTAGATGATTGAACAGTTAACAAGAGAGAAAAAAGTGGAAACAAGCTCGGAATTAGGTGAAAGCGCCTGATTGAGACACAGGGACCATATCAAAAGGACATGCAGACCGCTTACCAGCCTTCCGGCAACAACAGTATCCAAGGGAGAGCACGCGCGCATGGTGCTGCTCGTGTAGTTAAGGAAGAAAACTAGATCGCGTAGACATCAACATGACAGAACATCCAGCGGCAGCCATATTGGGTGAGGGAGAGGACCGGCTGCAGTCAAGTGACATGCTCCTGAGCCATAATTAAACACTAGGATCCACCAATTAATTATAAGATTGAAGCGGTTATGTTAGTGCTTTTACATGCATAATTTAGGTGTTGATACGAAATAAAATTAAAATTAACGCACTGAAAGTAGTTAGTCCTGGTTATGTGCTCAACACACACACCTACTGGTGCTACTAAGCCTGAATTACCACTTGAGACTACAATTTAATTGAAAAAATGATCCGAATCATCTGGCGCAATTATATATATTATTGTGGTGATAAGAAGAATAAATCTTAGCGGTCTAAAAAGATATGTCATCCTAGGTTGTGTAATAGTCTCTTCTGGATATTATCAGAGCCCTGCCAACTCCTTATAAATCCCACCTTGTCCCCTTGAACCAGGGCAGGCAGAACGCCTCAATCCAGTTAGCCAATATTTTGGCCAAGACCTTAACATTGACATTAAGTAACGGGATCGGCCTGTATGAAGAGCAGCAGTGATGGATCCTTGCCCTCTTTCAGGAGCAAGAAAAAAGGAAGAACTTAGGCTACCCCACCTGTATCACACTGGCCGGTTATGGACCCAGCACACGTTTTTCACAGATCTTTGTTGGTTAGTCTGTACATATGAGAACACCCAGAATTTATGCGATACAATTTACATTTATTTGAACATTATGGTTTAAAATATAGCTCACACAGCTATTGACAAAGACCTTTTGTTTTGCCTGAAAAAACTGTGATCAATTCAGTCTAACAGGCTTAATAATCAACCACATACATTGGTTCTTTACATTTACTGTTTTGTAGTGTGGGTTACTTAGAGGTGTGACTTAGAATGTGGTTCGGTTGACTTCACATCTGTCTAGTCGACACAACACTGGTGTTTCTGACGCTCAGTTGCTGATGGTGTTGCTGGTGCCGTCTTCAGGACAAATTTGGTGGACTTGAGCTGTCACTTGATTGGGACATCTAAAAGGTAAGCGGATACAATTTACAATAAGAGAAGGGTGTATCTCTACAGGAAAAATATCCTGTAACGGTGTGCTGGACAATAGTCCTACCTGTGCCTTGGGAGTTTGCTGTGACAGGTAAGCGTTAGCACTGGTTAGAGTACTTTGCTCGTGGTGCCTTCAGTGCGCTGGATGTGTAGAATCCTGTCCATCTAGGATGTATCAGTCAGCTCAATGGCTGTAAAGAAGATAGATAAATATCTCATGAGAAAGCGCTACAATGCGCTTGTGTGTCACCTGTATCAAAAAGCTGCGCGGCTGTGATGGTGACTTGCACTATGAATGTGCCACTTTTTTACAAAACTCGTGTTTCATGCATGGGCATCGTGTCTACTGCGTGTCTCCCCCGCAGGTGTTTAAGTAAGCTTTATACATATTGGAATCTATCTAGGTGCTTCCCGTCGGGGAACCTGTGTTGGCTAAACAACAAGTGCTCTCTCGAGCCGTGAGGGGTCTGAAATTCTAGGCAGGCGGTAGACCGCTCTAAAATGGCTGTACTTACTTGTCTCGGCAGCTCGTAACTGCAGCTTGCTGAGTCGTTAGCGGCGTCTGCTGTTACGCTCATGCGTGTGGGCTATATCAGCTCACGTCACTTGTGTGTGTGTGTGTCCCGCATACAGGCGCGCATGCGCGAGTGAACAGTGTGCTGCCTAGCTCTCCTCGGGGAGTAGTGTCTCGACGCGTGTAGCGTGTAGGCAGTTCTATTTGAATAATAGCAAATATATACACACTATGTGGCACCACCCTAGGCTTTTAGCTTCACTTTAAACCCATAGTTGGTAGTTTTAAAAATTATAGCAATCATAAGCACGGTGGAACTGCATAAATTAAGGAAGAAAGGCAGGTTAGCTTCAGGACATAGGCAGTACACGTTCATGAGACTCAAATAGTAATACTGTGTGAGGATCCCCCCACCTGGGCAACCTGTGATGGACAAGTTAGGGAGTACCTTATCTTGTCTTTTACAGCCCAGTCCAAAAATGTTTAGTAATGCTCTTCTGTTTTTTTTATAGATTCTACCACCCCAATGTACCTGAGATGTCACAGGAGAACAGGATCCAAGATGATTTGGGGACCCTTTGATGACTCCTGAGGCTGGAAGACGCTCTTCCTTGTTACAGTATCTTTGGTGCTTTGCCAGGCGAAGTGGCAGGGTTTCTTGGCTTCACTTAATGGGAACCCTGAAGGATGGACCCCATTTGCAAGAAAGAGTCCCTGGGATGCCGAGGCCAATAGAAAAAGAGGAATCAGGGGCTTTCGAAAAGGCAGCAGTTTCGGTATTCATGATTGTCTCCTTTGGATGGTTGTTACTCAGGCTGTGGAAGTCCTAGGATGATGAAACTTGCTGTGGAATCCGAAAAGGCCTGGCTGAAGAAGATGAGAACCATGGGGACCTTGGATGGCTGCAGAGGCAGAAGTAGGTGTTGGGTTTCAGGATTTTGTGTTTCATCATCTTTTGGATCTTCGGCGCTGCAGCTGCGGCACAGACCTCTGGATGGCTTCTGGCGACCTTGACTGGACCACTGTACTGGACTACGGACCCTCAGCAAGGCTGGACCCTTGGGATGTCTTCTTTGGATTTGGTGGTGGATAACCTACTGGCAGACCTTCCTCTGCGCACAGTGAACTGGAATTTGCTTTAGTGGGAAAAAGTGGTTGGATATAGTGTCAGGATGTCTCTTGAAGGATTCTTTCATCAGGTGAAAGTTTCACAGCTCCAGGTGTCAAGCAGCACTATGCCAGGGTAACCCCTCTTCTGGGAGGTAGACAGCAATCTGGCTTCCAGCAGTCACAAGCACTCCTCTGGACCCTAGGTGACACAACTGGACTTCTTCAACTCAAGATGTCCAAGTATTTCTCTTCTGGACGCACAAAAACCACTTCCCCAGACAGCAGTCACACGGGACTGGCTTCCAGGGTACCTCTGATGAAGAGTAGCAGGTGCACAATAGTCCCTCGTAACTCGGGAAGAGGTCTTCTATCCAGGTCCTCTCTTGGATCAGTCCTTGGAAGAACACAGCAGCTTTCAGATTACGTGAAGAAAATGCAGCATCAGACTTCTTTCTCCAGCTTCAGCTCCAACAAATTGGCGAGTGGGAGGACCCCTGTTATACACATTTGGGCCTCATTCAGCTATCCTGAGCCAGGCTCACCAGCCAATCATTCATGAGTGCATACATGCAGTCAGGCAGCCAATCAGGCTCACGGGCATTCAGGCCATTCACTCCATCCAGACACCCATAACCCAGAATGAGGGTTGGAGTAAGCACCCAGCCTTTCAGCACTCCACACTGCATACAGACAGGGCTTTCTCAGGCATTGTATCATACAACCAATAAAAGACAACCACAACACAGAATGTGAGTTGACTTCATGACTCCATTCATACAGGTCCCACCACAAGGGTGTGCCCACAATACACAGCCCCTGGGAAGGCTCCAGTCAGTCTGACAGGAGGCAGCCCTAGAACCATAAATGGTATTTCCACCCCACAGCCAGTCAGGGGGCAAGGACAGAGTAAGGGCTTCCCAGGACTTTGGGAAGTAAGGTAAAAGGTAATAGAAACCAAGAGGCCACGGTGGCCATCTTGCCTTCCTTCAGGAATCCATTGATTCCAATGGCAGGGCCTGGGTGTCCCAAAAATGGAGGACACTCAGAGCAACTGTCAAATCAGCATGTAGCTGCCACCAGCCCATATTCTGCTCTGTGGGTAACACACAGGTGCCCGGAAACACATGCAAGGGGTACAAGGGTGTACCCCCACCTATGAGTGCAATAAGGGTACCCCATGGGTGTTGTTCACCAATAGGAAAATATGAAGAGCTGCACTGCCAGAGGTCCAGGCTGGACCTCAGTGGCAGAGAACATACAGAAAACACATACAGAGAAGTGGTAGGCAAGGACTAGGAGACCCTGTCCCTCCATAAGGCAATTCCAGCACCACATTATTAGACATAACGAATAGGTGTAACATTAGTTTAGGGACATCGGTTTGGCAGTGCTTCTGCTCTCAAAGAATACTCGTGTCATATTTTCTTTCTTTCATATCTTATTTCCTTCTTTCTCAGCGATGCTGCTCATCCCTCCCCAACCCCCGACTGAGACCTATCTCAGGGACTGGCATGGATTGTTCCCCCTCTGCACCTTGTTTGGGCTGAAGCTGATCAAGAGAATGAGGCGTCTAATCTGTGGACATCAGCCGTGGAGAAGCCTGAGACGAGACTGCAACAAGCAGAAATGTTGTTCAGTAGATAAACACAAAGGGATAGATTTTCAAACTTTTTGCACAAGTGAGGAGATGCGCTAGCGGCCAAAAAGGCCCAATTCTCAAAAGGCACCTGACTGGCGCTCATTCATATTTCCCATTCCCCGCCTTTGTGCAAATAAGGGTGCGTTTCTGCATATTTAAAAGCGCATGCCAAATTCACAAACGCAATGTGCTTTTAAAATGCGCAGAAATGAGGGTCTTCCCCCTGTGACTGTTCGGAAGAGGGGGCGGCGTAACTGACCATGTCATGATTTGCTTTTTAAATGTGACGATGGTGGCCGCACCCACAGCTGTCACACTAGCCTTTGCATCCCCCAAACAGGGATGGAAATGCTTGTTTGTTCAGTCATTTCACCGAGGCGGGCCTTTTAACAGGAGGAGATATCTAGCTAACTGGTCTGCACCCCTGGGGAAAGGAGTTCAAATGTCTCCCAATTGTATATCCCGAGATGCCACCAAAGCTAGTTGTAAGTTCCATATCATGAGAGATCTCTAACAGGAAGTGGCAATGACAGCATGATGTTATCAGCTTATGATAACAGCTTACTAACAGAGTCGCCTAAGAGGATGCCTTCAATAAGCGTGCTGTGCCTGGTTCGATATGCTGGGGGCTCTGAAACACTGGGAAATAGAAGGGGGGAATTGATATCCCTGTGTGGGCCCCCTCCTCAAAGAATAAGATGCTAAACTGGCACCCACCAGTCTAGATATTTGCAGTTAAACCTTTGTAAAAATTGGCAGTCTTTTTTTTTTAAATGTCAAAGCCAAATTCCTTCTGGGTACACACCAGGAAAGCCAATGCAACCCTGTCAAAGTAATTCTTCTGCACCCCTTATCTTCTCACCATAAGGGCTTGAATCGTAGCATCATAGGTGCCGTGATTTTAGAGCATGTACATGTTATTGGACACTTTTACTCCCATATTCTTTGTTATTCAGCTCTTTCCCTCATATGTGCCACTAACTCCTCGACTTTGTCCAGGCCATAGCATAGCTTGCACTCCTAACAGAGCCAACATTTCAGGGCTTCTAAACTCCAACTTCTAAAGTTCTGGGGTCCTGTCCCCTCCATCCGTGTAGATGGCTCCCCCATTCATATGGTTCACAGATGTCTAGTTGGGCAGCATCCGGTCTACCTAAAAGAACAAATCACACATTATGTACCAAGGTGACCATTAAGATCAGGGGCATTGGGAGAGATTATATGTCCCTCCGCCAAACAGTTAGATGACCTGGGCCGGGCATTCCCAGTGAAAGTGGCTCAGAAATGGAACAGCCTACGAATGCAACTCAGACAAGAAAAGAACTACCCAACGTTTACCCAACGTTTAGGAAAGCCCTAAAAACAAACCTGTTTAGGTGAAGGAAATTGACCTACAGGATATGCACCATGATTTAGGTAGACAATGATGTCCTGTCAGAGTCTGTATGTGTGCGCCCTGAGGCCTGCAGCCATTCGGCGCAATAAAAATAAATAAATAAAATAAAAAAATCATACGGCTACAGAGCTAGGAATAGAGGCGAGACTATTAACAACTGAATGATGGAGGACTTACTGAATGTTAGCAGAGCCCAGAACAGTCTTGCGCAATCTCAGATGCTGCGGAATAAGAGGATCGTGCAAATACTTGTATTGCATATGAACTGCAGGAAGACATACTAACCCAGGAACCAATGCAGAATACTAATTCATGGGCCATATACCAAACCAGATCATGTTAAAAGGTTTCTAATAAGTAACCTTCTTTTAAAGCATTACCTTAACTCTTGGTGTTGCTTGGAGTATTAGGCATAGATTTAACTCTAATTGTAGCTTAACACCATGCGTGCGTTACAGCCAGGAAAATAGCCATCAGGTGTAGCACCAGGTAAACCCAAGGATAGCAAAACCATTCTCAAAACCCATCTTGGAATAAGCAAGGAATGGGAAACTTGGGAAGGGATCCAGGCAACAAGATGGGTTCAGCCAAACTGATCTGTAGAGCTAAGTTGCAAGAATACGATTTTTGGGGGAAACCAAAAGATGAAAGAGGCCTAACGTGGAGTGTAGACCTCTTGTATGAGTTAACAAGTTACCACACCTGGGCTCAGCTTGAAAGTGAAACATGCTGTTTCCTTTACAGGCCCTGGGTGCATGTCAATGGGATAGAAGGATTCCATCCTGGGTATTAAATCGAGGGGTGTCATGGTTACAGGTCACTGGAGATTAACCGGTCCAGAGTTGGGTATTAAAGCTAGAGAGACCACTAAACTGGAGGTCACAAGTGAATAGCTGATGTGAACCCTGGTACTTGAATTTAGAGGAATTCTGCAGCCCAGGTCACTAGGGATGGCCAGATCAAAACCCTGTTGTAATGGTTAAGGGGGAGAACTGAGGTACATGTTACTAGACCCAGGCTGACCAAGGCCTATTTATGAATGATTGAGGGAGCTAATGAGCACCAGGCTAGCTACATGTGACTGGCACAGGCTGTACCACTCCTGGTTGTTTTAGTCAGTGGTAGTACCAAGCCGCTGGTCCCTGTGGGCAAACCTGATTCCCAATTAGAGACTTTTCTTTTGTTTTACAATTTTGCACTTTTGGTGGGACATTGTTTTTCTAGGTTACATTTTTAACAGAAGGAACATTGGTGAACATCTGAATGGACTACAAACTCTGAGCAGCCTCTGTTTAGGCTGGTGGTTTAAGAGGGGTTGGTAAAGCATGCTTAATGTGGCACATGAATTGGAATCTGGTTGCTCTCGCTAAGATGGCGGCAGAATCTATCTCTGAAGGTACAGAAATCTTCTTCCAGTTCTCCTCTTCCCACGTGCTACACCTGTGGTACATTCGGCGAGATACCGGAGATACCGAAATCCAATCCTGGCTCTTATTCATTGGATTCCGGCATAAGAGAATGCCCACTCTAAATATGTTCTTCCATGTTTTCCTATTAACCCCTTTCTCTCTTTGTGTGATTCCTACACAGGCGGCAAGTGTACGTTCTGTCCTGAGGGGTGGCTCGTATTTGGCTCCCGCTGCTACTTCTACTCCACAACCGAGCAAAGCTGGGAATTGAGCGAACGCAGCTGCCGGGCCCTGGACGCACACTTAGCCGTCATTCACAGTCGCGAGGAGATGGTAAGAAACCCTTCACATCCTCTCTAAATGTGGATTACAAGCGAATTATACTCTGGCCCTTAACTCTAGGAGGGCGTCAGTGAAACTGCAATATTCATTATTTGTAATGCGTACCTTACGGCCATGGATTCCTCATCTATTGTAATAGCTCCTGGTGCAGACTGGATCTTGAAATCTTACAACAGCCACTAGCTACAATCCAATTTGTTTTGGTGATGGGGCTTTACTGGTGCCGGAACTACCTCCTGACCCCTCTTTCTTTTTTCCACACAATAGCAAAGCCACTCTGCGAAGGCCGCATATTTTTGCGCTTTCACCAGGTTTTCCTCCCCCTGCTGCCTCCAAAGGCTATCATGGCTTAAGCTTTGCAGGGAAGGGCAAATGTCGGCTGCAGATTACAGGCGCTGTGTGTGGTTCCTGTGCCTGGACTGAGACACAGACGCCACTGCTAGATTGTGCAACCCAAGGCCTCCTGGCAGTACATCACAAAGGTATTCATACCACAGAACAAACCTGCTACGAGAAGCCAGTCTCAAACCTCCTGCCATCAGCACGGGTCCACCCTAAAATGTCTTCTCTCCATATCTGCCCGACCCACACCACGCAAGGCCTGACATCCAGCATCTGCAGCTTTGGAGACAGAAAAAGGGAAGAAGATGGAAAGATCCACTGCAAACAGTGAGTCATCCCTCCTCAAGGAACTGGACCTCCTCCGGATCATGGAATCAACACTGCAGGACACTGTCAGCCGCATGCCTCAGGTCCTTTCTTCCTGCTGTGGAAGCCGATTCCTTGAAAATGATCAAAGTCTTAAGAACCCATTCATCTTGAGGGCACCCCCTTTACCCAATGTCTTGATGTCCAGTATAAGAATGTGCTGCCTTATCTAGCAACAGATAGAGAATCAAAAAAGATGGGCTCATTTGGGATCTAAGGCTTTAGTTCTAGAAGCATTGGGCCGCGGGCTGCCGGTGCTGCCTGCATATACATCCACAAAGTGAGATATTGCCAAGGAAGCCACACAGAATATGCAGGAAGATGTTTAGAAGCTCTTCCTGGGAATAGCACACAATATTAATGAGAAAGAAATCCTCAAGACATTCCTGCAGATCATTGACTATCATGCAATGCGAATACGCGATGGAGGCATCATGCATATTTCTGATAAGAGATGTGAGGCAGAGAGGAGTTTCTGCAGTAGATGCTGGGGACTCTGGTTCTAGTTTTGGGGAGATCACAAGGACCAGCTGCCTGTGCCTGCCTGTCCACCATGACCTGTAAAGGTGGACATAGAAATCCAGTCTAATTCGTGTGTAGCCGTTTTGCCTGCCTGCAACAAATGCAACCTCACTGACGGGGGAGTGGGAGGGTTGAGGCACACCTGGCTGGACCTCTCATCATTGCTTATTGATATGAGAAGAAAGGGATATAGTTCAGTCTCCTAGAGCTAAGTTGCATCAGGTTTAACATTCCTCTGTTCATCAGAGGAAGAGGTTTGCAGCCTCAATATAAGGACTTCTGGGCGTTCACTCTCTCCATGCATGAAGTCCCTGTAAACCTGGTTCTGTGCACTGCATACCAGGCCTTCCATCTCAGTACCAAATCTGCAGGGAGGAGTCAACTTCCCACAGATGTGGGCCGCATCAGGAGATGACATGGGTCCCCCACGCTTAGTCTGCTTGCCTCCAGCTGGCACAAATGATGCTGTGATTTACTCAGCAGACTTCCTCCTCTTGGATGGTCTGTTGAATGCACTGTTTCTGGGCTGACAGATTCATCTTGTGCGTGCCTTTTGTGACGATTCACCAGGTATTGTCACTGTTCCCCCGGGGGCAGCCCTTAGCCAGGAGGCCAGGGATGTGGGGCCGCTACCCAATAGTCCCCCTAGGGGTGGTTTAATGCGGGAGGACCTCTTGGGGAGGGATTCCCCTTCTGGGGACAAGGATGATCACCTAGGGTATAGCCCATTGAACAGCCTCACACCCCAACCTTCCCTAACCTCCCCTTTCATTCCAAGCCACTTTCTTGAGAGTATACCAATGTTTTACTGTAGTACTTGGGATACAGAAGGTACTAGAACGAAGAAGAGCATAGAAAACCTTAACATTACTGACTGTGCTGGTACTGGTAGGAGGTGGCCCCAAGGAGGCATGAAGATCAAAGTGTCAAATGAAACACAAGACTTTGACACACCACCAGGGCGGAACTGGCAACAATGTATAAGAGATGATCTACTAAAGGACTTGCCAAGCCCGGGAGAGGAAACAGGTGTGGAAACCATCCAGAGCGGGAGCGTCAAATCCTGTCAGCAGACTGGGGATCCCAAAGAGCGTACGACGCTGGCGAATCGCTGAGGGAGTTCTCCGTAGAGCGGACCCCAACACAAGTGAACCGAGCATCAGAGGAGAATTTCCTCACCACAGGGGCAGCAATAAGCCCACTGACCACCAGACAAGGGTCTGGGACCCCAACCCAAGTGATTTGAGCATCCAAGGAAACCTTTCTCTTTGCAGTGTCAAGGAGCAGTCCATTGAAACTCAGAGGAGGATTTGGGACTTTGCTAATACTGTGAGAGAGTGGCAAAATGAACATCAAGTTGAAAGATACAGAAAAGAGCTCTCAAACACCAGGATAAGGGAGTCATTCTTTTGGTGAAGAAACTGAAGCCCTTTGAATATACCTAAGAGATGCCAGGAGTAGGGAGTCAGTCCCCCTGGCTTTGTTGTGAACTATATTGGAGTGTGCGTACCAATACCAGGAGGGGGAGTCATTTTCTTGGTCCAGAAGGTTGAGTTGTATAAAGGTTTTGATTGGAGCCGCATGTCAGGGGAAGGGAGTCATTCCCCCTGGCATCCTTTTTGCAAGAGAACATTTATTAAGACACTACCAGAATGCTGGAGAAGGAAGACATTCTCCTGGAGAAGGAACTTTCTGTTGGATTATTCTTTAATTGTACTGTAAGGGATAGAAGTAGGTTGCAACACAGGACGGTGGAGTTTGATTTCGACAGACATTCTGACAGATCCTTTAGCATTAGTTTGAGGCAGGGAAACCCCTCATGGGAGATGGGGATAGTGAGGTTTTCTTTTACTATAACAAATGTTTTTAGCAAACAATATGCCACCTTTGGGTCATCTCCCTTCATCGACACCCTTGCACTTTCCCCCAGGTCTTCTGATTCTTCTTCTCTTGCAACATCTTTAACGATGGAAGAAGACCATGATCCCTAAGAACCCTGGTTGAGCAGGAAAGATAAGCTGCAATCTCCATCCTAGGGATATAGCTCTCTACCTGCTTCTTGGCAACACAAATTCCTTTCAGCAAGTTCTCCTCCCGAATGCCAATATATTCAAAGCCTCTAGTGATGGGTCCCTGTCCTGGGTTAGCATCAACACCTTTAGCACACTCTTTCTAGCAAGCATTTCTTCCTCCTTGCCTCAGGTTTTTGGCAGGCCGTAATATTACACACCCTCCAGCCAGGGGCTTCCCACTTGTTGGTTTACTTCTTGGTATGCGTTCAGGCTTTGTCCAAATCTTCTGGCAGCCACAGGCAAACAGACACAGAATGGGCTTTCGCAGTGAACTCTTTCTCAGTTGGCATCTCTGTCTCATTTCCCCTACTCCAATTTTTACCCAGGAGTCTTTTATAGTACCCCTGATTAATTTTATTATTCCATTATGAGTCAAATTGGCCATTCCCCAGTTCCTCTCATTTTTGAAAACATGATTTTTTATTCCCTCTTTTTACTTGCTTCTTCTCAGTTGTTGCCTGTCTTGTGCACTGCAAAGGCACCCACTGAGGACACTGGGCATGGCTTCAGACCTTTAACCATGCCAAGCCGCCAGTGGTGGCCAACTGTAATGGCATGTGAACATGCCCAGTGTCCCCAGTGTCCCCTGGCTTTTCACCACAGGCACCCGCTGTGGCCACTGGGCGTGTGTGGCCATAGCGGTTGTTCACTTTGTCTGTCCTTCGACCATGCTCTGGTCAACCCCAAGCCTGATAAAGTAGGCGCTGGCTGCAAATCCACAATTGGCGGAAAGTGACTACTGGTCCTGGCGAGCTGGCCACTTTAGGAGGCATGGCGGGGCCAACACCATCCTAACAGAACATTTGGCCACTGCCTTACACTGCTCATGATGACACATATAGCAGCACAATTGACATGCACGTAACCACAGTTCCAACGAGACAAATACAGCGAAGGAATAACAGTAGTACCCCATCCTGCATAGGGCTACTTAAATTAATTTGAGGGCAAGCACTACATAAATCCCAAATGAAGTATAAAGATTATTTTAAAGCTCTGATTTTCCGTGCCAAGCAATACAACAAGAGACATCATGAGCAGTGTGTGCCAGTGACACTCGCACCGCACTGACTGTCAGACTGACTCTGTTCAACCGCGCCCCGGGGGTCAATTTTATGATTTCCCTAACCAGTCTGTGCCTAAAACCTTTTCAAAAGATGAGGAATCTGCTGGAGGGATATGGTATCCATCAGAAAGCAAATCACTAGCAGGCAGTGCCTTGCTCTTCTAGAACACTGCAATCCTCTGAGCCATGTGGTTGGATGTGTGCATTGGCTAAGAAGTGTTAAGTCGCCCCAAAACTCCAAAAGGCCCATTATTTTTGCTAGTGAGTTCTTGCTGTTCACTGTACATTGTGAGGAGGGCATGAAGAAGCTCTTGCGGCCAGCCAAGAGGAGAGCTTCATCTCTCCAGACACTGGAAGAGCTCTGAAGAGCCGCCATGCTTTCCATCACCCGATGCCACCATTGGCCACGCACTGGCCTCTCACTTCATCTCTAAAACTCAGGACATCCTGTCCTCGCTCTCCTCCTTTCACCTCCCTCCCTCCCTTCCCGGCTCTTCCTCTGGCCCTTCTGCAGTCACCCCTCCTCCCTCCTTCTCTGCCTTTCCACCTTTCTCTGCTGACAAGTTTTTCAGACAAGTCCGATCAATGAAAGTCTCGTCTAAACAGGTTCACCCCTGTTCCTCCAAAACTATCAAGGACCACATCGACTCCCTGGCTCCTGCCCTGGCTGACTTTTTCAACCACTCCTTCGCCTCTGGAGTATTCCCTTCCCCCCTCAAGCACTCCCTTGTGCACCCTCTTCTCAAGAAACCCTCCTCCGACCCCTCCTGCCCGGCTAACTATCGCCCTATCTCCATCACTCCCTTCCTGGGCAAGCTCCTGGAGAAACTGGCCATCTCCCAGCTTAACCTCCATGCTGAATCTGTTGGTAGTCTTCATGACCATCAATCTGGCTTCAG
The DNA here is from genome assembly GCF_040938575.1 of Ambystoma mexicanum. Classification (NCBI taxonomy): domain Eukaryota; kingdom Metazoa; phylum Chordata; class Amphibia; order Caudata; family Ambystomatidae; genus Ambystoma; species Ambystoma mexicanum. The sequence continues at coordinate 190,822,494 of NC_090925.1, read as the reverse complement.
AGCTGCCAGAAGCACGGAAACTGCTCTCCTGAACATCCGTGAAGACCTGCTCTTAAACCTCGATTCCAACACTCCGTGTGTTCTCATTCTGCTCGATCTCTCCTCTGCCTTTGACACTGTCAACCATGCCATCCTGCTCAACCGTCTCCGGGAAAACCTGGGTATCACTGGTCAGGCTCTGGCGTGGCTGACCTCTTTCCTTTCAAATTGACCCTCCCAGGTCCAACTGGGGTCCTTCCTCTCCGACATCTTTTTCTCCACCTGTGGTGTCCCCCAGGGATCTAATCTCTCTCCCTGGCTGTTCAACCAGTATCTGGCACTCCTTGCCCACTGCATCGCCGCTCTCTGCCCTAATTTCCAGTGCTATGCGGACAATACCCAGCTCATTTTCAGCCTACCCTCAGCCTCCCCCTCTCCTTCCCTCATCTCTGACTGTCTGTCTGCTATCCAAGAATGGTGTGCCGCCAATGACCTCTGCCTTAATGCCAGTAAGACTGAGATTCTACTCATCGGTACTCCCACTCCCTCCTTCCCTGCAGCTCTCTGGCCTGCCACCCTTGGCCCCCTCCCTGCTCCTACCTGCAAGGCAAAAAACCTTGGGGTCATCTTCGACTCCACACTCTCCTTCTCTCCTCATATTTCTGACGTCGCCAAGAGGTCACACTACCAGCTGCACATCCTCAGAGGTATTCTTCCCTTCCTCTCCTTCCCCCAGAAGCTCACTGTCTCCCAAGCCCTGGTTCTCTCGAAGCTGGACTACTGTAACAGCCTTTATCTTAATCTGCCTGCCTCCACTCTCCGCCCTCTGGAACTCATCCAGAACAGAACTGCGAGACTTGTCCTTGGCCTCAAGCCCAGGGACCGTATCTCTCCAGGACTGAAATCTCTACACTGGCTCCCAGTGGCTGCGAGGATAAAGTTCAAAACCCTCTGCATTGTCCACAAGGCCTTCTGGGGCCTGGGTCCTAAATACCTTCAACTCTCTCTTCCCAAATATCTTCCTTCCCGAGCCCTTCGCTCATCCGCCTCCAATTCCCTCAGGGTTAGCCGCTTCTCGAAGCAACGAGCTGGGGGTAGATCTCTCTCCGCGGCAGGGGCCTCCCTCTGGAACAGCCTTCCTGCCTCCCTGAAACTTGAGGAGAACCATCTCCGGTTCCGGAAGCACCTCAAAACCTTCCTCTTTGCTTCTGCTTTCTCTCTCCCTCTCCCCTGCTGAACAGCTAATTAATTCTTCACTGAAACTGCACTTATCCTGCAACTGAACCACTCTAAACGGCCTCGGTCCTGGGCCCAGCCACTCTCCTCTTGCACTGATGCCCTGGAACCCCTTTGCACTGCGGGACTGTCTCTGTTTCCCTACAGCCCCCCCCCCCTTCCCCAGCACTTGCTCTGCACTTACCTCGCACTTGCCACCAGCTGGCCCTATTTATTTATTTATTACTTTACGCCACTTACCTTGTACTGCACTTCCCCCCTCCCCTTCCCCTTGCACTTTTCCCCCTCCCCCACCCCTGCACTTGCGCGATCTGAATGACACCTGGCCTAGTAGGATCGTTGTCTGTCTCCCCTTGTCCCTCCCCTCCCTGCCTCGTCGCGCCTTGAAACACCTGTGTATAGGCGCGTTACAAATACCATATCATATCATCATATCATATCATATCATTGTCTGTGGGTGCAGTGCATGCTTCCTTTTCAGTGCTTGCCTTTCACTCATTCCCCCGCAGAGGTTCGTGGCAGAGCATATAAACACAACCATCTGGATTGGCTTGTCGGACAGGGACATTGAGAATGATTGGCGCTGGGTGGATGGAACGCCCTACGCGGCATCACCAAAGTAAGTGAACAAACCTGCAATCAGTCGTCTTAATATTGTTGACGGTCTCTCTCTGATGGGCCCTGTATCTGCTGGATGCTGTTCCTCTTACATGCAATATGTTTACGCTACACTGGGCTCAGTCCTCCTCCAAGGCGTTTGCTGCATTCCCGTCAGTTGGTATGACCCATTCAGAGAGCCTCAATTTCTCTGTTCTGGTGCTCTGTTTCCCCTCCATCCATTGCATGGACTTGCTGGCTGTTAGACTATAGGGTGAGTGCAAATCCCTAAATAGGACTCATTTAGGCTGTTGCAGTCCTAAATTGTTCTACCATTAATGTGTATTTTGTTTGCTTGCTTTTCATTCGCTTCAGTGAGGAGGTTGTCAACCAGAGGAGTGGTATAAATGTTTTCCCCGAAAATGCACGAGCGGCTGAGCATAGAGAGGGAGCCCAAACCAGCCAAGGGAGGTTTGTGGCGGGTTCTTCCCCCGATACATTTTATTTAAGGTTAAAATGATGCATTTTATAGGATACTAGAAGCCACACAGCTTGCATTATGTTTTGTAGGGTAACACATGAAAACATCCAATAGATGTAATTCACCAAAGGTGCGCCGGGCATTTTACAACTCATTTTCATGATGCCTTTGCCTGCAATATATAGCAGTATAAAAAATATTTTAATACTGGTTGTGTCCATACTTGTTAATGCAGGCTACGCCAATACATGCCAGTATTACCATCTAAGAGCAAACTCCTGCAGGCTTTATCAGTAAAAAAGGCCATGCTGCAGTTAGAAAATATATTCAGACTAGCTGTACCAATGTAGGCCAGTCTAGCCACGCAATAACAACACTCATCATGTTTGCTTTGCCTTTAATACACAGTAAATCATGCCATGCCACAATGGCTGCAGCAACATATCGCAGCCTAGTGACACAATAACACTTATCACTTTTACTTTATCTTTGATGCAAACAGTTCTCTTTTTTGCCCAATTCCAAGGTTTATCTGCACATTTATAAATAACTATTTCTCAAACCTTTGTTTTTAGCGTATTTAAAGCTTTAAAATACAAAAGAGAAATCCAGATAACATCTTTTTAAGATCACATCAGTTAGACTGCTAGTACTTTAATACTTCCCTTGATGATGGAAACAATGAAGCTAGAATCATCGCCGTTTAGCATAATACGCTTCTATAAAAATTAGTTTTTAAAAAACGGTCATGTTGGGTCATGCAATTTGTGTGCTTTCCATGTCACTTCTATAACATTGCATTGTCTTAGTTCATGGTAAGAACTGGAAAAGAAAATGGCAGAATTTGCAGAATGGACCGGAATCCCAGCATCACTGCCTAACCAATGTGTGATCCTCATCTCATTTAATCTCATATTGCCTAATTTGTTAAGATTACCAGTCCCATTACCTTTTAAAAATGTCCCCCTTCAGAGTAATTTCTTTCTCAGGGTATGGTCTTCAAAAAAGCCTCACACTTGCTTTCAATGGCTAGTGTTACTTCCCCTATAATAATAGTGAGCATTTATATATTGCACACAACCACTTATTTCTTTCCTCTCCAATGGAAACACTACTTGAAAAATATACCCTTTTAATCTCAGTCTCAGACACCTTCCTAGAAGCATCTAATCTTCATTCACTATCTATGTTATATGTGTAGCTTTCTTCTTGCTTCTAATTGGTCTCCTGCATCCATGCTTAAGCACTTTTGCATTATGTGTGGCGGCTAATCTGATTTGTCTATTCTGGATTATGTGCACTTTTTTCATATGATCTGTGTCCTGCACTCATACTATGGCAAGTATACCTTCCTCATGGCTGCTAGTGATGAAAAGTGTCCTGTACCTATGCTACAACACAAGTGCCCTTATTGTGGATTGCTAATGTTGTCCTTGCAATGCTACTTCTTCATCATTCTGATTCCAGCAAGAATAAAGAGGGTGATGGGACTGAAGGGGAGAACCTATGCTTATTTTTTGAGGCATCACATCAAGCTATGTGTGATGATCGCGGTGGGGTTTGGGAGGGGTGGCGTGACCAGATATTCAGACCCTTAATTCGTTTTTGTTTGGTGGAGGGGGGACCCACATGTGTCCCTGCCCTGGGCCCCAAATATGCTTAAGATGGCCCTGGCATCTTACGCAAATTTAGATCTGCATTATCCCCAGCCTGCATCCCTAAAGGGCCATGCAAGGCTAGGGAAGCAAAATGGCCCTTTCCCTGCATGGCACATTGGACATACATGCTGGGGTACACAAACTCGCAAAGGGAAAATTTCCATTTTACAGTTAAAGTCAGCTCAGGAGTGCTGCCTCAACTGTTTGCTGCAGCTGAGGGAGCACTTATTGTTTTCATTGGGATGCCTCAGTGGTTCATCCAAACAGGGTGGGTCGATGCCCTGGGTGTAGACCATCCACCCCTGTTGTTACCTTATTAGTTGTAGGTACTCAATTTTTTTCTCAGGTATGTGGAATACCAGTGCGATGGGTCCCGAGCCTCATCACTCTGCTTGCCATTTTGTTCTATGGGCATTGGTGTACTTGTTTGTATTTTCAGTTTGAGCTGCATGAGCAAGGTTCCTGCAACGCCTGCTTGTGCTCCCTTGTTTTTGGGCTGATTTCGGATTTGTCAGTGCACTACAGTGGGGCAGTCAAACTGGAATTGTACTGGGATTTTTCAAAATGGTAGAGTACTGCCATTTTCAAACTAGGATTGTCAAACTCTGGTGTGCTGAAAATGTGTGAACTGCTAATGTAATTTTAGTCTAACTGGGAGTTTCTTGGGTGAGTCAAATTGGGAGTATACTGGACTTGTCAAACTGGGATTTTATAAACAGAGTGTATAATAGGTTGGTCCAATTGGCAGCGTACTTGGTTTGTCAAACTAGGAATGTACTTCAATGTGAAACTAGGAATATTCTGGCTTTATTAATACTGGGTGTACACTGGGATTACCTCTCAGGGAGTAGGGATTCTCCATAAAGTACATGTTTTGAAATTGTGCAAAATAGGAATATACTGGGCTGTCGCTGTCAAACAATGGAACTACACTGTGATAGGCAAACTGGGAGTATGATTTGTTAGGTTAACAATTTCTTATAAAGTTCAGCATGGCCACCTACCGGGGCACGTGTGCGCTGTTCTGCAATACAGCTTTGGTGAGTGCGTGAGGAAGTCAGCATAAGGACGGATGAGTTATGAGGAGTCTCCTGAAGGTGAGAAGGTTTTTTTATTTTCTTGAAGAGCGTTCCAAAGGTGGAAAGCTTGAAAGGAAAAGGATCTTCCTCCCCACTTTGTGCACTCATTGAAGGGAGCATAGACTTGATAAGGCGATGCCTACCATATGTTTCTCGAAGGCAGGAAGACATTGGGCCTCATCACGTGTTTGGCACAAATACATTGGTAACTACGCCCCATTGGTATTACTGTTACCGCCGGGAAAACCAGCGGAATTATTGCCATATCAAGACCTGGCGGGTGCATGTGCACAGGCCCGGCGGTAACAATAATGGTCATCTGGCAGTTATACTGGCCAAATACAATGGCATTACCGTTACCACCAGCACAGCCGGTGGTACTACCGCCGGCAGAAATAACATCATCGCCAGAACGGTAAGCACGGCGGTGGCCATCTTGAAAAACTCATTCCACTCTGAATCACCAATTTCCTGTTGCCATCTGGACACCATACTTGGGTAATCAACATGTGTCAGGAAAAGCGAAAGTAACGCATCCCAGAACTTAGGCTGCGTAAGCCTAAGTTCGCTGAATCAGAGCGTAATGCTTTGGCTGATGAAGTCGTTGACCATGCAGAGGAGCTGTTCCGGCAGAAGGTAGCGAAAGGCATCTGCACTGCGGAAGGCAGCAATATGGTCCCAACATCAAGGACATGGTGACGGCTGTGGGCACCATTCCACATGATGCAGGGGACTGCTGCAAGCATTGGACCGACTTGATGTCGAGGGTCCGTAGCCTGATCTCACGCCACGGGAGGGAGAGTGCTGCCACAGGAGGAGTGCAGTGGGAGGAGGTCAGCTCCATCATCCACATGCCAGGTATGAGGGTATCAGGAGCACAGAGGCCAGAGTAGGAAGTCACAGTGATGGTGGTAAGTCTATCAGACCCCATGTACGTGTGACTGCAGTCGCCAATAGCGTGCGTCCCCCAGCATAGAAGAGCACAATGGGCAAAGGAATGGACAAACACATGGCAATCACAACAAATGCACAGTGAGTAGACACATGTGCCAGGGGAGGCAGGGAAATGTAGTAATACATATAGACTGTAGGTGAAATGTGCATGCCAACACATGGAAACATGAGAAGCACCCATTTGTGCCACGACAGTCCATGTTGGCAAGTGAAACCCCAGCTCACCCACAACAGCAAGCGACCTAGGCAGGCCAACCGGCTATGTGCACATGCGTGCACTGTGTACACCCTCAGCAGGCACTACCTCTGCGTAGTAGTAGCAGCACTCATTGGCCTGATACCACCCATGCCAATCAAACATAATGTGCTTATGTAGAACACACACAACATTGCATGAGTGTCTTGCAAGCCCACTGACATGTCTGCAAGAAGACTGACCGCATGTCATTGTATTCCCAACAGGTACACAGTCCATGGATAGTGAAGAGGCCAGACCCTCACCTGATACCACACCATCCACCTCCACCCCTGCACAGGCCAGCCACATAGACAGTGGGAGTAGGCGGCGGAGCAAGGCCACCACGTTCAACCCAGCTGAACCTCCGGCCGGTCCAGAGGATAGCGCCATCCCCACAGCAGTGGCCACTGGCCCCTCCACCGGCCATGCAGGTGGCATGCCTGCCACTGAAGCTGTCACAGCCACACCACAGCCGGCAGCTTTGGCAATCCACACAGCTGCAGTCCCCACTCTGGCTCCCATTCATCAGGGCATCAGCACACCCTCCTCACCATCACAGGTAGTGAGGCCCCAACACCATTGTGGCATGGACAGCGTCCGCACCACTGACGAGGAGGAGGGGGAGCGGGACATGAACTTCCACTCTCTGTGCTTCAGCCCACACACTCACCACAGCCCACCACCTCTGCCCATGCACAATATGTCTGCCATATGGTCATGGCTGGATGTCATTGAGCAGCAGCAGGCAGCACTTCAGACACTTGCAGCCAGCAGGTACATTTGCAGGCCATGAGGGACTGCCTGCAGGTGTGTTGCCGCCGGATGTCCCGTTCCGTCGGCCAGGCCACCGCTGCCATGACCACAGTTGGGCAGATAATGCGTGAACACACGGAGGGTATGTCAGCCTTTGCTGAGTCCCTCAATGCATGCATGCCGCTGGCCCTGCAGCATATCTGGGGCCGGGGGTCAGAGACCTCCAGCTTTGTTACCTCCACTGAGTGCTCACAGCACTACCTGAGTCCCACGGCGCTGGTCCCACCTCACGAGGGGAAGTCCAGCCCAAACTGCTATGTTGCATCTCTTTCAGGGTGGGAACAAGCCTGATTTGCATATCGTATTTCCCATTCTGTAATGGCTTGGCAGGTGAAGTACAGTGTTCTGGAGGGTTGCCCAAAGCAATGGTAGAGGTTAGTATTAATTCCAAACCTACCTGCCATCATCTCTTATGTTTTCCTAAGGTGCTGGAGCAGGATTCCATGCTCAAGAGGCCTGGGAAGTAACTACCAACTTTGTGACACTGCAAAGGTGTTTTGGGGAGGGTTTTTGGGAAGGGAAAGGTGTTTTATGAATTGTGTTTTGGGAGTGTCTTGGAGAGGTTTTTAGGGGATGGTGTTTTGAGAGAGTTTTGGGGGGTTGTTTGACATTTGCACATTAAGTAGTTATTCATTTAAAGCAATGCTAGGACATTCCTTTTGTGCAGGTGTTTCATTAATAATGTGATTGTATACTGAGTTGCGTTGCAAATGCATGTTAATTGGCCTCAAAAGAAATTGTCAATTAGTTCTTGCTGAACCAGACGGCCACCCTGCCCTCTTCCCGCTCACTGCGTGGCAGCAAAGCACCCTCGGGTAGTGAGTCCTCCTCTTCTGGGGATGGCATGCCCTCACCAGGGGGGCAGGGGAACATTCCATCTGAGGAAAACGTTGTGCAGCATGGCACAGGCAAGGAACATTTGTCCGACCCTCTCTGATCTGTAGATTAGGGCCCCTCCAGGCTGGTGTAAGCACCGAAAATGTGCCTTCCAGAGACCAAATGACTGCTTGATGCAGAGCCTGGTCTGGGTGTATGCTTCATTGTAGGACACCTCCTGTGGCATCTGTGGATTCCTCACAGGTGTCATCATCCATGGTAACCATGGGTATCCAGAGTCACCTGCAAGGACAAAGGACATAGGTGTCAGTCACAGAGCATTGTGGATGTGTTGCCCGTTACAACAGTCTGTGCATGCATTTCACAAGTATTGTCACACAGCATGCTTTCCCATGCCATTACTTGCATATCCAGACATTCTCTCAGGGGATACATTTGCTCTCTCAGCATCATGTACACAGCTCACAGCCAGCACTCATCACTTTCAGGGTCTGTGATTGACAGGGCAGCATGCCATGGCGCCTGTGTTGGGCCTGTGCATTGCTCTGTTGGGTGTTTAGTTGTACATTGTCTGCGACTATTCCATGATGGCTTTGCATCCATGGTCACCTGAGTACATGGCATTACTACTGCCAGTGTCTCATTCTTTTGTTGTAGTGTTGAAGTGCGTCGTTCCATGTGTAGGGATGTGGTTTCTGGAGTCCTCTTTGTGTGTTGCTATCCTGTTGGGCGAATATGCATTGATGACTTACTGCAGCATTGTCACTCATGTCCTAGTCCTGTGGGTTGTAGTCTGTGATGTGTGGGGTGAGAGGGCAGGTTGTGCATGTACATGGCCTTGGCAGGGCATGCATTTGTCAGATGTGGTATCCCCCCGCTACATGGCATTGCACTTGTGCTGCGGGATTAGTTTGTGTGATGGCACTTGTGCTCACCCAATATCTACGTCCGTTGTACTCTGTGCCTCTCCATGTATCCAGGCAGTGTGCTCTTCCGCAGGACCATGGCATTGTCAGTGGAACCAGGGAAGCGGGCACATCAGTCTGTAATGAGGTCAGGCTTGCAGTTGACCTGGACATTCAGGTAGTGGTATACCTCTTGAGATGCTTGGGGTGCCACCAACGCCACATGGGTGCAGTCCAGAGCAGCAATAACATTGGGCATGTGTGCTGCTTCATAGAAACCTGCCTTCATGGCGTTATTCTGTGCCGGGGTGGTAAGCAGGGAGATGTGCTAGGAGACATGGCCGAGTAGTGCTTCCAGCATCTGCACAAGTACATTTGAAAATGTGGGCTGCGACATGCTGTGCAGCATGCCACAATGTGCTGGAAGGTGCCCGTTGCCAAGAAATGCAGGACTGACACATGCTTCAGCAGTGGGTGCAAGTCTGTACCGATGTTGGACCTGCTCTCTATGTCAACCTGGATCAGTGAGAGCAGCTCAGCGATGGTCTCCCTATTCAGCCGGTACAGGGTGATTAGCTGATTGTCAGTAAAGGACCAGGGTGTGGGCCTGACGTGGGGTATGGACACTCGCCTTACATGGCGTCTCGTCCTCCTCCCCCCCCTCCTCCTCTCGTCTGCACCCTGCTCTGCCAGCCTCTGCAGCTCAATGTGGAGCTGGAGCAGCTGCAAGCCCATGTTCACAGAAGCCAGTGGCAACATGATGCTGTTGGGAAGTGTGTTTGAGGAAGGTACCTTCCTGAGTGGATTGGGTGCGCCTTCCTGAGTGGATCCCATCCCCTGTATGCATTTACCTCCATCTTTTAAATGGGAGTAAATCCACTGTGCTTTCGCACAATTTCAACGGTATTACCGCCATATCCCACCTTGTAATACAGTGGGCCTCATTCCGAGTATGGCGGTAAGGGATAGTGGCCACCGGTAACGAGACCGGTGGCGGTATTCCCTTACCGCCATACTCCGAGTTCCCTCTGCGCCCTCGCCCTTAACGCCTGCTTTGAGCAGGTGTTAAAGTCGAGGGCGCAAAGGAAAGGGGCCTCCAAGCCAATAACGGTGACCGTAATGAACGGTCACCGTTATTTGCATCTTCCCCATTCCCATTGAGCCCTATGGGGGCTCATTTGGGAATGGGGAAGAGCCTTGGTGAATGGGGAATTACCGCCCCGCCAACCTTGGAATGGGGCGGTGATTCCGCCATCCACCAAGGCGCTGCCGGTCCGGGTACGGCGTCAACCAAGGCGTTAATAGCGCCATTGGTTAGCGCCGTACTCGGAATGAGGCCCAGTGTAATGCTGCTGTGTGATTTCTGTGGTAATTCCGTCGGCATTAATACGTCAGTGTTAATACTATCAGCGTTAATTCTGCCATTGGTATTACCGCAGATGGTAATACTGTTGCCTCCTAATAAGGTGGAAGGGTAAAGGTGCTGGTAATTCCGTTACCGCCACTTTTAACGTATACCACCAGACTTGTAATGAGCCCCAAAGACAGGAATTGTGTGGATGGTAGGGCCACCACAATGGCCAGCTACGTGCCTTTGTGAGTGCCTTTGCTAACACCATCGCACATCTGATCATAGTGCTCTGGCCCCTTTACTGATACACATCTTGAAACTGCACAGCTAAAACCCACCACTATGCATTCATTTCACTGGCACTATAACTAAGTGTAAATCTTTTCAGTGCTCCAGAACTGTAACGAGTGCAACGTGCCTCATTGCCCCAATGATGCAATAAGTAGCGTGTAGGCGCCACACGAATTTGCCAGAGGGAAGTTCTGTCACAGTTGCAAAGGAGTGTGGGAGCCCCTCTACTGAGAACAAAAATGGGTCAAATACCCTGTTCTATGGAATTTCTTCAAACGCATGCTTGTTTTTTAGTAGAGGGCTCCCACTCCTTTGTAAGTTCGGTCATAGGACACACCCAGATGTGTCCTTTTGTGGGGTGCTGCACCTGACAGTACATTGCGCCCCCTTATGCCCGAGAGTGTTTACAGCAGAATCCGCCGCTGGCTGTTACCTTGCTGCCTCTCAAGAAACCTAGACCAACACAGGGGGAATTGGACCCTGTTCTATCTGGCAGTGGCAACTAACGGTAAATCCTACTAGGAGATGGCACTTAAGGCTGGCAATAATCGGTTAACGGAATATATTGGAAATCTGCCAAGACTTGGGGCCTAACAGAAAGTGGAAATTATGTTCAAAGCGTACATAATGTGAACTAGCAATGATGTGCTAAGTGGGAATACTGGGGGTCAAAGGCCCATGACGTGCCAACTGGGCATAATGGAAACTGGCAATGATCAGCTAAATGGAAGTAAGGTCATTTGAGAACTGGTCACATTGTAAACTGGTAATTAACTGCTAAGTGGGTTTGCTGGAAACCATCAATGATGTCCAAAATAGGCAGAAAGTAAACTGGCAATGATGTGCTCACTAATTTTAAATATGCATACGTTAAATAAAAACAAATTAATATTTATTCATCAAAATATTTGGTACCTTTTAGTGGCATTTCTGAGGATTAGCATAATATTATACAAAATTCATCTCCACCTTTTAGAAATGCACCAAGTCCATACGAGAACTACTCAAGAAAGAATCAGGAAACACATTGGGCCTCATCACGAGTTCGGCTGTATTCCCGGCTGTAATACCGCCGACTGTAATAGCCCTAGCACCGACCGGTCCAGTGGTATTACCACCGGATCACGGGTTGGGCCTTAACAGTAAATCCACATTCCTGATTGGGTCCATTGGCTCCAATGGGGAATTTTCAGTGCTAATACTGCGGGCTAACACAGCCGGCTGTAATACAGCCGAAAACAAGGGATTTTCACCTCCAGAAAAAAAGCTGGAGGTAAAACAGCCGATTTAGCGCCCAACTCGTGATAGGGCCAGCCCTTAAATGCAGCGGTAATACGGTTACCACCGCATTTAAGGGCTACAGCCCAACTCGTGATGAGGCCCATTGTCTGAAACACAAACCGCCCAGTTGGGACACAGGCATCCACCCGAGAATCACACCTTTAGCTGTGAGACTGCAAGAAAATGCTTTTGTCATCCGGCACATCCCTGGATGGAAGAATGGGCAAGATGAATCTATGACCCGGCTTACTCTCGAGGATGGGGAAAATTACACTTTTTTGAGTGACAAATGCATTGTGGCATCTGTGGAGGAAGCAGCATCGAATGGTGATACGAGTGTCATCTCACGACAGGAGTGGGTTATTATTATTAGGGTATTTATTGAGTGAGGACCTAACTTCGGGAAGCAACGGAGCGCTTTACAGTCATAAGTGGAAGAACACAGTGAGAGAAGCAGAGTAAAAAGGAGCAGGGAACTAACGGCGAGGGTGTGCAATTGGCAGCAAGGGATCTACAACCAACCGAGGAAGAGACGGTGGGGAGCACATCACCGAGTCTCAGGTAAATCGGGGAGTGCAGGGTGTGTGACCTAGGTGTTAAGGAGGAGCCATTCCTTAACGAGAAAGGTCTTGAGCTCTTTACTGAACTGTCGAGGTGATGGAGCAAGCCTTATGTTGATGGTGAGGAGGTTGCAGACAGAGTCTTGGAGCGTAGACAGAGAAGGCCTTTCTTCTGGGTCTTTCCTTCCTGCACAGTCGTAATTCAAGTCTGCACATGTCCTTACTTCTGGCGGATCACAGTTCTCCAGGGATTCTGTGTTTCTCTGTGAGATAGTCTGGGGACTTTAGGATGACAGCGTTATAGATGATGCAACATAATTTGAAGATGATACGGGCTTGCAGTGGGAGCCAGTGCAGTTCGATGAGGGTCGGGTGGTGTGGTCAAATTTGTGGAGTCCTTTAATGAGTCCCACCAGGCTCATAGCAGAGAGCCAGGTCTGGATGCCAGGGTGTTCAGTGTTTTTGGTCAGCAGTAGGAATTCAGTCTTGGAGAGGTTGAGCTTCAGGTAGGCACTCGACATCCAGGACTGGATCAATGTGAGTCAGGGCTTGATTCGGTGGATATCTTCGATGGAGATATTTCTTGAGGTAGATCTGCATGTAATCTGCGTATTTGCAAATGTGGATGTTGTGTGGAGCGAGGAGTGTTCTGAGCGGTTTCATGTAAAGATTGAAGATCAAGGGGGGACAGGATGGATCCTTGTGGGACTCCACAGGTGAGGGTGGAGTTGATGATCTGGCAGAATCCATTTGTACAAACTGTTGGCGATTCACAAGGTAGGATTTTAATCCGTTGAGGATGACCTCGCTGATCCTCATGCAGCGATGTAGATTGTCGGTGAGTGTCTGGTGGTCTACTGTGTCAAATGCTGCTGAGAAGTCAATGAGACCTAAGAGGCAAGGATGGCCATCATCAAGGATTTTAAGGGCATTGTATATCACCTTGATGGTAGGCATTTCTGTGCTGCATCTGAAGCAAGATTGGTAGGACTGAAGGAGGTTATTGGCTTAAATGTGTTGGAGAGTTGTGTGGCTACTGCTTTCTCAAGGATCTTACCTATAAAGGGAAGATGGGTGATGGGGTGGTAGTTGCTGAGATTGTCAGGGTCTAGTATTGGTTTAAGAAGTGGGACTATTTGTTCAGTGTTGAGGGTTAAGGGGAATGTGCCTTGAGTTAGGGAGCTGTTGATGATTGTCACGTAAGTGAGTAGTGTTCAGTCAGAACGGTCTTGAGTACGGAGGCAGGAAGGATGTCATCCAGTAGTCGAAGTGTACGACTAGAAGTAGTGGAACTATGTTCCCTGGTGGCCTGCCCCTGCTCACCACAAACCCGATTGCCACAACCCCTCCCACACACAATATACTCCCCCAAACACTTGCACCTGCTGTTTAAGGGAACGTTCAGTGCAGTGCACTGAAAGTGACGGTTTCAACTTCTTCCTACACTTTTATTTTAAAACAAAACCATTCCGGAACGGTTTCTTTTTAAAATAAAAGTATAGGAGCTGTACAAGGTAATTTAAAAAAGTATAGGAGCACTGCTCCCGACCGCTCCCGCTCACTTCGACCACTGATGTCATCCACATACGATGTGGCCTTGAGGGATTCTAAGGTGGCAGTGAGATCTTCCATAGTTAGTGTCTTGAAAGTTGTCCAGGTAGTTGTGGTTTTGCGAGATGGGATGTGTAGTGTGCTGTACGTTGTGGCATTGGTGTCTATGTGCTGGTGGATCATGTTGATCTTGTTGACAAAGAAAGAGTTGATCGAAGTGGATTTTTCGATGGAATGTGCTATGGGTTGATTGGGCAGAGGGTTGATGCAGTGCTGGATGGCTTTAAAGAGGGCTCTGCTTTCATTATTTGCACTTGGCTATAGTGTTTTGGTAGTGGTTGGCCTTGGCAGTGTCAGATGCGCTGTAGGATTTTCACCAATTCTTTTCTTGTTTTCCGATGATTCATTTGTTGAAGCTGAGTTCTTGAGTGTACCAGGGTGCTGAAGGTTTAGGCTTGAGGGTGCAACATTTCACTGGGGAATGCTGGTTGCTGTTTGTGAGGGTGGTGTTGAATTCTTTGATACGCGAGTTGCAGCCCTGGTTCGTCAGAGGTACATCAGACCACGTGAGGTGAAGTTTGGTGAGGTCTTCTTTGAGAGCCTCCACTGGGAAGTTCTTGAAGGATCGGAAGGCTTGATTGCTTGGTTTGCAATGTGTTTGCTTGAGAGGTGTGGTGTGACCGATTTCAAAGGGGATTGCCAGATGGTCTTACCAGTCGAGTGGAATAGGAGAGCTTTGATGGAGGGTGGGCAGTGCGATGATGATGAGGTCGAGTATATTAACTTTCTGGTAAGCTGGTTCTTTCATGTGCTCTGTGTGAGGCTCAGTGTGTCAAGTAGGCAGTGGAGAACTTCCTTCGTTGACTTGGTTGCTGAGTAGCCAGGGATGTGGACATCGCTAAGGAAGATGTTGCTGGCATACGTGAGAGACATAGTGGTGACCAAATCTGTTAAGTTTTCGATGAAGGAGGTGTTGCGCTTGGGTGGTCTGTAGATAAGATGAAAAGTGACTGTGTCGGTTGGGGAGAGCGGAAGTGGCAGGATAGGTTTTTCAAAAGAGCCAATAGTGGCAACCTCCAGTTGGGTGCATGACCATGATGCCTTGTGAATGATGGCAAGGCCTCTGCCAATCTTGTTTGGATGGTCTTATTGTAGAATTCTGTAGCTGTTGGGGGTGAGGACATCTTGGATGTGGGTGGAGGTGGATGTCATCCAGGTCTCAGTAATGAAGATGGCATCCAAGTCATCCATGGTGATGAAGTTGTCGAAAAAGGGTGGCAAAACAAGAAGGCACCAGCAGATTACTAGTGATCGACAGGTGGGTGAGGCCTAGGCCATGTGACCCTGATCCACTGGCACCTGCTCACCAACTGCAAGGAAAAGAGGTTGGAGGGTTGCTTAAGTAGGGAAAAAGGGCAGCAAAACAAGAAGGCACCAAACTCCTTTGTACCTTTACTACAAACAGTGAAAACAGACCAAATGCCGCCTGCCAATCTATCAGACACAAATGGCGGACTCGCCCGCAGTGATATTACTTGGAATGGACAGACAATGGGGTTCAACTTACCGCCATAGAGATGCAAACATTCCTAAAATTGAATCACAAGTATTGTGCTGTGCTTTCCTACCCCCCCCCCCAGCCACCGGCCTAGTGGAGAGGGGCAATCACTTTATCAAGGGTAGCATCTGCTTCCTGTCAAGACATCCATAGAAGCCTTACCTACCCACTGACTCACCCCCAAAATAACAACCGACATGTCACCTTTTTCAAGCCATACAAGGTATGAAGTCTTGTTCTACATTCAATTCTCCATGACTCCCGGATGTCAAGGCACGGCTGTCGATGTGAGATCCATGTTATGGCAGCTTTCCAAGTTACAGAAGAAGCCAAAGCTGTGATATGACAACAAGAGGGAAGTCAGAAGTCCAAAGGTCTGAACTGGTGATACTCAACCACAAGAACGCTGTCTCAGGTACACGGTTCAGTGAACCCTCAGTGAACCCTCGAGAGTCACGGAGAGAAGACACAGTCATGGTAACTGTAATCGTTTTTTCATGACACACTTCATGCTGGGCTCTGGCCTCTAAGCATGGGACCAGGAATGGGAATTGAACCTGTGCTGCTCTGAGATGTCTTGTTTCCAAGACAAGCACATTGCCCATGAGCTATCCTGACTGTTATAGGACTTAGAATGTAGAACATGTGGTCCAATTAACTTCTAGTTACACAAGTCAGGGGACTAGTGAAGTAAGTACAGAGACATCTACAAGAGAAAGATCAAGAGGACAAAGAAATAGGGCTGAGGACCTAGGAAACGAAATCACCATATACATGCACATAGCTCTCAACCTGTAGTATCGCCAGGGAGGGTGAAAACACCTGATTTCGTTTTGTCTAGTGCAGGCCTGTTGAATTGTATGGGTGTGTTGGGGGCTTGGCCATGCCCATAAAGTTCAATGGGATCTCACATGCCAAAAACTAAATTGTGTGTTTTCACCCACCGTGGTGACGCAAAAGGTTGAGAGCTATGGAATGCAACGCTAGAGCTCTCAAACGATGATAGACCGGATGGAGAGGATCTCCCCAGTCCAAGAGGAATCAACAGCACCAGCTCCATCATTCTGCCCTGGGATGCAGAATCTCATACAACAAAGGTAATTTGGTATCCTTATCTCAAGCAAGCTCCGGATCCCGCGGGAACTGGAGCGAGATCGGGAAGTGGGAGAAAGTGCGTGCGAGAGGAGCTTAGGCAGGCAATGGAGCACAGGAGGAAGACCTGCCTTCCTGAGCTAGCTGCAAGAGCAGGTCACGCATGACGCTAATGACAAAGATTACATGCGTGTATATAACCAAGGTGACTGGTAGTGATAAAGTAGACACCCCCAAATGAATACTGGCAAGCACTAACGGACAGGTTTTTTTTAAAAAAAAAACAGCGTATTCAAGAAAATGTCTTTCTTACGGATTATTTTATCTGAATTTATACTGGGTTTCCTCTGGGACTAACATTCTGGGTTAATGCCCGTGGCGGCTTATTGGGTCTAATTTCAAAACAAGTACTGAGTAGACCAGACAAATGAAAGCAGTACAGGCTACAGTCTGAGGGGTATACAAGCTATAAGGAAGGAAGGGTGTCACGTGGTTGGTTTTCAGCATCCTAGGCTGTTTTCGACTTTTCGGCTACTGTGTCAGTGGTGGTAGTGCACAGCACTAGAATTGTACACTGCTGCGCCTTCAGCACTGCCACATAGGTGTACAGGGGACGGGAGTGTCTTAGATGATTGACACTTTGTACTAATTGTGTATTGTGTAGGCCTGTGTCAGGGCCTGTATTCCACCCCTCTACCCAGAGTTTTCTTTAATTTATCTACAGATTCCAGTAGAATGCATGCATACATTAGTAGGTTTGCAGGGCACATTTGCCAGTCAGTAGGCGACCTGCTAGAAAGCTTGTGAGGGATGATACCCTCCCCGCCCCTCCTCTCAAAGAATACTTAAGACATCAGGGCTTGAGGTTTCCACACCTGTGCACCTGCATTGGCTCAGCGAATACCTTTTCATGCCATTGACTTTGGAGTAGGCAAGGACTGGTCTTCTACAATTGCCTTGTAGGCTGGAAACGTACTACTGCTGCTGTTGTTCTTGGGTGCCACTTACTTTTGTTGGCAGACCCCTTTGTACTGGTCGGTAACAGCTTATGGGCTTCAGTTTACGGGAACTCCCCCCCCCCCCATACCCTTCAAGTTTTGTGAGACTGCAAAACCTTCCCGCTTTTGCACCGCCTCGCATCCCTGAAAGTATTTGTGTGATTGTTTTTGCAAGATGCCAGTATAGTCAAGGTTCTGGTGTCTCCAATGCTCGCCCGTGCCCAGTTAGGCATGGGCAGAGCCTTCCGGGACCTGAAGGCCTCCGGGCAGCAGGCTACATTGTCTCTGTGAATCCAAGGACAGGCCACAGCAGACGAGAAATAGTATGTTTCCCAAACGAGCTTGCTCGCCGGTTTCAGTTCACGGTAACAGCCGATTAAAAGGAGGTCCTTTGGGGGGGAATAACAACGGCTAGAGACACCCACCAATGCTGCAAATACCTTAATAGCTCTCTCGTATATGAGCAGTTCTGAATAGATCTGTTCGCGTCCCTTTTAAATGAAGCTACTGGTTCTATTGAAAAGGAACTTTGGACATTAAGAAGTACAACTAATCGTGCTTAAGTGTTTGGGTGCTCACTAAGCAGCTTGCTTTACCCCCTTTCGTTTGGTGAATGCGATTTCCATGCAGTTATTTGTGCACCCAAATATTCTTTGGCTTTTGCTTGTGTGTTCTGATCATAAACACAGAACATGACCCACAAGGTCTGAGTGCCCTGAACTGGGAAGTACACCCGCCTGCCCAATAACCCGCCCACGAATTTATCACAATCACTTCCTTTCAACTCAGCAAGTCATTCCTGAAATTAACATGAAAAAGACAACATTGCAGCGCATAACTTTTCTGTGTCTGGTCCTTTTTCATTTTGTGCTGCAGAGCAATTGCTTTACCACTTAGTTTAGCACTGCCTATTGTAGTTCGTAATGTCAAAGCGAACAGATAACCAAAAGCATGGCACCTCTTCAGAGCCAGGGACGTAATTTGTGGGTCGCCAGGGGTCGCATCCCTTGAGCTCTGCCTTGCTACCCCTAAAAAAACGTTTTTTAAAATGTATTTTTTAAACTGAAGCTCCTGGGCTGTGGCCAGTGCCATTTCGCTCTTTGTTTCTGACGAGGCTTACTTTCTCGTTCAGGCCTCTTTAAAAAAAAAGAGGTTGAACAAGTGTAACACTTTGCACCAGACCTGCAGATGAACTGGCCTGCTGTTAAATCTCAGTTACCAATTTAATGGTGTCCACTACAGAGTGTAAATTGCTTTATGACTTTGATAGCATTCAGACATGTAATTGCTCAAGTCACTAGAGATGGTAAAATAGCTGTAGCTGTTGAGATAGCTCAGTGGGCTGTACGCCCACTGTTGCAATGTATGTGGCGTCTGCAGGTTCGAATCCTGGCAAGATCAACTCAGCCTTTCATCATTCTGAGGTTGAAAAATGAGTACCAACACAGGTTGGGTGAAATTGTATGTATATTTGTTTTATGTAAAGCGCTTAAGCGTAAGTGCAATATAATAACACATCATTATCATTTGGCCTTGGACGTCTGCTTGCATTCACAGTAATTGGTAGTATGGGCATATACACTGATATTAACGATACATATGGTGAGTCATTCTTGTATGAAATGTATATCACATTACAGTGATATCTTAATCATATTTTTCATAGTGTACTTAGGAACAATGCTATGTGATGATGTGATATGATGTGATAGTTTATTTATATAGCGCCTATACACAATGTGTTTCAAAGCGCTTCAAGGCAAGGGAGGGAACAAGGGACAATACAATGACATTCTTACAGTCCATGAACAGTAAGGATGTGAAATTAACTGTCGTACTCGGCCTGACGACATTTCAGATAGTGCAAGAGCTAAGACATAGATAAGGAAGGGAGGGGGGGAGTGGGAAGGAAATGGAAACAGACATGCGACTACCGTACTAGGCCTGACAACATTTCTGGTAGAGGCAGAGAAAAACAAGAGGTGAGGGAGAGGGGTGCAGAAAGGGAGGGGAGAAACAAAACAAGCAACTATGATACTTGGCCTAATGACATTTCAGATAGTGCTGGAGGGGATGTGGGGAGGAAAAAAACAGTAAGGGGAGGGAGGCGGAGACAGAGGAGGTTGAAGGGAAAGGAGGAGAGAACAGAGAGTTAGCAGTCAAAAGAGTGGAGAAGCAAGAGGGGCGAGTGAATACAATTGCAGAAGTCAGTAGTAACACATAATGTTGCAAGCCAGGATACAAGATGAAGATGGGAACAGCATGATTCAGGGCCACCATGAGTACAAAATGCAAAGGAAGTCCACCATAAGAGTTGAGAAAGGGTGACGCACCGTGAATGAATGAAGTCCATAAAAGTCAAATCCAGCATTGGCCACAAGACGGTGATGGTGAAACCAGAATTTATCAGGACAGACTCCTGTAGAAGTAGGCTTGAAGGGGACGAGGGGGGAGCAGGGTAGAAAAATCAAGCAAAACAGGCAACACCTGTGTGCGAGAATGGTGGGGGCACAAGGGAACATCACAGGGGGAGCAGAGGGGGTGGGGATAGCCTGTGGGGACAGAGGGAGTAACACATGTTGGTGCATGCTTACCTGCTGTCTGAGCAGGGGGTCGGGCCCTGGATCCTCCTGGTCTGACCCAGAATTGGCCTTTTCTTCGTCTGCCCTTCGCTTCGGACGCCCGGGCAAGAGACGCCCTTGATCTAATAGTTAAGAGCAGGAAGGAAGAGGCAGGGCTAAGAAGGTGGGTGGTGCTTAGGCCAGGTGAACTAGATCCACTTGCACCTGCTCCCCATCTGCAAAGGAAAAGGTGCTGGAGGGTTCCATAAGTAGGGAAAAAGAGCGGCAAGCAGGAAGGCACCAGGTGGGCGGGGCTTGCTAAGTGGTGAAAAAGAGCTGCAAGCAGGAAGGCACCAGGTGGACGGGGCTTGCTAATTGGTGAAAAAGAGTGGCAAGCAGGAAGGCACTAGGTGGGCGGGGCTTGCTAAGTGGTGAAAAAGAGCGGCAAGCAGGAAGACACTAGGTAGGCAGGGCTTGCTATGTGGTGAAAAAGAGCGGCAAGCAGGAAGGCACCAGGTGGGTAGGGCCTAGGCCAGGTGACCTAAATCCACTTGCACCTGCTCCCCATCTGCCACTTCCTTTTTTGTCAAGGGGTGAAAGGTCAGAGGTCAAGGGTCATGTGATGTCACTTCCGCTACCCGTGGCATTTTGGTGAAATGGCGTCCCTGGTTACCATGATCAATTTAGTCAATGATTAAAATATTAACTCAATTGTGAAAGTGATAGAAACAAATGCAATAATCCCATACATTTGGATGCATCTCACAGATGGATTTTGACACTGTTGAGGGGAGGTGGGTGTTTTTAGGCAGCTATAGCAATGCTGGTGTCACTTTAGGAGATCATGGGTGCTGCCTCTGCCTTGCAATGCAAGCAGGCACCCCCACAAAACCATTGGTCAATTCATTTTACGCCTGCAAAGAAAGATTGCATACTGTGACTTTGCACATTTTTGTGACGACAAAGCCATTAGACTAAGAGTGATTGAGGGATGTATATCAATAGCAATTCCGGAAACACCTCCCCAAAAAAAAACTCCATCTCAAGGAGGTCGCAGACTTGGCGAGGATATATACTAAAGGGTCGACACACAAGCAGCCACCATTGAAAATCCCAAAACATTGGACACCATAGCTGCCATGGGATCTAGCCTACAAGGGCAAACACTGCACTCGAATATGCCAGCACGCCAGGACACATGGAATAGTAATTGCAGAAACCCGCTCGAAAGCCAATGTTACCGATGCAAGTTTGAATTTCCGCATAAGGGCCAATGCCCAGCCCTTGGTCAAATGTGCATGTGGTTCAGCCAGAAGAACTATTTCCAGATTATGTGCAAGGAAAAAACACCACTGCTGCCGGCGTACAGACCCACCCTGCAATCCTCACCCAACAGAAGATATGACATACCGATACCTCCCAACACACGGCCGTACCTAGAGAGAGACGGCACAAGGCCCAGCTTAAGTAGGAACACAGCGACATACCCGATACAACCTGGATATATACAAGCAGTAGAAAACCTTCAAATAGACACACCTAGCGAGCCATGTGAATCACCAGAACACGCTTTCCATCCGCAGTCATACTACGTGGAAGACCAAAGACAAAAGAGAGAGACTGCCACGGAAGACCCATATGATAACCCCCAAGTTGAGGAGGAGCTCTCGAATATAGAACAATACTATGAGTATGATATGTACAGCAAAGAGTACGTCAGACTTATCTATGACACCTCTGATGATAGTACTGCCCCGAATGTGACGGTGCGCATAAGAGGACTCCAAATCCCATTCCTCATAGATACCGGAGCCACTTTAAATGTAATGAATGAAAAAACCTATGACGCCATAGCGGGCACATACCCTCTACAATCATCCCAAGCCCGCATCTTTCAGTGGGGTGCAACCCAGTCTTTACATTCCAAGGGACAATTCTTGTGTGACCTGGTTTATAGAGGGCAACGCATTCCTGTCACAATACATGTCATAAACAGCCGAGCAACGGGAAGATGCCTCTTCAGCTGCAAAACCACCACTGACTTACAACTCATCGATATTCGATATGACCAGTCCGAGACAATACAAGGCCTTCCACCGCAGACCCACACTCTGTGGGCCCTGTCATGAAGGGAACTAGACATCAATGAACTGAAAGACACATTTCCAAACCTGTTCCAAGGTGTTGGCATGCTAAAAGACGCTTTCATCCGATTACACATTGACCTGACGGTACGCCCCGTTCCGCAACATCCCCGGAGAATTGGATTTCATATACAAGCCAAAGTGTCGCACGAGCTACAGCTATTACTCGAAAATGATATCATCGAACGAGTGGACGGTCCCACCCCATGGGTGTCTCCCCTGGTGGTGGTGGCCAAGTCGGATGGATGCTTCCACCTCTACGTACACATGCGGATCCCCAACACCGCGACTCAGAGGGAAAGACATCCAGGACCCAACATTGAGGACATGCTAGTTAGACTTAACCAAGCCACCCGATTCTCGAAGTTAGACTTGAACCAAGGATACCACCAACTAGTCATCGACCCAGCATCCAGGCCAATCACCACGTTCACTACACATAAGGGTCTGTTCTGATAAAAAACGTCTTAACATCAGCATATCCTCGCAGCCGAAATATTTTAGGAAACGATACGAGGAATCATCGCACCAGTCACAAACGCTTTCAATTACAGTGACAATATCTTGATATTCGGCATCACCCAAGATAAGCACAATGAGGCACTACAGCAGGTCTGCACCATCCTGCAGGACAGTGGCCTCACCCTCAAGCCCGAAGTGTACTATCAACAAACGCAGTCTGTGCTTCTTTGGACACATATTTTCCGACCAAGGGAAAAGTGCAGATCCCGAAAAAATCAATGCCATCGTAAATCTGGAGGCCCTGAAAGACGTGATGGAACTACAGTCTTTCCTGGGAATGGTGGGTTACTACACCCGCTACCTGCACACTACGCAATGCTAACCAGCCCACTCAGACGGCTCCTCAAGAAAGACTGTTCCTTCACATGGGATACTGACTGTCAAGCAGCTTTCAAAGCGAACAAGTGCGACCTGGCCAGCGACTGCCAACTGGCGTACTTCGACCCTAACTGGGACACCAAAGTCACAGTGGATGCCAGTCCAGTAAGACTGGGGGCCATCCTAGCCCAGATGGATCCAAAAGGAAAATCCGACAGGCGCATTGCAGCCTACGCCAGCAGGGCACTCACCGCGTCGAGCAAGTGTACGCCCCCCTAGGCCGAACGCAAGACCCTCGCCGAGGTCTGGGCATGCGAGACGTTTCACCACTTCGTCATCGGTAGAACATTCGTCCTCATTACAAACCACCAGGCCCTTCTTTCCCTCTTTGGGAATCCCAAAATTAAGATGCCGCCTCGCATAGAGCGGTGGGGTATCCCCTTACAAGAATACAGGTACACCATAGTTAACAAACCTGGGGGAGACGCCAACCCTGTGGACTATCTTTCACGGCACCTCGGTGGGACACCCGAGAGCACGATGCAACTGGAGGCAGAGGCATACATTGCATACCTGTCCCTCAACGCCCTTCCCCCAGCCATCACGAAAGACCTATTTGCCGAAAGGAGCAAGGATGACCCCACCATACAAGTGGCCATCCAGCTCACCAACCCCAACAGGTGGCGACACTTGGCCACGGAACGCTTCAAAAACGGGGAGGTGGACAGGAGAGATTTACAGGGAATAGCGAGGGTACAAGGCAAACTGGCCACAACGGGCCAAGGAACACTGCTCAGAGGTAACTGACTGGTGGCCCCCAAGAGTCTTAGGAAAGCTCTCATCATCATAGCGCACGAAGGACACAGGGGAATCGCAAATACAAAGAAAATTTTGCAGAACCAGGTGTGGTTTCCATACATGGACATGATAGTGGAAGACACACTGAAACACTGCAAAGCCTGTCAAGTGACCTCACCAAACAGACCCCCATGTCAGCTCCAAATGGTCCCACTGCCCGAAGGGCCCTGGCAAAGAGTGGCAATAGATTTTTACGTGACACTGGAAGAAGGCGGCCACCTTCTGGTAACCATAGATGAATATTCCCGGTTTCCCATGGTCAAGCACGTCCCGCCACAGCCTTCCACCACGTGGTGATGGTGGTAAATGAGCTATTCAGTGAATGGGGTATCCCCAACACAGTCAGAACAGACAATGGCACGCCTTTTCAGGGACAGGACTTTAAGAAGTTTGCAGCGCATCTAGGATTCCACCATCAAAGGATCACACCCCTGTGGCCACAGGCCAATGGCATGGTGGAGCACTTCATGGCCACAATAAACAGACAAGCCAAAAAGCAGCTGCAGACTTCATGTCCATGCCCCAAGCCATCTCACAAATGTTGCGGAGTTACCGGAATACACAGCATGAGACGACCGGACACACTCCCAACGAACTGATGTTACGATACAAACCCAGAACCCGGCTCCCGCAGCTGGAAGACTACACCCTTGCAGAAGATGAGGAGGTCAGAGAAAGGGAGGCCGAGAAAAGAAAGAAAGCCAAACAATGGACTAATTGCAAGAGGAAAGTCAAAGAACACCAACTCCCAGTCGGCGAGATTGTACTCATCCGACAGAAGCAACACAGGAAATCAGACACCAGATACAGACCAGAACCGCTGGTGGTCACAGAAGTCAAAGTCTCAGGGATGACTGAGAGATAACCCGAAATGCCTTGTTCTTCCGCAAGATGTTCCAGGAGGACACTGAGAAAGAAACACATATTGAAGAAGAAGAACCCAGCGCCAAACCGCCTGAGGATCCCCCGCCGAGACCGCCAAACGAAGAGTTTGCGGCAGCACCTGGCCGCCCCCAGAGAATCATCCGCAAGCCCCCACGTCTCATCGAACAGATGTAGGACACAAACTCATGTGATAAGTAAGGGGGGGATGTTGTGGGTGAGCGGAACACGGCCCCTTTAAGAGAAGGGAGCCGGGAAGCGCAGGAAGAAACTGGGGAGGGGGAGGAAGGGAAGTGGTCAATGGGAGAGAGGCAGTTGGTATGAAGGAAATAAAGAGGGAAGGCGTGTGAGCCTGTGTACGGTGTGTTTCCTGTGTAAACGTATGAGTTTCCCCATAACAACTTGTCTCAGTGTTAACGGTTCCTGAGCCCCATCACCCTGCTTGCCATTATTTTGTAAGGGGTGAAGGAATACGTGCTGTAGCCGAATACGTAGGGCTTCTCCAATGACAACGTGCTCTCCTGCTAGTAGGAGTTGCTTTGGGATTTCTCAGCGCCTTATACTGGTATTATGTATGCTGGTATCTTACTGGGAAACGGCAAGATTACTGGAAGTGGTGGCCTGTAACTGGGAATGCCAATCTGGGTGCATACTGGCAATTTGAAGTTTAAAGCTGACAGAGTGCATCAAACTGAAAGATTGTATAACTGGGTTCATACTAGTAATGGTAAACTGGGTGCTTACTGGGAATCTGATTTGTATTGGTCTCCAGTGATTGCTGTGAAATTCGAATCTGGGTGTGTTTCCAACGGTGCATTCCCCCACTTCAAATGGGTCAGAGTGCCTCTAGCTTAGGTGTGCTTCTTGCATCCATGCACCTACTGCACCGTGAGCCACTGGCAAACTCGAACTTTAGGATGCCTGACATCTATGCACCCTTCGGTTTATCTCTTCCTTTTAAATCTCTCCTCTTTTGACTGTCCCTTCCCCTCTCTTTCCTGCCCCTCTCTCTCCATTCTTGTCGCAGCACTTGCACTTTATGAAACGAAGCCAGGCCAGGCCGAGTACGATAGTTTTCTGTTCTTTGTTCCTTTGTGTCCCTTCCCTACGCTACACCAGCCTCCCCTTCTTACCCCATTCTTGTTAAAGCTCTTACAATCACTAAAAAATGTGGTCAGGCCTAGTACGACAGCTGTTATATGTTTGTACCATCATAACGCTGATAGCACTTGCTCTTTCTGAATGACTCAAGGGCTTGTAAAGAATGTTGTTTACTTGAGACACTTGTTGTGTATAAGCGCTATACAAAGGCTCCAGCTTCCTCTTCATTGCTGCCTCCCACTGGAACTCGCTACCACCTCACTTCAGAGGAATAACATCCCACCTAGCCTTCCGCAAAGCGATCAAGACCATGCTTTTCATATGAAGCATCACCCATTATGGCCAGGTGCTCATTGCTCGCTAATGTAGCCATAAATAACTCCTGTAGCCAAAAGAAAGCTTTGTACTGTTCTGCTCTTAACTGCTACGCTTATTGGAACCAGTAGCAATCTTTATACTCTGTAACAAAGACATATCCTTCTATCAGCGCCTCGATGCCTCTTGGCTGCTAGTGCGCTTTATACATTTTAAAAATAAATAAATAATAATAAATAAATGTTTACTGGGAATATTGAGCTTACCGTTAATGTCAAACTGGGAGCTTAATTGGGATTTCAAGCTTCTTGCTAATGTTCAAGTAGGAGCTTACTGAGAACCTTAAGCTTATTGAAAATGTGAAACTGGGATTGTTTATGGAATGTGAAACTGGAGCTTCCTGGAAATGCCAATCTTACTGTGAGTGTCAAACTCGGAGTTACTGGGAATGTCCATCTTATGGTATTTGATGTGATGTTAGTGGTGCAATGTAGGTGGCATAGTGCATGCGGCTTATGGGACCTGGCATATGAGACTTTAAGTATGTGATGCTATGTAAACTATTTGCCGAGACATATGTGACATACTCGACATATGATTTGATGTGTGTGATTTTACATATGTGATGTCGCTGATGTGATGTGCATAACAGGTCAGGTGATGTGTGTGACTTGACATGCATGCCGTGTATGATATGATGTATGTGACACTGCACATGTGGCGTGATGTATAGGACCTGATGTACAAGACATGATGAATGTGATGTAACCTCTATGCCAATGTATGTGAAGTGTCTTATTTGACATGCTTGTGAGGCAATTACTTTGTTACAGGTGATATGACGTTCGAAGAGGTGCATGGTGTGGCAATGTGTAGAAAAATATGCGATGAGATATGATCCTTTTGACATGACGTATGTGACATGTGAGGTATACGATATGACGCGACACGAGATCACTTGTGACATGTTCTGAGACATGTTTATGGTAGAAGGGGTGATGCAATCATCTGAGCGGGAAGATACACAGCTGGCAAAGTAAAGACATGTAAGACTCTCACCAGTCTACGAAGGTGGAAGAAGCCCATAGGAGGTGCTGCCGGGAATTGAGAGGACGAATTTAGACGCCATTTTTAGACCTGAATCCCCAGCTCTATGGACCGTCTAATGTATGAGTTAGGATTTTGAGACAAGCCGTGATTACCACTCTTCAAATTTTTCAACAATCATGTATTACACTTCATCCTAAATTTGGAATAATTTCCAGTAAATCCTTTCGACAACCATCACACTTTTTCTCCTGAAGAGGCTGTGTGCCGGTCGTTCCGCAGATGTAAAGGCATTAGTCTAAACCAGGACCATGTACTGTGGCGTGAAGAAGCACTGAAATGTATACAGCCACCTGGCAGGAGCACACATCCTCAGCTGGGTGACTTGCTTTAGCAATGCTGTTGGAAACATTTTCTTTTTTAATTAATCTGGAGTTGTGTTTAAACAATCTCAGAAGTCCAACATATTTAAATCTCTCTGATGGGTCATGTTGTGTAATACAGCATTTGGGAAGTTACATGAGTAAATTGATACATAACATGCAAACTGGGAGTATGCTGGGGTTAGATGTTTGCATCTGGGACTATTTTTACTTCTGGCCTGAAATGCTTGTTGCAGGTCAGTTTAGCAACCAGATACAATTAAGCAATAATCCACGAGCCAGTGAGAGGCTTATTGCCATTAGTATCCTGGGGTAAACTGCTCTGGGACACTAATATCGTAGATTCAGATTGTATGCTCCACCGCGTCAGGTCTCCGGAGACCCGGAAAGAGGTGACCATTTCAAGGCTGAGTTTGAAAGAAAAGACTAGACTTCTCATTTAGGTCCATGGGTATGGAGTGGAAGGGAGCCATGTTGGAAGGAATGCTCCTTTCCACTCCATACTAATGGACCTAAATGAGCAGTCTAGTCTTTGCTTTCTAACATTTATATGTTAACAATTGTGGGCCCCGGGGCGCACATGGCCCGAGATTGCTGCTGTGGGCAGTGAAATCGCTGAAACGAAGAAACGCCAGCAGAAGCTGTGATGCGGCAGATGTCAGAGTTTAATGGCGGACGCGGCAGCTGAAGACCTGTATTTCCAATGCGGAAAGGTAAAGAACATACGGATGCGTCGGGTGCAAGATAGAACACAAGAAGAGCATAGCTCTCAGCCATTTGTGTCGAAAAGGCGGGTGAAATCACCCGATTTTGTTTTTGGCGGGTGAGACGCCCATTGAAATGAATGGGCGTGCAGGAGGCTTGGCGGGTGAGTCAGCTGTTTACAAGGCGGGTGACACCCGCCAAAAGCGTGTGAGTTGAGAGCTATGAGAAGAGGGGTTCTCGATCCGGTAAAGGCCCGTAAATGGACCGATGGGAGGCAGCAGGTAAGTGAAAAAATTGCGACCGCGTTACTAATAACCCGTTACATCTCGCCAAGTGAGGTGCTTTTGAGAGTCTGTTGTTACTGGCTATAGTCATGTGTTCTGGGATTGGGGGGGTCACTCAAAAGGACCCAATGGGACTAAGTGGAGTGGTTGTCATCATAACGTAGTGGAGAAGCTGTGTGCAGAGGCGCAGAGTGTAGTGTCAGCAAGGAGCACGGAAGACTGACAGATACGACCTGTTGCCGAGTGGACCGGGCAAGACCAGAGAAGCAAGGCTGACACCAGCCGACCCACCTGATACGGACCCACCGTCCTCCATGCCGCACACCGACATGGAGGACAATAAGGAAGCAGCCACTGGCAATCATGACGAGCCCAGGGATATGCTGGCGCCTGGTCAGATCGAAGAGGAAAGGGAGCTGCTGCAGGTAGACAAACTAAATATAACAAGGGGAATGTTTTGACCCCAGAACCCAGGTATGAGACCAGAGTGAGAGCAGAAAAAACTGACTGTACTCTGAAGGGAGGGGGGAGGGTGACCCTTTAGACATGCAACTAAAATCAGAGAGCAAGGGGACGGGGAGTCTGGAGGAAAAAGAGAAATCCAATGAGTAGTCCTGCATTTGCGACCAGAGGATGCTGGCTAAAGCACTTTGGTGGAAAGGAAAAACAGAGAAAACTACTTGTGAGAATATCTACTCCTGGGATGATGAGCGCAACACTGTGAAACCACTGCTTACCAGGGTAGTAGGTTCAAATTCCCAAAGAAAATTGACAAAACCACTTCCTTTGGAACAATGCATGCTGTTATATTGTGCCCCACTTCCAAAAGCAAACTGAGGAGACTGTGGGGCTTATTTTCATTGGGGCGTAACATAACGAACATGTGTAAAAGCCTCGCGTAAGGCACTTATCCCCATTTCTTATGTCACGCCTCATTTTCATTCATTTGAATGGTGGAGACGAGGGGCAGAACGCAACTTGCATTCCCCCCACCTCCCTACCTCCCTACCTCTCTGCCATACAAATGCCCCAGCATGCATTTTCATGCCGGCACAAATGCTGGAGATCCCTATGGAGCACGCTGGGTTTATGCCATAAAGGCAGCAATTATAATTGAACGCTGCTTGCAATGCGAGCCCGGTATGCAGAGTTTGCTCATTTCCACCACGTAATGCAAATGACCAACATTTGGCTGCAGGGAGCCGCCTAATTGTAGGTCTATACGAAAAAACTCCTCCCCACTGCCAAATTACGAGCTCTTTGAAAATGAGCTCCTATGTGTTGTGAAACACTCCACCCTGGGATACTGACACCAAATTCCCAGAGCAAACTGAGAAAACTGTTTTGTGAAACTACTCCATGCTGGGAGATTGACACCAAAATTCCAAGGCACATGGATAAAACTGCTCGCTGCAAAGCCGTCACATACTTCAATACTCAGTCCAAATTCCCAGAGCACATAGATATAACGGCTTGCTAGAAAACGATTATGAACTAGGATACTCGGTCCACATTCCCAGAGCAGAGAGAGAAAACAATGCGTTGTTTGTGCTGGTGCTATTGTTGCATTTGAGTTGGTGTTAGTTAAGCTGCTAATTCTGGTGCAAATGCCGCTGCAGCAGTGCTATGATTCGCCATATTTGGTCATTGTCCCAGGGCCTCAATTAGCAATGCAGGTGCAATGATCCATTTTGCAATGTTTTATCGCTGGTTGATAGCCTGACATTGCACCATTTTGAAAACGTGCCAGATTGTCATTTTACTGGAACTACAGCCAGTGCAAATCCAGTTATTGCGGCGCCAATAAAACTAGTGTAAAGTAGCGTATGTGTGCTCTGAAAAGGTTCTCAGCGGGAAGAGCTGTTAGAGGCCCACCCAGACCTGTGTGCTTGCAGCCTTGGCTGGAGTAGGCTATGCCTACAGTTGAGCCCTTACCAGTCAGCCTACAAGCCAATAGCAAAAGGAGGGGAGGCTTGTCCATAGTGGGCAGCAGGGTGCTGATCTGCCACCTATTGTGGACAAGCCAAAACCAGCCCAGTGAAAAGAATGAGCGCTCGCACAGATGCAGAAAGCTGTTGAGGGAGTGCTCCTGGGATGGCCTTAACTGCCAAAGGGAAATGTGATTTCCCTTTAACAGTTTCAGTCCCCCAGGTTTCAAACCTAGTGGGCCATTCCAGGCCAGGAGCGTTTTGTTTACCTAGCCTTGCACGGCCCATTGGGGATGAACATCAGGTAACTTCAGGCTACAATGTTTGTAAGGGGGGCTCCTGCACCTGCCGGCACAGTTACGTCCCTGTAGATAGCATGATGAAGGAGCTCTGGCACCACTGTGTATGTGCAGTTGTCCCTAGTTCCTTCTCTGTTCTGCCCAAGACCTGGAGGACCTTCGGTGCAAACAGCACCTGAAGTTCGGATTGGGGCAACGGGAAAGAAAGAAAAATGCATGTATGGATTATCTGTGTGCATGGAAGGGCTTCTATGTGTAACTGTGCTTGTGAATGAGAGAGTGTATGTTGTATGTGTTTGCGAGTGACTGAGAAAAAAGAATGGCTGTATGAATGTGTGTGTGCCGGAAAGTAGGCCTTTGATTATGGGGGAAAGGGAGAGCCATTTTTGCAGCCAGGATATATCGTTTATGTTGCACAGAATTTCTACTGGGCTTCAAGAGGGTAAAAACAACCTGATGAGTGTTCCTAAGTGGTCATATTGGCCTACATTGGTGGTGCCAGTCTGGCTGATATTCCTACAGTGGCATGGCATTCTTTACTGGGCATCAAAGCTAAAACAAACAAAATAAGTGTTACTACTTGGCTAGGATGGCCTGCATTGGGGAAGCTAGTCTGGATGTTTTATTTAGTGTGGATTGCCATTTTCTACTTGCATCAAGGGTAAAGCATGCATGTTAAGTGTTATTACATGACTATACTGGTCTACATTGGTTCAGCCAGTCTGGATATATTTTCTTACTGTGGCATGGTATTTTGTACTGGGCATCATGGCAAAGCAAGCATGGTGATTGGCGTTATATGGCCATAATGACCTACATTGGTGCAGCCAGTTTGGATATGTTTTCTTACAGTGACATATAATTTGTACTGGCAAAGCCAATAGGAGTATGTTCTTATGTGGAGATACTAGCATACATTGGCCATTGGCAGAAGAAGCCTGCACATGTTTTCTCTAGTATAATCAGGTGTGTACTGGCCTATGGGGAACTCTAGAGACCTAGCCTTTACATCGGGTTCTAAGGCTGCACCCATTTACCCATGGATCCGAATTCTCATTTTCCAAATTTCTTCTGAACTCAACCTACAAGTGAGTGCAGAATCATGCCTTAGGTGATCCTGGTGTGCCACCTATCTAAAAGGGTAAACGTGGAAATAAAAATGAATGGAGCATTCATTTCTTGTCTCATGTTATTTGATATGTGTCACACACACACACACACACACACACACACACACACACACACACACACACACACACACACACACACCTCTCTGAACCCTCTCTGATCTATGAAAGCCTCCCAGTGCCTAACCTCACTCTGAGCCTAGTCTGCCTTGACACTCAGAGCCTCCATTCTGACCCTCAACCGTAAGAGATATTATCAGTATATTGTATATCATTATTCCTAATAGTCTTCACTGGAATCCAAAAGGTATACTGGTATGAAACCCTCTACAAATGTGACTTCTATGGTCTCATCTCTTATATCTTTGTTATACAAGCCTTGGCAAGTAGTTGACATGAAATGTCCATAATTAAAATATCCCACAATGTTAAAATAAGAGGTGTACTGCTAATTCCCGGTCCTTCACAACTATATTTTCTCTGCATATTCTTTGAATCAGCAGCCGCAGCACCCCAGCAAGACATCAAAAGAGACAGAATAACAAAATCTCACACAAAGCACGATTCCTATACTAGGTTGTAAGGTCAGTATATATTTTCTTCTTCCCTGGTTTGGGAAGACATTAGGGACATGAGTGGACTTAACTCTTAACAAATAACGCAAGGTTGGGAGATTATTATCCCTGGGTAGGTCCTTTTTTTGATAGTATGGAAATAATATCTCCATTAGTGCAGCATATGTTCTGATAATTTTGTTTAGGTTGTTTTGGCATCTGTATTTGGCGCCATGATTTTTATTGTTCCTCCTGTAAGGAACATTTTCTTAAATCTGGCCCTCGCAATCTGTGGCTAGCTTTCCGTAGTACAGGGTGACAAACTAGGCATGCTTGGCCTTTTTGGGCCTCCTTGGTTACCTGATGGCTTTAAGCAAAACTTCTCAGATGGCCTCACTTTTTAAGCAAAAAATTACCAGAGGAGTATAGGATGACATCCTTTCAGCAGCAATGGAGCCCCATCTCTACTTATGCTATATCATTTGCCAGCTGATTTCAATACAGTAAATCACTCTCCCCTCCTGGAAGACCTTTAGCAAGTGACTGGCATCTCAGGTAAAAACCTAGATTGGTTCCCAGATTTTCTATCCAACAGATCTCATTGTATCAGGCTTAGTATGTTCTCCTCCAATTCTCATGTCCCATACAGAGCCCCCCAGGGCTCTCTCCCATGTCCATTCTCTTTAATGTATATGTAGCCCATGACCCCATGGGGCCCGGCTAGTGCGGCTACTTGCAACAAAGAGATGGTTGGAAAAGGGACAGTTGAAGGGAGACAAAGAAAAGAAGAAGAGAAAGAGAATTACCTGGCACGGGAGGGGTGTGGGGGGGGTGCTGCCTCAAGCAGCCCGCCTGGGCCTAAATCCATATGTAGGATTCAGGCAGCGCATTGGGGAGCCCTCCAGTGACTAATCCACAGGGTGCTGAGCTGCTTATGTCATGCTTATGTCATGGGCAGCTCGGCCACCCTTGAGCTTTGGCACCTGTTGGCACATGTGATGAGCACAGTGATATTAAGGGCCCAGGCTGCGTGTCAGGGGCTGCCTGGGCCCACAAAGAACAGCCGAGCCCAGACCACTTGTGGGGGTGGGCCAAACCAGGCTGTCCGGCCATGCTCCCAAAGGCCTGCCTCATGGCCAACAAAGCGGGCCCTTCAAGGAAGTCCTCCCGGGCTGCATATGCCAGGAGCAGCCCAGGAGGTGAAGCGAAGGAAAAGAAGATATAAGTCCTGGGTTGGCCAACCCGGGTGAAGAGGAGGAGGTGGAGGAAGTTCCTGGCTTCTCCGTTGAGGGGCCTCGGTGAAGAAAGCTCTGGGCCGCCCAGCAGACCAGTCTGGGTGAATATGTGCCCCCCCCGCGTCTAACGATGCATTGCAGAGGGGGCAGGCCAGAGAAGGCCGTGGAGCACAGCAGTGATCATGCCAGCACCCCTGTTGCCACAGAGACGCCACCGAAGACAAACGGGCACCAAAGGCGCGGCAGTGATGCTGGGTGGGCCCCTCAGCCAACGGGGTTCACCCCAAAAATAATGTGCATACCGCAGTTATGATATGATATGATAGGTATTAATACCTAGAGGTTTCTAAGCGTGGACCCGGGGATCAAACCTGTGTTGCTACTTGTCGTCTTGCTTCCAAGGCGAGCACGTTGCCGCTACACTATCCTCCTGAGGTGAGGCAGTGAGTGCGGGTAAGCCCCTCCAGCCAACAGCGCCCACCCTGAAGTTAACATTTGGCTACGGGGTGTGGCGGTGAAGTGTGGTGACAGATGCCTACTCACGGATGGGGCCGCCCAGGATACAAATAAGAGAGCGGGCTGTGCAGTAAGTGTGGGTGGCCATATCCATGTGGTGGACGGGGCCATCCTGAAGAAAGAAGAGGGTCCAGGGCCCCATTATGTGTCAACAGGGGACAGACCTCCAGCCTCCAGCCAGCCTTGCTATCAGCCAGCTGTTTCACCAGCCAACATTACCTTCAGCCAGCACAGATCCAGTTCACTAAAGGCAGACCTTGTGGTATTGTAACAGGGTGACTGACTGCAGCAGTCACCCCATTGTGACATTGTGTCTTATATGTTTATGTTGTATGTAAATATATATGCGTGTTAAGTTATGTGTATAGTTAATTATTGTTAAGTAGATTACACGTTGAGCAGGGGAGTTAAGGGTAATGTTACTTAGATTAAATGTTAAGTAGGGTTCATAGTTAAGTAAGATGTTGTATAGGTATGGCCATTAGTTAAAGAAGGGTGTGGAGGGGAGGTACTCTGGCGTGAGGTGATGGGATCATGTGCGGCAGTCTATTTGAGGCCGCCTACAGGCTGGGACCACCCATAGAGGCCATCTTCTGGCCTCACACATAATGTGGGTGGTACCTGAGGTTAGGCAGGGCGTCTGTTGCTGCAGACTCTCCATAAGGGTCCTTGAGACCCCTCCAAGGAAGGGTGAGCTGATGTATCGGGTCCCCAGTCAGTTGGAGCTCACGCCAGGGGATTCCTAGGGAAAAGGAAAAAGGTATTGATGTTTTAGTAAATAAAGAGGGGTCCCCGTTGGCATCCCTAGAAAATTCCCTCTGGTGTCTGTGTCTCTTAGTGATCAAGGAACACAGGGTGTGGCCCATCTCCTGTTCTTAGCAATTTTATTTTAGCAGGTGCAGCGCCCCTCCCTACCTAGCGGGCTGGGGGGTGGGCATGGTGGTTTCCATGGGAACTGTCCTTGACCTTGGCCAGGATTGGATGCTCCCTGGTTTGGGTCAGGGCCGGGAAACAGGGGCTACATATACGTAAAGCCACCTATGGATCCTCTTCACATCCATAACGTACGATTATACTCCTATGCTGATGATGCGCAGTTCTAAATTTCAATCGCCTCAAACATCAGCCTAAACCAGAATCCATCCCACTTCCTCTGTGCACTTGAGGGCGAGTAGCATAACAACACTCAACAATTCTCAAAGGTATTCAGTGGTCTTTCTCAGCCACTGACATCTGATAAACATCTAGGTATCCTGCATCATTGCACCCTGTTTGGCACCCCGGTGTCCTTCGCTCCATAGCGAAGACCTTTGAGGTCTTTTGGTACACCAAATTACAATGAACTCTTAAATTGAAGCTGTTTGCAAACTCTGGCGCTTTTATCGCAAATCAGTACGGAAAATCCTCCTAGTCATTACCCATGAGAATCATGCCGCCATCGTAGGTTTGCCAATCAGCTTTAGGCAAAATTACGCAAATGTCTACTATGCTAATGTTCTTGTCTATCAATTAAAAATGCTAGAACTATTGCAAAATGATGCTGGTCAATTAATTGCTGACATTCATAAACATTCAACCCTTGCTACTTTCCTGAGAGAACTGCACTGGCTCCCTGTCAAACACTCCATCTCCTTCAAACTACTCTTCCTTATTTTCAAATGCCTCAACTCAACTGCTCCTACTTATTTGGAAAATAGGATTCAATCTTACCAGCCTCCCAGAGACCCTGTTTTGCAAACCAGATCCTTCTAAATGCTCCTCTGTCCATAGCCCAAAGTACAGGCAGTAGAAGCGCCTCAGTAGAAGCTCCTTCTCTGTGCAACCCTTTGCCTCCTCACATCCATAATGCCACTTCCCTAACTCAATTCTGAAACCTCATATAGCACTGACTCGTCATTTAAGCCTAGACTGTTTTTGCTGTTACTGTCATAGACCCTCCTTGTCTGTCACCTGCCTCTTCCCTACTTTGTATCCCCTCATACACACATATTTATTTATTTTCTTATAAGGAACGTATTCGAATCTTATAAGATCGTACATAAATCCTACTTCAAACAAGATATTATAAAAATGTGGATGTAATATAACTTACTTTAAAGTTCTTATTATTGTTCCCAAAATCCTACTAGTTTCTCACAAGTTCTTATAAGCTACTTATAGGAATCTTATAATCAATGTTTATATGGGTCCCTGCCCCCGTCTTTCTCCTCCCCACACAAACCTTAACATTCATTTTGTAGGTGTGCACTCTATAAGCTCTTAAATACATACATACATACATATATACATACATACATACATACATACATACATACATACATGTCTGGACTCATCTATCTCCTGTGCAGGTCAAAGTATGGCTGGACACAAAGGCAATGCAGTCACATTCAGATCACAGCATTTATCAAAGCACATGTTTTTTGAGTTAAATGAAAAGGGGTTACCCAGAAACAGAAGACAGATAGTCCAATAAAGGTCCATCAAAGCAGAGGGTATTTTGCAATGCCAAACAATGGCTGTACTGTAACTCTGCATTGTATTACGTGGCTTGCTTCACTGCCACCTCTCTTCAGGCTCCTAGCTTCTCCTTGCATTGAGACATAGGGCCTCATTATGACCAGGGCAGTAAGGGATTACCGGTACCGGTAAGGGCAACGCTACTGGTAATCCCTTACCGCCCAATTTCGAGGTCCCTTTGCGGGTCGTCCCTTAAAGGCTGGTTTTACCAGCCGTTAAGGACGGGACCCGCAAAGGGACTTTGGAGGTAATTACGGTACCACAATTTGCGGTACCGTAATTACCGCCTTCCCCATTCCCATTCAGCCCTACGGGAGCTCAAATGGGAATGGGGAAGGGCCATGGTGAATGGGGAATTACCGCCCCCGCAAACCTTGGAATGGGGAGGTAATTCCGCCATTCACCATGGCGGAATTGGTAGTTTACCGGTGGCAACCATGGCGCAAATAGCGCCATGGTTACCACCCGGGTCGTAATGAGGCCCATATTCTTATTACAGTCCAAACCTGCACTCCTCCACAGATAACTGCAGATAAGGCAAATGATGATTGACACAAGGGGTGTGCTGAACAGCAATACACTTATTTTCTATCTTGGCACATGCAACTGTGTTTCTTCTTCTAGCCATAGTCTTCATCTACCACATCTCTGTGCATTAGGTGCACAGGGTTCTCTAAACGCCCCCCCCCCCAACTCACAGTGTGGGAAAAG
The DNA here is from genome assembly GCF_040938575.1 of Ambystoma mexicanum. NCBI lineage: Eukaryota > Metazoa > Chordata > Amphibia > Caudata > Ambystomatidae > Ambystoma > Ambystoma mexicanum. Next base: position 190,785,028 of record NC_090925.1, on the reverse strand, counting down.
AGAGTTCATGATGTATGCCAGACAGGGAGCTCAAGCAAAACACGCTCACCAATGGAACAGGCTGATGCCATGCGACATGGGCTCGATGCCACGGATGAGCCGATTCAGCTCTTCATCCTCCAGTGGGTGGTAATGTTGGGAATGAGCCTAGTGCTTTACTACATTTCCAAACTGTCCCAAGTGCTTTACAAATGAGGCAAGATTTCTCTAAGCACTATAGCATTGAAAACGTTTTTTTATGCAAAGAAAATCACTCACAGGCATGGCCAGTCACTAAATATAGATAGGTAGTATTTAAAATATAATGTACAAATAAATTAGTTGAAAAACACGTGTAAATGTTATGCAGTGTAGTTTTAAAAATCAAATGTCAAAGCACACGGTAAAGTCAAGCTGTGCTAAATATAAAGTACATGCAGGCTTGGAGAGAACGAAGTTGCTGACCAAATGTTCAACTAGACAAACCGCAAATATATAAGGCTTTTGGGATCATTGTGAGATCATTGTGAGATGTCGAGCTTGGTTAGGACCGTCTTAACTTACACGGGAATGACAATATGGGGTCCTAGTCCTAGAACTTGTGCTGCAAGGTCCTTTTCCATCCAAGTAAGAATAATTTTTTCCATCTTTGCAAAATGAGAGCTATAACCATCAACTGACTCTCTGTTATCGACCAAGCCTTGTTATAGGCAATCCACTTCCCCTTCAAATTATTCCTTATTTTCCGACTGATACAAGCATTACAAAAGGAAAACAACAACTCAAAGAACTGTGAGGCAATTCCATACAGCAAAAACACAGACTCCACTCCAAGGGATTATTTCCACCCTCCCCTACCTATGATTTTAAAAAAGTAGAACACACAGTAAGTGAGATCTTGGTCAAGCAATATTTTTCAATGGCAATGAGGTAGATTTTACTCCACTTATTAGAGAGGATTCTTGGAAATTCTCAGTCTCAAGCTGAGTTTTTCGCACTTCTTGAAATAGTGCAGATGAAACAATTAATATCAAATGCTGCTGAAACCCGTAGTCAGGTCACAGAAATGAATGGTGTTCTTGTCAGGGTTGTTCACTCTTCAGTAGTGTTGCATGACTACTTCATGATTCTAGAACCATTGGATTGGAGGCTTTGGTGCGGAAAGGACTCTGCTCACTCCCCTTTCCCCATACTTCCCTATAGAGTACCATAAGCACATAAGCCAAGTTCAAACAAGACTCTTTTTTTCCTTCTGGGCCTGTTGGTCAATGTCACGAAACAATCTTTCCAACCAAAGTATTTCCTATAATTCATCTGGGTGACATTGAACACATCGGAAGACGTATCCTCCATTGGAACACATACAAGCCCTTGAACAGGTATTGATGCACTCAGAGAGTAAATACTTTCTATCTGTGCCATGGTTCTGGATACACTTGGCCCTCATGGACTCTCTCACTCTTAAAGCCTCCATCACCAGGTTTGCCATGAGAACCATTTCCCTGCATCTGACCGGCCATTGGGATCAGGAGAAAGTTCTATTCATGCAAAGTGCTGATACCACTCAGCTCTAGGAGTCAACTAGTATCCTGGTCCACAGACATTATACTCATTATGTGAAGTTCTGGTGGGACTCTGTCCCTATTCCCGAGATGTCGCCAGATTTCTTAGAGTATGGATGGAGGCAAACTAAGATTTTGAGACTCGTGACCGCTAGTTCGCCAGAACATAACTTGTCCTCTGCTCCAATCTTATTGATTTGAAGGCGATATTCCAATCTTTTAGTGCTTTTCTCCTTCTGGTTCAACCGAGCAGGCTGCCCCACAGTCTACAGGACTGCAAGCTTCTTTATCAACAAGCACTGTGGCACACTCTTCAAGAAACATCCCCATCAGTCCACCTGGGGGCTTTGGCAGCTTAAAGAAACTATTTTCCAACAACGTAGGTTAACCTGGTTCAGGGATAAGTCTCTCTCTTTCGTAGTTTCTACTGGGACGAGTGATCTGTACGATATAATGATTTTTCTTCATTATCCCAATACTCCTTGTTACCTTCTCTTATGAAGGGGAATGTCTCTGAATGCCTTGTCTCTTGGCGACCTCTTCTCGAGCCTTGGAACGTGGTCACTTTGTGGTTACTGGGTTTGTGTGTCGGCTCTGGTGTCCCAGTTTCTCGTCTTGGGCTACTGCCCTGTGGCTTTCTCGTATTGGGGCTGTGCTGTTGCTTTGGTGTCTCAGCATCTTGTATCAGGCTCTTGCCCTGATTCTCTCTTGGGTCAGGGCTACAATGTGACTTTGGGGTCTCAGCGTTTTGCCTCATTCTCATGCCCTGTGGCTTTCTTCGGTCACGGCTGCGCTGTGACCTTCGAGTTTCAGCCTCTCCTGCCCTGCTCCTGGCCTCTTGTTCTCTCTTGCCTGGGTTTCACTTTGGCTTCAGCATCCCAGTCTCTCAGGTCGGTCTGGTTGCTCTCTCGTGCTGGTGTTTTGCTGTTACTCTGACGTCCCAGTTTCTCGTCTCAAAGCGTGTTTCAAACTCGCTGGTCTCCTTTCTGGTACATATTCTGTCTCCTTCCAATCTTACGCAGCGCAGAGCCCTCCTTAGCCAGCGTATGCATTCCTCTCTCGCTCCGATCTCCATACAGGGTCCGTTATTTAGTGTTCTCGTCTCAATGAGTTGCAGACTTTGATTTAAAGGGACATGTTCATTACTTATATGATGATTGTATCTCTGTGGCGCTCCTTTATTCCAGCCTCTATCTTTACAGGATTCTGGCATTGTGGAGTCTGTCATGTAGGCCATGGTGTGCACAGCTGTTGGGAGTTCCTCACGGGAACGGTAGTCCTTGTCCTCTAAGCGGGAATCTCTCCCGGTGATGTCCCATTTGCCTCAGCCCCTAGGGAGAGTGTTGCGGAGCAGGCACCCCCTTGGGGAGAAGGGACAAATCCATTTGATTCATCGCAGGGTTTACTGTTTGTTGTTTTCAAAGACGTGTTATCCCCACTCGCCTAGGTTGTTTTTGTAGCGACCTAGTCTCAAACACATTCTTAAATCCTCGTCTAAATGACCCCAAAGGAGAGGATAACATTTCACAAACATTTCAGCTGGAGTAAAGCTTTCACTCCCTGAAGATGTTCTTTCTTTTGAATTCCGTTCATAGCACTTAAACCTTTTTAAGTCAAAACAATTTAGACCATATGATACCCTATATTCTCAACTACATAAAGATGCTTTCTCTATGGAATATAAACATTTTCAAAGTTCACCTGTGTTCACTTTTATGTCCTCAGTTTAAAGGTTCTTTCCACTCTGGTTCAGAGGTTTTGTAGTTAGAAAAGGAGTTGGAAGGTTTAGGTTACTCCAGATCTGCTGGACGATTGCTGACAGTTCATCTCTGAACGTATTGCTACGTTTTCACTGGTGCACCTCAAGCCCATTTGATCACTTTGAATCAGAGCGGACTGAGGATGAAATGCTGCTGCCGCTATCATAAGCTGCTGCTGCCGCTATCACAAACAGATGCTGCTATCATAAGCTTCTGCTGCCACTATCATAAACTGCTGCCTTGCCTCATCTACAGAAAACAGAGACGAGGTTAATGGTTGTAAGGGAGACTCTGCTGGGGCATCAACCTCGCTGTAGCTTGACCATCGCCATCTTCAAGCTCTGTGTTGTCGAAAGCCGTGTCACAAGCAACCAGGGTTCTGTCACTTCCAGGAGAATTTGCCAGGAACTGGCATTGGAATGATTTTGCAACTGGCGGGGGCGCATTGTTGCCAGGAACAACCCTGTTTTTGCAGTGACCACCAATGACATTGCTCCTGCTTCTCGGGAGAGTGGCCCTGCTTCAGAGTTGGGTGCGTCAATGGATTCTATGCATGCGACCAACCCGCGTTACACTGGATATTCAGAGCAGACCGATCCGATGGTAGCTCATCAACCTAGCAAGCTATCTGCCCTGGGGGACCAGAACCTGGTGCATACAAAGAGGACAGACAAAAAAAGCAGAAGGATTCTCTGTACTGGCCTCTTGTACTCAGAAGGGAAACAGCTAAGACTATGTGTGGGATTGCGGTCTTCTTGTAAAAATATTTCAGTTAAGGGTGGCACTGGGTGCCCTGTTTGTGGGAAGGCTCTACTCTGAGGAGTAGGATCTGTGATGAGGTAGACGAGGACTTAATGGCGATTTTAGATAAGTAATAAGCGCCTTCTGGTGGGTGATTGGCCCTCTGTTTGAGTTCTTCATCAGGTTCTGACATTAATTTGTGTACTGTTTCCCCAAAGGCTGAATTGTGGAGGCTTTCAGTGCACCCACAATCACCCTTTATTGCTTCCAGGAACGGGGTCCACAGAGACATTACAATAACCTGCAATTATGACACAAACCCTAAATTTATTAATAGCTTTTAATAATTGATTTACAAATAGCGTTCCTTATTTGGATAATAATGTGATGTTATAGAAGGTCCTTTTATTACAACTTTAATAGCACTTCTGCTCTCATTAAAAAGTATCAATGAATGTCTTATTTGTTTGGCGAACAGAATGCTACCGCCTCTCATATTGGAAGAGCGTGTATTGTTTCCTGAGCTGCCTATCGCGGTAAACACAGTATGTGTCAGAAAGTGGGCCTACTTTGCAATAGCAACATTCCTCTGGCATATTTACAGTGCAACACGTTCTGCCTCCTTTTGCCAACAGTATTTCAGTCATTGGCATTCATAAAAGAACATTTAATAGGCCGAAATGTTTATCAGAATCAGAAAATGCTTTATTCCCGTTCACGCCCATACAAGTGCAATAATGAACAACACGTGCAAATACAAAAGACAAAGACAGACTCAATATCGACATGTGTTTCTCTATCAGTCATTAGAGTAGAATAGCAAATAGAAACCTGGAAAACGTGACTTATTTGTTTAAAAAAGATTTGTCTTTCTCAAAAAAACACAGAAGTGTCCAGGGAAAAACCAGAAAACAGTGTGCACGGGGGAAAGTAATTTTACACCAATATAACATACCATTATCGATATTGCAATATCCTCATCCTCAGGGAGAGTAAATATCACCTGCCACTTACCGCCACCCAGTCACATATACTAGCACAATCCCCAGTTTCTGATGTCACCCCGTGACAGATGGCGTGATTTGCCTTACAGATTTACACTGTGCCAAACAGACTCAAAGTAGAACTGCCAGTAAAATACACCAAATATTTCGAGGAATAAATATTGGGGTTTTTTTGTAGGTATATTTCAACTTACCTAGCATACCATTGCCGTTTTCATTAGACCTATTTATTAAATTACTTCATTCCCACTATGCAGACTGTTGCCAGTTTCTAATAAGAATAATATGTATTATATGTTTTAGTTCATAGAACCTTTCTGTATGTCTATTTAAAATCCACATTAAAAATTCATTAAAAAAGAATTCACATATCAATGCATTATATACTTCAACATTTCAATATACCATATATTAGAAATGAGCCTAAACACACACAAACAATTCATAACTCCTAAAATGGCAAATCAGGCACAGTATTACATGAAATCAAATTCAAGCACAAGAATTCAACCAATTTCAAGAGAAGAGATTTCAATAGATTTTCCCATTTGATTCAATATCATGAAGCTTGTACTCAAAATACTGCTTAATTCTTAACCAGATTTGATATAAAGCAATGTATGTTGATGTAGATTTTGTGTTCAGGAAATGGACCCAAAAATCGTCACTCAAGATTGATTCATAGTTGTGTGCCAGGTGGCCTAAACGTACCATATATAGTTGGCCTAACTTTGGGCATTCGGTGAAGATGTGTCTCACCGTTTCTGCGCTCCTGGGATTTTTACAGATACTACAAAATCGGCTATCTTGACTAAGTTTCTATCGACCCCCCCCCTTAATTGTACGTGTAGGAAGCCGATTGATCCTTGCCAGGAGTCGAAGTTGTCTTTCTCTTGGGTCTGGACAAATCAAAAGGTATAACTGTGGGCGTATTAAACAATGGGTCACCTTTGACACTTGAACGTAACCGTGCAGTCTTTCCAGGTGGGCGTAATTACAAGGCCAATCACATTGTATTATTTTCCTGGATAGCACTTTCTTACAGTTTACGGAGGTGGTTCCACGTGCGAAATCTGCCTGCCAACTTATTTCAGTAAACAGCTCATTTATTGATTCCAAAAATGTATCATTTTTCATAATCGCCCCTGGTTTGTGCCCTGCCACTCGAGCCATCAAGGAATCCTTCTTCATAATCTGGGTACGAAGGTAAAGCTCTCCTCTACGTTTTAGTACCATTGCTTTGAGGGATAGTACTCCTAGCTCTAAACGCTGATAATCTATTGGGGTGCTGTGAGGTAAACTTAACATATTGCACCAGAACAAAACCTTCAATTCGTTTTAATCATTCCCACTTTTGTAGCTCCAGGCCTTCTACACTGTACAGGATGGTAGGGCAATACCACTGCATGTCCCAAACCCTGCGTTACCGTTAGAGAATCGACTTATCAAGTAGGTCAGTTGACGTGCCTTTGTGATCTTAGTATTTATAATATTTTTATAACTAACCATTCTCTGTCAGATTTAGGACCAGATACATGTAGCTAGGGACATAATGGATCAGCCCAATACTGAGATCAATAAAGACCCTGTTTATTTTTTTGTGAGTAACTAGCAATACCTTAGTCTTCTTTAGATTTATTAAAAGCTCATTTTCTTTTGCATAGTTAACAAGATTCTCCAAGAGTGATTTTATACCTAAAACCGTAGGACTCAGAAGCACCAAGTCATCTGCGTATAAAATTGCAGTAATGTGGTTGTTACCAATCTTTGGGCACCAAATGCCCAATGCTTCCAAGTGGCGCATCAGATCAACCATATATAAATTGAAAAGTAGAGGGGCCAGCAAGCATCTCTGTTTCACCCCCCCTATTTATGCTGGTCTCATCCGCCAGAGAGTTTCCATTACCCAATCGTATCCTGGCTGTTGTTTTCTCACGTAAGGCTATGTAAGACTTGACAATTTCAAGTAGCCAACCAGGACACCCCCACTCTTGCCAGTTTCCATTATTTCCAGTTATCACATCATGGTTAATTTCCAGAAGACCATCTTTGCTACCATATATTATGCCCAATTTGCACATAATTTCCACAACGTCTGGCCTTACTTCATGGCCGGTTTCCATTAGGTTTACTTTACTAATTTCCATGCATTAACAGCTCACTGCCAGACCGGGTCTGCTATTGGCTTGCAGGATTTATGGGGTGGGCTGAACTGCCAGGCCAAAGCCATCCCAGCCAGTCGGAAGCAAAATTGTCCTAGTGTGGCCTCAAACACTGAATGCTTCTTCGAACTTCTTTATGACGTATGCACATGGAATGATGATCCACTTTGCACTGATTTCCGTTCTAGAGCAATGAGCAGATGTGTTCCTGATGCAGTGTAAGTGAAATGGCTAAGTACAACAGGATTTTGCACTGCAGCAATCTCTGGATGTGAGCTGTTGCAATCTGTTAATGTGCAACTCTGCAAGTGGCAGCACAATTCCTGTCTTCACACCATTACTAGGACAGAACATATTAGGTCACTGCCTCTGCATTGCTAATGGTAGACTGGGCACAATGACCAAAAACAGCTGGTTTTAGCCCCTTGTGTTTTGACCATGTTTGCAGCGGCGGTAGCACTAGAACTGAAACTAGCGCAGATTTGGTAATTGCTCCAGTCCAAACATGTGCTTTCAATGAGCCACCGCCAAGACCAGCGTGACTCTGTTTGTTCCGCTGGCTCCAAGCAGCAGATCAGGCCTTCCAAGAAGGTAGCCACAGGCAGAAGCATCTCACAATATCTGTGTACTCCAAGGTTGCACTTAAGATATCTGGTATGACTTATCACAGCCTGAAATATCATGTAATATGTCATGATGTAATTTAATATTATATGACATGTCATAATTCACATGTGTGATAGGGCATGGGAACTGTCCCTGTCAAGGGGGATTGAACCTGGGACCGGAGGCCTACTACAGTATTTACCAGAGCCAGTCCTGACTCAGAGGCAAGGTGAGGGAGTTGAGAGGGCCCCAGTCTCTGTCCCTTCTACTTGTGCCTGTCTGCAAATGTCAAGTATCCCTTCCTGCCTTCTACAATGCTGGTCAGTGTTCTCTCTCTCCATTAGTAGGATTGCCACATCCGAAAACCTTCATGGCATAGAGCGGCAAAGACATCCCACTGGAGAGAGAGGTGGCGATGAAAGTGCAGTGAACAGAACATTGCTCACGGAGGACTGGCAGGATGGAAATCCATCTTGCACTGAAAACAAACTCCTAAATTGACGTTCAGCTTAGTGGGTCGCCATTACGGAATAGCAGCGGAGGCAAGTTCCAAAAGGGGGCAGGGTTTAAAGTATGTTTATCCCCCCCTCCCCAACTGTATAACCTGCCCCAGTGAGGAAAGCAAAGCAGCAATTAGACAGGGCATCAACTGAGCGGAAAGACCAATGGGAGGGGGACGAGGAGAATAAGGGGACAAGGGAGGTTTGGGGAGTGTGGGTTATTCAGGTGAGGTTTAGAGGGAGAAAAAGGTGGACTAAGAGACCAGGTCGAGGAAAAGGGTGGTGCAGGCAAGTGTGGAGAAGGATTACAGAGTGTGCAAGGTGAGGTATTGGTTGTTGGAAGAAAATGGTACTTGGGTGTGAGAGTGCCTGTATGGTAAGTGAGGAGAGTGACTCAAATTTAGTGTAGCGTATATGATATGATATGATATGGCATTTGTAACGCGCCTATACACAAGTGAGAGGGTGTAAGTGAGAAGTAGTGAGAAGTAGTGAGAAATAGTAAATGAGAGAGGGAAAGGAGGGTGACTGACAAAAGAAGGTTAGGAGAAGAGTGCAGAGGAGTGGAGTATATTGGAGAGGCGAGTGGAAATCAGTAGAGGAGGGAGAGCGGGAGTAGACATGAGGAGGAGGAACATCAGAGAGAGGTTAGGGAGTGAGAGAAAGTGGAGAGCAAGAGGAAGGGAGACGAGTAGGATAAAGGGAAAGCAAGGAAGAACATCAGGGCCCGGAGTAGGAGAGTGTGAGCGGTAAAGACTGATTGGGATCTGAGTGATTGGAAGGCACCACTTCTTGCTAACATTCGGATTGTGGAACCCAGGTCTGAATCCACCTAGATTGACCCCTGTAGAGAGTGAGAGAGATAAGGTGATTGCTAGCATGACATTTCCAAAAAACGCCTGAGGTGACATTCCGAGTAAGGTCCCAGTTTAACATTCACAGTAAACCCAACATTCCATGTACCATACCCAGTAAGCTCCCAGTTTGATATTGCAAGTAAGTTCACACTTGGATATTCTCAGTACACTTGACATGCCCAATAAGCCAGTTAGCTCCAAGTTTGACCGTCCCTGTACACTTGAAGGTCTCAGTAGACTCCCAGTCTGACATTTCCACTAAGCTTTCATCTCCCAGTAGACATTCTGATGATGTAACTCTGATGAATTCAAGGGCTTCATCACTACTTTCACTAAGGGGACCCTCCTCGACCTCCCCTATCTGGCCAGAGGGTGGCAACGACTACCTGATCCTGACCCTGGGGCCGCCACATGAGGTAGGACCACCTGAGGGGAGGTGGCTCTCAGTCAAACCTGATGACATCAACAGAGTAAATCGCATATCCTCCTTTTCCCTTAAGGAGTGCTTACCCAGTCACCCATGCCTTATTGGCATGTTGGTATCCTCCTTTCTCATCTCAGTGTGAGGATGAAGTGTCCGGTCATCAAATTCCCAGCAGGGGGACTATGCGGGCCACTGGAATGAGGACGAGGCAGGGGGTGAGGATAATTACTCCCCAGGTAACCCGATGTTCATCTCCATCGAGTTACCTAAAACCTGACTTGCCATCTAAAACCTTTGGAAATGCTTTTCTTTTTCCCACTCTATATATAAGTTGCCAAACTTCCCTTCTAGAATTATTGGGAAAATTACTTCAACCCCTACACTAAATCGTCCAACTTTCCTATAAGACTTACTAAAGGCATCTCCTCAAACTCTGCCTGTAAAATAACACAAGCTAACGTTCCTTTTTCTAATGCTGAAACCGCTGCCATGAGAAAGATGAGCCGGGTAATGAATATCACAAATGGAAAGGAACCAATGTTGTGATCTAGTTGTTGCGAGCACCTGACTGTAGGCAGGACATTTAAAGAGAGAGATTAGCTGAGAAGGGGAAGCTGCATGGGACATGTCCATCCACTTGGTACTGACCGAGGAACTACCAGCCATAAGCAAGGTCTGTGGAGCTAACCAACTAAGAAGAGGAACTGAGGGAGAGAGACTGCCCAATCCGGCAAGCTGCGGGAACAACAGAGTGAAGAGGATGGTGTCCCGATGCACAGCTATACCGGAGAGCAGCCCCCGCGCTACTGGAGTCCAGGAAGACGTGCAGCAGGCGAGTGAGACACACAAGCAGAACGGGAATCATACAGCAGAGGCGGTGAGCCCCAGACATGAGACGGGGACACCCGCAGGCGGTTCACTGTGTGAGAGGCTATTCCCAATGCAGTAACCCAGTGAGTCCGCCAGAGGGAACACCAGGGAATGCAAACAATGGTGCTGAAAGAAAACCAAACAAATGAGCTGAATGAGACAAAATGAAAGGTGCTAAATAACTTAACACAACTGAACAGTGTCAGAACAAGAGACTGTCATCAGGTTTGCAAGTGTGCACAGTATGAGTACAGGAAGGCCTGGCAAGAGAGTATAACAGGCAGCCCTAAATTACAAAAATATACATCTGAAAGGAAGCCCTGGCAGGAGAGTTTACCAGGCATTTGCAAGCAAGGTGTGTTTATGTACAAGGCAAGCCCTGGCAAGAGGATGTTCCAGGCAAGGTTAAATTGGAAAATGTTATATGAGAGAATGCTAACAAAGATAGAACAAGAGGTAACTACTAAGGAGTGTGAATAAAACATTTCCCGGAATAGGAGAAAGTCTGGCAGGAGAGTACACCAGGCAGTCCTTTGTATGCTGAATCTATTGATAGAAAGGAACTCAAAGAACTGCTATTAAGTGAAGAGAAATCCAGGAGAAGGGAATTACCCTCTGAAGCTGTGAGCTCTATTTATTTACAACTTTTGTGTTGGAGTTAAACATTTCTTCTTTTGAACATGTATACACTCTTCAAGGCCAAAGACTTTCCCCTTCCACTTTAGAGTTGATTTTAGAATGTGAGGGTCAGGATAGTGCTTTGGACACAGGACTTGTTGTTTTGGATTTTCTGACAAAGGACCGACCCATTCGGTTTGTTTTGATAGGGAAAATACCTCTTAGAGCAGTAACAGAAAGGCATTTTCCAAACCCATTTTGTTTAATAGAAGTCTATGACCAAAAACATGAATCCACTGTGTCCGGGTTGTATTCCTGACCCTTCACATTACCTTGTGGTCACTGTCATATGGACCTGGGTATGACAAACCCAGCTCCTCAAAGACCACCACGACCAGGAGCGTTTTACTCCTAGGACACATCATCCTACCTACTTTGGAAAGCCCAACTTTTAAGAATTACAGCTCCCAGAATTCCCTTCAGTGCTAGAAGGCTAAACGTGAACTGAATCCAAGAAAGTCAACTCCGGATCCGGAAGGAAGAGGACTGTGGAGAAAACTTGGTGAGGTACCCAACGTCAGAAGGAATGTGTGAGAACAGGATGGAGGCCCAAGTTATCCACATCTATTTACCCAACCTCTCTGAGAACTACACCACCCATACTCCCGCTCTTTTGCAAGGGAAAACCCAACCTGGGCTAGAAAAGTGCACTTACAGATTGGAAGTAAGAAAGATATGGGGAGGATGTGTGCATCACACAGAAGTGCTTTCCACTTTCAAACGAAGACAGGCATGGAGAACTCACACCCCAGCACCCATGTAATATCAAAAGGGTCAGAAGGAAGCACACACTTAACCCATACAGCAACCAGACACCCTGCGGGAAGTACACTGTGTTCCCACACTACTGGGAACACCGGGGAGAAGAAAGCTCATGTCTCCCTCACAGATGCATACGTGATGGGTAGAGACAGCCCTACAGCCTCTACCCTCATTCGCACCGGTGGGAGAAACAGCACCAATGCACATGCAGGAGAAGCCGTTTTGCCACCTTTCAAGTAAAATGCTCAGCACACCCACTAATCTATTGTGTGCAAGAGAAAGCCAAAATGGCAAGTGGCAGGAGTGGCCTTCCAGCAACACTTGAGAGAACATTCTAGAATGTGATCAAAGATGGTGTCTGGCCTATTAAAAGACTTCCTCCAGCAACAATGCCACTGAACATGCCCAGACCTGTCATGGGACATCTCCAGCAAATCAGAGTGAAGCCATTCACCTCATTGCCCTTATAAGGACCAGCTCGCAGCACAGAAGGGGTAGGGTCTTCCTGATAGCAGTTGTGACGAGGTGCATAGTGAGAGTTTTGTGGAGGAGCTTCGCAGAGTGCTGGAGGCAACAGCAAAAGGTGTTAGAACAGAAAGGAGGGGGCTGTAGAGAGGTGGTCTGAGAAAACATGAAGAGTAAGTAGATGGTGGAGAGTAAGGAAGTAGTGAGGAGTAAAAGAAGGGGAGAGGATACTGGAGGGAAAACTGAGGAGAGGAAGGAATACAGTGGAGTTTGGAGATGAAGTATTTCCAGAAGGAAGTTTAAGGTGACATCAAGGGAGTGGAGAGTGAGCGAATGAGCAGGTGGTAGGCAGCAACAGAAAAGAAGGAGTGTGTTAAAAAGAGGATGGTGGAGGAGAGGAAGTCTAGTGCAAAGGAGGATGGAGAAGACTTGATGGAGATAAGAGGAATAGACATGACCTAAGTCTGAGGTTTGTCAGTGGAGGAGGGTTGGTGGTAGGTGAAGGTGGCAAGGCATCAAGTAGGTGGAAGAAAGAGGGGAAAGTACGGAGAACAGGAAGTGCATGAACAGTCCCCTTAGGCACAATACCACTGCGACTCTTCAAGGAGGTAGTTGAGGACATGGTGTTTGGGACTGGCGTCAACACATCAAGATAGTGCAGTAAAGAAGTTACCCTAACCCAACCTGCAGGAATGCTCAGGTGGCCAACCTCTTGGTGGAAGTTCTGAGGCTCATTTCCACCTTGCCCTGGCTGCTGCCTCTGCTCAGGCATAGAATGCCGCAAACCCAAACAAAGGAGTGGAGGACGAACAGGAAGAGGTGCCAAGAGGTAAGCATGAGAGACGCTATGACCTCCCGAGGACTGTGAATGACAGAGCAGCAAGATTGTGTCATTGGAAGGGATTCCCGGATTGAGGAGTATGAAACCCAGAGATGTGTTTACCTCAACGAGATTCCATCCTGTCCAGTGTTAGGCAGAACACTCAACCCCCCCCCTCCACTCCACTATCCAAACAAAGATAATTAACATCTATCGTGTTGTGTTATATGTAGCAATCCTTTTTGCTCCCATTTTCATAGTACCAGAAAGGCTGACTTTCCCATTCCCACTTTGACAGTGCCAGTAAAGTTCCAGTTGCACACTGCATGTGAACTTGCAGAACGGCACTCTCAGTAAGATCCCAGTTTAAGCTTGACAATCCCATTAAGCTTCTAGCATGACATTCCCAGCAAGCACAGCTATTTCAGGGTGACACGCCCAGGGTAAAATGATGTAGTGCAGCCAAAGACCCCTTCCGGTTTTTCCTCTCTATAATTTCAACAGACATTCTCATCACTGTTTTGTGAAATTGAGTGAAGGTATGGTTATTGACATACTAAATAGTTGTAATGAGTGCACAAGTGCTAGCTTTCTTAATGGTAATTCAAGTAGGTCACCCCCTGAGCCCTGAGGCAGACCAGAAGTAGGACCCGGACTCTGGGACATCATGCACATGGATTTGTATTACATTATTTTACAAACAAAATAATAAACTAAAATAATGAATATTAACCCGAAGTGCTAAATTCCCTCTTCTAAAACTCAAATGTTCAATAAAAGGGTAATCTTGTCAGGATGAATCAAAACATAGCCCCTAGCCCAGATCCTACACTAGCCTGCCACATTTATAGAAAAACATATACATCTAAAGGGTCTAACAAGTAAAAGGATGCTTGGCTGTTGCTTTGGTTTCAGGTATTTTCCCCCCGATTATAAAGTTCTTCAGGTGCCACTCTAATGGCTAAATGTTTCAAATAAAATCATACTTGAGGTATTTCAGTCCCTCTCCTGACACCACAGGGTTCACTTGTTTACCCCACTCCAGAGTGTTTCTGTTCCCTGCAGGGTTTCACACACTCTTTGACTCCACTCTGGTTTCTCTCTTTCATCGCTGTTCCAGGGTGTCCTCAATCTCTCCCCCTCATCTGGGATCTCTTGATTCATGTTCACCTCTCTTGGGGTATCTTAATTTTCTCTCCTTTTGACTCTCTTCCCCTTCTCTTGGGGTGTCTTGCATCTCAGCCCCTCTCTTGGGATATCTTCAGTCCGTGTAAGGGGATGAGTCTCTTACATGGCTCCTTCGAATTGGCCTCACACCTTACCGTTACCGTCCAGGAGTAGTCCGGCTTCCCCCAGACCCTTCCCCTCTTCAATGGGAAACTTTAGGTTGCCTTGCTTCTTCCACAGGCTAGCACGGGCTTCCTTTCTTTCAACTCCTTAATCAGAGTTGTGCATGCCTCTTTTCTCCATCTGGGCTCTCTCAGGTTTCCCTCTTCTGCACAGCAGGGCAGCTACCAGGCACAAGGCACAAGGCAGCCTTCCTTCTTCTCTACTGCTTTCCCTTAACCAGCAAGACAGGAAACCAGTCCCCAACTAAAACAACTTGCAACTGAACTGGCTCTCCTTGTATTTAGTCCTTTCTCCTCCTAGCCGAATACTGATTGGCTGAATTGTCTAGTGAAAGTAGTGTTCACATCATAGCCTGCCTCCCAGGGTAGGTCATCCCCTATTAGTCAGTTTGAATAACAGTTAAGTCAATTAGAAGTTTCAGAGTTTCAATTAACTCTCCTATATAAGAGCGTTGCTCCCATTTATCTGGTTTGCTCTTCCTAGGTAGATGGTAGGTATGGCTCTCTGTGTTCCTCTTACTTTATGAACGAAGGTTTTATTTTATTTCCCTTTGCCTTTGTAGTGTTGTAGATGTTGTTGCATTAATTTAGATTCAGTTTACCCATGGTCCTCAATGGGGAATTGAACCCTGGTCTTCCACATGGGAGGTACCACTTCTACCACTGTGCTGTTTCAGCTGCTATTCAGTTGTGAGGGAAGCTGAAGCCTTTTCCTTGCAGCTAATGAGTGATTTTCCTCTATGCATGCTGGCGGCACGTCTCGTTGAATATTGCCGGCTTGACCATCCACTCGTCTCTCTTTGCCGCCACAGGGATTCAGTGATATGTTATTTGTTTGAGTCAAGGGAAAACCTCAATTCATCATCTTCAACTACAGTTTCAGTGAGGCTGGGCGGCGGTCACGTGACAGGACATGTGGGAAGGAGGCTGCTGTGTTGGCCTCTTATGCCCCGCCTCAGCCTGTGCTACGTGCTGCGATTGAGGCACAATGCAGGCAAGGGCCGAGGGCAGGAGCAGGTTTGGATGCTAAATTGGCAAGGCACGTGATGGAGGAGGCACCATGAGAGTGGGTGAGGTAGTGGCATGCTTTGGGAGCCTTGTGCTCTGTGCCAGTTTCACTCCGCGTTCACCGACTAGCCGGCGCGTGCCGCAGCAGCTTCAAGCAGAGACCGGAGTTGAGGGGGCTGGTGGTTCCTCCCTTTCTTACCACTTATATTTCCAATGCCTGGGGACACGAAGGATGGTTCCCCAGGCCTGAGATAAGTATAGCACAGAAACGTATACTTATTTGTATGAACGCTTAATGTATGGGGCATATAAAAGTGGCTATTTAATACAGCGGCAAGCTGCTTGAGATAAGGGAAACATTACAGGAGGAAAGTGTTGAATCCATGAGAGACCATTCACACGTGGCTGGATTTGTTCAAGGAAAGACAACAGGAAGGAATCCTTGTGGCTGCCAATCCATTGCAAATTCTATGTTGTTCCGTGTCACGTGTATTTCGTGCTGCTTGCTTGTGAGTCTCTATGGGGCCAGTTTATGTGCCTACATGTGCTTGTTACACTGTCATGGAACCATATGCTTCTAATCATGCCATATATGTATGAGCATGGGAGAGTAGGAGTTTGAGAACAGGAGCTCTTGATTAAGGAAGCGCATTCTGGTATCAAAGGTGGGCAGAAGTCAGGAGGTATTGAGAGAGTTTTGGTTTGGGCAGTCAATTCAAGTGTATGCTTAGTATGCTTAATACTTGCTACTTTGGTTACTTATGTTTTCCCTTACTCCTTCTCCCCATCCATTAACGTTTCCTAATCCTCTTTCTGGTGTTCCTAATTCCCCCTACCTATCCACAACTTCTCCCTAAACCCCTTGCCCCCGCTGGCAGCCACGTGGTTACCTGTTACTCATAATCGGGAACTTGTGCCAACCTAGGGTGGAGGGTGGACTTCCATTTGGCTTCTGTGGTCAGGGTGAAGTTGTGTTACTTCCTAGTGGGCTTGACAAGAGTGGAGACGAGTGGAAAAATAACACTGGAGGAAGAAGGGGGCTGCATGGAAAGCAGAAGGTTGGAAAGAAGAGAGAATGGAGGTAGGCAATAAGAAACAAACACCTGGAGAATGGGAGCTTGAGAAAAGAAATGAGGTGGCAAGGTGAAAGGGAGGAGAACACGGACCTGAGGGATAAGAGGAGTACAAGAAGAGTGTACAACACTTGGCAATGAAGAGAGAGAAGAAGAAAGAGAGACAGAAGTTGCCCCACAGATGTTGATGGAGAGACAACTGGGAAGGAGGGAGCCAGGTATTTCAACTCTTTTACCCCCACTTAGCAAGCCTCGGCCATCCGGTGCCTTCCAGGTTGCCGCTCTTTTTCCCTACTTAAGGAGCCCTCCAGCTTCTTTTCCTTTGCAGATGGGGAGCAGGTGCAAGTGGAGCTAGGTCACCTGGCCTAAGCCCCGCCCACCTGGCACCTTCCAGGTTGCCGCTCTTTTTCCCCACTTAGCAAGCCCCGCCCACCTGGTGCCTTCCTTTTTGCTGCTCTTTTTCCCTACTTAAGGAGCTCTCCAGCCTCTTTTCCTTTGCAGATGGGGAGCAGGTGCAAGTGGGTCTAGGTCACCTGGCCTAAGCCCCGCCCATCTGGTGCCTCCAGGTTGCTGCTCTTTTTCCCCACTTAGCAAGCCCCACCCACCTGGTGCCTTCCTGGTTGCTGCTCTTTTTCCCTACTTAAGGAGCCTCCAGCCTCTTTTCCTTTGCAGATGGGGAGCACGTGCAAGTGGATCTAGGTCACCTGGCCTAAACACCACCCACCTTCTTAGCCCTGCCTCTTCCTTTCTGCTCTTAACTCTTACCTCAAGGGTGTCTCTCGTCCGGGTGTCCGAAGTGAAGGGCTGACAAAGAAAAGGCCAATTCCTGTTCAGACTAGGAGAACCCAGGGCCTGAACCCCTGTTCAGACAGCAGGTAAGCATGCACCAACATGTGTTTACCCCCTCTGTCCCCACAGGACATCCCCACCCCCTCTGGTCCCCCTGTGATGTTCCCTTGTGCCCCCCACCCTTCTCGCACACAGGTGTTGCCTGTTTTGCTTGATTCTTCTACCCTGCTCCCCCGCTCCCCATCCAGCCAACTTCTGCAGGAGTCTGTCCTGATACATTCTGGGTTCACCATCACCATCTTGTGGCCAATGCTGGATTTGACTTTTATGGACTTCATTGATTCACGGTGCGCCACCCATTTTCAACTCTCATGCTGGACTTCCTTTGCATCTTGTACTCATGGTGGCCCTGAATCATGCTGTTCCCATCTTCATTGTGTATCCTGGCTTGCAACTTATGTGTTACTACTGACTTCTGCAATTGTATTCCCTCTCCCCTCTTGCTTCTCTACTCTTTTTGACTGCTTACTCTCTGTTCTCTCCTCCTCTCCCTTTCTCCACTTTCCTATCTCCTCTCCTTACTTTCTTCTATGTACTTACTCTATCAGAATTGTCCCTGGACCTAGTATGATAGCAACCTCGTCTATCTCCTCCCTCCTCCCCTTACTTGTTTTTTTTCCTCCCACCCTCCAGCACTATCTGAAATGTCATCAGGCCTAGTACGATAGTCGCTTGTTTTGTTCCTCCCCTCCCTTTCTACACCCCTCTCCCTCACCTTTTGTTTTTTTTCCGGCTCTACCAGAAATGTCACCCGGCTTAGTACACTAGTCGCCTGCCTGTTTCCATTTCCTTCCCACTCCCCCCTCCCTTCCTTATCTATGTTTTAGCTCTTGCACTATCTGAAATGTCGTCATGCCTAGTACAATAGTTCATTTCACATCCTTACTGTTCATGACCTGTAAGAATGTCATTGTATTTTCCCTTGTTCCCCCCCCTTGCCTTGAAGCGCTTTGAAACACATTGTGTATAGGCGCTATATAAATAAACTATCATATATCATTGGAGAAAAAAGAAACAGTGGGAAGTACGGTGAAGAGACAAAGGACCTGAGTGTTGCAAGGTATTGGAGAGGGATCATAAAAGAGGTAATTCGCTGAGGTGTGGGGACAGCAGCAGGAAGGAGAGGTTACTCAGGGAGGCTCCAAGTCAAGAGGGGTTGACATGATAAGTTGTTTTCCACTGCAGTGTATATATACACTGTTTGTGTCTGCCAGAGACACTGTGGGGCCTGTTCCACATCCTTTCCAAGACCCAGGAGGACTGGTGCAGCCTCACAGGGACTGTGGAGACCAGGCCATGAACCCAGGGACACATGAATCTTGGCATGTGGAAAGGACCACATGGAAGACCAAGTTCCTAGCCAGGTAATAATGCAGCTACCACTCAGGAAAAATAATAAAGAAGACCAAGGGATATGTGATACCCGACCGACTGCAAGCAACAGTTACTTGACCGACAGGAGGCAGAGCCCAAAGGCAGATATGGGTGAACTAATGGACTACAGTCCTTGTGCAAAATGGAATTGCTCATCTTCTGTGTTGCTCCTTTTTAATTACCAGTCTACCTTATATGCTTGGCAAGTTTTTTTTATTTGTAAAATAAACCCGTTTGAATCCCAGTATCAGAGCCCCGAGCTGACTTTTAATACCTATGCCTTGGCAATTCCTAGGTAGTCCTTAAAATATTAAAGCCTTCAACTTCCCCTTTGAGCAATGCTTGGCATCATCGACTGAGGACCACATTGGCACTCGAGTCCCAGACCTAGTTGAAGAGATTACCTTATACTACTAATTGGGTGGCGTGGCTTAAGAGCCATGTAAGAGGACGCGAATTCGGAGGAGCTCCCGTCCATCCGACATGGATCTGACAAAAAAGTGCACTTAAGTGTGCCAGTTGCGGACAATAGAAGCATCCCCATGCGTGTGAATCCGAGGGGACCTGAAGTCTGAAGCCAGATGCCTGGAGAAAGTGGTGGAAAGGTGCCTCTGGCACGAACAGGTTGCGGAGGGTCGCACTCGCAAGGATCTAAGATGGCGGATGCCACAAGAACAAAGGGACCCGTACCAACCTAACACTAGTGAGCGGCGCGGGCGATCGGGGCTAAAAAGCGCCGAAACATGGAGGTGTGGCCGTGGCACGGAATGGCGCACCAGGTCCACTTCAGGGCGGGGTCTGCATATTAACCCCAGGTGTGGGTGGACACGAAGGACCCACAACGCCGTGGAACAGAGTTTGGAGGAGAGCGCTGTCCGCGCCCCCACCACCCGTGTGGAGGAGCGCGGCTTCAGAGGGTAATCAGCAGGTCTGACGAGGAGAAGTCTGAGGCAAGGAGACTACAGCGGAGAATTGAATGCAACATTGTTGCACAAGGAACAGGAGCTCCAGTACGGGCTGTGCGCAGAAGGCGCACATCAGCTGTAGCTGACACGGCAGTCCGAGTGCAAAGGGGACCTGGAGATAACATGCAGGGTACAGGCTGGAACGGCCTGCAGCGGTAACACCAGACCCCGGGCCCACCCGCGACCAACATCCTGCAGGAGGGACCAGCTGAAGGTACGCATTGCACCGCAGACACTCAAGCCTGCATAGAGGCTTGCAGATCTAGTGTAGCGGTTGGCCCCCACACCAGACACTGAAGCAGATAACAGGACAGTGCCGCGTGAGGGGGAGCGGGCCACAGCGTAGCCCCAGGGTGAGACAATAAAGAGGCGCCTGTAAGAGCTGCCGAACAGCAGAGCCCTGCTGCAAAACCAATGCACACACCCAGATTGGACCCTGTAGCCCGGCTACCACAGGCAGTGTTACGCATGTAAGGAAAACACAACCTGAGTCATCCCATATAACTGTTGTGGACCGTAACAGTATAGGTAAACGGGACAGCAGAGTGGATCCAGGGAAGTGCTGAGACCCATTAGCAGGGATCCACCCAACGGTCAACCAACTGGGGGCGCCAGACAAGCTACGGACCACCTGAGGGAAGGTGCCTCATATCGACCATAATAAGGGCCTGATCAACAGAAGACCTGTAATAAGGATAAAAGGCAGTGAGTACTGGACTAACGGTGACAGGGCAAGCCCGGGCAACAATCTACAGACAAGGGGTCCAAGAGCACACGAGACACGAAAGTCTGACACCAAGGCAAGCCACACACTCGAGAAAATCCAAAGTGAAGCAGTCATCACTGGACATCTTCAGTAAACCAAGTCAAGCCGGAGAAGGAGCCAGCCCCCGGGGGCGCACCCCACCAGAGAGAGACGAGGCACCAAGAGAAGATCAGAGGATCCTGGAGGCCATCGCGGCACTGAAGACCGCCTGGGAAATCAAACTGGACGAAGTGCAAAATTCCCTGGAAGCCAAAATAGACGCGGTTAGTGTGGACGTCAATCTGTTAAGACAATATGTCAGGGCTATAGCCGAACGAACCGGCACGCTGGAAAAAGATATGAAAGCCACCACCGAAACCAGCAAAGAAAATAGAATAGAGATACATATTCTGCAACAGAAGGTGGACAACCTGGAAAACAGGGTTGAAGAAGTGGAAGGGAGGGCGAGAAGGACCAACATACGTATTGTGGGACTACCTTAAGGTGAGGAGAACCCCGACCCTACTGAGTACATCGAGGCCATGATATTACAAGAGATAGGCGCGGGTACACTATCTCAAGGTTTTGTAGTAGAGAGGGCACACAGAGCCCAGGCAAGGAAACCGCCGCCTGGTGCCCCGCCTCGCCCGATCATAGCCAAGATACTGTGCTACAGAGACAGAGAAAAGATTCTTGAATACTTCAGGTAGGGTGGAACAATCTCTAGAGCTTCGGCGACCATCACAGCATACCCGGATTACACATTCCTGGTACAAAAGTGACGCCTGAACTTCATATCGGTTAAGAGACGGCTGCGAGACTCCAACCTGAAGTACAGGCTGCTCTATCCAGCGACACTCAGGGTCCTACATGGTGGCAAAGCACTCTTCATTGAGACTCCAGAGGAAGCGACCAAGTGGTTGGACGGAATGAGCTGTTCAGATGAAGCAGCAGACCATGCGATGGAGGAGAATGATAAGTGAACTGCTGTTTTTTACCTCGTTTAAGATAGGAGGTTGGGAATGATGGGTTGACAGGGGGACACCCTCGCATAGGGTCGGGTACCCGAGGCTGAGGACACTAGAGATGTGTAGTGATGGCTAATGGGAGTGCACTGCGGATTAAACACAGGAGCTGCAACGTAGTTCCCGACTTTACCCCCATAGCGTAGTTTAGGTAGGATATTGTAGTGTAATATCCACCTGCAGCGACCTTCACCTGCAGCTGCAAAGTGGAGATCGAGAAGCAGGGGAGCCGGAGATCCAGGGATGGAGCTGGGCAACAGTTGGGAGGGAACGGAGTTGGGAGTGGGGGCAGCAGGGGGGCAGTATGGGGAGTTTGGTTAGGTTGAGGGAAAGGGGGAAAGGGGGGAATAATGAAGATGATACAGGAGCATATCACGGGTTGTCTACAAACACAACTAATCTTGCACTGGAAGAGGATGGGAAGAAGGGCGGGTGGATTAGGATATAGCTGAAATGGGAGACCTTAGAATTGTGACCTCGAACGTCAGGGGGTTAAACACCTATATTAAGTGCAACAAAGTCATGATGTACCTACAACGGCAAAAGATAGACATAGCAATGCTACAGGAAACCCACTTAATCAAAGAGAAACTAGAAGTGATGAAGAGGAAATGGAAAGGGACCACAATAGGAGCTACATACTCAGTGTATGCCAGGGGGGTCCTCATGTGGATCGCGCCCCACGTCCCGTTCAAATTGTTACAACAGGAGTTAAGAGAAGACGGTAGAATGGTGCTGGTAAAAGGGATGGTGGGTAAAAAAAGTGGTTAATCTGATCAATATCTATGCCCGAACAATGACACTGCACTGTATCTCAGAAATCTATATGCCATTATCAGCTGATATATGGAAGGAGAGGTCATAGTGTGGGGGGACTTTAATTGCACCCTAGACCCAAAGATGGATAGATCAGATGATAAATTGTCCAAGCCCAGCCCGGCAGCAAAAACTCTGACCACACTTATACGAGATTTCCAACTCACGGAGATATGGAGGAAGCTTCACCCTGCTCGCAGAGGGTACTCCCACTATCCAGCCCCGCAGGATTTAAACACCAGGTTGGACTACATACTAGTGTCTGGCACCATGGTGGAGCAGATTAAGCATGCAGAGTGCAAGCGGCAGTCCTATCAGACCACACTCCCCTTGTGGTGATGTGGCAGATCTCACCGCCCACGCCCAGGATACCGACATGGAGACTTCGAGCTGAAGCTCTCAAGGACACCATGTTTAGGGAAGACCTAAGGAAAGCAATACAGGAGTACTTTGAATTAAATAAGGGAAGCGTTGAGTTGGCTGGCATAAGGGGGACAGCATAGTCTACCGGGTTATTAAATGGCATAACCGCAGACCTACCAACTACAGAATGGGAGATTGAAGATAAAATGCAAGAGAGACCAAACCGGGGCAGAGGCGATTAGACAATTAACAGAAAAATATAAATCACACTGGGAGAGATTATGCAACCTCAACTATAGAAAATACATAGAGAGGCAACATGAGGCGATTACTAGCCTGGCTGTGCAAGAGTGAGACCCCAAAGCAGGTGATCCGAGAGATACGTAGTGAGGAGGGCATACTTGTAGGGACACAAGAAGGGGTGAACGAGTGCTTTCAGAGATACTATAAGAATTTATATGCTGAGAAAGTAGAGGCAGAGGAAATGGACATAAATGAGGTGCTGGAGGACATCATCCTGTCTAGGGTTCAGGCAGAGGAGAGGGAGAGGCTCGAGGCACCACTGGAATTGGACGAACTGGAATATGTAATTTGTAACCTCCCCACTAATAAGGCGCCGGGGTCCGACGGCCTCCCAAGCGAATTTTACAAGACTTGCATAGTAGACCTACTTCCACCACTGCTAGCCATGCTGAATGAAGCGTTTGAATGGGGAACATTCCCGGAGACTATGAGGGAAGCGATAGGGGCGTGGCTTGGTGCTCATGGAGTGAGGACGCGGAACTTTCGAGCTCCGGCCAAGCCCCGTAGTCTGATCCTGAATTAGGTGTTTCAAGTTTGCTGGGCTGCCCTTCCGACAACCTAACCGAAGCTGAGGCGAAGACCCGTGTTCCGCAGCTGTTCTCGATGAAAATCGGAGCTCAGGAGCCCCGATACGGCGCTTTTGCCCAGCTCCCCCCCCCTCTCCGAGCGGCACATCCAAAATGGCGGCCTCGATGCCCGAGAGAGCCTGAACCTCCTCTCCCCGGGACCAGTCAGGCATTCACACTCCCTGCTGCTCGAGCGAAACCAACGAAGAGGTGGGACCAGCCGAACCGTGTGGCGCTGCCCAACAGAACATTACTGGGGGGCCCAGGACCCTCCCGGCAAGACTCTCTATCCACGGCGGACGGCGCACGGAGCTGCTCCCGCCGAACCCGAGGCCCGCCCGCTGGGTCCCTTCCGGATCGTAGCGGGGGAAGTTGTGGGGACCCCCTGAACTGGTATATCGGGCCTCCTGGCACTCGAGGCCCACTGCAACAACGCGCGGGGGACCGCGCTCCGGAACCAGCATCGAAGACACCGAAGACGCCCCCCGGCTTAGCCCGACGCCCCATCCTGACGAACATAACTAGGGCCTGCCCGCCCCCCACGAGTCGGCCCTCGTCTCCGAACAACAAAGCGGGTCGATCCGCAGGCGGATTAACCTGCTGAGGCGCCCCCCCGTGGGCTGCACGGAGAGCAGGCTGGGGAGAGCCACACGACCGGACACTTACAACAGGCAAAGGGGACCAGAGACTCTGTAATGCCTACCTCAAGGGGCAAGGCCAAGAATGAATGCCACTATGGATCCTTTCGTCACCCCGAAACCCCACCCGGGCGCCCAGTCCACGCCTAAAAGTACAGCTCCGCAGACCAGCCCAGAGGAACGCGACAAGGACAACCAGGTACTCGAGGCGATTGCTGCCCTAAGGACATTTATTGACACGAAAATTGGTGAGGTGAAGGCTGACATCCAACTCATAAGACAAGATGCCCGCAATCTGACGGAACGTGTCACCAACATGGAAACGATCCAGAAGGACATCGCCGAGGACACACAAGACCTCAAGGCTGAGGTGGCGGACCTTCGGAGGAAGGTGAGCTACTTGGAGGCAAGATCGGAGAGGCAGAGGGCCGCGCTAGGCGTAACAATATTAGGATACTGGGTATTCCCGAAGGAGCCGAGACCATGGACCCGACGGCCTACATAGAATCCCTAATACAGCAGGAAATTGGGGCGGAAAAACTCTCCCAGGGCTTTGCCATCGAAAAGGCCCACAGATCGCTCCAGAAGAAACCCCCCCGGGCTCCTTTCCTCGCCCCATCATAGCGAAAGTCCTCAATTTCCGGGACCGCGAGGTGATCCTAAAGTTTTCGAGAGAGGGTGGAGAGATAGAGTGGGATAATTCGAAAGTCACCATTTACCCTGATTACACGCAGTCAGTACAGCGAGCAAGGAACTCTTTTGTCCCAATCAAAGCTAGATTGAGAAAACTAAATCTAAAATATATGCTGCTGTATCCCTCCAGACTGAAAGTGATTCATAAGGGGAGAGCGATATTTTTGGAAACTCCAGCCGCCGCCACCATGTGGCTGGAACATAATAAACTGGCGGACGCCCCCCCTGAACCCACCCACGAGAACTGAACCGAAAGCAAAAGGGGCGACGGACCGACACCTGGACACCACTGCCCTTGACCCAGCACTGTACACCATCACAAGAGTATACATCAATACCGAGGAAACTACATTGAGGACATCAAGTGACTACGGGGCCCACCCGGCCTCCCGCTCATGGGCGCGCAGCACACACCCACGCAAGACCAGTGCTGGCTAGCTGCCGGCACAAACCTACTCGTGCTAGAAACCCGGACGGGGACAGACAGCACGAGAGCCCCCGAGCACTGCCCCCCTTGGCAGTAGCTGGGTGCACCAGTTATGGTTATTTTTGTTCAGTTTTTGTTATGACTGCACTCCTCATGAAGACTGTCCCCCAATTTATGGAGGATCAAAGGCCGGAAACTGGAGCCCACCACCCCACGCAAGCAAATCGAAGCATGACACCTAGCAGTGGATGCCCAGCCCAGAAAATGGGCGGAGAGCCTCTCCCATCCATGATTAAAACCAAGCAATGGCAACACGCTTCAGAATAATTACATGGAACGTCAGAGGGATGGGATCCTACCTGCGGAGGAATCGAATACACTCCTACTTGAAGAGGAAGAAGATATCGTTTGCCCTCTTGCAGGAAACGCACCTCACATCCGACACCGTGAACAAATTGGCAGACTACTGGGGCGGCCAGGGCAGCGGCTCCTCTTACTCGAAGTACGCACGCGGCGTATACACGTGGGTGAGCCCTGACACACCCTTTCACCAGATGGGGATGGAGACGGACGAAGAGGGCAGGTATGTGATGATCTGGGGCATGCTTGAAAACTCCCGGCTATGCATAGTCAACTCATACTTCCCGCAACATGGCATACCCTCCCACCTCAGGCAGATATGCGCCAAAATTGCACCCCACAGGGAGGACGCCCTCTTGTGGGGGGGAGACTTTAACTGCGTGATGAACGAAGACACAGACAGATCTTTAACGCCGCGTACCCCCAACGGCCCTGCCTCCCGCGCTCTCCGCACTGCGGTCGCGGACTTGTTCCTGGTTGACGCCTGGCGAGACCTGCATCCTATCGACAGGGCCTACTCATTCTACTCAGCCCCCCACGATTTACACACCAGGATAGACCACCTTTTCGTCGATAACGCACTGATACCGCTGGTTGAGTCGGCGAACTACCTGGGAAGATCGATTTCGGACCATTCTCCTCTCCTGATACAGCTTCACCTGAGAGGCCCGCGGCCCCCTATCCCAATGTGGCGCATGCCAACTGAAACCTTAACGGACCCTGCATTCAAGGAAACCCTAAGAGAGAAACTAGACGAGTACGTACAGATTAACAAAGGATCGGTCCAGAAGTGGAGCACATTCTGGGAAGCCATGAAGGTGGTAACGAGGGGTGAGATAATAGCTGAGGCCGGTGGCATCAGGAGGCAGCTGAGGAAGGAGCTGGAGGACAAGGAGGATGAGATCAGGCAACTGGAAGATGCTTCGCCTCCGACCGCTGCCAGGGAAGCCAAACTGAAGGACATCAGGGAAGAATGCAGGACAGCCTGGGAGAGGCTGTCCAAGTTCGACTTCTCCACACGGACCCTGAGGGCACACAAGGAAGCGGACAAGCCCGGCAGGATACTTGCCTGGTTATGTAAGAGGGAGAACCCAAGGCAGGCCCTTAAAGAGATCAAAGACGAGGGAGGTACAACACAGAGGACGCAACTAGCAATAAATGAAGTCTTCTCAGGCTATTACGCCAGACTCTATGCCCACAACGAGAGAATCCCCGAGAAAGACATAAGAGACACCCTGGATGAAATCGGACTACCCAAGCTGAGCCAAGAACACCGCGCCAGGCTGGAGGAGGCTATCACATTAGAAGACATATCGGAAGCGATCAGGTCCCTCTCCACCGGCAAGACACCCGGGACGGACGGCCTCACTCCAGAATTCTATAAGGCTTACGAGGAGACCCTAACTCCGATATTACATGAAGTCTATTTGGAGGCTTATGAGACTGGAACCTTGCCGAGCAGTATGAGAGAGACTCTCATAATACCAATGCTCAAGCCGGGCAAACCACCTGATGAGTGCGACTCGTACCGCCCCCTGGCTATGCTGAACTATGATGGCAAAATCCTCACGACTATACTAGCCAAGAGGCTCTCTAGGGTGATAGGGTCCCTAATACATGAAGACCAGAACGGCTTCGTCCCAGGACGTAACACCACCGCCAACCTGAGGAGGCTCCAACATGTTGTGGCACAAACAGCAGAGAGCAAGGAGGACCCAGCGGTACTCTCGCTCGACGCTGTAAAAGCTTTCGATTCGATATATTGGGAATGGCTGATCCTGACCCTGAGAGAGTTTGGCCTAGGGGAACACTTCATTCGATGGGTCGAGATACTCTATAATAACCCGGTGGCCCGGGTGAAGACTGGTGGCATGGTATCAAGCGCATGGCCCATCCAAAGAGGAACCAGGCAAGGGTGCCCTTTATCGCCGATGTTGTACATCCTGGGCCTGGAACCAGTGGCAATCTATTTCAGGAAGCAATTGTTCGACTCTGGTATCAGCATTGGCGGAACATACAACATCATTTCCTTATATGCTGACGATGTCCTTCTATACCTCAGGAACCCCCGAGAAACTGCTCCCACAGCACTGGACGTCCTCGATAATTTCGCCAAATACTCGGGGATAAAATTTAGTAGACAGAAATCATGCTTCTTCCCCCTTGCGGGACTCAGAGGACTGGACACAGAGGAACTACCCGGAATGGGGATCCAGTGGCAGCCGGAGGCCTTCCGCTACTTGGGTTTAACCATCATGCACACGCCAGCCTCCACCCACGAGCGCAACACCGAAGCAGCAATGTGCGGGGTTCGAAGGTCCATTAAATTCTGGTCAAAGCTCCCCCTCTCAATGATGGGTAGAGCTGCAATCTCCAAAATGATTATACTCCCAAGATTCCTCTACTATTTCACCAACATCACTCACTACATCCCCCCGCCTTTCTTCAGGAAACTGGAATCTCTGGTCAGGGACTTTCTTTGGGGTCAGTCCAGACACAGGCTCGCCCTGAACATCCTCACGCTCCCCCACACCGAGGGCGGCATCTAACTACCCGACTTCCAGAGATACTATCTCGCATCACAACTAACACACGTAACAAAGTGGCTCTCAGATGAACCCTCCGCTGAGACTGGCCTCTTTCGCCAACTGACCGGGCCTACGCACCGTAAGGAGATAATATGGGGCTCGCAGATGGGCCCTCCTGACCCGCCCATGATAGTAACCTTGGGGAGGCGGGTCTGGAACAGGGTTAGAATACTACTAGGCCTCCATCACCCGTACATGCCCAAAATCCCCATGCTGACAGACGTGTGCAGGACCCCCATCGACCTTCCAGTAATGAGGAACTGGGAGACTTGTGGCCTCTACACATGTGGAGACATGTTTGACGAAGGAGCCTTTAGGGACTTTGATTCGCTGCAACTAAAGGACGGACTCTCTTCGGGACAATTCTTATTTTACCAGAGGGTGAGGCACGTAGCCAAGACCAAATGGAACACATGGCCTGAGGAACCAGAGACCCACCCCCTTGTTCAGGAGATGTATAACTTGAGCGACGGCTGGAAGCCGACATCGACGCTCTACGCCCAGATAAACGACCGAATTAACCCCAGAAGAGCGCGCCTGAAAGAGAAGTGGGAGACCGACTTGGGGATTGAAATCACGGAAGAGGAATGGGCAAGAGCCCTGTTGTACCCGAAGGAGGTGTCACGGAACGCCAGGTTTAGGATGATCCAGCTGAACGTCCTCTACAGGACCTACATGACCCCGCACAGGATAGCCACCTTCAACAACAAAATCCACTCGACATGCCCATGGTGCTCCTCCGAACAAGCTGACTTGATCCACATGTTCTGGGCTTGCCCCAGGTCCCAGAAGCTCTGACTTGCTACCGAGCGAACCTGCAGGAGAGCTGGACTGGAAAGGTATGAATGGACACCTAAGGAGTGTCTCCTGGGCACCCACCCGAGACTTGGCAAAATCAAACATCTAGTGAAGCTCATGGACATGGCATCCATTCTTGTGAAAAGAACAATAGCGATGGCTTGGAAATCGCCCGCAGGCCCCAGATACGGCCCTTGGATCAGGGAAATGGAAAGATGGACCATGGCCGAAACCAGGGCCTGGGAGGAGGGAAACAACAGAGGCGGGGATGACGTGAGCTCAACACTGGAGTCCTGGAAAGCCCTCATGAGGGACATGATCTTCTCGACCGACTTCAAACCCCCCTGAACAGCCCAACAGGACACAAATTCCAGGTAAAATACCACGATCAGACTGATGAGCCCGAGTGCGTTCCAAGTGCCAGGCCCTGAAACGGCCACGAAGAGGGGTGGTTCCGGCCCTGGGCCAAACACGCAGAATAAAAACCACGTCACGATTCCATGGGAGTGCACAGTCAAAGTTGTTATTACTGTTAATTTTGTTTGTTAGTTTGTTGTTATTTGTTGTTCTCTTGGCAGACACGACACATGGTCAATAATATAAAGCACACTTCGTGCTCTACTACTATGTATATGATTGCAAATGCCAATAAAAACACTTAAAAATCTAAAAAATGAGGGAAGCGATAATTATCCCGCTTCTCAAGCCGGGTAAAATAGACACTGACTGCAGATCTTACAGACCTCTGTCGATGTTAAATCAGGATAGTAAGATTCTCACAGCGGTAATGGCAAACAGATTGAAGCCGCTGATCAGCACCCTAATACACCACGACCAGACGGGATATGTCCCCCCAGCGGAGCATATCTGATAATCTCAGGAGATTACACCATATTATGGACCAGACCGCTGGAAGCTCCCAAGAACTGGCAATAGTCTCACTAGACGCAGTCAAGGCTTTTGACTCAGTCAAGTGGCCCTGGCTACAAGCGGTCCTAAAAAAGTTTGGGATGGGACCAGTGTATCTGCAGTGGGTGAAGCTATTGTATAGCGCACCGATAGCAAGAGTTCGGACGGGCGGTGGTCTCAGAAAGGTGGACATAAAGCAGAGGAACCAGACAAGACTGCCCATGTTCCCCGATGCTGTTCATCCTAGCATTGGAGCCACTGGCGGCGTACCTTAGATACCAATATGGGGAGGTGGGCATTACTATAAAGAGCGGTCAGCACCTGATATCATTGTATGCGGATGACATGTTATTGTATCTGAAATATCCCGAGGAAAACTTACAATATATATTAGAGGTACTAGATCAATACGCACTATTATCGGGTATAACGGTAAACCCAAGGAAGTCCACGATATTCCCGTTAGGGAGATTTAGGGATTTATGTCCAGGGAGTCGCTGCCGGTACTACAGATTGACTGGGCGGTAGATACATTTAGATACCTGGGGATAAATGTATATCACAGAGTTGAGGATGAACACAAGAATAACACAGAGAAAGCAGTGGAGAGGATCCAAAGCAGTATGGCATTCTGGACGAGGTTGCCCCTAACCATGATGGGGAGGACAGCATTGCTCAAAATGATAGTATTGCCCAGGTTGTTGCATAATTTTGCAAATGTCCCATATTCTGTACCAAAACGGTTTTTCCATAAACTCCAAAATATCTGTA
This sequence comes from Ambystoma mexicanum, assembly GCF_040938575.1. Taxonomy (NCBI): domain Eukaryota; kingdom Metazoa; phylum Chordata; class Amphibia; order Caudata; family Ambystomatidae; genus Ambystoma; species Ambystoma mexicanum. Next base: position 190,754,218 of record NC_090925.1, on the reverse strand, counting down.
GGGGGTTCATCTGGCATAACACTAGGAACAGGGTAGCCCTGTGGAAATTACAAAACCCACACGAACGCGCCGGTATTAAACTACCCAATTTGGAAGTATACTATCTGGCGAGCCAATTGCAATATGTAGCTAGATGGCTCTCTGAAGACACCACATCCGAGTCCAGACTATTGAGGGCGGAATGTACACCATGCTTCCTGAACGGATGGATGTGGACAACCGAGCCACCGACAAGTGCGAGGGAGGCACTACTGTCTGGCGAGAGGACTTGTAGGAAATTGGGAAGCCAGACACCGTACTCCCCGCAGGTCCCTCTAGTGACACTGCGAGGGATAGACGATCAACTGAGATGTGCCATAAGGAAATATTGGGAACCAGTAGGGGTGGCAACGGTAGGGGACGTGTGGCAAGGAGGTTGCGGGATAGAGTTTGACCGCCTAAAGGAGGACACAGGCCTACACAGCGGGCAGTATATCACGTATGTGAGGCTAATAGCTATGCTTAAAGAAACATGGTCAGAAGTAGAACTGGCCCAACACCCAGTCGAGGCCTTAGAAATGTTTCAAGCGGTGTCAGGCAGGGGACACAAGGTTTCTAGAATCTACGAACTATTGATGCCTAGGGTGGGATAAGAGGTGGTTCAGACAAGGCGAGATTGGGAGGAAGAAAGTGGGGAGACAATGAGTGACGGGCTATGGGAAAGTGTGCAAGGGTACCATAAAAAGGTGTAGAGGAATGCCCGATTACAACAAATTCAATTGTATATCACTCACAGAGCATATATGACCCACAAGAAAATGGCTAAGTTTGCAAATGCAGCTATACAGAGATGCCGAAATGTGGAGAGGAGAATGCTGGGATGGTACACATGTTCTGGGCTTGTCCCGAAATAGACAGATATTGGAAGGAAATAGCGGACTGGTTGGCAACCAAAGGGATTTTACTGGTAATAGGCACCTTGTGGGCATGTATGGTGGGGGATTTCCCCAGACCGCGCAAACTCAAGCATGTGAGCAAGCTCAAAGACCTGGCCTATATTTTAGCTAAACGAAACGAAGGATAGCCATGGGATGGAAAGCTCAGGCGAGACCCAATGTAGAGACCTGGAGGAGGGACCTCCTGCAGTGGGTTGAGGCTGACTCAGTGGTCTAGAGGGAGGCAGCATGCAAAGGGGGTGAAGAGGAAGCAGGAACATTGATGGCATGGCAGCACTTGATTGCATCACTGACGGGCTTGGGACCCAACGAATTGGACACAGATAGCTCCCAGGATTATGGAGAAGAAGAAGAGACATTTGTGGACTAGAGGACCGTGATGGCTCCTCAAAGAGACTTTATTGGGAGGAGGGGAAGGGAAAAGGGGGAGTTGGGGTTTCAGTAGTTATGCACCATGTTTAGGTGCACTGTTTGTGTGATTTTCAAGAAAATGATAAAAACCAATAAAATCATTTTTTTTAAAACTTATACTTTTAATTCCCCTCTGCACCCCAAGATCTTAAGCCAGTCCTTAGAGCCCCGCTGCTAAACAGCTAACATCTAACCTCCCTTTTTCAACTAAGATTGAGGGAATCCTTATCCTTCTTGACCATCACCTGGAAATGATACTGTACACAATGTCCTTCTTCTCACCTGCTGGGATGTGTGGTGGAGACCTCAGGAACAGTCCTGCTTTAGTCTGGTTTTTACTGCCAGAACTGAACCAACAAATCGGCATAACCGGTTCACATTCACACAGTATCGCCAGTTGCCTCCTACACAAATGCTACTGAATTGAAGTCAACTACCTCTATTTGAAAAACTCCAAATCAGAGGTCCCGAGCACTGCCTGCACAGAAAAGAAGTTGGGTGGAAATTAATAGCATGACTGTCGGGGCCACACCACACTCTTAGAAGGTACAAGGCTGCACCACAGTCCAAGCACAGGATTCTATTTAAGCAGGTTGGTCATTCCTAGCCTTCAGCTTCTGTGGCTGGCACCTACCAATTCGTGGTTACTTACTTGCTGACACATCTTAATCTTCCTGATTTACTTGCAAGCAAATTTGCTGTTATGTGTTAAGTTATGTCGTATTTATGCAGAGCAAAATCTGCCATGTATGAAACCTCTTGGTGCTAAATGCTGTCTGGACAGATGGCAGTGCAGTGCCTGGTGGTTGTGGGTTACCTTATAGGAGTGGCACGTAAAGGGTTGGGCCTGCGATCCACCCCCTCTACTTAAACGCAGACATGTCTCTGCAGAATGTTCATTTTTTATTAGTGTGGCCCAGTATCTTGTGGCCTGCCTTACCACCCATGTTTGTTGATTCTTGCAGGGGAGAAATAACCGTTAACCTCTTTGAAGGGACACAAAGGGGTGGGTATACGTAAGGCTTGTGTTGGTGCAGGGAATGGTCCAGTTGTGTGCCAGTCTTGCTTGAAGACCACTGGATTTGCACATGCTCGAATCAACAACACCAAGGGCCTAAAGTATGATGTGAGAATATCTTTGGCTCAGTGGTGCCCAGTGTCTGTGGTCTTTCTGATGCCTGGGAGTCAGTGTTGATACAGATGTGTTTGACAATGCTTTGCCATGTCATTTCAACGAAGTAAATTACATTGATGTAATTTACTTTGTTGAAATGTCTTCCCCAAAACACTTTGAATTTTGTTTTGGGGTGTTCCCCTGCCCATGCCCCACCTCCCTTTCACTACTAACCTCACCCAAACCCCTCCACAATCCCATTTTACCTCTTAGCACCCAAATACATATACATTTTGAAGTATTGGCAAAGTAATTTCCACAAAGTAAAATACATTGAAGTAATTTACTTTGTGGAAACAACAGGATACCCAATGCACAGGAGAAATGAGGGCAAATACCCTCCTTCTCACTCACTATCCTAGAACGCCCAGGTTCTATAGACCGGAAATCTGACTTAGAACTACAAACCCTGTAAAATGAGGGTGGAATGCATTGAGGAGTGTCCAGACAACAGGACCCAAACTACAATTCTTTTGGTCCAGCACTTTCCTTGGCTCCCTCTTGGGCCTCACTGTTTTACTGCTTGGCTCTTCCTCTGCACTCCAGGGTGCTCTCACTGGTTCTCAGCCTCAGTGATTGGGCTTTCTCTCACCGTGCTTCTACCACTCTTAGCATCATGGCGTACGCATACTCTCACAAGGGTTTCCCTCACTTCCAGCATTATGGCGTGCTCTCACCCAGTCTCGCAAGCTCAGTCCTACAACATTGGCTCACTCCATCTCTCTATCTTACTTGGGCATCTGCTCACTGAGTCTACCTCTTTCTGGAAGCAAGTGCTGGCTCACTTCTCCCTTTCCTTAGGAAATAGGCTCTGTGTCCGAGTCATCAGTTTCTCTCTACTTTTTGTCTCTCAACACAGTGTTACTTCATTCATTCACTTCAACCAGCATTCGCAAGTTCCTCCCTGTTGGCCATGTACTTTTTCTCCTCACTCCAAGTCAGCTTCAGGGAAGACTTCAGCAAGGCAAAGGTTCTCCATAGGTCTGATGACTGCAACCCCTCAGAATGGCAGCACAGTGATTTGTCATCCACTTGCCACAGCTAAGTGTTCCTACTCCAAGTTTCCAAGCCTCCTTCTTGTGGCCTGCAGTACCAGTCATCTGATCCTAGACAGAAACAACAGACTAATAGTTCAGCTCTGTCTCTTGTTCCAGCAATGACACCTTTTGACTATCCTTTCACTGTGCAGCATCTTTTATCTCACAGGACCAAGGAACATTGCTGTTTTGGACCAGTTAACTGTTGTTTTCCTACCTATAACCCTATTCTAGCCCAAATCGGAACGTACATCAGCCAACCACTCACCTCTTATCTTTCCGCTCACCTACCTAACCTTTCTCTCTTGGGCTGCACCCTTTCTCCATGGTCTTCACTTGCCTATTTCTTCTACCCTTCATCATCATCTTGACTTCACTCCATTCCTCTTTATATTCACTCTTCTTCCATTCTCTCACTGCCTCAACTTGGTCAAACTTCTGCATAACTCTTCCAGCTCCCCATCTTCCCCTGTCTCCCTGCACTCACACCCCTCAGATATGATGCTCTCCCAGGCTCTCTAACTTCATTTATTCCCCTCGTCTACCGCAGAGCACCTGCTCCTCCCCCCACTGCATATAACTCGGCCTCTGGCCTCTGGGATGCACAATCCGTCTGCAACACGTCTTCCTGCATCACTGACCACTTTGACTCTTAGCACCCTCAACTTTCACTTCTTGCTATCACAGAAACATGGATCTCCCATCGTGCCTCTACTACACCAGCAGCTCTCCACACTCACTCGGCTACCTTCTCCTGCTCATATGTGTAGACATGGATTGATTTCATGTGTATTCTCTCGCTCGTAATGCAAGTGTCTTAGTGTATATTTTAAATACATCGGTGTGAACATTCAAGTGCTCGGCAGTCTCCGGTGCAGTTACCTTTACACCGACCCCCCCTGATCTATGAAGTACGAGGCGTGTTGCTTAGCCTCGTGAGCAGATGAGAGTCTGGTTGGAAGTTTGCGTGAAACCCTTTGCACCAGTGATGGTGCGGAAAAACCATCAGAGTCCCGCACATTCTATCGGCCAATAGCTTACACCTAGAACGACTGGGGGGTCTCCAATTGGTGGGGCGCAGTCTGTCTGCCTCGGGGATCAGCTAGGTGTGTGTCTCTCTGTACTGAATGCCTGTACCATTATACAGTCAGAACTATAAGGACGAGAATGCAAAGTTAAACATGAGAACATGGCTTGCATGTGTTGCTCGCGTGTGACATTGGACAACATGAGCTCCTTTAAAATGTGCAGGTCATAGTCCAGAGCACATTGAAAACAATGGTGTTTGTTCAAATCACTTTGAGGGCCAAACACTACAACTATGCCCCATGTGAGGAGTGAGTGGTGCATCTTGGGCTTCGTCTTGCGTTGCGTTGCATTGTGGTACTTGCAGTTCTGTGCTTCTAATGTGAAATCGAGCCTGTGAGTGGCAGAATTCATGGCAGGCAGGCAGGCATGGGTCGCATGCTTATTCACAATTGAAAAGGGGCGAGTTGGGACATAGATACATCCCCTGTGAGTTGTATGATTAAGAAAATGTCACCCGACTGTCATTATGGGAATGAAACATGTATTCATTATGTCAATACAATGTGCACTTTTTTGCTTGTGAATCAAACTAAAAGAGTTAACTTTAACTTTTTGTACACATATCAGTCGTGGCAGTTCAGGCCCTGGTGGGGACCGAGACACACATCCAGATAGGATCCTCTTCACCTGACCCCTGGGGGAGCAGAGGGGGTGGGGTGAAGAGGACTGAACAGTATTGCTGCATTGGGCTAAAATAAACAATAAGTGCTGAAAGGGCATTTCTGTCAGTCATACATCCTACATGGAGGCATTGGAGGAAGGGAAGGGAAGGATGTAAAAGGTGGTGGGGACCGAAGGGCCCCGTTCATAATTCCAGGGGACATTCAACCCCCTGCCCTGTGGATCCAGTTGCAGGTCACTGTGGAAGGTGTCCAGTGGGCCCTTGTATGGATTTTAAATGGCCTGTGCCAGGTGTATGACGTGGCAGGATGTGGCGTGATGTAGCAGTGCAGGATAGTGAAGTGTGATGACCGGAGTATAAATTCAGCTGACGGGGTATAGGGCAGGGAGAGAGGGCGGGGAATAGCCACACGAGGCCTTGACAGGCTGACTGCGGGTCGGCGTGGTGAATAGTGGCAGGTGCACGGTGCAGTGCAGAGGTGCGAGGACGGTGCAACGAGCAGTATGACGTGTCAGAGTTGTGATATGACAGGGCGGGGAGTAACAGGCCCTTAAGTGGCGTGATGGGTGTAAAGCAGCATGACGAGGCGTGAGCTGCCGCACCATGAAGGATGAATTGCGAAGTTAGCGGAGAGGTGAGAATGGGGGCAGTACTTTAAGTGGGCTGGGGCCAGCCCAGGCAGTCTCCAAAAGGCAATCTGACAAAAGAGACAACAGCCGATGCTGTCAGTCACTGTAACTTCCTCTTAGTGACCGCTTGCGTGAGGGGTCACCAAAGGAAGTTATTGTCCCTTTGTTTCCCCCTCCCCATGTCACCGAGGCATATTTGACCTGCGGTGAACCTGGGGATTCCTTGCCATATTTCGAGGTTTATAAAAGACGGCTTGAAAAGTACACAATTCAATCCATCTTTTATAAAGCTTTGCTGACGGCCAAAGCCCGAGGCATGTTTGTAAAAGATGGACTGAATTGTGTACTTTTCAAGCCATTTTTTTTATAAACATAGAAACAAAGATGGCTTAAAAAGTATGCAAACTGTAAGGTATGCACACGCCTATCCCACAAGGCACGCCCCCAATTTCTTGCCCCACTTAAAGCCTTGAATGGGGGTGACTTGAAGTGGCCCAATATCTGAGTCACAGTAGGCACTATAGCATTCAGGAAAGCACCCAAGATTAGAGCTGTGGCCTCTGCTATATCAATCCCCATCTCCAGGAAACAGTGGGGCATGTTGCTCTGCGGGGGGAGATGGCATACTGTGTTGTCGTGCTATGCGTAACTGCTGAACCCATATGCATGCAACTTGTATTGGCCGAACCCTTACCCTCACCAGTAAATAAGTTAGAGCACAAAGTTTGTCAAGTGTTGGCAATAAAAGGCCATAGGATTTTAATGTGCAGATATGGTTATGGGAATAACAATAATCGCATATCATAATAATATCATACTTTTGGGCACCGGGTCCTGAGGTTACCCCCTCTGGCCCGTGCCGCCTTATTGTCCCACGACTTGTAGTGGTCACCGTCCAGTGTCCTCCTTCGTTTTTTCTTTGTTCTTCTTCCTTCTTTTGTAGGGTGGGAGGGTTTTGTGGTAAAGAAGCAAAGATTGGAGGACGCTGAGTGAACAGCGAACCTCCTGTTAGTTTGGGTCCCCGTTCAGGGTCCACAAACAGATTGTGTTTTCTTAGAGGTTGCTGCTCTTATTTATAAGACCCAGGGGATCCCTGGGTCTTTGATGTGCGTAGTGGGGGGCTGTAGTCCAGCCCCCACACCGGTGTAGCCAACTGTCTGGCCCCCTCAGGGGGGGCAGGTCTTTGAACCTGCACCCTGCCTGACTGTTGCTTCATGGAAGGGTTTGTTTGTTTGTTTGTTTTTATTATTTGTAAAGCGCGCCTAACCCGTGGGTAGCAGGGCGCAAAGCAGCAAGAGGAGTGTACAACTTAAGTTACAGAGCACGCATTAGATGAGTCCAACTAGGTTACAGTGTTGGAGGCATTAAACATTAGGGCTGATACATCAGAGTATAAATTAAAGGTGAATATACATAGTTTACAAGTTGTAGATATATCTAAGCATAGAGATGAGAGGGTATACAATTTATACAGAATTTACAGTAGGCGCAACAGTGGAAGAGATTAGGTGTCAAAGCATTAGATGTCATGTTCCTTGATCCAGCGGATGGTATTGGATCTGAATTGTGGGTAGGGAAGGTCCTCCCTAAGAGATGGTGGTAAGGAGTTCCACAATTGTGCTGCTTTGACGGGAAAGCTATTCCCTCCAGACATAGTACGTTTGAATCTCGGGACAAGGAGGAGGTTTGAATTGGCTTTTCTAGAGGGATGGCAAGAAGTCAGTCTGGTGAATCTTGTTATCAAATATTGAGGGGCCGCTTGGTGTAGGCATTTATGGGTCAGAGAGACCGATTTAAGGAAAATCTTATCTTTTGTAGAAAGCCAGTTATATGATCTTCTAGTCTCTGAGATTTGTGCTTTCCTCGGAAGGCTTAGGGCTGCTCTTAAGGCGTTGTTTTGTAGGGTTTGAGTTTTATTAGTAATGTATTTATTGCTGCCTACGTAGAGTGCGTTGCAATAATCCAACTTAGATAGGATCAATGCTCTAGCTAGAGTGATGCAGTTGTTTGGGGAGAGGAACGGTTTGGCTGCCCTAATGAGTTTACATGTATAGGAAGTGGCGGAAGTCATGGCATTGACTTGGTTTTTGAAGGTGAGTGTTGAGTCTAAATAGAATCCTAAGGTTTTAACCTCCTTAGCTACGGTGATAATATTATTGTCAATGACAAAGGATGAGTAGTTTTGGCCTAATTTATTGAGGTTGGGTGCAGTGCCTAGGATGAGGAGTTCTGTTTTGTCATCATTCAGGCATAGACCGTGAGAAGCCATCCATGCCTGGATGATGAGGTACACTTGATTTACAAAGGCCAAATCCTTGTCATTATCCCCCGTCAGCGGGATGAGTATCTGGGTATCATCAGCATAGTTCGTGTAGGTGATAGCCAGGCCATCTAGATCATCGAAAAGGGGCTTTGTAAAAATGTTGTACAGGGTAGGGGAGACACAAGAACCTTGTGGCACACCACAGGTAATGGGCATAGGGTCAGCGGGTGCTGAAGGGGACAAAACTTGACCGTGAGCTTTCTCCTTCCTGCGGTCACCAGGTCGTTGCCCCCTACGTGTACTATCAGGAATTCTGTAGGTCTCTGTATGCGACCAGCTCTGCTAGCGTATCGTGGATGTCTGCCCAACAGAGGCCTCTGTATCCCCACCAGGAAGCAATGGTGTTCCTGAAGGGTGGGCCCTCTTTGTTTCTTCTGCCCATCGACCTGTCCTGAAGACGAATGAGTGTCCGACTATCCATGCTGATCGGAGTGGGGTCTTCCCCCCTTTGAACCTGTGCCCTGCCTGACTGTTGCTTCTCCTGGGTGCTTAGCACCTTGTTGCTTCGTGGAAGGGTGAGGTGATTGTTCACACCTCACCGTTCCCTTGCTTTGTGTGGCAGAGACTGTGTGTCTCAGTGTCTGTGGGGGGAGAGGAGCAGGCTTGGGGGTGGAGGCTGCCCCTCTCCCTGGCCTGCCAGATGGTAACAGCAGTTACCCTGCCTCGCCTTGGGCGGCCCTGCGGCATTGCCCACTGTCATTGGGAAGAAGACGCAAAGTCTAATGCCATCGGGCGAACACCTCACGCAGTCTCTTGGAGGATGTTTCTCATGTGTTCCGCTGCCCCAGAGTTCACACAGGCCAAACATGCAGCAGTATAATAAATTCACGGGGATAGGCTCAACCCCAAATTAGTGTCAATACAAACTCTGGGCTAGCTGAGGACATGAAAGCCAGTCTCCCACAGAATGCATGAGGCACACACAGGGCACGTTACTCACTTAGTGACTGCTGCACTCCATGGGGACGGACACCCATAACATATGGAGGAAAGGGAACGTGAAATAGGAGTATGTTTAGTACAAAATGGTGACTTCTTTGGTTGTTCAGCTTTATTTCCAAACTTTCACAATATTGCCATCAAAAACAAAACTTTTTTTAAATTGGTGGTTGAGCTTATGCTGTCCATGCGTTGCTCACAATCACCACTCCACGGACAGGTATCCTAAGAGGGGCAGCTTCTCTTTTCAGCATGTGGCATCATTCTAAACTAAAGGTGTGCATTTCCTCAGTTCTCACAACAAGAGAAGAACAGGCACAACTTTTCAGAAGGTCAAGCTTTTGCCCACTGACCCTTGACCGGATCCTTATGCGCCAAAGGACAAACAGTCTTGAGTTGTGCAAGCCCTAGCCAGGTTGCAGCACGTGTACCAGCTAGATGGAGGGATGCTAGCTTTAATAATGACCTTGGAGTTTGCCCATTCTAAAATGTATCTGTCGCTGTGTTTGTCTGCATTTTGCACCAGCTTGTTCTACCTCCTTGGTGCAACGTCCTTTCATCGCCTGCATTTTCATCCCATGGCATTTTAGCGTGCATATTACAACGAATATGCTCATCGAATTTTTTAGGGGGGGGTGGGAAAGGGCAGATAAGGGTTTGGGCGGGTAGGCAATAGCCAAAAATAAGTGTGGGAGGGAGGCAGGCTTGGGGGGGAAGCCCCCCAAAACAAAAGAAAAAACGATGAGCATTTTCGTTGAAATGTACACGTTAAACTGACAGGGGATGAAATTGCAGGTGTCGAAATGACATGGAACCACCTCCTTCAGAGTTTTCCCCCAAAGTTTTTTCATATGACCAAGGTGAACATATCGATTCTTTGCTTTCACGCTCCAGCTGCGCACACCTGTGGTTGCAGCCTAGTGGGGGCCTTGGGTAGTGGCCGGGTTTCGTTTTGTAGCTCTTCTCCAGTGAACTTGTTGCTCCCATTTGCTTGATTACAGCCTCATTGCATCGCTGAAAGTATTTACGGGTGAGGATAAGCCTGTAAATTCTGCGCACCACCTAATCTCTATCCAATTATTTTCCCCAGGTTTTGGCCCCGGAACCAGCCTGACAATGTGGGTAACGAAGACTGCGTCACCATCTCTCAAAATATGGATTGGAATGACGACAAGTGCTGGTGGCTGTACACGAGCATGTGCCAGAAGGCCGCCAGCGTGCTGCACATCCAATCTGGGTATATAAGTGCCTAGCAGGCTGCCCATGTGCCACTGCTACGCCACAGCCATGGAAAAATTCTCCACGCGGACAAAACTCACTGCTGCCCCAACTAACAAGAGCCGCTGCCCTCCTGAACAAAGAGCCGCTGCCCTCCTGAACAGGACTGTGCCATTCTGCTGAACTGGAATGAACAGTAGACCCGAGATTTCTCAACACTCTGGTGTGCAAGACTTCCCAACACAGCACCATGCAAGAACCTCGACCACCTCACCAAACAAGAGAAACAGTTGGTCTCCCAAGCAAGACTCCAAAACCCCTGCATATTATCCCCAGCTTATTAAGTTTCCACAAACTCACCTAAGAAAAGGCCATATCGTCCCTGCCAAACAGGACTTACCAACACCCTACCTAATAAGGGCGAATGCTACAATGCTATACAGAAAATCCCTACCCAATCACTGCCAAAGCTACCACATCCAACAGGGCACTTCACCCCAACAGCCGTCAAACAGAATTGTTCACCATCCTTAAGCAGTAGGCACTATTCTCAACAAAAACCCTACAACACCTTCTGGTCCCTTAGCAGTACTTTGAACCACCCTACTTTTGAACAAGACTCTCCAATCACCTGTTTATTTCAATTCCCAACAGCTCAGCTAAAGAACAATTACCAATAATCTGCCAAAGAAGAGTTCCAACCACCTTGGTAAACAAGACTCCTCCACACTGCTAATTAAATCACCCTGCCAACCCCCCCTGTTCTAAAATCTCCACCAACCTGCAGCAGCACGTTCCAATCAAGGCGTAAAACGGTAAAATCACTCCGCAAGACTGTGCCTCCCTGCCAAAGACATTGATGCAACACCCACTCAAACAATAGCCATCACCACTCCACCGAACCGCAGCCCTTGCCACAACACCCACTCAAACAATAGCCATCACCACTTCATCGAACAGCAGCCCTTGCCACGACACCCACTCAAACAGCAGCCATCACCACTCCACCGAACCACAGCCCGTGCCACAACAGCGACTCAAACAATAGCCATCACCACTCCACCGAACCGCAGCCCTTGCCACAACACCCACTCAAACAGCAGCCATCACCACTCCACCGAACCACAGCCCGTGCCACAACAGCCACTCAAACAATAGCCATCACCACTCCACCGAACCGCAGCCCTTGCCACAACCACTCAAACAATAGCCATCATCACTCCACCGAACAGCAGCCCCTGCCACAACACCCACTCAAATAGCCATCAGCACTCCACCGAACCGCAGCCCATGCCACAACACCCACTCAAACATTAGCCATCAACACTCCACCGAACCGCAACCCTTGCCACAACACCCACTCAAACAATAGCCATCACCACTCCACCAAACAGCAGCATGTGCCACAACACCCACTCAAATAATAGCCATCACCACTCCACCGAACCGCAGCCCTTGCCACAACACCCACTCAAACAACAGCCATCACCTCTCCACCGAACCGCAGCCCGTGCCACAACACCCAATGAGACTCTCACAGACTGGCTTTAGCAACAGCCCCTACTGCCAAGCTTCCCTGTAGCAATCATGATAAACTGGCGTCCTTTTCTAGAATCCAGAGCAAAGGACGGCCTTCCCCCCTTCGCCTCTCTCCAGGCTCTGTATACAAAACAAGAAAACAGAAGGCAAACAGGAATTTAACTTCATTAGGGGGGGAAAAAGAACAAGACCTAAAAAAAGAGAACTATGAATGGCACCTATCACCAGGCTCAGACTGGCTTATAGGGCAATCAGTCCAAGGCCGAACCAAAAACTCAAAATGATTGTTTGTGCCATTTTTTTGCCCAATGTGGGCCAGTCTGATGAGTTACTTCACTATGTGCCTAATAGTTTTGACCAGTGTTGCAGAATAAATATTCTTTAAAATGTACAATTTGCATCACATTTTATCAAAAACCTCCCCCTTGGGTACTAATCAAACGGCGTCACAAAAGGAATGAATTCCTTTTTGCAACGGTGGGCCAATTTTTCGTTGGCGCCCGAGACAATTGTATGCCCCACTCCGGCCCTGCCTGCCACACCTAGAAACATTTGTGTACAGGGGCGTTATAAATGACATCCTATTACATCATATCATTAGCATGCAGCTTGAGACACCAGCAAGCAAAGACCCAAGCAGAAGTGTGCAAGGAGTACGACAGCATCCATAGAGGCAATAGGAATTGCAGCAACGATTTCCCATGATCTGCAGCCACATGACAGCTAGAGGGGATCCACAGCACTGGCCATCATGGACCAGGATGAACATGTTAGGCCAGCATACCTACACGGAAGAGTTCCTGCTTAGCACAGGCATCTGGGAACAGGATGCACATGTTATGGCAACAGACCTACACGGAAGAGGCCAGCATACCTACACGGAAGAGTTCCTGCATAGTAGGCATCTGGGAACAGGATGCAACTGTGAAGCCAGCATACTTACATGGAAGAGTCCCTGCATAGCTCAGGAATCTGGGAACAGGATGCACATGTTACGCCAACATACCTACATGGAAGAGGCCAGCATACCTACACGGAAGAGTTCCTGCATAGCTCAGGAATCTGGGAACAGGATGCACATGTTACGCCAACATACCTACATGGAAGAGGCCAGCATACCTACACGGAAGAGTTCCTGCATAGCAGGCACCTGGGACCAGGATGAACATGTAAGGCCAGCATACCTACACGGAAGTGTTCCTGCATAGCATGCATAAGCCAGGATACCTGCACAGCATGCGTACCTGCATAGCAGGCATCTGGGACCAGGAGGAAGAAACCACAACATGTCTTCAGTGTGCAAGCATCCCTAGAGGCTCTAAAGACCAATCAATGCCATCAGTGAGAAACAAGTCACAGAAACATGTGAGCCACCATGATGAACCAAGCATCTGCCTGTCCATTGAAGCCTCTTAATGCCCTATGACTGCATGCTAATACCACTGCCCTGGGTCGTCATGATGATTTGGAAGAGCAGACATGACATGCACAAAATTCCCATACCTGTAAAAAGAAACATTCAAAAGATGCCACGCCTTACTCTCAAATGATGATAGCCCATCCAACTTGTTGAAGAATCCCTCCCACACTGCCAAATAGGTCTGCCCGCCACCTGCTGACCGAAGAGCAAGACCCCTCACAACTATGCCGAGCAAGACCTGCAACTTCAACCTGCCAAATACCATTTCCAAAAACTGTCATGTGATCACCCAAACCACACCAATGAAAATTAGCCCTTTCCCTTAACATTCCTCCGAACAAAAGTCCCTGTCACACAGCTTTTCTCCGCCACCCCATCGAGCAAAAGGCTCCATCACCCTGCCTAGCAAAAAATGCCATAATCCTGCCAAAGTATAGACCCACAACCCTGCCAAACAAGATTCCTTACAGTAAGGCTTCTAAACACCCATTCATTACAAAATCCACTGCGACCCATCCCCAACCCCTCCCCAAACAAGATTCCCCAGAGCCCATGAAGCAACCATGAGACTCCACCAAGCAAACGACTTCAGATCACCTGGAAAACAAGCCTCCATACTAAACAGGACTTGCAGCTACCCTGGCCAATAAGACTGGCAAGCCTCCATCACACAGCAGCCCCCAGCAACCTACCCCACAGTATTATCGGCACTCCTCAACAAAAGTTGCAGACAGGATGGTGAACAGCATTTCTCGCCAAACAGACTGTACAAACGCAACAAAAAAAGGCAGATACTATTACCTTACTGAACTGAATTCTAGAACAACACGCTAAATACTTCACACTGTAAATGTAAGCACCAGCCTCCTCTATCCCAGAAGAAGACTCCTCACCCTGACGGCCATACAGGGCTAATCTGCTGAGCATGACGCCCCACAGCACAGAGCAAGACTCCCCTGAGTGACGAGCACGATGCTCCACTGAGAAAGCCGCCCTCCCTCCCCCTGAGCAAGAACCCTCCCTGTCCAGCTGTGCATGACTCTCCACTCCCCATTAAGTGAAATGCTCACACACCTGCTCCTGACGAATGACAATCCACGTTCTCCAGCAAGCAACACTCCCCGCCCACTGCCAGCTGGGGCAGCCCACCACACTGAGGACAATCAGCACCTTGCAAAGCAAGCCTTGAAAGCCCGGCTGAGGCCTAAAATAGAACCTTCTTCAGAGAGCCTCCGTCACCTGCTGGAGAGGAAGCATGGGGCAAACATGGCGGCCAAAAAGGACCAGCTTTGGCGAAGCGCGTTTTGCTTGTCAGTTTATGTGGACTCAGTTCTGATTTTAAACTTGTTCTGGAGCCTCTTACCCTTGTGCCTTTGTTTCCTCTCCTTAGGTAGTGCACCCAAGCCACCTGCCCACGGTTGGGTGGGAAGGATAGCAAGGCAGGTCACTTATGGGGCCAGGCGGTTCTGCCCTCTCCCTTTGACATGCGACAGCGAGCTAGAATAACCATCGAATTAACCAAATGCTTTGCGTGCTGAAAATGTGTGACGCTTTAAGAAGTGCCTGTGTGAAAACACTTACACTAAACCATGTTTCTGCTAAAATCCAATACTGTAACCTTATATTTTTCACTAAACTAATTTTAAAAATTTTGTTTAACATCTTTGGCTCTGGCCTTTGCATTATTTTGCCTGATCACTGTGACTGCAGCATTCATACACGTGTGGATGTGTGGAGTGTAAGAAGGGGGGTGTGCATAGGAGGTTTCAGTTCCCAAACAGTTGAAGGATCCTTAGGTTAATCACAGACATTAATAATTTATTTTCACTTTCATCACCTCCCATGAGCCCACCCAAAAACAATATTTCACACAGACAAACTGATTACAGCCAAGGCCATGTAGTTGGGGCAATGACCTGTCGGCTTGTGTCTTCCCCAGGCGTATTTTTTTTTTTTTTTGTAATCCTGCTCTAAATTACTCACTACCACACCTGCTGAAACATTCGTTCCTTGTAGCACCCTTTCTGTGAAGAACCTCTTATTGCGAGTCCTTATTCTCCAAGACATCACATGCCAAATAAAATATCAATGGCTTCTGTTCCTGTGAAATGTTTGGAGCCCTGTGAGGTTATGAAGATCAGGTATCCTGTGTCCTTGAATAGTTGCACTGCTGGCCCTCATGAGCAGAATGGATGGAGGGAACCCTACTGGAGTGGTGCTGGCTTGCGCAGGTCACTCATCATGGGGTAGGCATAGGCCACTGGGCGCTTGATCTACCCTCTCTTCTTCCAAGAGAAGCTCTTGAGTCTCCTTTTCCTTCATCCCTAGATTGACCTTCAAGTTTGCCTAATCTTGGACTGACTGGGGATAGTGCCGTTGCAGGCATGGGTGGTGGGAGTGGAGCTATGTGTGAATTAAGCAGTAACCATAACGAGAGGCCCTGGTGCTGTTACCACCCATTGCAGACCATGGAATGGATGGTTATTGCTATTAGCACCCCGGGTTTCCAATGAGGAAACCCGGGGTGCTAAGAGCATTGTATTTTTTCATTCAATGACCAGGACGCCTCAGATTGTCCCAATCATTGAATCAAAATAATGTCTTAAGATGGACGCCATTGTTCAGGAAGGCAGGGCTCCATACAGAGCCCATCTTCCATTTCCATGGCGGCCACAGAGTGGTAGCAGTAGCGTGGCAGTGGCGGGTGACACCGCCGCTGAAGAGTTGAGGCAAGTGAGGGTGGCAGGGTTGGTCAATTTTAAAGAAAAGGGAGGGAGGGAGGAAGGAAGGAAGATGCTGGTGTAGGGCGGTGGAAGCAGCCATCAGGTTACAGGGAACGCGTGCTTGGATTGGTAGACAGTAGGTTCAGCCCACAATCCAAGGAACCTGATTGGTTGCCCACCCGACCCTGGGTGCTAATGTTGTCAAAAGCATTCCAGGATGTCACTTTGTGGAAAGATTATGGTGCCACGCTTAGAAACCATTCGCTGGTATTAAGCGCATTTTAAAAGAACAATTATATTTATCATTTTAAACCCTATGGGTGATGTCCAGGTGTTGATTACTTTGATAAAGGTATCGCCTCAGTACTATTTTTATAGCGCCCTTTCCCTCATGCAGGGAAAGGATTGCAGGTCCAGTGGCAGCCAGCTGGGTGCCAGGTGATGGTCAGAAGGGGGAATGGAGTTACTTAATGGTGAATAGGTCCAGTCCATATATGGTGGAGGGAGGCTCCTGTAGTGGGTATTTAGAAACAAAGGGCATGTCTGAAGAAAAAGCGTCTGCATTGAATTCTCACTGTTGCGCCCAGAGTTTCGCACATGAGAGTGACCAGACAGATTGTAAGGGGGATGTTTGAATGAGAGCCTCTGCTTGGGCAACAATGGAGACTCGCTTGCGCAGGGCATCTGGTCATTGCCCCAGAAGTCATTGTTCATGGTGCACCATGCATTCCCTTCTACCTTCTCTTCTCGCAGGAGTCTGTGCAAGAACTTCAGAGCGCGTGTTAGATGTTCTTCTATTTTCCAGCCTGTGTTGGCTTGCTCCATTGGCTTCCTGTTGTTCCCTCCAATCCATGACACTCCTGACTCATAGGTTCTCTTGTTGCTCTCCTGGTTTTATGCCTCCCAGACACCCCATTCCCTCCCCCACTGCCTAGTGTCTGAAGTGAGTTGCTTACTTAGCAAGGGTTAGAAAGAGAGAATAGAGATGGTGGCATCGATTGAGGCACTGTGTCGTTTGATGGGGTATCAAAGAGCGCGACAGTATGGAGGAAGGTTGGAATGAAGTGCACAGACTTACTTTTTCAGGCTGGAATGAATTTGAAATCTCCCTGCCTAAACAAATACTACGCCCATCACAGCCCAAACCATGATAGAGTTTGACGTTTGACAACACAAAACAAGATGCATCCAGCATAGCAGAGGAAGACATCTGGAGAGTCTGCATTTGTCAGTGGGCCCAGTCCTCCCTGCCACTGAAAACACCTGTGCAGAAGGATAGCAGATGTCTTGGCTAGAGGCTGCGCCCGTGCTTTGGGCATTCTGCTCTCCTGCTCTTCTCGCCTCTCTTCCTGTCGTGTGTGATGTCCAGTGTGTCTTCTCTATCTCCGAGGAGCAAAGGTGGAAGTGAGTGGTTTGCTAAAACTACAAAGTTGCAAAAACCTGAGATTAGTGGTGTCTGATCTCTGACTTTGCTTTTCGTCCCTTCCTCTATCGTTGCTTTATTGGATCTGCGTGGTAGGAACATGCCCCTTCTACAGGTACGTTTGCAGAACAGGGGTCCTCCACTGCAGCCTCTGGCACTCGGTGACATTCTTATTGTGCCAGGATTCTAGGGTGCAAATGCTGGAGTCCTGCGGGCATGCACCATGCAGGTGAGCAAAGTCAACAATGCCTCGTTGAACGTGGTGCTGTGTGCGCTCTTTGCGTCCACGCAGGCCGGAAAAGAACGCTGTCATTTTGCCAGACAGACTTGCTGTGCCAGTGCCATAAGAAAATGTGTTGTGCCTTGGATGTCTGTGTAAGTGACCTAGAAGAAAGTGTGGTGTCTGACATCTGGGTGCGCGTTAGCTATGGATGTTGAAGGAGTTTAACTCCTTGGCAACATCGTTCCCTTTGATCTTAGAGCTCCTCTCCGTTACATGCACAGTACCCAAGACATCTGCTCAGTGATCGTATTAAGAGCTTATATAATGTATCCTTGAGTCCATTCTTATTGAGGCCCCCAGCTGTGGGAAGTGCCTCCCTTAATGGAACAGTGGCCCTGGTTGACCTTGTGCGACAGTCCTCTGCTTTAGGAAGTGCAGGTAACCAATGGATCTTCCCCATCCCACCCCTGATCCCATCCTTTACCTACTTATTAAGCACCAGTAACCCGCGGGCATCAGGGTGCTACACGTGCACAAGGACATAGGAAGACGGGATGGGGGGGGGAAATGTCTGAAGAGAGGGAGAAGCTAGCTGCCGTCAGTCAGGTGCGGTCAATCGAACAAGTCACCCACTGGTTTGGGGAGGCACCCAGCATCCTTGGTCACTCCACTACATGTCGCCAGAGTTAGGCAGGGGGCTTTCTCACAGTATTCTTGTTCATGCCTTAAAACTACTAACCACACCCAACATTTAACATCTATTTGTTGGGTTAATGTTCTTGGCTAAGCTCTTTTTTCTGATAGGAGCCCTGATTGACTGTGGGACGACCCATAACTGCATTACTCCTTGGAATCCACTCATGGCATCCCATTCTGCCAACTGGACAAGGCCAGATATAAACAATGTATAGCCAAGTCACAGCTGAGAGAAGCCCTGATTACCCAACAGACATGGACCCTTCAGGTGCCTTCTGCTGACCTGCATCAACATGTAAATACCTTCTATACAATAGAAGCACCACTCAACTGGCAAGCAGGGGCTGTAAGACCCCCAAACACAGTGCTGCTTTTATGGTATCCTAAAAGCTAAGGAGAAAATGATTGTCCACTGCTGTCCTATCCTGTAGCTTGCGAGGGTCAGTGGGGAAAACACAATAACATCTCAGAGGTCTTCCACGAGGATGCAAAGAAGCACATATGCCCTGATCCTCCAAAAATTACGTAAAACCTAACCATTATCCATAGTTCTCATTCTGTGGAAGCAACTGTATGCACCCACTGGCAAAATCCACATGGTAAGGAATATGTAATGGCAATGGCATTTTTTCTTCCTGCACTTATCAGACCTACCCAGCCTGCTGCCTTAAACCCACCACTTGCCACTTGCTGGCTGCACTCCCTCTGTTTGCTGTCTTTTTATTTATTCATTTATTATTATTTATGTTTTTTTCCTCCTTGCTCCGCACTCTCCTTTTGTTCCCCCTTCCATGCACTTTTCCCCTCCCCCTCTACCATGTGCTTGCGCATTCTCAATGTCACTGGGCCTAGTAAGATCGTTGTTTGTGTTTCTCCCCTATTCTCCTTCCCTTGCCTTGTTGCGCTCTGAAACACTTGTGTATGAGTGCGATAGAAATAAAATATCAATATCAATATCAAAGTAGTGTTGCATTGACACATGTGTAGTAGAATTGGCGATTTAAATTACCCCGTTAAATGAAAACACAACTCATACTGCATTCCCTCTCTTGCCCTCGAGGCTCTCCTTACCCTCTTTTTTCTCTTATCACTGTAAGTTCAAAGGGGCTAATGGAGAGAGCGTCCAGCAGTAATCATCTCCCCGAGCTCCTAAATATGACAATGCGTGTATGGGAAAAATAATTTCTTTTCAAATAATTGCAGACCACAAGTAAATTGTGATGATATTTTTGTTAAGCAAACTATATCGTGTTTGGGAAAAATCAGTATGTGTTAACTTCTTTTTTTAAAAGACAGTCCGGTCATTCAATTCCTAAAAATATTAAGCTGTCATCTAATGCATAATTGCAGTATTCCTACTGTAAAACACTGCATGGTCTCCATGTTTGTCACTAAAGCTCAGTGTATCCAAATCTCATAGTGTCAACTATATTTCATTATGATGTAAAAGGTGCATCATATTGACGGAACAATTAAGAAAATGTACATGATTACACACCCAAATTCTTTTGATGGAAAATTTACTTCTGTGACCTGGAGGTTGTAAGCATCTCTTCAACTGCTGCTCAGCCCATAAACTGATCCCAAACTCCCTGTTGCTTCATACCAGTTACCCTAAAAGTGATATGTCTGAAAACTATAATATTCAATCTAGTTCGCATAGTTATCTGCCATCTGCACCATCCACTCTGCTTAGTCTATTGCCGTCTTTACACCTACATAATTAATCCGAAGGTAACCAGCTGATTTTCATGCCGGCCCACTGCACCTGTGCGCAGCTTTCATCTTGGCCTTGGAAGAAATGTCCCAGACCAAGTCTCCACTGTAGTGTCTCACCTAGACCCTCTGCCTACCCAACCAAAGCCCCTCTCCCTGCCCAAGCAAAGCCCCACCCCCTGCCCAAGCAAAGCCCCACTCCCAGCTAACCCCTGCCCGCTCACCTGCGCACCTCCTGGTACAGGAAATAGATATTTCCAATTGTGGACACATGTGTAATTTCTTTTTAAGGGAAGCATAAATTGCACAAAGCCTGGTTCCCTTAAAAAACAACAAAATAAGTATCAGCACCCCAGATAGCTAATAGCAATAAATAAGGCTTTCCTAGGCACGCAGGTCTGGAATGCGCCACTTGTAATGATGATATGGCATTTGTAACGCACCTGTACACAAGTGTTTCAAGGCGCAACGAGGCAGGGAGGGGGGGACAAGGGGAAGACAGACAACGATCCTACTAGGCCAGGTGTCATTCAGACCGCGCGAGTGCAGGGGTAGGTGGACGGGAAAAGTGCAAGGGGAAGGGGAGGGGGGAAGTGCAGTACAAGTAAGTAGAATAAAGTAAATAAATAGGGCCAGCTGGTGGCAAGTGCAAGGTAACTGCAGACAAGTGCTGGTAAAGGGGGGGCTGTAGGGATACAGAGACAGTCCCTCAGTGCAGGGGTTGCCAGGGAGGCAGTGCAAGAGGAGAGTGGCTGGGCCCAGGACCGAGGTCGGTGAGAGTGGCCCAGTTGCAGATTCGGTGCAGATTCAGTCGAGAATTTAGCAGGGGAGAGGGAGAGAGAAAGCAGAAGCAAAGAGGAAGGTTTTGAGGTGCTTGCGGAACCGGAGATGGTTCTCCTCAAGTTTCAGGGAGGCAGGAAGGCTGTTCCAGAGGGAGGCCCCTGCCACGGCGAGAGATCGACCCCCAGCTCGTTGCTTCGAGAAGCGGCTGACCCTGAGGGAGTTGGAGATGGATGAGCGAAGGGCTCGGGAAGGAAGATATTTAGGAAGAGAGAGTTGAAGGTATTTAGGCCCCAGAAGGCCTTGTGGACAATGCAGAGGGTTTTGAACTTAATCCTCGCAGCCACTGGGAGCCAGTTCAAGGTAAGTGCAGACAGTGTAGAGATTTCAATCCTGGAGAGATACGGTCCCTGGCCTTGAGGCCAAGGTCAAGTCTCGCAGTTCTGTTCTGGATGAGTTGCAGGGGGCGGAGAGTGGAGGCAGGCAGATTAAGATAGAGGCTGTTACAGTAGTCCAGCTTCGAGAGAACCAGGGCTCGGGAGACAGTGAGCTTCTGGGGAAGGAAAGGAAGGGAAGAATACCTCTGAGGAGGTGCAGCTGGTAGTGTGACTTCTTAGAGACGTTCCCTTCCTGGACCTTCCTGGCTCAGGCTTGAGGGCCGTTACTGGCCCTTCTCTTCCCCGAAAGTGCTATTAAATGCTATATTGAAAACATTTGATATCGATGACAGGGCTTGGCATCTTGTCCACCTGAAGTTGACAATTACCCTGAATGACGCAAAGCCATACTACGTACTTAATCTACATCTAGGACTTTCCTTTAACATTGCAAACTTTTTGATTTATGAAACTTCTTAATTTCTAACACAGCAAATGATGAGGTAAGCATACTGTATACGGGACACTGCCCTATGCAACACCGACTGCTCCTAACTGCAGGGAGGCTTGCAGTGAAAACGTTATAGAGCCTTTTTTATCATATCTTTTTATTTATTTTTGTCCATTCATGTAGCTAACCTTCCCATTTGCAGACACTGACCTCACTAATGTCTTATTTCAGAGGTACACAAAAATTCTGTATTGTTGCTATTTTATGTCTTGGATACAAATAAAAAAAGGTGAAATCTTTTTCAATCCAGTATGCTAATACCTCTTCTGGCTACATTAACAATAGTAGTCCAAAATAGCTAATCCAAATTGCTAATCAAATATGTTTGTTTGCTAATCAAGAACATTTTAATTAGCGTACATTGCTAACCAATTTTTGAAAACGAATGTATGCCTTGAGTGGGGTAATCTAGCAAGAGGCTTCATCTGGCATTATACTTCTTATGCAAGGCCCCTAATAGTCTGTGTGCAAAAGAAGGCTATTCCAGAACTACACTTGTGCTCTGAATGTGTGAGACTAAAAGTCAGAAACTGTCTCATACACTCATTCTTCAAAAGCCAACATGTGGGCCAGTGAGACTTTGAAATTCCGAGCAGGTTGCCCATCCGATGCAGGCGGGTGCAACTCGACATACTTTGAGTTCAGCTTCTGGAGACACTCTGTGAGCCACCAGGCGGTGCCACCTGTCGCTCCATTGGTAGAAGAGGAGCACAATGTACACGGCTTGAAGCTAGAAGATTTCCCATGGGACATTCTGAGTATCAATGCCAGGCAAGCATGCATGCCCAGGTGCCACGTGTAGCCGGAATGCCAACCACAGGATGGAACCAGGCAGTGCCAGGCCTCTGTGACAACAGGACCATGAAGAACGCAGAGGGAACGTGGCTACACTGCAGTTTCTTATGTTTGGTCAAAGGGTGCTTTGATAATAAGTTGGAGTTTTTAGCCACCACTCATGGCCACGGTTGGTTACATTTTTCATTTAAATCCACATCAAACAAAAAATAAATTGTTTCCATAAATGTCCACAACCGGAAACAGTTTCTTACAAAATTAATGATTTGACATTGGAAAGCGTGTGACACTTTCAGTGACCACATTCAATTGTAATGATGAAAGCATCATGGTCCCCGCAGAAAATAATACAAAAGAAACGAACCATTTAGAAATAGACATGCTAAAGACAGATATATTCATGTCACGTGAGCAGGACACATGGTTTACTGGATCAGGAAAAGCCAACTACTAATGCCATGACATTGAAAATAATGCATCATGTCGGGCTGGTGAAAGCCACGTTTGAGAAGCATTTTCAACAAATCAGTGCTATAGTCACGTATCAGTGGGAACACGTGCTCGAACTGTGCCGGGAACTCCAAGCATCAAGGCCATCAGCATTCAACGAACTGGTGGGCAAGACATGCTGCTCTAAATTGTTAGGTACTGTGGAGGGGTTGTCTTCCCCTAGGCAGACCCTACAAGTTGAATTCTCATGACACCAGTTTGTATCTTGTGGTGTGGGCCTCAGTTCACAACAATGGCCTGGATGCCAAGTGCAGACATCTTCCATCCCACTTAGCTCAGGATCTAAAGATTTGCCATCAGTGTCGCTGCCTTCGTCGGATTGTACTTTACTTTGTTTTACTTCCATTTCTTGACCTGTGAATATTCTGGCTGAAACGTGAAGCCCTGTCATTTAACCTTTAAAAAGTGCTTTGTAGATACAAGATGTGCCGGGGATGCCGTTCCACAAAGAGACCTGTTGAAAAAAGTATAAATGAAGGTAATGGGATAAAAGTTACATCCAAAACATGTACTTGCCAATCTGGTTACAAAGGAAGTAGCAATGTGTTAGTCATCTGCCTGCATGCATGCTGAGTGCCCGAGGTATGATGTCACTAAGGGAATGTTTGGGTGTGACTGAGTGGAATGCTGTGTGGTGAGTGTTCCACCCAGGGCAGTTGACATGATGTAGCCTGGGTGGTGGGAGCCTGTGGGCTCTGCTCTGATCCTGTAACTGAATCTCCTGTTGTGCCATCTGATTAAAGTGACTATTGAAGATCTCCTGGCATCCCGAGTATCCTTTCACCTGAAGACCCCACTTCGGGATATGATGTGCTAAGTGTCACAACACAATGGTAACAACTTGAGAGGGATAGATGAGAAAATGCATAACACATCCAGGCAGGATTGTGAACATCAGCCTGCGTCACAGCTAGGCAGGATTGTGAGTATTAGCCTGTGTCACAGCTAGGCAGGATTGTGAGTATTAGCTCGCGTCACAGCTAGGCAGGATTGTGAGTATTAGCCTGTGTTACAGCTAGGCAGGATTGTGAGTATTAGCTCGCGTCACAGCTAGGCAGGATTGTGAGTATTAGCTTGCGTCACAGCTAGGCAGGATTGTGAGTATTATCTCGCGTTACATCTAGAATGGATTGTAAATGTTTGCTTGTGTGGCTTCTAGACAGGATTGTGAATGCTAGCTAGTGCCACATTTAGATAGATTTTTGAATATTAGTTTGTATCACATCTAGAAAGGATTGTGAATATTAGTCATTGCCACATCTAGCCAGGATTGTGAATATTAGCCTGCATCACATCTGGACAGGACTGTGAATATTAGCCAGTGCCGCATATAGATAGAAATATGGAGATATTCACGTGCCACATCCCCCAAAAAAGTGGAAATGAGCACGCATCACATCTAGAGAGCGAGGACATATAACCCACTAACCCAATACTCAAATCCCTGCATACCTAATTCACACAAAAATCCACACAACCATGTTCTTGCTCAGCAAACCACACGCACTTCACCACATCACAACAACAAACAATACATAAATTCCACCAACAGCACACGAGGTCTCACATCGATCCGATATTCACACCAAAGCTCAGCGCACTGTGAAAACCGAACTGAAGCTGCCAACAGAACACCAATTTTCTCATTTTCATATTCCCTCTTCACCCCACTAACGCACCCGCCTTCTTGTTTGCTGATCCGCCTGAGCACCTGGGGACCAATTCCGCTGGCCATTTTGCATTTCGCAGTACTAATGCTAGTAAACCTTATTGGTTAGCCGGTAAGATAGCTCAGCGGGTTGAGCGGTTGCTGCTGCGATCTAAGTGTAACCTGCAGGTCGCAGGTTTGAATCCCGGCAAGACCAACTCCTCCTTTCATCCTTCCGAGGTCGATAAATGAGTACCAATATTGCTAGGGTGATATTGTATGTAAATATGTGCTCTGTAAAGCGCTTTGGATTAAGGCGCTATAAAAATAACACATCGTTATCATTATTGGATCACTGATTAAACGAAAAACAGATTAGCAGACAAGTGGAAACAGTGGAACATCCTGTCTCCATTGTTGAAAACTGTTGAGTCAGACGTCTATGGATGCTTGCATGCATTCCTCTGAAAAATAGCCCGACTGATACAGCGCATGTGCGAGCAAGCTGCAGTTTCAACAGGAGTGGAAGGTGATCTGGCAAGCCCTGAGAACTAACAACGAGGCACACAAGTGGACACTCATGCGAAAAGTGAAAAATGCTGTGCGGATATGTATTGCAGGCGAAAGCATCTGCCACACTTGCATACGCGCGGTAGCCCCATACTTCACTCGTGAATGCGTGAAATTCATTGAAAGGTGATTCTACACAAGAAACACACACATCGCTATGAGCTACACGGAGCAGGCCGCCGTAATGACGAATTATGGGCAAACAGTATGCGGGCGCCCATTCCAAGTTTTTATGTTCAGACATGAGCCTGCAGAGCTAATGGAAGGATCCGTTCAGTAACAGAGGGACTAACATTATCAATATAACGATTCTCTTTTGTATACAGTCCAGAGGGCCCCCCTGCGAGGCTTCAAGTTAAGATCAGGTTGTCAAGACAAATTATTCATTGGTCATTTCACAGCTAAATGACAAGGATTGTATCGACATATACCACCTGCGTGCCATGCACCACCTGCGTGCCATACACCACCTGCGTGCCATATACCACCTGCGTGCCATACACCACCTGCGTGCCATATACCACCTTCGCTTCTGGAGCAGTGGCCACGAACAAAACATAATTACTCCTTTATTTCTTGATTATAGGCCGTCAATTCTTTAAGTCGAGTGCCTTTCTTGGTGCAAGGTCTTTTTTTGCTAAAGTAAAAGGTTTCAGTGCCAATGCTCAGTAAAGACTCACATCAGTAGTTTGTATCCCAGCACTGTGCGTTCACCAGCGCTCTTAGCCCCTGCACACTGCACTGCCTGGACAGGACTAAGCCCCTCCCATCCCTGCGTGCATCAGGATGAGTGAAGGTCCTCGTTGTTCTCAATTGGCCCTCATACGAGGCTCTCACCCTTATTTTAGTCCCACAAAGAACGAGTATGGAACCCTCACTCTCCGCTTCCTCCTACATTGCCACTTTTTCTCCCCTACTTCATCTAATCAGTGCCTCTTTCCATGCTATAGAGCCCCACAGCTGTGAGCATTGTCCTAGTAGGGTTCCCTAGCATTGACCGGGCACTCCTCAGATACCCACAGGAAGGAGTGTGCTTGCAGACGCGGCTCACACAGCTGGCGTCTAAGGAACTGACAGAGAACCACCGGAGGAAGCACACACTGCTTCTTGCACTAAAAGTGTACTTATTGGCAAATTTCGTGTTGCTGGGGTCCACTAGCCCTTGACGGAGCATGGTATGTCTGCAACCTTTTGTGGGTAGGCCATCAATCCCGCACTGTCCTTCCGGCCACATACCACACACATGGATCCTTGCGCTGGGCAGTTTCTTCTTCCGTGGTGTGCACCACCACACCAACCGCACTCAGTGGGCCCCGGGATCCTCGGTTGCCCCCGTGGTGAACTGTTCATCTCATTGCAGTCTACCCTTGGTGTTTGGCGGTTGGCGACCTGTGCTATCATTTCTGTTGTTGGTGCCAGTTGGAGCTTCTGTAGAATGGTGCCCATGTGTGCGGCCCTCGCGTGCGACAGCTCTCTTTGGCGCCCATATTCAAGGATCCTGGATAGGGGAATGTCCTTTTCGTCCAACACCATCCTGCGCAGTTTCTCGGAGTGCATGCCGTTGATGATCTGGCGCCTTATTTCCTCCTCAACGTTGTTGAATTCAAACAAGAGTGCAAGTTTCCTGAGTCTTGTGTGGTAGGCGTCCAGTGTTTCATCCTCCATATCATCTGTATTTTGGTGCAGAAATTGAAGGTCTGGTAGTCTGGATTCAAATGCGGCATGAAATGTGCTGTGAGGGCGTCTTTGGCCAGTTGGTAAACATCCACCCCATCGCCAATGACCAGCGTGGTGAAAATGCGTAGACATTGTCACCCACGTTGAGTAAGAGGTGTGACCTCATCTTCCTGGGTGTTGTAATGTGCTTACAGTCCATCGACATCTCAAACTTTTGGATCCATAGCATCCAGCGGGGTCCCACTGATGATGGATCAGTGTAGGGGTCAAAAGGTCCCAACGTAGCTGTGGTCCCACCATGAGTTCGATGGGACGGCGCTGGCGGGGTCAGCAAGGCGGCGATCCTTGATGGTGTGCTGCGCGTGGAAAGGCTGATCACCATGATGTTCTTTCAGGTGGCGCAGTGGCGCTCCTTGTGCTGCTTGGCGTGAAGTATGAGGAGCAAGAGAGAAAACTAAATTCCCTTGTGACATCCACTGAATCTGGGTGCACTCTGTGAATGTTTGAGTGTTTAGGGAGGGAAAATATATATATGTGTATATATATATATATATATATATATATATATATATATATTACATGGCCACGGTAGTGGCCATGTACTTATGGTTAAGTTGCTGTTTCCATAGGAAGATCACTTTTTGGGCAGCTTATAACTCGGCTCCCACTGGACGAATCCTTACCAAAGTTTGCAAAAAAAAGTATATGGGCCACTCTGAATTTTTCCCCAAAGTATGGTAAGGAATCGTCCAGGGGGGGCAAAGTAATAGGGGGGGGTCCCAAAACTTTTTCCCATAGATTGAATGGGGCAAAAACTTTGCGCATGGCTACAGGGCAAACCACTGGACAGATTGTCATCAATGTTGCGGCAGGGGCAGGAGGGCTTGTTCCCCAAAGCGTGCTTTTGTAAATTTTGTGAGAAATCATACTGTGCTTTCCTTTAAAACGATCAAAAAGTGGCAGTCTAATAATTAGTGATATCTATGTCGCTCCGCGGTCCCACTTCCCTGTTCGCTCAGTGGAGCAGATTTCTATTGGCTAATCTATGGCATGCTGTACGTCAAGATGTATCACTTTCATCGATTGGTTCTGCCTCAGCGTCAAGTGTGTAGCATTCTTTTGATACGGCCGCCATGGTCATTTAGTTTTTGTGTTGAACGCCGAAATTCCCGCAAACATACCTTCATGAAACACTGTGTCGAAAGGTAAGCATTAGTTATATGTGGTAGTACAAAGTGAAACAGCGCTTTATTCTTGTTACCAATATCGTCCCGTACATTGAAACTTGGTAGGCAACGTACGACAAGCCGTTAATGCATCTATGTAAGAAGCCACCACCAAAAGTAGTGCGGTTAGACTGGCGTCCTATGTTTTGGAATCTGAGGGAGCCACCTGCACGGATTCGTCAACACAGCGCGTTTGCACGTGGTCGGGAGTAACGGTTCTCATTATTGACTGCTGATATGTTGTTGCAAAATGAGAATGTATTTGTGTTCGGAGTGAAGGTCAGTTCATATCATTTCATTTTTTCAGTAGGAACTCGGTATAGGCGCGCATGTAGCAAACCTCATAATGGTCAATTTTTTTTCGACCTTGACATACACGGAACAGAGACAGAAAGAATGTAGGGAGTCACAGTTTAAGAAACATTCCCTTTGATTAGTTATGCTTCAAAAAAGGTTTGTGAAGCTCATGATATATCAGTTCCAGAGGACGTCTTACTGCAAACAACTACTGTGTGACTGCGGAGGCCGAAATGGAGCCGGTGCACATAATGTGAGCTTATGTTTCAGGCCTTTACACCAAACTGCCATTATTTACTTACTGTGAAAAAAAAAATATTACTAGTAATGCATTTGGAAGTTTGTATGCCGTTGAAGTTTCATATTGTACATTACTGTTACTACTAATGCATTTGGAAGTTTGTGTGGCAATGAAATTTCAGATTGACATTACCGCCGTCTGTACGATGTCACTGCAATTTCTGCTATGACCTACGAAATTTATGTGGCACTGATACATTTTTACCTAGTATCTCTATTGCACATTGTCGCCGTTTGTAGGGAGTCAGTATATTTCCCCATATAACATTCTTTATTTATAAAGATGCTATGTAGTACGCCTTACATTTCCGCAAAGGCTTCATATTGATAGATCTTTTTTGTCATTTTACTCTCAGCTACTTCATTCTGTATTGCCAGTGTCATGGATTGCAGCATCCGAGTGACAGGTTTTTCAATCGTCAATTGCAGCTATTCGTCACTGGTTGTATGTGCATCATCATTGAATGGGATGACCGCATCGGACCTCTATGTTCCTACGCAGTTGTAGCAGTAAGAAGCAACATACCCTCCTTTATGGTGTCATAGTTCACTGCCATTCACGTCGCCTTGTAAATCACTGTGGCAGGAATACGCCTACTGTGTCAACAACACATAATTTATGTGTGGTTACCCAACAATGTCTCCATTTCCACTAACATTATATTTTGTGGTGGACTACATCACAGCGATTGACGGCATCTTCCCAATGAATGTGAGAGGAAACCGACTACTTGTCGCCACTGCAGACTGTGTGCCTGATAAAAACTGTGGCGCCAACGCATGGTGACTGTGTGTGAACACATCAACGTGACCATCAAAATTAACATTTTCATTGTGCGGCGGAGACACAAACTTCAAATTTCTTTGCAACTGAGAAAAGGGTGATGATTTAGCACTGTGCATTGTGAAATAAAAGTACAGTACTACTTTTTACATGTGAGTGTGTGAGTGTGTTTTTTATTCATTTCATGTTGCCCTTCACAATCTGCCAGGTTACGTTGCAGGTTGTAGTATGTTCTTTAATAGGTGCCGTATCACGGGGCCTAAGCCTTTAAGAAAGCATTTGTTTACTCTGCAAAGGTACGTCATCCAGAACGCTATTGCACATCACTTGCTTTGGCAACGTAAGTCTCAGGCCCATCTATTATGCTTTCGTGCCGTGAGGGTACTTTCTGTTACCCAGCTACCCCTAATTACAAAGATGACTTCTGCATGAAGACGCTATGTTGTCAGATTTGATATCTTTCTAAAACTGGAAAAATTAGATCAGGTGCACTGAAAGTGTTTGCTGTACAGAAACGTTTCAAAAGCAATGCTTCATTATACCTTCGCACTACACATTTCTTCACCCTTTTCACCTTGTGGCAGTTATACAAAAATGTGTGCACTGGTCAGTGGTAAGGGTGTTGTTTGCCATCTTTCTGCCATTAGTGCACTTAATTTCTCTTCACAGAGTTTGTTGTGATTTTGTCCAGTCGCTAGAAGACTACTCCTTTGACTTCTGTATGCACATTTTTGCCAAACATATATTTTTTTTAAAATCATATTTTATTAGGTTTTGTGCATGTGTTATAACATTACAGAGCATACTTAAACATGGGTGAACAGAAAATCAATTATAAGACGTCCCCCCTGGCCCTCCCCCTTTTGTCCACCCCCCCACCCACTTCCAGTTCAAGTTCTCATACGCTACTTGCTCGACGGGTTCTTGGAGAGCATAGTGGTGTTGTCACAATGTGTTGCTTAGCATGCCAAAGTCATGAGTCAAACTTTAAGGAGTTCGAAATCACGTTAATGAGCAGCTGCCTATCGCCCCCAGGGGAGGGGCCCCCGGTTTAAGTGCATCACATTAGGAGGAGCGCCCGTATTTGTCGAATTCCGGGGTTCTTCCATTTCTGTGCCAGACAGCACCTGGCCACCACCAGCATAACCTGTAACATGTGGACCTGGGTGTTTTCCTGACCATCTCCGATGTTTATTCCAAAAAGGAGGAGCCAGGGGCAGGAGGACCGTCCAACCTCATCAATCCCCTTGATCCAGGTTAATACCTCTCCCCGATACATTTGGACCACTGGGCACCCCCACCACATGTAAATATAATCCCCCCTCACCATCTTGCACTTCCAGCAGTGCGGGTCGTATCCTGGCCTCATTCTAGCAATGCTCTGCGGGGTGTAGTGCCACCGATGTAGGACTTTGAGGGCCTGGTGGCGGTATTGGAGGGAGGCCGAGGAGCGGTTGGCCCGTCTGCACATTTATGTCCACCTTTCATCATCAATTTCCTTTCCCAGGTCCCTTCCCCATTGTGCACGCACCGATGGTGGATCCCTCGGGATGGAAAACAGAAAGAGTTTATAAAGACGAGATATTATCCCCTTAGAGCCCCTGGCGGAGAGGAGGAGTTTTTCAAATTCTGTAAGGTCTCTCCTGAGGGTGTCCCCCCACGATGGTTCAGTGAGGACTCCCTTAAGTTGGAGATATTGGAAGGGGGACAGGGTACCTATTCCCAGGGCCTCCTCCAAATCTCTCAAGGGTAGGAATGAGCCCCCCACCCAGAGCTGGCCGGTCCTGCTAAGGCCTGCCTCGAACCACTTGTGATATGCCGCTTGCTCTGCTATCTTAGCTAAGGGGGGGGGCCCAGATGCAACTCAAAGGAGAAGGCCAGGTCGTGAGCCAACAATAGTAACCTCCCTCCCTCAACAAGGACCACAGCACTTTCAGGACTGGGTGGTTCAGGACGCTTCTAGGGATGTTTTTCCTTGGGACCCAGAGCCATTCCTCTACTGTGACAGGCGCAAGAACCCTGTTGTCCATGGCAACCCATTGCTTTTCTGTACCTGGGGTGAAGTGGCCGATCAGGACCCTCAGCTGGGAAGCTCTATGGTATGTTTCCAAGTCGGGGTTACCCACTCCCCCATCTTCCTTTGGCCTGGTCAATACCTCGTAGGAGATCCTATGCTTTTTGCCCAACCAGAGGAAGTTGTGAAGCACTCTCTTCGTTTCCGTAAAGAATGTTTTGGGGATCAGTATCGGGAGCATTTGGAAGAGAAATAAGAACTTAGGGAGGATTACCATTTTTATAAGATTAAGGCGTGCCATCCAGGGGAGACCCGACCCTGCCCATCTTTCCGTGTCTTTTCTGACTGCAGACCAAAGGGGGGGAAAGTTGGCCGAATATAGGCCCTCGGGGTCACTTGTCACCTGGACCCTCAGATACCGGAATCCGTCCTCCCGTAGCCTGAAGGGGAGCCCTCTCACATAAGCTGCCTCTGGGTCTGGCAAGTTTCCCCCCATAAAAGCCACTGATTTCTCAAGGTTGACCTTGTACCCCGACAGTTCCCCATAGCGCGAAAGACCCTGTAGCATCCTGGGGACTGTCTGGGACGGCTTTGTGATGTAGAGTAGTGCGTCATCCGCGAAGAGGCAGATTTTACAATGCGTATCTCCTACCTGTACAGCCCTGATGGCCTCGTCATTGCGGACCGAGATTGCCCATGGTTCCATCACAAGTGCATAAATTAACGGGGACAGTGGGCATCCCTGTTGCGTGCCAAGCTCGAGATGGAATACTATCTACTCTGTCCCGTTTGCTACCACTCTAGCAGAGGGAGAGGAGT
Source organism: Ambystoma mexicanum (assembly GCF_040938575.1). Classification (NCBI taxonomy): domain Eukaryota; kingdom Metazoa; phylum Chordata; class Amphibia; order Caudata; family Ambystomatidae; genus Ambystoma; species Ambystoma mexicanum. The sequence continues at coordinate 190,721,793 of NC_090925.1, read as the reverse complement.
AGAGCGCAGACATCCAAACAAGCCACCTCGGGCCCATCCCCAGAGTTGCGAAGACCTCCCCCATAAAGGCCCAACTAACCCTGTCGAAGGCTTTCTCCGCGTCGAGGGCCAGTAGGAGTGCGCCCTCATCACGGACCACCCTAGAAGTAAGCACATGGAGAGTCTTCCGCATATTATCAGAGCCCTGACTGTTTAAGACGAATCCCGCTTGATCGGGGTGTATCAGGCGGGGGAGGCAGCCTTCCAATCGGGAGGCCAGGATTCTGGCGAAGATCTTGGCATCTAGGTTTAAGAGGGAGATAGGTCTATAAGACCCGCATTCTGTCTGATCTTTACTGGGTTTAGGTATTACAGTGATGATGGCCTGTAGGAACGTCGGTGGGATTGATTCTCGGTTCCTGATTTGATTAAACAGTTTGGCCAGTGGCTTTAGCAGGACGGATTGGGTCTGCTTGTAGAAGTCAGCCGTGTAGCCATCTCCCCCTGGTTCCTTTCCCGCCTTCAATCTCTTGATGGTGCCATCCACCTCCTCCTGCGATATCTCGCCCTCCAGGGCCTCTAGCTCCGCATCAGACAGCCTGGGCAGAGGGTGTTCTGCCAGGTAGGTGCAGATATCGTCCAGGGATTCGACTGCCTGTCTGGAGTAGAGATTGCTATAATAATCAGCAAAACACTCTGCTATTTCCACACGGCCTTCACAAGTCCTGCCCTCTGCGTCCATGAGGTGAGTGACTCCTCTCTCGACTCTACAACCTCGAGCTCTGTGTGCTAGGAGGGACCCCACCCTATCTCCCCGTTCATAGTACCTTTGCTTAGTATATAGCATTTTCTTGATGACTTCCCTTATGAAGACCCAGTGGAGTTCTTGTTTTTTGCCCTGCATCTCCTCCAGAAGAGCCCCACGGTCTACCCCTGGGAGGCTTAGCCTGGCTCGCAGCCCGCCCTATTCCGTGTGGATCTTTTTTTGAATTATGCCCCTTTCCTGTTTACGCCTCGAAGCCTCTGCTATAAGGAGGCCCCTGAAAGTGGCTTTTGCAGCCTCCCACACCATAGACATGTCAGTCTCACCATTGTCATTTGTCTCAAAGTAGGCCAGTATTTGTTTCCTCATGAAATCCCAAAATACGGGGTCCCGAGGAGTGTTTCGTTGCATCGCCATCGGGAAGATCTTGGGGAGATAGGCAGTGACCAATTGGCTATAAGTAGTTTGTGGTCCGACCATGTTATAGCTTCTACCTTCGGTTATTCAATCTCCCCATTCCCCTCCTTAGAAATCAACGGGAGATCAATTCTGCTGTAGGTGCAATGCAGGGGTGAGAAAAAGGTGTATCCACCCTGGCCTGGATGTGTTTTGCGCCAGACGTCCACCCAATAATGTTCCCTCAGAAGGGTCTGCATGGCCAGGTTATCTTTGGAAGTCCCCTTGGGTGCCCCCCCTTTGCGGACCACCAGTACAGACGGGGATCCATTATAAGGTTGAAGTCCCCGCCCAGTATCATGGCCCCCTCTGCCCATTCGTCCATGACATTAAAGATCTGGGTAAGGAAACGTATTTGTCCTGTGTTGGGTGCATATAGAGTGGCCAGGGTGATGTGCTCACCCTCACAGTTTCCCTTAATACCTAGGAATCGACCCCGAAGCCCCTTTTGGTTTCTACTCCCGTAAAACGAAACGTCCTGCCCAGGAGAATGCCCACCCCTTCCTTCTTCGAACTCCTGTGCGAGGCCCAGTAGTTGCTGCCAATCTCTTTCCCTTTTATTTTCGACTCTTTTCCTTGCCTGTAGTGTATTTCCTGTAGGAAAAGGACTGTTAGGCGTTGTATGAAGAACATATTGCTTGTAATGGACCTTTTATTCTGGGAGTTAAGGCCCTTGACGTTCAGCGTGCCTATCTTTCCTTCAATCATTATCGTCTTTCATTTTGTGCTCTTTAGACCCCTGCAAGTGTACGCTATTTAGAACCCGTTGCAGAACAAGTGTCAATGGCTTGAGCTGGCTTTCCCCTCCCCCTTAACCCCATCAAAGACTCCGTCCCACCTTCCCCCCTCCCCCTTCTGTCTCCCTTACCCATTTTGTGGGGCATTCGCCACCGGCTCCCCAGGTGGGGTTGAAGCGAGCAACGAACCGCCAGGGTCGCTACCCCGGCCCCGGGAAAAATAATTTTTGGTGTGACGCCTTCCGTCATGCCTTTCTCCACTAAGTATCAGCCCTTACTTGCTGGCGGTAGGGGTCCGGTGGCGGTGCCCCCCACCCATTATGTCCCCCAACCTTGGCATATGGTCAACACCTCTTGTCCCTCGTGGTGCCTGTCGTGGCGCGTGGCCACAAGCCGCCAACACTTCTCAAAGGAGAATCACCAAGTGTCACTCTATGGAACTATAAAACAGCCTCTGAATGGGCAACATTTCAACACTGACCTGGGTCATTTGAACAAAGAACTCCCTGCCAACCATGGTAAAAACATACTGTATCCAGCAAGGTCCTCAGGTCGCTGAGGGCTCCAGAAGGACATGAATCAAGCCTTGGTGTGGTGATTGAGCCTTGGTTGCCGCGTGTGTGATCAAGTGGGGCCCCCCCGGTCCGTTGAGGGGTGCCTGGTTTTCTGAAATTTGCGTGAGCCTTTAACTTTTAACTTCCAATGAGAGAGGTCCGGGCCCCGAGGGGCACGGCTGTGTTCCCTGTTGGTTCCATTCTGATCTCCCTATGGTCCCGCAAGGTCACCCGTAAGGTAATCTGTGGCTCTTTGAATGTCCATTTCCGTGACTAGCTGATATCTCTGGCCCTGCCATTCGAACGGCAGGTAAAATGGATGACCCCAGCAATATAGTATCCCCTTCTCTTGTAGCCATCTCGTGATAGAGCCGCATTTCTTTCTCATCTGGGGTGTGAGGGCAGAGAGGTCTTGGTATATCGTCAACCTAGAGTTCCCATGTTGGATGCCACGCAAGGTTCTTGCCCTCTCCAACACCCTAGCTTTGTCTCTGTAATAATGAAATTTTGCTAGGACTGAGCGTGGGCCCCTGCCTCCACCGCCAGCCCGATGGACCCTGTCAAGCAGGAGGGTTTCGCCTGAGTCTGACCCCAGGACAATTCTGATGATGTCTTGGATTTTGCTTTCCAGTCCCACCGGGGTCTCTCCTTCTGTCTCCTAGAGGCCGAAAATTCTCAAGTTGTTCCTCCTCTCCCGGTTTTCCAAATCATCGACCTTGAGCCGGAGATCCTCCTCGCGGCATTGCAGTTCTTTGATTCTGGTATCTATTTGCGTTTCGAGGAGGTCCGTTGATGCCTGATTGTTCTCGACCCCCTCCAGCCGGTCCTCTAGCGTAGAAACCTTGGCAGTGAGGTCAGCCAGTTTGGCCCCCATGTCTGTCCTCATGCCGCTGATCTCCTCAAGATCATTTGGATGTTACACTGCATGGCGTTCATATCCGGGGGCTGCGCGGTGGTGGGACTGGTCTCCATTCTGGGGTGTCCTGGGGTGAACTGGTACTTCGCAAGAGTTTCTCTCCAGCTCATGGGGTGTCGATCGCCTTGGGCTACAGTGACCTCTCGGGGTACCTTCTGGGGGGGGGCCCAGGACCCTGAGTCGCTAGCCTTGTTGTTTAACCCGAGTCCTTGAGGTTATCTTCAAATGGTGGGGTTGTGCGCCAGTGTCTGGGCTCTGGTCTGTGGTACACCACTTCAATTCCCCCCCCAGAAGCGCGGCCTCCCTTGGCTCGGCCCTAGGCCGCTGGGGTACCCCAGCCCACTATGGCGTTCCTCCTGGAGGGTCCGGGAGGCCTTGGTTGGCGGTTCCACTTTCAGCGGGTGGGCCCGGCCTGATATGTTTCCTTATGCCCCCTTGATGCGACGGGCCCCCAGTGTTGGAGTATTGATTGCGGGGGGGTGTTGGCAGGGGTGCGGGCTTCAAGGGAGCCCCCTGGGTAGGGGATGGCACTGTTTCTCATCTAGAGCGGGTGCTCCATGGCCGTTGGATGGGGGAGCGCCCTCCGCGTGGAGGAGGGTGTAGCTGGTGGGCAGGGGGTCCAAGACGGCTCTATAGCGTGATGTGGATCTGCGGCCCCAGAGTCCTTTGAGGAGACACCTTCGCTCAGGCAACTGGGCAGGCTGAGAGGCGGTGGGGCCCAGGCGCGCTCCCGCAACGGCCTGAGCCCGCCTCTGTGTTTTCGTGGGTTCCTCTGCCTGCTATCGCTGCCCCTGGGGGGGTTGTTGTGCAGGGCGGGCCCCTGCTGTTCTTGTGACGACGGTGCAGTGCGGGGATGTAGGCCACAGAGAAGGGGCCCAGGCGCGCTCCCGCGTCGGCCCGGACCAGGTCGTGTCTGAGGTACTGAAGTCGGCGAGGGGGACACGGCTCCCCGAATGCCTTGTGTTGTGCTCCGCGCGGTGGGATGCCGCAATCGCTTCTCACAGTGCTCTCCTCTCAACGGCGGCCCCGCGCTGTTTGTCTCCTGCGGTGGGGGGGCGGGGTGCCGGCAACCAACAGAGATCTCCCTCGGGCCCGCCCGGCTCCACGATGGCGTGTCAATTGCCGCTCGCTGCGTGGTTGAGCACTGGTAGGAGGCCCAGCTCCTCCTCCCTCAACGGCAAACACGCAGCTCCACGAAGGTGCTTGGGGAGGCCCGTGGTCCACGAGTCGCCAGTGGGAGAACAGAGGCACCTCCTGAGACCGCAGAAACTCCGTGACATTCCTCTTTGGTTCCCCTTCTCGGATTTAGCTGGCAATTGGGGCTTTTTGAATTTTAAGGCATGGTCTTTGGCTTTGGAGGCGTTCCGGTTTAAAGATAAAAAATCCTTTTTTTTTATCACATGGGTTAGTGCCATAAAATCTCTATTGGTAGTGGAATTTATCCCCCCTTTTCTTTCAGGGTGGAATGGGGTTTACTGATTGAAAGATGCATGCCCTCTTGCTTCTATTGTGGTGCAACTTGCCCTGTTGAGTTGTGCACAGGAAGTGTTGCAGTTACAAGTTCGTATAACAACATACAATGTCATTCCGCACTGTCAACGACTCGCACATCTTATTGTGAAGTGTGTATGAGTTCTGCACCATGTGGCCATGCTCTGCAAGAGCATATGCTACTGTGCAATTCGTAGAAAGATGGCCAGTGCAGTCAAATGTTCATTTACAGTATGCTTATGTGTTACTATTGGCATCCTTCGCTATCATAAAAACAAATGTTGGTCAACGTATGTTATGAATCACTTACAGTAATGCCAATCTATGCAAATCAATCAAAATGCGTTTGTGAAAGGGACATTATGGTTATGTTGCCCTACTAAAAACGTTGAAAATTCACTACAAAAAAAAACTTTGTTAAAGGGACGTTATGGTTAAGTTGCCCTATTAAAAACGTATGCTATTCTGTACAAAACATTTGTAAAAAGGACGTTATGATTACAAGTAAAATCTAAAAACCCCTGAAATTTGGCAGATATGGTAGGCTAAGCACCAATTATTCCCATCAGCACTCTCCACTGGTAAACTAAGCCCCCAACCCTGTCACCACCCCTGTGCACTGCTAACACTAACACCCAGACCATGAAAGATATCATCTCAAATGTCAATGATGACATCAATGACGACATCACTTGTTTAGCCACTCTCTTTTCCTTCCCTGCCATACATATATATGTGCATTCAGTGAAAACATTTCACTAAAGGAATGTTATACTTCACAGTGCAACCAAACACCACTGCACATTCCCCCATTATAGTAAGCTAAGCAACCATAACTCGCACCATCTACGTGCATTGCTAAGACTAACACCCAGGACATCAAAGATGACATCACAAATATCATTGATGACATCACATTTGTGCCTCATTTATTTTGGTGCATTGAAAAATATACGGTAGGTGGTTCTATTAAGTGGGCAGCACAATATGAAAATTGAAAAGGTGTTGTATACCAAAATGTTACCCTTGTCGTGTGTTCTTAAAGTACTTTCCTTAGGGTCCGGTGGCAGTTAATGAAGCACAGGCATGGGGCAATAGCAGGCCTCAAACACACAATTAATTTGTATACAGGAAGATAAACTGTGGGATGCTGCTAGTTCTTTCTACTCTACTTCAGTTTCCCTGTATTTGCCGCTCAGTTATATGCATTGGGTCGTCATATGTATTCTTTGTTGTAGCACAAGTGTGTATTAAGTCTAGATTTGTGAGCTAGTTATTACATGTGTAACATTACACAATCACCCCTGACATCTTGCTACCAACATAATAGAAAGGACCTCTTGTAGGCAGGGACTTTTTAGGGATGTTACTTTCACATGGCAGTGACAGTGCACTCCTATATGATGATTCTGCGGCATGGACCGGGCACACCTGTAATCTAATAGCACTTGCATGGCACTGTTGGAGGAAGCTGGCATTGCTGGCACTGTTGTGATGGACAACAAGATACTAATTCACTACTGGAATGCTAAATAACACCGCTGGGGCTCTTTAGCAGTGACAGTGCCTTTCTGGGGGAATGCTGACAATGTTCGATTTTGCAAACCTTGGAGAAGCATCTGTGCTGCTGGACTCCAGGTGTGCTCACTCCATGCTGCTGGATCATCCTTCAGGAGTGCAGTTACTGCTACAGGACCACAGCAGTGTGCAGAGGCGTAGACAGGGTTGGGCCTGAGCGGGCAAGGCCCACTCAAAATCTCTAAATGCCCACTCAGCAGCTCTGTGTGCATTTACAGATGTTAATGTCACTGCAGTGAGCCCAACTGCATTAGCTACTGGCCCCACTTGTTTGACAGCCCTGGCTACGCCTCTGTAGTGTGCCCCCAGGGCTAGGTGGCTCCTCAGTCAAAGCTTCATACAGCAGTGCTCCTCGGGTTTGGAAGGCTCCTCTCCCTCCTCTTCCACATCTGTCCCACTTCTCTTCATTCCTCCTTTGGGCCCTCTACCAACAGCTTGGCTGCCTCCTCTCTGTCTCTCCTCTCTCTTCTGTGAGGTTCTCTGTTCAGAGCCCACCGTTCCTATCTTGCCACTTCTTCAATTTTTCATTTGTGATCTTCTCTTAATCACCTCTCCTTTAATTACTATCTTGTTTTTCCCAATGCATCTCCTTGCTTTCCACCTTAGGATTCCACCTCCCCCTCCTTGTCTCCGCCTCCCCCCACTCACTCCTTTACCTCTCCTCTTTCCCTTTCCGATGGTTCGTTTCCCTGGTCTTTCCCTCTCCCTGCCCGTTCCTTTCCCTTCTTTCATTCCAATGGCTTTTCTCCTCCTTTGATAATGTTCCACTCTTCATTCTCTACTTTCTCTTTCCTGTCTTCTGCCTCTGCGTGTTGTTCCCCTGCTTCTCCAATTGTTCCACCTCCTCCTTCTCCATCTCCACTAGCCTCTGCTCTGCTCCTCTCGCTCTCTCCTCGTTGCACTGCCTCCTCTCCCACTGTCTCTTGCTACTCCTCCTTCATCTTCCCCTCCTCTCTGCATTCGTCTGCCTCCTACTGCCCACACTTCCCCTGGAAGGGTTTGCAATTGACCAGCAATGGTAAGATGCGTGGTAGCTGAGTTTTAAAATGGAGCAGGATTAGTCATTGGGGCCGACAAGGGGAGACTACAACTTCTTCTGATAAAGTAACGTGCGCAGTGAAGTACCCCTCATACCAAGAATGTATGGCCTGCCGCCATCTTGGATTCAGACAGCAATGCTCCCACTGCCCTCTTCAGAAGTCTTTGCTGCCCTGAGGTATGAGGACGTGTGTCTACTACATGCAGAGACATTCACATGCTGCAGCGGGCGGGGTTCACGGTGCCCCTAAGAGCGGGCCTGAATACCACCTCTACTGTGTCAGTTGACTATTGTTACATTTGCCAGACTGTCTGCTGAGCCCCGCAATCCTTGGCCAGCCTGCACGATCGGCATCACAGAGCCGGTGGCAGTACCCATCCCCTACCCTCCAGCAAGTGAGCTTAACACAGATGCTATAGTACTGGCACGGCAGTGCTGGAGAAGGATCACACATCTTCGGTCCTGTAGAACCAGCAGGCCACAGCTCACAATGTTAGGGACCTATACCACTGGCCAGACACTGCAGATGGCCTTAGGACAGACTGTGCAATTCTGTATGAAGCTTACATGGCCGGGGTAACACTGACAGCGAAGCATGGAGGGCGCTCACACGGAGGACAGTGGGAGCACGGAACCCTCTGGAGAAGCATCTGCCTTGGCGTGCAGCACAGTAGGCGAGGCAAGCAGGTCCTGGAACAGGGCAACATAGGGGCATGAATCAGAACACAGTGGCGACGATCCAGAAGAACAGTTTGGCACCCAGTTCAAGATGGCTCCCATAATGTATTTATTGAAAGGGCTTGTTCACAGAAAGTTACATGGTGCACTTACGCCTCCAAGTGAAGGCGGACAGTGCAATTTCCAGGAAAGCACTATTTAAAGAGTATAGTGGCCGTGCATTGCCATGGTTCAGATGCAGTCTCTCCAGTACCTTGGCTACTTAATTTCCCAGTTCCAGCAGGATGCTGGTTCTGCCTTTCCTCTTCCTCCACTCCAGTTCTTTTAATGTTGGCTTCCTCTCTGTGTTGGATGTTTCGTCTCTAACCTGCAACCCTTCTGTCTGCTATCTCAAAGTCTGGACCCCACAAGTCTTCAGAAGCGACACTGCCTCAGAGACCTAATCCCTTGTCCAGAGGCCAGCTCTTCACAAGTTGGGTTGGAGTTTTTCTTTCTCCCATTACGGTTTTTCCTACCGGCGTGGTTAGCCACAGCCCCCCAAACGCCCGTTCATTTTATGTTAAGCAGATGGGCTACTGGACAAGTAATTTGGGGAAGGGCGCTCTTCGTCCCAGAAATAAAGAACAAGCATTCAAGTAAGACATGCTCTTGACAAGCAACACAAAGAGAATTACATTGTTAATATCCAAGGCTTTCTTTTCCACATCTACCAGGTATTAAATGCAGAGCATTGCTGGGTGTCATTGTCTATGTGGGCGAAGCAGGAAGAATAATGCCACACGAGGCTTACTTAGTCACACAGTGACAGACACACTTCTGGGTTACAGTGTTGCTGGTAGAGGACATAGTACCTTGCAAAAACCAAAGGGTGGCAATGCCACTTGATTATTTTAAAATGCTGAGAGAATGTAAAACAACGGAGAGATTTGATACACTGAAACCACATCAGAGCCATGACAAAAGGTTTTTGTTATGTAGTGACTGACTGTGTGTGTGTGGGTCTGGTAAAGGAAGGAGATGTGTTATGTAGTGACTGTCTGTGTGATGCTGTGATGTCACATGGAGTGTTGCTGTGTGAGTGTTGGAATGTTGATCTGAGGGTTCCATACTGAGGCAGTTAGAGCTCCCCTGTCTGGGTGATGGGGCCAGTGCTGATTTAGTCCATACTCTCTAGTATTTATCATTATGTAGATGTAGCTTGAGTTCCTATAATAAATTTACGATGTGATCCAAGTAAGCCTGGAAGTCACTTTACAACAGTTTTTGGTTCACCGGCAACCCTGCCACACACAAGCACATGATGGATAAAGCAGGAGACGTGTAGTAGTTGCTCGCGCCTCCGCGAGCTGTTGTCAAAGGTTCCAGGCGAGTGGAATGTTTATGAGTTCCACGCTCCGGGCGGCGGTTGGGTTTTGAAAGGAAGGAGCTGGGAGGTGATGGTGGGTTACGGTGTACAGGTTTGAAGAATAAACATAACATCCACTTACCTGTTGTTCTACGTTATTACACTGGCGACGAGGATCTTCAAACCTGACCCACGCGCCTTGCCAAGCCGTAAACATCATCAGGTGCCTCAGCTGGTTGTCAGGGCTGCGCTCCCGGACGTGGTCGAGCGCGGCCCCCGGCGTGATTGGTGTCAGCTGGGCCAGCGCTACCTTCGCTTTCAGGACCGGCCGAGCCGCGCTCCCGGAGGAGGTCGAACGCGGCACACGGCGGAGAGTGAAGCCGTGCCTCGTCTTAGCAGCCGCTGCTCATACGCAGAAGATCCTGCCGAGCCGCGCTCCCGGAGGAGGTCGATGCAGCTTGAGGGAGGGTGCGGCTGGCGCCTTTCAGTTGAAAAGGGGACTGAAGAGCAGAGCAGGTGAGAGGTGGACCCTGGGAGGGGGCACAGCACTGCGCTCTTCATAGCCGGGAAGGCGTTAATGGACTACGGGTGTCACGCAGTTCGGCTTCGCCCACTACATGAGGGAGCGAGCGGAGGTTTCCTATTCTTTGGTGGGTGTGTCTGCAATACATTAACTGCAAGGAGAGGAGAGTTAACTCCTTGAGTGTGGGCGTTTGAAAGAACTGCACGTTTCTGTTGGCCACAATTGTTCAAAGAGGAGGGAAGTGATTAGAGCCTGCCGGTGTAACCATATGGTGCAACTCATTCCACGTATCTGCTGCCAGTAAGGGGTTTTTGTGGAGAAATTCATCATCTAGCCTGCTGTTAGGACAAGGTGTAGGTGATAGCACCTTATTATTCAGGGAAGTGCGCAGACATTTTCGCCTGTTCCTTTGTATTGACTTCTGTCAGAGGCTATGTCGGTTCCATTGACCATGCAGCACAGCAATGCTCGCCCTCCCCCAGCATTTCTCCCCAATCCGGGGGAGCCCCCCATTGCATGGGAGCTTTGGGTGGACACTTTCAAGGTATACCTGAGAGCGTCAGGTGGTTCCAGAATGTCTGATGATGACAAGGAAGCGACTCTGCTCAATTGCCTTGGTACGGAGGGTTTGAGGGTGTTCAGGCATCTTCCGGGCCAGGATGTTTTGGCGTTGTCTTCAGACGAAGGAGAAGGGGGGCAGGCAGTGATTTTGGCATTTGAGACTGCTCTTAAAAAGCTAGAGACAAGCTTTGGCAAGAGAGCTAACATTGTGCTAGAGAGGTATCATTTCTTTTCAAGGGCACAAGGTCCTGGCGAGAACATTGATTCGTATGTGACGGCACTGCGCACCCTCATTTCTACGTGTAAGTTCACGGGCATGGCGGATGAATACATTCGTGACCAGATCATGATGAGGACTAGTGACTCAAAAGTTAGGGAGAGATTATGGACAGAGAAGGATCCTCCGTTAGAGAAAGTGATAGAAATAGCTCGTGCCCTGGAGGAGTCAAGGAAGAGTGTCAAGGAAGTGACCGAAAAGGCGGACATTGTACACATGGTTCAGCCACGCAAGAATGAAGAAAATCGGGCCAGGGACAAGGATCCAAGAGTGATGCCGAATAGCAGAGATTTCTGCAAGAAATGTGGTTGGAGGGGTCATGTTGCTGGAGCTAGGGAGTGCCCTGCTTCTGCTGTTGTGTGCAGAAAATGCAAGGGAAGGGGACATTTTGCCCGCATGTGTAAGGCTATTCCACAGAAGGAAGTTGTGCGGATGGTGGACCCTGAAGAGGACGATAATAATGTAACGGTTGTAGGATATGTTAGTCCCTCGGTTATGGCGGATGTGCTTCCAAAAGAAGGTGCGCTGTTGAGTGTGGGACCGTCAAAAAAGAGTGCGTGGGCTACCCTTAATGTGAATGGAGTTTCCCTCAGTGTGTTGGTTGACACGGGTTCTCGTTACACTATGATTTCTCCTGAGATGTACAAATCTAAGTTCCATAAGGAGGTGTCTAGTTTGAATCCGTCTGATATTAATCCTTGTGCTTACGGGCGTGTTCCGATTAAAGTATTGGGATACGAGTGGGTTGATATTGAATTTCATGGTCGGAAAACCAGAGGAAAACTGTATGTAGCTTGTAAGGGTGATCCAGTAATTGGGTGGGATGAGCAGGCTGCCCTGGAGATGGAAGTTCGCCCTGGCAAAGCTGTACCTGTTTTGTGTGTGAGCAAGGGAAGGGAAAGTGGTTTGAGTCAAGGGGGTGTGTTGACAGCTGATACTCTCCAAGAGAGGTTCCCGTCAGTTTTCTCCCCTGTCCTGGGCAAGTTGCAGGGTTTCTCACACAAGATCGTGCTCAAGAGGAGTGCTGTTCCCGTTGTGCACAGAATTAGGCGTGTACCCATCATGGCACGTGAAAGTCTCCAGACAGAACTTAAAAAGCTGATGGAAGCTGGTGTAATTGAGGAGGTAGAATCTTCAGAGTGGTTAGCCCCGGTTGTATTGGCACGTAAATCCGATGGTGGTATGAGGATGTGTGTTGATCTAAGAGATTTAAATTCAAGCATCTGGATAGACAGGCATCCCTTACCGAATATACACGAAATGCTTTCACTTGTAGGAGGGGCATCTTGTTTCTCCACCTTAGATTTGTCCTCTGCCTATCATGTCGAATCACGCCCTCTAACTTCGTTCATTACGCCATTTGGAGCTTTTTGTTTCCGGCGTATGCCATTTGGTTTGGCCTCTGCCTCTGCTGTTTTCCAGCGGGTGATGCAAAAGTTGTTTTGTGGAGTAGATGGGGTGGAGTATTTCCAGGACGATATCTTGGTGTGCGGCAGGTCGCGTGAGGAACACAATGAGAGGATTCTACGAGTTTTGGGCATTTTGGAGAAGAGTGGTTTGACGGTCAAATTGAGTAAGTGTAAGATAGGGGTGGAGAGTGTGACTTATTTAGGACACACACTGGATGCCAAGGGGATACATCCTAAGGCTGAATTGGTGAAGGCGTTATGTGAAGTATCTCCACCCACCACTAAGGACCAATTACGGTCGTTTTTGGGATTGGCTGAATATTATAGCAGGTTTATTCCCACGTACTCCGACAAGACAGTGGCCATGAGAGCGTTGCTCAAAAAGGGTGTACGTTTTGAGTGGTCAGAGTCGTGCCAACTTGAATTTGAAGGCTTGAAGGCTCAGGTGGACCAGGCTCCATCGTTAGCTTCCTTTTCCCCATCTAGGAAAACAGTTTTGACAGTGGATGCTAGTGAGTATGGGGTGGGCGCTGTTCTTGAACAGTGTTTTGATGGATCGTACCGCCCCATTGCTTTTGCGTCTAGGGTTCTTAGTGAAACAGAACGTAGATATGCTGTCATAGAGAGAGAGGCCTTGGCTGCTGTCTGGGCATCCAAACATTTTAGAACATTCTTGTGGGGAGTAGAATACACTATACGCACCGATCATAAACCCCTAGTGCATGTGTTGACAACTAAGGGTTTGTTCCAGGCATCCTCTAGGGTGATGCACTGGATGGCAGACATGAGTGAGTATAATTTTAAGGTGGAGTATTTACCTGGCAATAAAAATATGGCTGCGGATGGTCTCTCTCGTTTTCCCCGCAATGATGTAACTGGGGAAGACTCAACACAGGCTGCGACGAGTGATGAATATGTGTTGGTGGCCAAGGTGTTTCCGGCCGTCAATGAGCAGGAATGGGGTAGAGAGTGTGCAATGGATCCCGTGTTGAACAACATCAAGGTTGCTCTCGCTACCGGTGCTGGCATGGATGAATTGGATAAATCGTTCGGACAAGTATGGTCTGAGCTGTCTGTGGGTCCGTGGGGCATTTCCCGGGGTACCAGGTTAATACCACCTGATTCTCTTAAGGCCAAGTTGGTGGAGTTGGCTCATGAAGGGCACATCGGTAGATCTATGACGAAAAGAAGGCTTAGAGAGGGGTATTGGTGGCCCAAGATGGATGAGGAGGATGAGAAAGTGGTTAAGGATTGTGTGGCTTGTTCAGTCAGTGATAAGAGTCGGACAACGTCGCCCCAGCCCGTACAGCCTGTGGAAGTGCCGAAAGACGTGTGGTCAAAGGTGGCCATAGACATTATGGGTCCCATGGACACTTTGGGTGGAGGATTCAGATATTTTGTAGTGTTGGTTGACTACACATCTAGGTGGGTGGAGGCCACGGCTTTGTCCTCGATCACCACTGAGAAGGTGATTGACTTCTTGTCGGCGGTGTTTGACAGGGAGGGGGTTCCTGCTGGAGTAGTAACCGATAATGGTCCCCAATTTGTGTCAGTCGCCATGCAAGAATTCTTCTCCAAACTAGGAATTCGTCACCATAGGGTGGCTTTGTACAATCCAGAGGCCAATGGATTAGTTGAGCGGATGAACCGGTTCGTGAAAGGGGCGGTTCAGTTGGCCCTCGCAAATGGTTTGCCGTGGTGCAGTGTTGTGACTGAGGCCCTAAAGGCTTATAGGGTTACCCCTTCATCCTTTACCGGTGTGTCTCCGTTTGAATTGATGAGAGGTAGAAAACCAGGCTCTAAACTCCGGGTGGCTGCTCTTGGGGGTGGTGTGCGAAGTTGCATCGATATGCAGGAAGTTCTTGACAAGGTGCGCATTAAACAATCCCGTTTTTGGGAATCTCAGCTTGCCAAAAGGAAACCCCTGCGTGTGCAAGTTGGTGATCTTGTGGTGGTGAAAAATCCAAGATTTGTAGCCAAGGGTCTGTCCAAATTTATGAAACCGTGTGTAGTGACCAAAGTAGGTCATGGATATGTTAAACTGCAAGATGGTACCAGATGGAGTTTGAGGCGGGTGGTCCTTGTTAAAGGAAAGCTGGCGAATACTAAGGACCAATGTTGTGAAGGAGGTGGTGCTACAGTTGAGGATGGTCCCGAGTGTGCGTCTGAAGGTGTGGTTCCCCTACGGAGCGATAAGGGTTCCAGTTGTGCTGTGGCGGTTCCTGGCGAGGCTACTCGGGTGGGACATGGAAGTATGGAGGTGCCTGTCTCGGGAGGTGATGGTGTTGCGCCATTAGATGGAGCATCCTGTGCGAAAGGGGTGGATGAATATTCTGAGTGTGATTCTGATAATTGTGCTGTTGGCCCGACTGGGGTGGAAACAAGGGTTGCAGAGGAGTCTTCAGTCCTTGTATCAGATAATTCCGTTTTGGTTCCACACGGAAAGGGACTATGCGAGGACTCTGTTTTAGCGGAAGCCTCCAATAGGGTGAATACTCGCCCGAACCGAATGAAGAAGATTCCAGCAAAGTATAAGGATTTTGTTTTAGAATTTGCAGATGATTAATCTTGAACTGTAAATAATTAGCATTCTTCTATATATGTCTTTTCATGCATATTTCCTTATTTCTTCCTTATTTCCATTTCCTCATTGATGTCCGTATTTGATGTATTTCCATTCGTTGAGGTTTACAGGGGGAGATGTGTAGTAGTTGCTCGCGCCTCCGCGAGCTGTTGTCAAAGGTTCCAGGCGAGTGGAATGTTTATGCGTTCCACGCTCGGGGCGGCGGTTGGGTTTTGAAAGGAAGGAGCTGGGAGGTGATGGTGGGTTACGGTGTACAGGTTTGAAGAATAAACATAACATCCACTTACCTGTTGTTCTACGTTATTACAACATGCATTTCCCCCTGTGCTGCTAAACAGAGGCAGGAGCAGTGTGCCATTTGAAACACAAGTCTGAGCACAATGAAACAATGGGCCTCATTCCGAGTAGGGCGCAAAGGGAAACCGGGCACTGTTAAGGAAATCGGTGCCGGTAATCCCTTTGCGCCCTACTACGAGGTCCCTTAGCGGGTATCAGGCGCCCTTAGCGGGAGCCGCGAAGGGGCCAGGGAGCAAATAACAGTACCGCAAATTGCGGTACCGTTATTAGCTCCCTCCCCATTCCCATTGAGCCATATGGGGGCTCAAATGGGAATGGGGATTGCCTTTTTCAATGGGGACTTACCGGTCCTGCAAAGGTCGGACTACACCGGTAAGTCCCCATTGAACCAGGTCGGAGTCGGTACCGGTATTGGAGGCAGCCATGGTGCTAATAGCCCTCTCTGGAAAAAGCCTCTCTGAAAAATTGACTTAATAGTGCGCCCAGTAGCCTCTCCGTAGAAAATGGAATTTAGAAATGCGCCCAATAGCATCGCTGTGAAGGTTGCATTTTAGAAGTGTAACCAATACCCTCTGTGAAAGTTGATTATAGAAGTGTATCCAATAGACGCTCTGTAAAGTTGAATTTAGAAGTGTTCCCAATAGCATCTGTGAAAGTTGACTATAGAAATGTATCCTATAGACACTCTGGAAAGTTTCATTTATAAGTGTGCCCAATAGCCTCTAGCAAACTGAATCTAGAAGTGTGCCCAATAGCCTCTCTGTGGAAAACTGTATTTAGAAGTGCGCCCAGTACCCTCTCTGGGAAAGTTGCAATTAGAAGTGTGCTCAGTGAAAGAGCATATAACTGATCATATCACACCATCATGCTTACTCTCTCCTTACATCACCACTCAACTAGAACACAGAGATACTATGACACCATTCGGTATAACTGTTCTCATACCAACATTCCGCCACTTACTCCACATCATTCTATGTAATCACTGCTGGTTCCACACCCCCAGCCAGGCGTTTTCCTCAGGCCTAACGCAGCCACATCCGTTCCGGATAAATCCTGCCAGAACGAACACATTCTCCTGATCTCTCAACCACCACACCTACCGCTAAGAAGCAGCTATTACACGAGTACCGCACGAGCTGCACACATACCCGGTGCTCACACGCACCTTTTGACTCTCCCTATTCTCTCTACTGATCTGAACTTCGGTTCCCAAGGGCGTTCAACCTACAAGCGCCTTCAGACCATACCAATGGTATATAAGGCGCTATATAAGTGCAAAATAACATAACATAACAAATGAGGCCCAATGTGTACTTCTGACCTTACCCACAAGCTTGTGTCATTGAACAGAACCCCTGTGCACAAGAGCTCTCAGAAATTACTATTGCTTCATCGTTCAGGCACTTCCGTCCTGCAAATTGTAAAATGCAGCTTTAATTCTGAAACTGTTCCATGTGTAGGATGGCCCATTGCTCTACAGCCACCTCATCTCAATTCTTCACTTTGCCAGAGTTATGGCCAGATTGCAGAATGTGGTTCTCGTCATATCCAACCTTCTCACCCCACCAATAAACAGTGTGTCCAAATTGGGCTCAGTAACATGGTAGGGTATTTCAGATATATCAGCCGCCACATGCTCCCACAATTTAACCAACATGCCACACTGTCTTCCACAACACCACACATCAGGCATCAAACTTCCGTGGTGATCCTGAAACACTTGGCCATTGCAGCATGATGGCCCATCTTTCCCGCAAAGCAACGGTAACATGGATGTCATTTTGGGGGTAGCAGCTGCCAACCCTGGAATTCACCTTGCATTCCCGTCCTCTGCTACCCCTGGATTTAGAGGCAGTGCTGGCAACATCAGGCCCAGTGCAATATTAGCCTCAGCAGGGTGTTCTTTAGGGCTCAGTGATGCAAGCATAGCACATGCAGAAGCCTTGCACTTTCATATTTGCATTTACTGCATGGCTGTCTGCACACATTATATGCACTAATTTCCGAAATATGGACATGCACACAAGAATATAAATAATCAGTCAAACTCGTTTATTTCGGATCATACATCCATGAAACGTACATAAAAACACATTTCATACAATCTGAAAAGAAAGACAAAAATGCTTCCATCCAAATAAAATAGTGACATCCCAAAACGATTTGTAGATTCGTTGTTCTGATGAGATTCTAGGGATAAAAGCAAGCACTAATGCATGTAGAGTATTGATATAAAACAAGGATTGCATCGAGATATTGCCTGGGCACAGGTTCCCTTTACCAGGATTCTGTTGCTCTGGTAACAATGATCAAGCTCTTAGCCCATGCTTTCCTCAGGAAGCGGCCAAAGCAAACGCCACCCTCAGCTCTAGACACGCCCAAGTCCACTGTCTCGTAAACCCGCAGTAGCAACGTGTTTCTAATATCTGCATAGAGAGGACAGAAAAAAACTAAATGGGCCAATCTCTCCCTTTCCCCACAAAGGCAGAGAGAAGTAGCTCCAACTGGACATCATGACTCTCAGTGGTGACAGGATGAACCTGGCCCTAGTGGGGAAGGCTTGTGATGTCATTCTGTAACAAACAACAGGTACCCCGCTGGCCCCTCTTTATGGGAGAGACAGGCGGATAGAGTCTCACTTGGTTTTTTTGAATTATTTCTTCCGCATGAATACCAGCAAAAAAAAAAGCACAATCTTACATTTCAAAGTATTTTTGGGAAGCGGGTCCAGCATTTCAGTCTTCTCAAACACATCCTTAGAAATGGGATCCAATGAATGTAAGCCATCCTACACCAACTTGTGAACAACGCGGTTTTAATTAGAACCTTTGTCAGATTCTCTTCTTTATACGTCCAAACAAAATATAAATGTATGTTGTTATGAGCAACAAACGGCTTAGAATAAGTCCTGTTTTATTTAAATGACAGGAAGACACATTCATCTGTGGTGGGGAGATCATGCCTTTCATGGTAGCACGGCCAAACATGTGGTTATTGTGGTGGAATGGGGTCTACATGGGCATGAGACTGCACGTGATGTACGATGGCTGCACCTGAGCATATGCAACTACCAATCATATGATATTGGACTTATGATGCATTGGCTAATATAAAGTATTACGCACGACGGTAACACCTGGTCATGTTAACTTTTACCCTGCATATAATGACTATGGATTATGAGGCTTCATCTGGCATAGCTATGGTGATAAGCACTTTCCTCTTTCATGGGGCATTCCCACACCTTGCAGGAAAACCTGCTAATGCAGGCATTCTTGTCTTTCGGAGGTTGATAAGTGGGGTTTTATTAGGTTGGAAAATAGTGCTCAGAAACAGAAGGACTGATTGAATAGCTGGCCATTGAGGCTGCACCTTGCATCTAGTGGAGACTCCTGGGCATAGGTGGCTGCACTTAGATTATGGTCACAGTACCTTGAGGAGTGAAGCAGTAAATTGAACAAAATGATTTTAGCTGGCGTACAATGGCATAGCTCAGCGGGTTGAGCACTTGCTGCTGCTGCGATCTGAGCATGATCTGCAGGTCGCAGGTCCGAATCCCGGCAAGGCCAACTAAGCCTTTCATCCTTCCGAGGTCGATAAATGAGTACCAATTTCGGTTGGGTGATATTGTATGTAAATATGTGCTCTGTGCTATATAAATAACACCTCATTATCATTTGAAGCTGCACTTTTCATATGCTAAAAGTACTTAAGCATATGAACAAATACCTTGGCTATGATGCATGATGAATCTACGGATTTCTCACTAATTCCCCGCCTAAATTCTCCTCCCAGGTGGCCAGGGAAAGGCAGACGCTTACTGATCCTGACATTGAGGATGGTCTTCTGCAGAGGATCACCTGGGAGGAGAAAAGCCCCAGGGGAATGAAAGGATTCCGTGGGATGAGATGCAGTATTTGTCTTGCTTCAGGGAGGATCTCGCCTCAATGCCAAAGTGTGTACTGGCTTGTTGTAAGAACCATCTTTTTGTTTCACAAGATCCACATCTAAATAAGGGTGAAAACAGTCACACATGCCTAGGCGTTGGAAGGAATAATAATCCTTCCTTTTTTTTTAAACAATTTTTATTATTTTAACCAACAACAAACAACAAACAAGTCTAACAGTGCGTGTCACAGATATTAAACATCCCATTCATTTTCATAGAATGGCCACTGTTCTCCGATTACCCTCCCCCCTTAACTCGAGCTTACTCTCCACCGCTACCCCTTTTAGTTCCTTCTAGAGGTTCCTCCTCGTCTGTATTACCAGAGGAGTCTTGATCATCTAGGCATCTTTGGGTGGACCCGTTCAGTGTGGCTACTAGGTGCCTCCAGGCCATTAGGGTTTCTGCTTCCTCTTCCCTCCCCTCTGTTGACCGCCTCATACCACACCACTGTTTCGGCATCTGCCCATTTCTGGAGATCATGCCACCACACACATATGTTGGGTCTGTGGCTCGCCTTCCAACTCATAGCAATTCTACGCTTGGCCAGTATATGGGCCAGGTCCTTCAGTTTGCTCACGTGTCTCAGGTTGCGAGGCCTTACAAAGCCCCCCACCATGCAGGACCACACGGATTCCACATCCAACCGAATCCTTCTCTCGGTTAACCGGTGGGCGACTTCACCCCAAAATTTCCCAATCTCAGGGCATGCCCAGAACATATGTACCTTCCCTGCGTTCACCTCCCCACATTTAGGGCATGCTTGTGTTTCTGTGTTCTTAAATCTGGGGACTCTGTGGGGGGTTGGGTATGCTCTATGAGTTACGTATAGTTGGATCTGCTGCAACCTCGCGTTTCTGGACACCTTTTTGTGATATCTTTTGGGCCCTTTCCCATAGCCCATCATGCACTCCGTCCTCCCGATCCCGTCTCAACTGGGACACCTCCTTTCCCACCCTAGACATCAAGAGTTCGTAGATTCGGCAGACCTCATGTCCTCCTTCCGAAATATCATATATTGTTTCTACAGCTTCATCGGGTTGATCCGCAAGCGCCAATCCTGGTCATGACTCTCTCATTCTCTGTACCACTCTGGTGTAGGTAATATATTGCCCAGGTGTAGTCCAGTTTCATCTATCAGTTCTACAAATTCCATTACTTTCCCTTCTTTCCATAGGTCTCCCAATGTAGCTATACCCACCGGTTCCCAATGCTTGCGAATCATCTTCCTTAGTTGCTCGTCCACACCCACCAATGCCACTAGCGGCATCTGCGGGGAGCATGGGGTCGGGTTCTCCATAGCCTGGCAAGCTCTACGCCACATCCCCCACCCTAGTTCCAACAATTTAGAGTGCCCCCTCAATTCTGGTTTAGACACCCATATTATCTCTTTTAGGAAAAACGGGACGCATTCAGCCCTTAATAATCTGGACTCAGCTGTGGGGTCTTACGTTAGCCACTTTGCCACATACTGTAGTTGGATGGCCAGGTAATAGATCTCAAAGTTGGGCAGTTTTATAGCCCCTCTATCATACGTGTTTTGCAATTTCCATAAGGCTATCCTGTTCCTGGTGTTGTGCCAGATAAAGCCTCTTCATAGGCTTTGTATTTTACCAAAGAAACGCTTGGGTATCATAAAGGGGATATTCACAAAAAAGTGTAATAGCCTGGGCAGTGCTACCATCTTCAACAGTGCCACCCTCCCTACCATGCTATTCTCCAAATGTGTTACTCCCCTCTCTGTGTTATATGTATGTTCATCCTCCACTTTGTGGTAAATGTCTACCCCCAGGTATCTAAAGGTTCTAGTCTCCCAGGGTATCTGCAATACTGGTAGGTTCTCCTGCGGGATCCCTGTATATCTACCCAGAGGGAACAGGCTCGATTTCGTGGGATTAACTGCAATCCCAGAGAGCGACGTGAATCGCTCAATTACTTCCAAGATGTATTGCAGATTCTCTTCTGGATATCTCAGGTATAGCAATATATCATCGCATACAGTGATATGAGATGTGGTCCCCCTTTCGTATAAATTCCCACCGTTTCATATTGTTGCCTCAAATATATCAGCAGGGGTTCCAATGCAAGGATGTACAGCATCGGGCACCAGGGGAAGCCCTGTCTAATGCCCCTACTAAGCTGCCATTTATCCGAAATAGTCTCCCCCGTCTTTACCCTAGCTAATGGGGAGCTGTACATCAATTTAACCCATTTTAGGTACCCAGGCCCTATTCCATACTCCTTCAGGGCTGCCATCAGCCAATGCCATCTGACTGAGTCAAAGGCCTTCACCGCATCTAACGAGGCAATTGCCATTTCTTGCGTGTCTCCTTCTGATTGTTCTATGACGCGGTGAAGCCTTCTAAGATTATCCGATATACTTCTATGTGGCACATTTCCGGTCTGATCCGGATGTATGAGTTTATCTATGACCTGCCTCAGTCTGTTTGCCAGCACCGTCGTAAGAATCTTTGGCAAGCCTATATCCTCTAGTGTTTCCACTATCTCGCTCAATTCTCCCCCTTCCACATCTCTACACAATTGCTGGTAGAACTCAAGGAACCCGTTATTCACTCCCTCCTGGGTGTCTAGTATTTGGCCATTCTTCCCTTTTATTGCTCTGATGGCTTGTCTGGGCATCTCTTTTTTATATAACCATGCTAGCAGTCTCCCCGGCTTCTGCCCTCCTAAATGTTGCCTTTCTGTGTACTTCTTGTAGTTTAAGTTACATAGCCTCTCCCAGTGTCCCCCACACGCCTGCTGTAATTTACTAATGGCTTCGGCAGCCTCTGTGGAGCTGTCCCCCTTATTCATGTTTACTTCTAGTTCCACTTCAGCTTTTTGTAGTTCTCGGATTATTCTGCCTTGGAGCCCCTTGGATTCTGATATGGCTGACCCCCTCACCACCACCTAAACACCTCCCACAGAATGCCCGCTGAGTCTACATTTCCGGTGTTCTTTTTGAAGTATTCTATAATATCCTCCCTCAGTTCCTCTCTGAACACTGTATCTTTCAGTGCCTCAGCTCTTAGGTGCCATGTGGGGATCTTAGCTCTGGGGGGCAGATGCTGCCATATTAAAATCAGTGGGGAGTGGTCTGAGAGGACTCTTGCTTTATATTTTGCCAAAACTATCTCCCCAATCATCTCAGAAGAGACAAACATGTAATCCAGCCTTGTGTACAAGTTTTGTGGAGCCGCA
This sequence comes from Ambystoma mexicanum, assembly GCF_040938575.1. Classification (NCBI taxonomy): domain Eukaryota; kingdom Metazoa; phylum Chordata; class Amphibia; order Caudata; family Ambystomatidae; genus Ambystoma; species Ambystoma mexicanum. Next base: position 190,699,456 of record NC_090925.1, on the reverse strand, counting down.
TAGTGCAAGACGTGTCTATCTTGTGGGTGACGCAACCTCCATATATCTTCTAGTTGAAGTTTGCCCACCAGGTTCCTCAGAGTTTTGGCAGCGGGGGTGGGTTTGCTTAGTTTCTCATCCGATCTATCCATCCCTAGGTCCAGCATACAGTTAAAGTCACCCCCCATATGACTACTCCTCCTAAGTATGGGCTAACTTTGACATACAGGGTCTTAAACTAAGCAACAGTGCCTTGGTTGGGGGCGTAAGTGTTGATGATGCACACCTCTTTATTTTCAATCAATCCCCTCAACGCCACCATCCTCCCATCTGGATCCTCTGTGCACTGTATTAGCTGAAAAGGTACATGTAGAGCAATCCAGGTAATTACCCCCCTAGCATAATGCCGAGTATGTTGCCCCAATTGTGGTCCCCTTCCATTTTCCCTTTAACACCTCCTGTTTGTCCTTCGTGAGGTGGGTTTCTTGTATTAGAGCTATATCTACCTTCTCTCTCCTCAAGTACATTATAATCGTGTTCCTTTTCAAATAACTGTTGAGCCCTCTAACATTCCAGGTTACTATCTTAAGGTCTCCCATTTTCAGCCGTATCCTATCTCCCCTCTATCCCTTCTCACCTTTTGCATCATGCGCAATAGCGCGTGGGTGTAAGCTTGTTCCCCAACTAATTCCACTGCAAATCCCCCAACTCCCCTCCCTCCCCCCACTCTCCCCGTCCTCAACTGTTGCCCAGCTCCATCTTTGGATCTCAGGCGATCCCGTATTTAGTCCTATCTCGGCTTGCCGGTACTAGGAACTCAGCAGGAGGTTACTACCCTACCAGTAACTAACTATTGGGGTTTGATAGTGGGTCCGTTGTATCTCTCGCACTTGTGCCTAATTATATTAAGTGCGCCCGCATTCTTTAACTTAAAACCTGACTCTTCTCCCAGTTTATATGCTCTTTCTTATAGTCTAGTCCCAAGTCAGTCATAGTTATACAGCACCTCAACTACTGGAACCGCCACTTCACTCTTCTGCATGTCTGTCCCAGAAGGGCAATTCTGTCCATCCAGCCACTCAGTCGCGTCCTCCGGGTGTCGAAAAAGAGGGCCCTGTTATTGTGAAACACTTTCAGTTTCGCTGGGTACATCAGCATGTACCTAAAGCCCGCCTCTCGCAGCCTCTTCTTCACTGTCCCATAGTTCAGCCGCCTTCTCTGCACTAGGAGAGTGTAGTCTGGGTATGCTGAAACAGGTACTGATGCCCTTCATATTGTGCCCCCTTTTTGGAGGAATTCCAGGATCTTCTCCCTGTCTCAGTAGTTTAAGATTTATGAATTATCGGTCTCGGAGGGGCTCCCGGTTGAGGTTTCCTTGTCAGGGCTCTATGCGCTCTTTTCACCGTAAACCCCTGGGTGAGTGCCCCCCCCCCCCTCTATTTCTTGCAATAGCATGTTCTCGATGTACTCAGTGAGGTTTGGTCCCTCTTCTCCCTGCGGGAGCCCCACAATACGAATGTTGTTTCTTCGGGCCCGTCCTTCCGCTTGCTCTGCTCTGTTTTCCAGGTTGTTCACTTGTTGCCATAGTATGTGGATCTCTGAGGCGTGTGATGTGCAGGCAGCTGTGCTTGAGTTTGCTTCCTTCTACAGTTTGCCTGTGCGCTCCGCTATTTTCTTTACGTCTTGTCTCAGTAAGTTAACATCCTCTTGTACCGCTCCTATTTTAAGGTCCAATGATGCTTTGATCTCCACCATAGCTGCCTCCAACTTAGTTTCCCATGCAATTTTCAGGTCCACAATTGCGTCCAGGATCTGTTGATCATTCCGTGATGGTACCTTATCTGTCTGCAGGTTCTTTTCTCTGTTTCTGGCTCCATCGGAGGGCTGAGGCGTTTTTGTGAACTCCATCGTTGGCTGTTTCCCTTTCATTTTGGGTACCTTGGACACCATCCTAATGTCGCCTTGAGTGTAGCTCACCGTTATTGCGGTCCGTCTAGTGAGCGCGTCTATTGGAAACCAGCACCAGGGCCTGCTAGGTGCAGGATATGTCTTCAGCTGTGAGTGCTCCTTCGGATGCTCTGGTTTGCTGTGTGGGCCCAGGATCCTCGGTCTCTTTCCGTGCCTCTCGGGATTGGTATTGGGCCCTGCGCCCCCCTTGTCTGGGTTCTTCTTCAGTTATTTGGCTATTGGTGGTTATGTACTCTATGAAGTCATTCTGCGTACTTCTTGTGTCTACCTGGAACTGGGCTGTGCCTATTTCAGCTGGGCCCTGTGCGGTCGTATGGGCATCGCAGGCTGTTTTCCCCACCCAGGGGAGCTCTTCACAGTCTTGATCAAGGGCAGAACTCCGTCTGCCTCTTCACCGTGCTCCGCTGGTCGGACCAGGGGTTTCTGTGACCTAATAATCAGGTTTTACTCCTGCATGCTGATCTGTAGGTCCACTGCCTTGTCACCAATGTCCCCTTCCTGGGTCTGCTGTTCTTCCAAGGGTCCCTGCTCCGTCTCAAGCCCCCACAGGCACTGTCTTGCTTATAGTATTGCTCCCCTGCTGGATTGGTCATCTCAGGTTACATCCAGATTTCAAGCGCTCACCCGGTAGTGCTGTGGCTTTTGTTATTGCACTCCTTAGGGGCTGATTCTCGCTCTCCCTCTAGTATGCAGCCTATTAGAGCTCTGTACCACCGTGCTCTTCCTAGTGTGCTTTATCTTCTTGCTTTGTGTGGCTGCCTCCTCACATGCCTGTTGTGTCCGGTGTTGTGCACTATCCACGCTTCCAAGTCATATGGGACACCATCGGCTCACGCGCCTCTCCTATTCCTGCTGTAGTAACGCGCACAGAGTGTCTGATACCACTGGTCTGTTCTGTCATGCCAAGTTCTGCCGCGTAGCTCCGAACTGTTACTGCAACCGGGTTTCCCTTGATCCGGTCTGTGCCCTTGCTATACTGTATCTCACCTCACACAGTGTGCCTGTCCGCCGGCTGTTACATGTGCGCTCTCGTCTTTGTTGCTTGTTCGAGAGGCACTAGTGGACCGAGAGATTACAGGCTCCCCATACTGCTGCCGCATACTGTCCGCGTTGAGTCTTTGGTGCGGGAGGCTCTGGTGTCAGGTTTCCATTCCTCCAGACCTTCAGCATACATTCTGCCTGCGGCGAGCCGTCCATCTGCCTTTCTGTCTCTGCAGGGGCTGCCGTGTTCGTCAGCGCTGCGCAGATCTGCCCTGCAGTCTTCTTCTTTCCTGTTCCTCCAGCCGGTCGGGATCTAATCTTGCTTGTTCTATATCCTGGCCCCTCTGATGCTCTTGTCGGAGCTCCTCAGCTCGACCCTTTGTCTTGCTCGACCACCGTCTTGTTTCCCTGGACTCTGCTTCCCTTCTTCAGCTTATGCTGTCAAAGTTATAGTGCGGTTCGAAGCAGAAATGTGATATGAACGTTCTCTGAGCATTAATGCGTCCGTGGTTATCAGCTTGGTGTTTTAGCCAGCTTGAATCAGCACTTATTAGCAGGATCTTGAAGGATCGGCAGGAGCACCACGGAAGAGCCTCCTATCCCATGGCTCTGTAGCCACGCCCCCCTAATAATCCTTCCTTAATTAATTATAGAGACTGGTTAAGCTAAAAAAAAAACTTTATACCCAAAGGTACAGTGAGAGAACATCTGTGAATTGTAATGGGTTAAAAGAACTGCCTTACCCTGTTCAATCAAATCTGATGACTAATCCTTGTGATGTTCCTTTAAAGAATATAAGAAAGAATGTATTTGGGTTTAAAAGTAAAGGTCATATCCAAAAACCTAACTTTGTCATTAGGGACTACAAGTCCCTGAATCCTGGGACAAGGAAAAGGGCTAAAAAGTAGTCATGCAGCAGTGATCAGGTCATTAATGCAAATGGCCCACACCTGAGAGAGGCAGTGAAGCATAAAAGGCCTCCTCAGGTGCAGGTCATGAAGTTGCAGAAAGAGAAGCCGAAGCAGCGTGGCTCGAGCTGGCAGTCTAAGCAGAAGCTGGAGGAGTGAGAAGACGCTAAGACTCTGTGTGGCAGATATCAGCTGCTGGTCCTGAGATGGTCTGTACCTCTCGATTCCTGAAGTGCAGAGATCGCGGAAAGCAATCTGAAGGGAAGCTTGCCCCCTGGTGATCTAATCTGCAGAGGCTGCACAGCGGAAAGGGAATGCAAGAGAAGCTTTCCTTCCTACCTTCCTGGGAGGCTATCTCAGGTGGCTGGTGTGCACCCGAGAGCCTCAAGAAGGTGGAAGGTGGTACGGGCAACAGTGGACTAAAAGAAGTTTGCCAGTTCGCGAGTATCCACAGAAACAGAAGTCCTGCAGGTAGCGAGAAGTATGGAAGCACAAGTCTTACCTGATGAGTTCACAGCTAGACAGTGACCCTGAGCGCTCCTTCTTCAATTACATGAGCAAAGCAGGCGTCCGGCGAGTGAGGAACGCTCGCATATGAATGAAAGTTGCTCAAAAAGCGGTTTTGAATCTCAACCTTTGAACAACCAGAAACAGCACTTGCATATGAGTGAAAGCAGTTATGAGAGTAATCTAATTTATTTTGAATACAGAACTCATGAAAAGCAGCGAAAACAATATTTAACAAAACCAAATGACTGTAACTTTACAAATGAGAGCCTGTAGAAAACCCAGCAACCTGATGAGGTGAGATTGTTAAGAAATAATATCTGCAAGCATTGTCCAAATCCAGAGAGACTAAGAGCCTCATTACACGGAATGCGGTAAGTGTTTACCGGTACCGGTAAGGGCAACGGTACCGGTAAAGCCTTACCGCCTTACTACGAGGTCCCTTTGCGGGACCCGACCTCAACGGCTGGTTTTACCAGCCGTTAAGTGTCGGGCCTGCAAAGGGACCTTGGTGCAAATTACGGTACCACAATTTGCGGTACCGTAATTAGCTCCTTCCCCATTCCCATTGAGCCCTATGGGGGCAAAATGGGAATGGGGAAGTGCCTTGGTGAATGGGGAATTAGCATCCCCGCTCACCTTGGAGTAGGGCGGTAATTCCGCCATCCACCAAGGCGGACACGGTAAAATACCGGCGACAACCATGGCGCTAATTGCGCCATGGTTACCGCATACCGTGTAATGAGGCCCTAAGAGTCAGGCAATTACAATCCAACAAATATTGGCAACAATGAAAAGAGGCTAATGAAAAGTATATAAAGTCTTCTTAATCTGACCACTTTACCCCCCTTTTATAATTGAATCTATTGAAAACCTGCATTCGCCTTCTCTTTGCGCCCTTTTGTTTTCTTCGTCTGACATCATTGTACCCCAGCTGCTATGGCTGCTGTCCCTTTCCTCGTCATCAAGCTCTAGTCTACTTAGGGACAGCGTTCTATGCTCATTGTAAAGCTCTGGGTTCCCAGTGATGACTCTGACCTCATATGGTGTTCCAGTAGCTTTTTTATTGAAGTCCCAGTACATTGTATAAGGTTTAACTTGTCAAGTTCATCAGAGCCTAAGGTAACATACACCGGCCTCCTCTCAGGTAGGCTACATCACTCCAACTGACTAACTCAGAACTCTCAACCATACAGCCACATTCTTACAGGCAGCATTGTATGTCACTCATCCAACATTCCACTCATACTAACAAAAGCAACTTAGATACCAAATCACTACATATCTTCCCTCCTTAGAAAACACAAATAACACCTACCAGAACCAAGTACACACTCACAACACACACACACACCATCTCCATGTGCGTGCATAAATACCAGACTCCAAACTCCAACCACTGCATCTGCACACCCTGAAAAACGTCACCAGCAATAATGGTATCAAAACACATTCCAACAGTGCCCTTCCCCTTTTCTAAACAATGGAGAAAGGACACCAACCACTCAGAATTGCACCACTCCAAATCCCCACGACCTCAGGCACCTCAATCTCTCCACAACTTGTTGCACCGCTGAACAAACTACACATCCACTACTCTCCTCACAGCCACACCAAACACACACAACTCCAAGCTGTGCACCCATACATTCCCAAGAACCATGCTGGGCGTTCCAAACACCCGAGTGAAATGACACAAAACAACATGAACACCTACAGTGCTGTGAAGCCACTCCCATCATTACCTGTGTTCCCTGAAACCACACTGTCTATCACAACTGCTGTAAGGAAGCATCATCATAGGACACACCACATCAGTAAACGCTTCTTGCACATATGCAACAACAATCACCACATTACTAAATGCCTCTAGCACACAGGCAACAACCATCGCACACTGCACCCACACATTTCAATAACATATCACTATAGTAAAACACTTATTACTGGTAAAAATTACTTGTCAAGTTCATCAGAGCCTAAGGTAACATACACCGGCATCCTCTCAGGTAGGCTACATCGCTCCCACTGACTCACTCAGAACTCTCAACCATACAACATCATTATCACAAGCAGCATTCTATATCACTCATCCAGCATTCCACTCATACTAGCAAAAGCAACATAGATACCAAATCACTACACTCGTCCATCATTATGTCATCCAATCTTTCTCCTGTTTCTTTCAGTGGAGATCCTTCGATGCTCCCTTTGGTCTTGTAACCACCTTTCTACCTCATTTGTCTATATAAATCCCCAATCCTTTTCCCTAAGCCTTCTGCTCATCAGCCCATGTCTGTATTTGCGGTATCCTTTGCAGCTCCCTGCTGGGCTGTTGTGACCCTCTCTCTTCTTCCCATTGTTCTCGTGCTTCGATTGGTATTGGTCATCTATTAACAATGTGAACTATTTCGTCATCCCTTTGTCCCCTTCTCCTTCTCATTTCTTCTTCCCATCTCCCTCTTTGTCTTCCTGTCACCTTCTTTGCAACCTACGTTCATTCAATCTCTGTATTTCTTCACATTTCTGCTCCTCTATTCTTGCTCTGTTTTTCTGTTTTTCATACCTCCTTCCTTTCACTTTCTCCTTCTCCCTCTCCTCTTTGTATGCCCTTTCTCGTTCCTTTTCCTTTTTTTCTCATTCCTCCCTTTCTTTCCTTTCTCTAACATCATTAATACACTTTCTGTCCGTTTTGAGTAACATCTGTCCTTCCGTCCACTCGTTCTGTACTATTGTCACTTTGTTACGCTCACCTGGTTTCTGAGGGGGCGTTGGGGCACGGTTGGAGCCGTCCCTGGACTTGGCTCCCCTGGATCAGCCTTTTTCCCCAGCTGCCATAGTGTGGACTGCTCTGGTTGCTGGCACTGCCCCTGAGAGAATACGAGAGGCAGTGAGAATGCTGTGGTTGGATCGTGATTCCCCTCAAACCCTTCGTTCCAGAACGAGGTGAGCATGTGTTTACCCACAAAGTCTCACCTGTTTTCTTGTAAGGATGAGCTCTCTGTCCTGCTTCTCATCAGCAGGGGCGCCGTTGATGGACCTAGTTGCTTCACTGGTCCGTGTGCATGGCGGCCCAGACCGGCTGTGACAAACCACTTTGAAGGTAAGTGTTCGTAACAATGATTATTGTCCGTATCCGTTTGCAATGTCTTTTTCCAATGATTATTGTTCGTAACCCTTGTAATGTCTTTCCAATGATTATTGTCTGTAACCCTTGTAATGTCTTTTCTCTCCCCAATAGGTGTGAAGATGGCCACTTGGAGTCGCGGTGTTGTAGGCGAGTCCTAATGGTGCGGGTCTTCTTTCTCGCTCTGATACATTCGCCATAGTTCTAAAATGACTAACCTTTTCAGTAACTTATTCCCTGTATATGCAGAATGTAAGTATGTGGTCATGTGTTGCAATACTGTCATTGATAGCGAACCTTCTTGAGGCCACGTCATGAACATTTTCTCAGCCGTGCCCTTTACCCATTCGGCATGGTATTTCCTAATCTTGGGTGTTATCTCGGTATTGTTTTGCAGTGTAGCAGGGGAGAGTCCACCATAGTGACAAGTCGTTTTTAACTGTCAATACTTACCGGTTCTTTTATTCTGTTATTAATTATACCACAACAGTCAATTTGGGCCAGCACCAACAATCGCCGCCCATTATCCCAAAACATGCACCAAAACAATTTCCAAGCCTATACAATAATATTTTCTTTATTTCTTTGTTTATGATTCTATCAATGCTTTTATTATTAACAATCTAAGAATTGTATTTTATTCAATTTTTTCATCAACTGGTACTATCCTATGATTGATTGGTTGGCACCAATCACTTGTTTTTTTAGACTCTAATAACCAGTCAAATGATTTACTATCATTCTATAGTTTTAGCCTACAACCTATATTATTACAATCTAATACAAAACACATCAACTTTTTAAACAAATATTTTTCACAACCCCAAACAAATGCACACTTTCATTTCTACGATCATCTTCTTTACTGTCTCATTTCTATTTTACTCCATCTTGGAGTGTGACACGCATTCTTCATCTCAGCCTTGCCTCAGGAATCCTCTCTAAAAAAAATACCTCCTCTGGGAGTGTAATGCGTGCCCGTCTACCTCCTTGAGAATAGGAAACTAGGCATCTCTCCTTAATCAAATACTGTTTCATCACCCTGTTATATTACACGACCCGCTGTAGCGGCCGTGTAGTTATGGTTAATTTGCTAAACTCATAGGAAGAGCACTTTTTCGGCGGCTAATAACTTCGCTCCCCCTGGACGAATCCTCACCAAACTTGGCAAAATAAGTATATGGGCAGCTCTGAATTTTTTCGGCAAGTGGGCGAGGTTTTGTGCGGGGGGAGTTATAAGGCGGGTCCCAAAATGTTTTGTTTTCCCCATAGACTGAATGGGGATAAACTTTGCGCATGGCTACAGGTCGAACGGCTGGACGGATTTGCCCCAAATTTGCGCCAGGAGCGGTGGCTTGGGCCAGAAAGCATGCTTTTGTGTGTTCGGTGGAAATCGGACCAGTAAATTTGTTACAAAACACTGAAATGTACATCCCAAAAAGAGCCTAGGCATTGAGGACACGCACGCCAGTAATGCATTTTTCAATGTGCATGAGTAAGAGGGAGGTGGCAAGTAAGGAATGAGTGTGGAGCCCATTTCAGCCGTTATAGGCACCTGTTGCCAGTAGATTGTGGGTAGGTTGGGATTGGTACAATACTTTGTGAATGGTAGTGGGTATGCCCATAGTATGTGATTGAAAGTGCTCAGGGATGCAGGAGAGAGTGTCTTGTTTGTACATTATGGTAACAGCTATAATTTGTTACTGCATAACTCCATGGCGGTGCTCTGTGGTTGGAGTTGATGCAGAGAGAAGTCACGCTGTGTGGGCGCTGGGTGCCAGTGGTACATATGTGCATAGTGGTAGTTGGCGATATGCTGACATGTATTGTTCAATTACGGTGGGGGGAATGTGTGCAAGGAGGAGAGCAATGCAGGTTTGGCAGTGCATGCGGCACAGGGTGGTGATGTTTGGTAAATATGTGTGAAGCACATTTCCGACATGCTACGACATGCTACAGCAACCAAGTGAGTTGCAAAGCATGAATTGTGCATTCTATGGTTGTGGTGATAGTTGGAACATGCCACAGTATTTGGTGTGCGGCAGGAGATGGTGCAGTGAGAAGTTTGGTAGTGTGGCCAGAGGTTGCAGTGCGTACGTAATGTGACTATGGAAGTGGGTATGGTTGAAGGGCAGTTTATATGTGGTTGGTTACTCTGCTGTGTGCAAATTTATTGAAGTAGGCCCAGTGTTGTGAAGGTGGTGTGCATAGGTTGGCAGTGACACAATAGCATGTGATCGGTAGTGTATAGGAGTGGTGCAGGCTGCACTATGGTTGTGGCTTCTGCTAAGTGTGACACGTTTTCGTGCGTGGGTGGTTTATGGCTTGAGAGAGATGGGTAGAACTGGTGCTACGTATGTAATGTTTGTGCATAATGTTGGGTCCCCAGATGGTTGCTTGCTTGTATGTGCAGTGTTGCGGTGGGTGTGGAAAGGTTTGCAATGTTGTCTGCATACCTAAAGGTGTGCTGGGGGTGTGTACAGAGGTGTACAGAAATGACAGTAGGGCGTGGTTCATAGGAAGGGGTGTTACCATTTCATCAAAATACTGTGTCATGAGGGTGGTGGACATGGAGAGTCATACCGTGCTTATCATCGGTGATATATTTGTGCGCCACCTGCACAGGCGTCACATAAAAAGAGGCATTGATGTTAATTTCGGGTTGGAAGGAGTGGATGCTTTCTGGGTCTGTCAGGGTGACTGCAGTTTCGGCAGGATGGTTTGCCTTTGCAGATATGTGGCGTCTGTCACGAACGTGGACTGTGTCGTGGTGCACTATGAAAGTGCACATTTGGTTTACATGTTGTGCGGACGATTAAACCGTCTACTAATGAGGTTGCTGACTGTAGTGATGCATATTTTTCCTACTGCCAAGGTGGTGTTCTCATGCATCACACCAAGAGAAGTGTGGGACCATGACGGTGTAATTTGTCCCCAGCCAGCAGTCGGAAGGTGTGTCATAAACAGATTTATGCGCCGGTTTATGCAGACTGCTGGCATGTTCTCCATCAACTATGAGATCACAAAATATGCAGTAGTTCCGTAGAAATGCCATTTATTTGACCGCCATTGGCAATGCTGTTTTCTTCCGCACTGTGCAAGAAGCATTGACCAGAATGTTGTAAAAATGTGAGGACAGGCAAACAGAAATGCATGCAAAGAGAAAATACAGAAAAAATGTGCTTGCACACACATAAAAAAAATACATTCACACATATACACTGGAAGATTGAATCCCCTGCTTAGTTTCATATTGTTTACCGCCCTACCCCCCCATCTTCAGTATCACAAAAAGGTAGTGGATTACGCAGTACTTTCTTCCATGGCAGTATAGGGATTAGCCAATCAAGTAGAGTGGCTGTGGTTAACAGGAAGGGGAGGTGAAACGGTTGCACATTTTACTCTGCGTACTGAGGGTGACTGACATGGTGAAACATATTGTGTTGCCTGTAGTTGCTCCATTTGTAATAGATGTGCGCAACAGTGCTCTGCAAAGAAACTTTGACAGCAATTTTGGTTTGGAGGGAGTGGACGCATTGTGGATATGCATGCACTTTGCAAAGACCTCGCCACGTTTCCAGTAGTAGATATTACCGTAATTTCTTACGGCGGCATGCATATGGGTTACCTGCCTTGCATACATATTTCCCGTAGAGTGAGGATTGCTGGGTGTCCTGGGTGTCCTGAGGGCGCTTTTTCCCACCGCCAAGGTGCATCTCTCATCTACAATACCGCAAAGAGCATGGCCTACTGCTCATGGATGTTGTGCCGATGTTGTGCCGAGCCAGACGAAGGAAGGTGTCACATCAACAGAAGCATGTACACTTTTTTGTCCACTTGTGAAATGTTCTTCTCCAACAGTGACCTTATTACTTGTGGAAATGCAGAGTGCTTCCAAGAAAATGGCATTTTGTTGTCCTCCATTGGGCAAGCAGTTTTGTTTGCTCGTCTACAGGATTCGGTGAAGAGTTTACTGAACTAATGTGCATAGAAGAAAACTCAAAAGCTACTGAAAACCGACAAAAAAGGTGTTTTGGTAGAAGGAACAAAAAAAAAAAACAAGACTCTTTTAAGAGTCGCTCCTTACTAAGAACTCCCACTGCCGTGGATGCAAGCTATTCCCCCACGCGGCATGCAGCACGAAAGTCACATGCAGGGATTTTGGGGGTGGCGACATAAAAAATGGAACTGTGGGAATTGTCCAATGAGTTTCTTAGGATGTGTGGCAATAGGAAGAGGGACTGCTGCCCTGGGGACTGGCCCTTGACGTACATTCGATGCTCCGCACCATGTTGGACTATGGAAATGGGACTGTAGCGATTGTCCTATCATGTGCTGCTGAGGGTGTGCATTAGAGGAACGCGCGCCAATAGGAAGAAGGACTCCTCTGGCCTTACTGGAGCACAGCCCTGGCGGTACATGGAGAAAGGCACGTGCCACATTCTGCGTTTGTGAGCATGCTGGCCAATAGAAATTCGACTATGACCTTTGGCCAATGAGGTGCTCAGGGTGTACATTACAGAATAGAGCACCAATAGGGCGAAGAAGTCCTCCTGCTTCACCGGGGTGCCTCCCTCGCGGTGACTGGAGAAAGTGTTGGCCAATGGAAATGGGACTATTACATCTGGGTGTGTGTCACAGGAAAGGGGGGCATTCACTTTTCCAGAACTTTGTGTACTGCGGCTGGGAAACATGGCAAGGCGCACAGTTTTCGTCGTGGGTGATTACTTTGTGGAAAATCTGTGCGTGTATGCCCTCCAAAAAGACTTGTCTAGCAATTTAGGTTTGGAGGGAGTGGACGTTTTGTGGAGTGGTATGGAAACGTGCTGTGTCGGCGGACTGCTTCTAGAATGTCGATGCGTGGCCTCTTTGGCAAACTGTACATGTTGTGATCATGCATTTTGGAGGCTTCTTTTTGGGTTCCATGCCTTGTTCTCATCTGTAGGTTAACTGAAGATTTTGATGAAAGCAGTGCAGAGCATTTTTCCTACTGCCAAGGTGCTTTTCTCATGTATACTGCCGAGAATCGCCGGGCATTATTCCAATGCTTCCTGTCCGCAGCCAGAGGTCGGAAAGGGTCTCATCAACAGAAGCATGTGTGACTTCTTGTGTGCTGCTAGGGTGTTCTCCTGTGAGAATGAAAACATTGCTTCCCGATACATACACCTTTTGAAGGGAAATGGCATGTCTTTGTCAGCAAGTGGCAATGAAATGTTTGTGCACAATCTACAGACTGGACTGAAGACCCTAATGTAAGATTGTGAGCTGCAGTTCAAAACACACATTCACGTATGAAAGCCGCAAAGAAAGTGTTTCTAGGAAAGCACCTAAAAATAAATAAAAGAAAAACACAAAAAAACAAAGGTTCTTTTAAGAGCCACAACACACAACGATGTGCTCTCCCCTGGTACAAAGTTATTCCCCCACTCCCGCGCACGTGCATTACGAAAAGTCAGCAAATACTTCGATAGTTGCAGGGTGGCACGTGGTACATACGCTCCTTTTGCAGATGACGCTGACAGAAATGGGCCTGCAAAGGTTAGGGGATTGGGCAATGAAGTTTGTGGGTATTTGTGTATTTGTTCACAGAAATGCAGAGGGTGCCATTATGGGAGTGTGTTTTACGAGGCACAGTATGCGGATTTCAAGGTATGCCGACATACATTCTGTGAAAGTGAATGCAAAACACTGTGCACTCTGTACAAATTTACCAATCGATGATGTACATGTGTACTGCTATGGACTAGGTACAAAAGTGCGTGATTTTGGTTTGTGTGTGATACGCATACATGCCAACATTATTGTTGTTCATTGTACAGGGAACATTGCACAGCATGTTACAGAAGTTCCAGTGCCGTTTGCGATGAATGAGGCACTTGCTCAGTTCATGCGTTTCTTTCCGATCTCTTTCATAACTTTCTATCGCAGTATGCAGCTACCGATGTGGCAGCGTCATTTTCTATTTGGTCCATCAATGGATACAGCACAGTACATTGCAAAGAAGTCTATTTGTGCATTTCTTTGTCATGTTCCAATGGCATACTTCGCCCAAGCCATTATGATGTTTCACAGCACGAGTACTTTTCCCTACCTACAACGTTCAACTTATTGTGCCAGCTATCTCGAATTCTGCACACCCCATCTAAATTGGCGTGGTGTCTTTCTTGCAAGTAGTGATATTTTCTTGCAGTAAGTGTTGCGCTGCGACTGTCTTCAAAACACTCTGCAACATGTAAAGAAACCTCTTTGTATAGTGCACTCCTTTCTAACCAACTGCACTACAGTGTTCTCCACAATGCCACACCTCCTGCCCGGCATGCGTGCATTGGCAATTCCGTTGTTCACCTGTGAAGGATGCTTTCTTTGCTTACCTTTTTTCGTTCCCCAGTGCATGTTTATTTATTATCATGTTCTCATACACGCCACAGAAGGAAAGCCAGGAAAAGTCTGGTACAGATATTATAGGGGGCGTGCCGGGAGACGGAATTATTAGGTGGCCATCACCTACATAGGAGGTACTCATTGTAATGCTCCTGTAACGACCGTTCCAATGCACTTCCAAGTACCTTCCCTGTGCACACTGGTGCATTGCACTACATGTACAATTCAATGCCATTTACAATGTCTGTAGTGCAGCATTTGCTTTGGAAAGGTTGTTTTACAGCTCTGCTGCCGTACAGGAGTGCCCCTCTTGTAGCCCGCAGCAGATGTGGCAAATACTATACATGAAAGTACCCAACGTTATTCTTTGAAAGGCGGTAGCTGGCCCACTGCTTCTTTGTCCTTCAATTTGCATTGTCGTCACATGCAGTACAAACACTTTATGCTACGCCATTACTGTTAGCGGTACCATTCGGTGATATACATACATTGTGGAATACAAGAATGTTTACAACAATGCCAACCACAGCTTCTTCACCTATGCCACAAAGCCATTTATTCTGTGCAACCCATTCACATACAGCGCTTTTCCAACCACCAGTAAGCTTGTTTGCGTTCTGCATGTTTTGCTGTTTCCTTACTTGCCTTTAAATGCATTAGTATGTGCATGCGTAAGGTGCACCAGCTTTGCAATTTTGCAGCCTTATTACAAACTGTCCCACTTCCAGTTACATCTTTTCTTCAACTGTCTAACCGGCAGGTGACCTGTTCGTACTTTCCGTCTCACTGCTCAGTGCACACACAATGTATCACTTTCACGGGTCATGGAAAAGGAAGCAGCAGATAAATCTAAGTAATGCCACATTTCACACGGCCACGTCATAGTGCAGGCTGCTGTTCTTTGTTTAGCAGTGGCCATTATACAGTTAGGAGTACTTTAGTCACACATTGCTAAGTTTGCAAAGCCTCCCATGAAGTGGACAGCAATACTTAAATGCGGTAGCCTACTGCATGAATACGTAGGGCTGGTGACAGGGGTGGTGTTATTAGCATACATTGCATGACCTATGCATGGGTCTAGGTGTGGAACGTAAACACGTGTGCTTCCACAACTACTTAAAAGTGCATTTCAAGATGCGGACACTAATGGAGTCCTACGGATACCTGCCGTGTAATTGCACATACGACAACCAGTTGAAGTCTACATATGTTACTAAAAAACTTTTCTCTTTACTGAACAAACTACCATAGAGCAACGTTATGCTTAAAGTGCCCTACTGAAAACCTATGAAATTCACTAACACAAAACCTTGTTAAAGGGACATTATGGTTATTTATTTATTCACATTTATAGAGCGTGCAACAGGCCAAAGGCATCGTGGCACTTGATATAGATATGAAGCTTAGTTATAGGAATCAGTGTTTCGCGCCTTGAAACATTTGTGTATAGGCGTGTTATAAATGTCATATGACAATGCATTACTTACCGTAAAAGCATTTCTGATGGTTGAATCTGCTTAGATTCACATGCTGTGCATAGTCCGACATCCAGTGGTCACTGCAGAGTATTGCATTTTGTTTTTCATAGTCGAAAAGGGGACGTCGACAAGGCATGTCTGTAACACTATCCCTGTAGTGACGTGCAGTGTACCCACAATCCCTCACGCGTCGAGGTCCCTCTGTTTGTATTTTTTCTGCCCTGAGGGAGCCTATTAGACGTGAGTGAGTACAGAAAAGAGAGATATAGAAGAAAGTCTATGTTTCTTCCATCCAAGCGGGGAGGAAGGGTGGGCGCATGTGAATCTAAGCAGATACAACCATCAGAAATGCTTTTTACGGTAAGTAATGCATTGTCTTCTGATGTTTGTTAATCTGCTTACAATCACATGCTGTGCATAGACTAGCGAGCAGTACCCGGAGTTGGAGGTGGGTTGTGAGAAGGAACAGTAGAAAAAAGATGTTTCAATACTGCTTGTCCCACCTGGGAAACAGCTCCAGAGTGGGCATCTAGACAGTAGTGTTTTGTAAAGGTGTGAACAGAACTCCAGGTTGCCGCTTTGCAAATGGACTCAAGAGGGACATTTGCAATGAAAGCTATGGAAGCCCTGGTGCCTCGAGTGTAGTGTGCTCTTGGCTTGAAGGGTAGTTCTCTCTTAGCAAGAGTGTAACAGAGAGTGATGCATTGTGCAATCCATCTAGAAATAGTGGATTTTGAAACTGCATCTCCTCCTCTTCCTGCTGCCACCGAGACAAAGAACTGATTAATCTTTCTCAATGGTCTAGTTCTTTCCATATAAAACATCACGGCTCTGCGAATATCCAGTGTATGCAGGCTCTTCTCACCTAAGTATGAAGGATTTTGAAAGAGCGTTGGTAGTTCTATTGATTGGTTGACATGGAATTTAGAGATAAATTTTGGCGCAAACCTAGGATGTGTGCGTAGAACCACCTTATCCTTGTGAACTGTTACAAAGGGGTCTAGTACAGAGAGCGCTTGTAGTTCACTTACTCTCCTAATGGAGGTGATAGCTATTAGAAAAGCAGTCTTAAGAGTGAGGTCCTTAAGTGTTGCTTTGTGCATGGGTTCAAAGGGAGACCCCATGAGCCTGGTTAGTACCACATTCAGGTCCCATCCGGGAGTGGGATTAGCTATGGGAGGGTGGATCCTCTTCACTCCTTCCATGAAGGCTTTAATAACTGGGACTTTCCACCATGACACTTTAAGTTGGGAAGTGGTGTATGTGGAAAGTGCAGCTAAATGGACTTTAATAGAGTTAAACACCAAGCCTGAGTCTAGTAGGTGAGCCAGGTACAGAACAATTTGTGTGGGAGAGCAGTCAACCGGTTGGTGCTCCTTCCCCTACACCAGATAACAAATCTTTTCCATTTGCTAGAATAACAGTGACGAGTGTTAGGCTTTCTAGCCTCCCTGAGAATGTCCATGCATCTCTGCGGGAGTTGTAAATGTCCAAATTCTATGATCTCAGGAGCCAGGCTGCTAAGTTCATGGTCTGATGGCATGGATGCAGTGTCCTGCCCTTGTCCTGTGACAGCATGTTGTACGTGCAGGGAAGTTTCACTGGAGGAGATAGGGACATCTCCATCAAGTGAGCGAACCAAGGCTGTCTGGCCCACATAGGGGCCACCAGTATCATGGTAACTTGTTCCTGGTGCATCTTGTGCACTATCTTGTTGAGAAGGGGAGTCGGAGGAAAAGCGTAAACAAATTTCCCTGACCATGTTATCGATAGACCGTTCCCCTTGGATTGGTTCTGGGGGTACCTGGAGGAGTAATCTTGGCATTGGGAGTTCTCCAGAGTTGCGAACAGGTCTATTTCTGGAAATCCCCATTGTGTGAAGACGTCAAAGACAATGTCTTTGTGTAACCGCCATTCGTACACTGGGGGCAGAGGGAAGTCTCTGCTGAGTTCGTCTGCTAGCAGATTGAGTTCCCCTGGTACATGTTGTGACAGTAGGAACATGTTGTGTTTGAGAGCCCGTTTTCAGATGTTCTGGGACAGCTTGGACAGTCCTGGAGAGTGAGTGCCCCCTTGCTTGTTGAGGTAGTACATGGCTGTGATGCTGTCCATGACGACCATCACTGTCTTCCCTTGCAGGTGTGCCTGGAAGGCTTTCAGTGCCTTGAACACAGCTAGTAGCTCCAGTAAGTTTATGTGCTTGGATGCTACGCTCGGAGTCCAAACTCTGTGAGCAGTCTGATGGGATAGGTGAGCCCCCCCATCCTGTGAGGGATGCGTCTGTGGTTAGAGTGGCTTCCACTGCGGTGGTGGCGAATGGTTTCCCTATTACCAGGTTTTCCTTCGACCACCACCGTAGCGAGAGAACCAAGGCCTGCGAGACCACCACTAGATCGTCCCATTGTCCGCTGGCCTGACACCACTGGCTGTTGAGCCACTCTTGCATTGGGCACGTGCGCAGGCGCGCGTGAGGTACCAAATAAATACATGACGCCATCATTCCTAGTAAGCGCATTTCTTTGCGTACCGTCACCTCTCGACCGTCCACATATTGAGGGATTTGAAACAGCATGTTTTGGACCCTCTCATTGGAGGGGAAGACGAGGCCGTCCTTTGTTCGCATTAGAGCCCCTAGGAATTGTTTGATCTGGCTGGGGTCTAAACTGAACTTCTTCTCGTTGATGGAGAAGCCCAGTTGAAACAAAAGGTCTATAGTCTTTTGGGTATTTGAAAAGCATGTTTCGTAAGAATCCCCTGTTATGAGCCAATCGTCGAGGTAAGGGTATACTGGGATGGACAACCTGCGCAGGTGGGCCGCTGCCACTGCTAGTACCTTCGTGAATACTCTTGGCGCTGATGCTATGACGAAGGGTAGCACTCTGAACTGGTAGTGTTTGCCCCCTATCATGAACCTGAGGTATTTCCTGTGCGCTGGCAACATTAAAATATGAAAGTATGCATCGTTCATGTCCAGTGTTGTCATGTAATCTCCCTGTGAAAGCAGGGGGATTACCTCCTGTAGAGTCACCATACGAAACCTTTGAGGTTTGACAAAGTTGTTCACTGGGCGCAGATCTAGTACAGGGCGCATGGTTAAGTCCTTTTTGGGTACAAGGAAGTACACTCAATAAATACATTCCGTGACCTGGGACAGAGGCACGACCTCTACAGCTCCTTTTTCTAGTAGTTGGTCCACTTCTTGAAGAAGGATGGCGAGGTGTTCTGGCGACATGCGTCGTCCCCTTGGGGTCTGTACGTAGAGGAACTGTTGAATTCTATACAGTAACCGCGGGCTATGGTTGATAGTACCCAGCGGTCTGATGGTATACCCTCACATGCTGGAAGAAAGGATGTTAACCGGCACCCGACCGGCGAAGCATGGGAGGGGAGCCGAATCTTTCAGTCATTTGGTGTTGGTGGCTTGGGAACCTCTAGGGGTGGGACCCCGACCTCTTCCCTTGCCTCGACGTTGTCCTCTTTGGTTGTATTGTCCACTGGTGCCTTGGTTAGAGGACCAGTTACATGCAGAGTATTGCTGCTGCTGCTGTTGTTGCTGCTGCTGCTGACGTTGGCCTCGAAAAAAGCGTTTCTTGCCATAACCACGTTTGTTGGGAGGCCTTGAAATTTGGTCTAGGGTTTATTTCTTTGCGGTCTCTAGTGCCTCATCCACCGCCTTACCAAAGAGGTTTGCATCTTCTATGGGTTTGTTAATTAGAGATGCTTGTGTTTCAGGTTTAAAGCCTGAATTACGTAGCCATACATGGCGTTTGAGGAGAATTCCTTGGACTAGGGAATGGCCAGCCGTTTCTGCAGCATCCAGAGTATTTTTAATGATGCTTTGGTTGACTAAGGTCCCTTCAGTCACCGTGACTAGAAGCCGAGTACTTAGGGCTTCCGGTACCTCCTCAATGTCCTTACGTAGTTTGCTCCATTGTGAATCTGTGTAACTTGCCAGCAAAACATGTCAGTATTTATCCTGCCCTGGGGCAGTCCAGCACCGAAATGCTAGGCAATACTCCTCTGAACAAGAGTACCAACAGCAACCCAAGACACGTGTTTCGGTCTGGTTGGACCTCATCAGTAGGGTGGAGCTGTGCTTCTCTAAAAATAGTGAGCAAGGGGTCTACGTCTGGATTCCCTGAGTAACTTATGCTGGACAAAGACTGATATGCTTTCGATATTTCTCCTCTGTGAAAGATAGTGAGCTAAAGAATCTCGGTAAGGCTCTCATAAACAGGACTAATGTCCGGCAGAGGGACTCCCAGGGCCCCCCATGTTTTTTGCATATTTTAAGTAACTTTGGGTCTCATCCTAAGTTACTAGGGGAATCCAGACATGGACCCCTTGCTCAATATTCTTAGTGAGGCAAAGCTCCACCCTACTGATGAGGTCCAACCAGACTAAAACACGTGTCTGCGATTGCTGTTGGTTTTCTTGTTCAGTGGAAAATTGCCTGGCATTTCGGTGCTGGACTGCCCCAGGGCAGGACAAAGACTGATATGCTTTGGATATTTCTCCTCTGTGAAAGCTAGTGAGCAAAAGAATCTGGGTAAAGCTCTCATAACCGAGGCTAATGTCCGGTAGAGGGACTCCCAGGACCCCCCCCCTTGTTTTTTGCACTTTGTTTACATATTCATTCTTTAAGTATTTGCATATCGTTTCAGTGCCTTCTCTTCATGACACCACATTACAATTGTCATATTTCAATTATAGCTCTTCTATGTTCAATGGTGTCTGCAGACATCCTTCCATCATGTCAGTGTGAGGGTACATTCAATACAGTTGTCTGAGCACATAACGTCTCTCATATCTTCGATGCAGTATTGGGATGCTACCTGGTGTCATGCACAATGTCCTCTTGTTCTTCCAATATGACAGAGGTGAGGGGGCAGTCACTATAGAGGACGTATACATCTGCCTCTTTACAATAGATTTCCTGAACCTCTCCTTCATCCATGTGGTTGAGGAGGACTCAAGTGGGAAAACAATGTCCTTATTTTTAGATTCTGAGTGCTCTGACACCCTCTTTTTCTTTAGGGCATCTGTTAAGGACCACCTCTTCCCACCCCAACCCCAGAAGTCTACATTTCTGATGTGAATGTGTTTTTTTCTGCACTCTTGAGTCAGCACTGAAGATGTATGTTTCGGCCCTGTGATATTTTTGAAACCTGGAATGAGTGGGAATCACTAGCGGATGAACGCTTCTATTCAGATTTGTGTTTTGGCATGGAACAGATGTCGGTAGTTTGTGAGACTCACAGCGTTTTGACTTAGTACGGCTCTTGTATGGGTGTTGTGAATGCTTTGTGTGTGCACCCTTCTTGTCACTAGGGGTAGTCACCATAGCTGGGAATGATGCTTGATTGTCAGAGCTGTGGACTGGCTTTTTGGAATTCAAATGCTCCTTAACAGTAGTCTTCTCGGTTTCGCTCTCGAGAACGACGCTGTCCTGACCGGCCTTAGCCTGCATCTCCTAAGCCACCCAACGTTTCGAAGGATGATCTTTAAGTGCCTGTTTTAAAGAGCTTGCACGCTCGACATCTCCCTTCCTGATTATCCTCTTGAAGACAATAATTGCACACACTGTGGCACATCTTCCTAGGGGTAACATATTAATACAGGAGGTGAAAGGAGTATTCACCATCGTATTCTTTGCGGTAATGGGCTACCTTCTCTCTGTTGGCAGCGGAGGAGTTTGTAAATGCCACAACCATGCTTAAATCTTCATCAGACTTAGATCATATTCCTTTGGTGGTGTGCAAGGATAAAATGCCAACTATTGCCCCTTGGGTGACTCAAGCGATTAAACACTTGTGCCAGTCGGGGTCTATTCCTTCACAGCCAAATCATGCACTGGTGATTCCACTCTTGAAGAAGCCTTCCTTGGATCCCACTTGCCCTGCTAATTTCCATCCGGTTTCACTATTCCCCTTCTTTGTGAAGCTTTTGGAGTCTTTGATCTCTCCCCTCCTGAGCTTATTTCTGGAATCTTCTGGTTCTCAACCCTTTCCTGTCTGGTTTCCGTCCGGTTGGGGCACTGAGAGCGTGCTGGTTTCGGTGGTGGATGACCTGGCACATCTCCTGGAATAGGGTGAAGTGGGGACCCTAGTTTTATTAGATCTTTCGTTGGCTTTTGATACTTTCGACCACCCCATCCTGCTTGCTTGCCTGGCCAGTGATCACTGGACAGGTTCTATCTTGGTCCTCTGCTTTTCTTGCTGATCGGGCACAAACTCTTTCTCTCACACCTTTTTGTTCAGTGTCTGCTCCTCTGTCTTGTGGGGTCCCCAGGGATCGACCTTATCCCCTACGCTATTTAATGCTTATAACCAGCCCCTGGTTAGGCTCATCCACTCGCACAGCCTCCACTACTACTCTTACGCGGTCCAGTAATTGGCTCTGCCTTAATGCCAGTAAAACTGAGCTAATGATTTATGGCTCCAAACAGTGCCGAGAGAACATAGGACAGGAACTTTCAAGCTTCCATCATATTGATGGAGGCCTTGTCCCGGTGGCTGGGAATGTCAAACCCCTCAGTAACTTCATGGAGGCCACGCTTAATGCAGATGCCAATGTCGACTATATAGTCAGGAATTCCGATTAGCATATCAGGGTCCTGAGACTGGTTGGTCCTATGATCACGAGGGAAAATTGTGCTAAGTTGGCACGGGCCATTCTATTACCGTGAATTGACTATTGCAATGTCTTGCTCAGGGGAGCTAGTAAGGATTGCATTTTTAAATTGCAGAAACTGCAGAATGAAGCGTATAGTCTATAATATGATGCAGAGAGACCCTGTGACAGCGGCCCATAGAGAACTTCATTGGCTTCCAGTGACAGAATTCTTTTTAAGCTGTTGACACTGGGACATACATATATTTTTGGGTCTTCACCCCAATAAATAAAAGAGAAGCTGTAGATTTACAAGCCCAAAAGGACGCTACGTTCAACAGAGGCTTGTACTCTGAGGATCTCCATTTTAAAAGAGTCTGAGGGAATGGCGGTCCCTTTCCTGTCCAGGTAGCACAGGCTTGGAATGAGCTCCAGGAATTTCTCACTTTTAGGAAACTCCCTAAAACCAGGGTGTTCTCTTCGAACTACATCCTGGTCTGCTAAGTCTAGCTTTGTTCTGTCTTATGATTCTCTGTTATAGCGCCTAGATGCCGGGGCCTGACTTGGCACGCATGGTGTGAGGAGGCCTTGATCCGGAGCTCCAGCCAAGATCCTTGAAACAGATCCTTTGCGCACGGCAAGTGTGCTCAATATGGGCCGTAAAAAGAATCGAATGCTGTCGGAAACACTACTCCACAACTTGTGAAAAGACCGAAGAAAATCGTAGGTGGGAAACGCGCTTAATCCCCCTGAGAAGACATTCCCCGGCTGGCGAAAAAATTGCGGGTGCAGCTGAAGATAGCAATTGAGAGGGGGGATGGGCCAACCCCTACTCCAGCACTCCGAACAGCGTGACAAATCACAGTGAAGCGCTTAATCCCCCTGAGAAGACATTCCCCGGCTGGCGAAAAATTGCGGGTGCAGCTGAAGATAGCAATTGAGAGGGGGGATGGGCCAACCCCTGCTCCGGCACTCCGAACAGCGTGACAAATCACAGTGAAGCGAAACAGGCTCCTAACCAGGCGGCAAGTGGGCAACCAGCGGGAAAATGAAAACAAAATAAACCACCTGGGGCACCACAAGATACTCCTGGAGCAGAGCGAGAAGACGGTGGAGGCCCCGCACCCCAGCTGAAGTGGATTTAGGGCAGGATAAGGTAGCTACTACTGGTGCTGCGCAGCAGATTGCAACACTGCGGATCGACGTCCAGAGGTACCTGGACCCGCGACAATGAAGAGGCACTCCGGGAGTGGCTGAAGATAGACGAACAGAGACATGCAGCGAGGAGGCGCCATCAGACAGCAAACAGCTGGTGCCCCATACCCGGGACACTACACGTTGCAGGGCGGACACACACCGCAGAAACAAGAGGGCTGCCAGAAACTGAGAGCGGAGAACCTAAGCAAATAAAGGCCTGACCCGGACGACCCACACCTGATAGGACCTGTTGCCCAGGAGGAAGGGAGACTGACCTGGTGCACTTGGAAGGTGCGTGGCAGGACTAGAACAGCAGATCCTAAGGGTCACTGAATGGCTGCCATACCAGGGTAAGAGACCATTGCGGATGGGCAAACAACAAGGAGACGAGATCAAGAAGTGTTTCGGATAGCCAGACGCTACCACCTGCAAGGTGAGAGGCGCAGCAGGTGAGGGGGCAATAACACGCTAGAGACAAACGCAAAAACAGCCAGAGCCATATCACATAATATCCTCAAGACACTAAATGAAGTGACACTGAGTGATAGTGCATCCCACGCGGGCTAGATGACAAGAGCCTGCGACATTACAAGCCACAGGGCAGGCACGAAAGCACTCAGATAAGATGGGCACGGTGCACAAAGCCCCCCCCCCCCGGGGCCACAAAGTGGCCTATAAGCTTTAATAACATGCTGTATGAAGAACCTAGACCAAGAGCAGGCACAACTGGGGAACAATAAGCAAAAAACAAAGTCGCAACCAGACCTAGCAGTGCCCCACTAAGTGGCAGAACAACAAGGAGGGAACACTAGCCATCGCCAGTGATTACAGGCCACGCATCAAGGCCCTCTGACCATTGCACCGGCTCAGGAAAGCACCTGGGAACCACATAGGCAAGCAAGACCAAGCTGCACTCCAGGGCATATATGACCTGACAGGGGTACAACACAACGCTAGGGCTCGGAACAACAAAGTGGTGGCCCGGACACAAAGAAGGGGGAGTTGAGCGGAAATGCAAGACACGTGGCGATGCCTAAGCGTGAGAGGAGCATAAGCAGCAGACAAGCACGACATACCTGCACTGTACAGTACCCCTGCCCTAGAAGGGAACACAAAAGCGGTTAGACCTATAACCCCACAGCCCAGCACCACTGAGATACAGTCCCCCACTTGGTCTCCAGAACTAACTATACCGCCACATAGCCTGTCCCCGCAGCACCAGCAAAGATGTGCCTTCCACCAAAGACAAGGCAAAGGCATCAATAATGGACTCATTTGCAGTGTCCAAACCAAAACCCAAGTTGCAAGGGGAAATGCCTACACCAGAAACCCAAAAATTCACTGAAACGGACAATCAAGATGGGCAAGTACTGGAGGCCATAGCAGCCCTAAGGTCCTTCATAGACACCAAAAATAGATGAAGTAAAAACGGATATGTAACTAATGAGACAGAATGGGAGGAATTTGACGGAAAGGGTAACTATAACTGAAGCTGGACTGCAAGAGACAACCGAGGCCACGGCGGACCTAAAATTCAAGGTAGCTGAACTGGAGAGGAAAGTCACAATGCTGGAAGCAAGGGCTGAGGAGGCAGATGGCCGTGCCAGGCGCAGCAATATCAGACTGCTTGGAATCCCGGAAGGAATGGAGGGCCTGAACCTGACTAAATATGTGGAATCAATACTACAGCAGGAAATTGGTGCGGGCAAGCTCTCGCAAGGCTTTGTGGTGGAGAGAGCCCACAGATCAGCTCAGAACAAACCGCCATCGGGCTCATACCCTCGCCCAATGATCGCGAAGATCCTCAATTTCCAGGACAAGGAGATCATACTCAGGTACTCGAGAGAAGGTGGGGCAATAGAGCGGGGGCGAATCTCAAATAACTATATATCCAGATTGCACACAAGCTGTACAGAGAGCGAGAAACTCGTATGTCCCGATAAAAGCACGCCTCAGACAATTGAACCTGAAATACATGCTACTCTACCCCTCCAGACTAAAGGTGATTCACAAAGGAAGAACAATATTTTTAGAGACTGCAGCGGCTGCCAACATATGGCTGGAACACAACAGCCTGGCCGATGGGAAGGAAAAAGACCCTTGAAGCAGACCTCTGCTGGAGAGAGAGCAACCGAGGAGAAGTAAGATTGTTATGAGCCAATACTAATAGAACAGAATCCAGACAAAGAATGACCATGAGTACTTTTACCATACAGCTGGGGATGGACTTGGCTACACAACTTGTGTGTTAACACCCAACCCACGGAATGACCAATGCAGGCTTGAAGCTGGCACACAGACACTTGCGCTGGACACCCTGTGGGGGGCGGACCATCACGGAGACACCTGAGCACAGCATTGGAGATGCAGCTGCTGGCAGCTGTTGTTTGGTTTATGTTAGTTGTTATAATCGTTTATCACTGTTCCAAAGTCTTCAAATACTGCAAAGAGGGTTTGGGAAGAAAACACAACTTGGTACACGGCTGATCAAGGGCAGGGCGGGGTGGAGCTGGGGTAGTCCTGACCACGATAGACTTGAAATGCATAGTGCAGGGCGCGGAGCAGAGCGGGGGGGGGGCAAAGACCACTAATGGAAATGCACCTTAACATATTTACATGGAATGTGCAAGGAATGGGGACCTATCTACGCAGAAATAGAATCAGATCCTGCCTAAATAGGAAAAAAGTGGACATTGCACTACTTCAGGAGACCCATCTCACCAAAGATGCTCTGGCCACATTGAAACAAAGCTGGGGGGTTCAAGGACACGGAGCTCCTTACTCCAAATATTGCGAGAGCGGTGTTCTCTTGGATCAATCCTGGGGTGCCCTTTAGGATACTAGGGTTTGAAGCGGACACAGAAGGCAGATACATAATAATCTGGGGTATACTGGAACAAACTGCGGTTTGCATAAAAAATACATACTTCCTTAACGACGACACGCAAGCATATCTCAGTAAACTACAACCTAAACTGACCATACACACCGGGAGGGACTATACATCTGGGGTGGAGACTTGAATTGCGTAAGGGACCTGGACAGATCAGATCCCCCAAAAAACTGGGCTGAAACGACCTTGATAGCATTAAATACTATGCTGGACCATTTAGACCTTGTAGATGCCTGGAGGGAACACCACCCTGGAGATAGAGTGTACTTGCACTGCTCCACACTACACGACCTCTACAAACGGATAGACTATATCCTTATAGATAAGATGCACATGGCACAGGTGGAATCGATACAATAAATGGGCAGATCAATCTCCGACCACTCACTCCCACTTATGCAATGGGCAATGACGGGCCGCAGACCTCCTATCCCATTGTGGAGATTGCCAGCGGAGGCACTTACTGATTGGAAATTTAGAGAGGTGCTTGGGGATAAACTAATAGAATAAATCACAATCAATAGTGGTAGTGTGGAACACTGCAGTACAGTTTGGGAGGCCCTAAAGGTGGTGGTAAGGGGAGAAACCATAGCCAGTGCAGGAGGTATCAGGAAAAAGCTGAAGGGAGAACTGGAGGAGTGGGGGGAACGGATAAAATGATTGGAGACTACTTCACTGGGGACCAAGACAGAGGAGGAGAACCTGGCAGAGGCCAGAACAGATTGCCAGCTGGTGTGGGGGCGACTTGCTAAGTTCGACTATGCAACCCGCACCACCAAGATACACAAGGAGGGTGACAAACCCGGCAGGCTGCTAGCATGTCTGTGCAGGCGAGAACACCCGAAACACCCAATAACCATGCTCTGGGAAGGAAATGGGGCAACGCACCACACAGAGCAGTCAATAAACCATAACCTTGCAACCTTTTACACCGCACTATACGCCCACGACACTCTAGTGCCTCTGACAGACATACACGATACACTGGAAGAGATCGAACTGCCTAAACTGAGCACGACACAACGAGAAGTTATAGATGAGACAATCACCCCAGAGGATATCACAGAAGCAATTAGATCACTGGCAACCTGCAAGACCGCAGTTGCAGATGGGCTCCCACCGGAGTTCTATAAGGCATATGAATCAACACTTACCCCGGTACTATATGAGGTTTTTCAGGAAGCCTATGAGGTGGGGACCCTACCCAAAAGCATGAGAGAAACACTAATAGTGCCAATACCCAAGCCAAACAAGCCAGCTGACGAATGCGACTCTTATCACCCACTGGCGATGTTAAACTATGACATCAAAATATTGACCACTATTTTGGCCAAGCGCCTATCTAGGGGGATAGGGAACCTTATACATGAAGACCAAAGTGGCTTTGTGCCAGGTCGCAAAATGACTTCCAACTTACGTAGGCTGCAGCACATTATGGATCAAACTAGAGAAGGGAAGGAATCCTTAGCGGTGATGTCACTAGATGCCATCAATGCATTTGATTCTATATATTGGGAATGGCTGATAGAGGTACTGCGGGAGTTTGGGTTTGGGGAAGGATTTGTGAGGTGGATAAAAATACTGTATAAAGACCCTACTGCGAGAGTGAAGACGGGCAAAATGATCTCAAAAGCCTGGGACATACAAAGGGGCACTAGACAGGGCTGCCCTCTGTCACCCATGCTCTATATACTGGGACTAGAACCGATACAGCCTATATCAGAAGACACTTCTGGGATGCAGGTATAAGGGTGGGTGGGAAATACCACGTAATCTCACTATACACAGACGACGTTCTGCTCTACCTGAGAGACCCACAGAACAATGCTCCAGTAATCCTAGAGGTACTAGAAAACTTTGCACACTATTCGGGGATACACTTCAGTAAATGGAAGTCATGCATGTTCCCGCTGGCAGGTCTGAGAGGGACCGTTATTGAAAACCTAACGGAGGTGGGGATACAATGGCAACCAGACACGTTCAAATACCCTGGGGTACAAATCAAGCACACACCTGAACTTATGCACGAGCACAACACAGTGGCTGTGACACAGGGGATCCGCAATTCGATGAAATTCTGGTCCAAACTACCGCCATCAATGATGGGAAGGGCATCAATTGCCAAAATGATTATTTTGCCAAGGTTCCTGTTCTATTTCATGAATGTCTGCTACTATATTAAGCCGACATTTTTTTGCAATCTGGAGGCCTTGATCAGAGACTTTATATGGGGGGGAGACACGCCATAAAATAGCACTGACCACACTAACTCTCCCATGCAGTGCCGGGGGTATACAACTCCCTGATTTTGAAAGGTACTACCTGGCAGCACAGCTCAGTCACATAACCAGATGGCTCTCAGACGATCCCACCAACAAGACTGGCCTCCTCAGGGACTTGATCGCCCCGGTGCATTTGAGAGAAATATTATGGACCCCACAGGATCCTAAAAAACACACTCCCATGTTGACTACGTTGGGTCGGACAATATGGAACAGGACCAAGGCCCTTTTACACTTAGCGCACCCTTACTCCCCTGAAATACCAATAACAGCACCGGCCTTTGCAGCATCTTCACATTCCACCACATCCTCCTGTATGTTCCCGCCGCACTCCGGCACCTAAAGAGAAGACAAGAACAGCAAGGTGAGCCAAGGGAATACACAGAGGAATATTAGTTATCCTCCCATAGACTTACCTGATTCTACCACCGGGGGTACTATTCCTCTTCACGGGTCGGCGCAGCTTCCACTGCATCTTCGACGAACCCCGGCCCCTAAGGGGAAACAAAAGGACAGCAAGGTGAAAAAAAGGGACTAACAAGGGGAACCCTCCTCACCACAATAGACTTACCTGATTTTACCGCCAGAGGTATTATTCCCCAAGACTTCATACTTTCTCTCAGCGCCTGAATAAGGGAGAAAGCAACAGGTTACATATTGACATTATTTTATCAAACTGTGATGGAAAATACAAATCCTTACCAGAATACTACTGGTTGCCACGAGGAACTCTTCATTAGGGTCAAGCTGCAACCTGCAAGGAATTGGACAAGAGTGAAAGTCAGGCATTTGAACTCTTCCGAACCTTATACTTACGGCGTCTTGCCGGGAATCTCAGAGTCAATATTGTTCTGGAACTCACCAATTCCTTCGAGCCAGTGAAGCAACTGGTTATCAACGCGCCCCTGCGCTCAATGCAGGATGGAGAGCTCATCTTTTCAAGCCATCAGGTGAGACTATAAGAGGGGACATCAAAGGTGATCTGTGGGGAGAACAGCGGGGGTGTGGGGATTTACGCTCAACTCCAGGGGTGGTTAATTCCCTTTCTCCATTTGCAGAAGTATATTCCTACGGGCCAAGCAAACGAAGCTAGGTGGGCCAGTCCAGTCCGTCATCTCGGCCCTACGCGTCACATTGGTGGAGACCGCTGCTGTCCAGTTCCGATCGATGCCTCTGTGGGAGCGAGGTGAGCGTAACAGGCACGGCTGGTAATGCCGAAGAGATTAGCGTCACGTTCGAGGCATGGAAGGCCTTAATAAGAGACATGTTCCGCCCATTGGACGACATGCCCCCCTGAACATGAGGAAATAACTAGACATGATACAGATCCAAAGATAATGCAAACGAAAGGTGGACTCGACTCTCCCCACCGCCCTATGGCTGTACAGAAATGGAATAAAACCATACCCCCAAACCACAGAGAGTAACCACATAACCTGCTGAAGCAAAGGAAGACCATTTAAGTTCACTGTTTCATTAACTGTTTTGTTACAAACTGAATCGTTAATTATAACTATAAATAATGCCAATGTAATACTGATGTAAGCTAATAACTGTGAGATGTATACCTTATAAATGCCAATAAAAATGTTTTAAAAAAAATAGCGCCTAGATGCCCGAGGGATTTGGCACTTTACTAGCACAATAACATAATGCTGAATATTCTGTAGCTTGATCTCTCCCATTCGGATCCGACATCTCAGCTGCTGAGTTTCCTGGAGGACGTTGGGTGTTGGATGGGCCACAATTGGCTGATGTTAAATGGGGACAAGACAGAGATCATGGTGGCTGGCCCCCTTCTGTCTCTTCTCTCTGGACCTCTGTCTTTTGGCCTTCCTCTCTTGGCCCTTGCTCTAGGGTGGCTTCCGTTATAAAGAATTTGGGGGTAAAAACCTCCTCTTCCCTCTCCTTGGAGGCCCAGATGGTCTCTGTGTGTCAGTCCAGGCACTACGAGTTGAGAATTTTGCATAAGATTCCAGGGTTTCTCCCCCCACAATTTCATGCGCCAGTGGTGGCAGCACTGGTGCAGAGTGTACTAGACTACTGCAATTCTCTCTACAAAGCCCAGCCATTACACCTGATCCACCACCTCAAAGTGCAGCAGACTGCGGCAGCTAGGCTGGTGGTACGTACCCCTTATCAGATGTCTAACTCTCCGGTAGCTGCACTGGCTCCCTGTGGCACAGAGGGTGCAGTTCAAATCTATGTGCATTGTGCACCAGGCTTTTTATGGCCCGGGTTCAGAGTACCTAAAGGGCAAGTTCTCGCCCTTATGTTCCCAACCGCCCACTTTGCTCTCTAGAGTCATGTACCATTTCCATTTCTCTGGTGCAGCTCACGTGAGTTGGTGGTCGTGCATTTTCCGTTGCTGCAGCTAGGTGCTGGAATTCTCTTCCACCCTGTCATGGGGCAACTGCTGACCATCTATCTTTCCGCCGGCTACTGAAGACAGTTCTCTTCGTCTAAACTATTACAGGGGGTCTGAGCTTTGTAAGTACCTTTCTTAGCGCCACGATGGCCTAGGGTGAACGTGTGCTTTATAAATTCATGTAAGATAAGAGGTTGGGAGGACTGGGAGACTAATTTAGATAAGGGGGAAAGGAAGTAAAACAAGGCATTGTACAATATTGTAGTCTAATGTGAAAGGTCTCCCAAATGTAAAGCCTTAAACACCTGGACTAGGAGTTGACCATCAATCTCCCAAATTCAAAACGGCAGTTACCAGAGACAATTTATCAGGCGTGAAGACTGTATTCTGTACAGAGGTAGTCAGCTAATATTATTGTTCGATTTTGAGCAGTATGTTAATACCTTAATCACAAACTCAGCATATAGCAACCAACCTGGTGGCGGAAAAAAAAAAAACAATCCGAGGACGTTGACACCTGTAGGAACATGGGTATTGTTCACGTAACAGCAGGGATAGTATTACAGGAACACCCTTCAACAGTTTTTTTCGACCATGTAATATCGGGCACCAACCACTAGATGTCGGCCTTTGCAAAGCATGAGATTCTAAGCCGATCTACAAGCTTCAGAAATGTTTATATAGTCAATCTCATTCCATGAACAGCTCATTACTGAGGCTTGGTAAATGTGTCTTTCGTTTTATTTGTTGCATAAACAAGTACATCAATATATCACACACAATGGCAATAATCAAACATAGCAATAGAAATTAGAAAGAAGAAAATAGGCAAACTGGGGAAGAAAATACCACACCCCCAACCTTCCCCCTCGCCCCTCCTATAAGCTTAAAAAAGAAAATCTTCTAGGTTCCATTTGTCTTGCTGATGACTCTTTTGCTCTGCAACAGAGGCTGCTCCTTCAGATCATAAATGACCAGTAGTTTGAAACTTGCATCTCTTTTACTGTTCCTTTGATGCACAGTGTAACTTTCTGCTTTCCAACTCGGCTGACTCCAACATGTTGGCACTGTCAGTGGTCGAAGTGTACAAAAAGAAGTAGTGGAATTATGTTCCCTGCTGGCCTGCACCCACTCCCCATAAACCCCATCACCACGCCCCCTCCCACACACAATACAAACCCCAAACTCTTGCACCTGCTGTTTAAGGGAACGTTCAGTGCAGTACACTGAAAGTGCAAGCTGCAACGTCTTCCTACACTTTTATTTTAAAACGAAACCATTCCGGAACGGTTTCGTTTTAAAATAAAAGTATAGGAGCTGTAAAACGTAATTAAACAAAATAGAGGAGCACCGCTCCCGCTCACTTCGACCACTGGGCACTGTAGGCAATGGGACTCCAGATGTCTGGTTTAACTCTCGCCACATAAACCCAAGGATCCTAGTGGAGGATGAGGAGTCCAACTATTTGCCTTGCTTGCACATCACACTGTCAATCGTGGCTGCGCCGTACATATCCAGAAGCAATCGTGAAAGTTATCCAACTGCACGGCAAGTGCAGACACTGGTGGAATGATTGTACTAATAATTTCAGAATGGCCTTCGGCTCCAGCAAGGGATGTATAGGCCCCAGGTTGCTAAGCCTTTCATGTGAGATACTGGGAACATTTTGGACTGAGTTCCACATTGGTTGGGGGTCCATTGAAGGAGGCATGCTATTAGGAACCTTTCCTGAAGGTGACAGGAATTCGCCTCTCCGATCCCCCATGTGCCAAATTTTCAAGGTACAGGAATCCAATTTCTCCACACCTTCACTGCAACTCCAGTACCATGCCTAATCCCAGGGAAGGGATGACTGGTGTTGGTGGCATCCCGTTCAGAATTGGAGGACGGTTCTGCACGCCCACATATTGTGAGAGCTTTAAAGGTCGAGTCGCAGCAAGGGCTTCCTTCCACTTCCCTTCCAAGGTGGGGATACTTGGTCTCCAACACTCACACATAGGCTACATCCACCAGAATCCAAACCCTAATGGTTGGATCACAGGTGAAACCTTGTAGTCTTCCACCTTCCAAATCAGGATGAAGACAAACCTAGCCATGCCCCGAAAGTCTGACTCACTGAAAAATGTTTGCGAGTCTGTTGAGAGCAGCCTTTCATGTAGGACAGATCACTCTGGAGCCCCAAGTGACAGGAACAACGTTACTGGTTTCACAGGTTCAGGTGAGTACATTGGGAAGTAAGTACAGCACATTTAGGCCAAGTTCATACTTAGAGAATCACCCACCTCGTCCCCACTCAGTCAAGCTCCAGGTCCCAACTGACCCTTGGGGGGAGCCTTACATCATAACATTCTACATAAAGCCCAACACTCCATCCACTCACACACAGATTAAAGTCAGCCCAGTATAGATCACAACAGAGTCTTCGTCTGTACCATTTGTACCCCTTGAGGGACCCTAAGCCATTCAGCAACAGAATGTACCCGCTTACCTTAATAGAGCCTCCTCACAATGCTAGCTGTTTGCGCTCAAAAGGTTGGTGGCAGCCTTTTGGTGATTCTAGTGGGACACAGCCTGCACTGCTCAAGGGGTGCTCCTACCACGAACCCCATTTTAAAAGCAGTACTGAGTCCAAGGGCCAGACATTGCTACTAGGAGTGGGCAAATGGGATACTGATGTGACCTATATGGTTTGGCTAGCGCCTGGCTCAGGGGCACGAGCTATCGATTTTGATTGAAGTATTGGATTCATAACAATCTAAACCTGACAGAAAGCCAGAAAAGGCTGATCGTGATGTCCTCCAGTGACTTGGGCCCCCGAAACACTTGAAGAGGCAACTCTGAATGGGGTCTGGGTTCTTTCCCCAATCCAAGTCCCCATAAAGGTAAAGGGCTCTCTTCCTGAACTTGGGAAAGCTGGTACACGATAGCAATAGCATAGCAATGCCTACTTCTCTATTGTGCAATCATTTGCTTCGTTCAGTCCCATAGCTCAAGGACGCAAAGGCAAGCAGGACTTCGTCACCCCAAGACAGCACCTAACCCTTGTGCACACGCATCTACCATTGTAGTAGCCTTACCTTTGGGGGTTAAATCTATATACGGTGTGTGTCTCCGCTATCTCATCCTGAAGAACGGAAGACAAAAACACAAAAAAAGGATTGTGAGGAGGCCGATATATAATTTGTTTTTGTCAAAGCCGCAGGGTCACCCTCTGCAGTCCAGGCAGTACCCTTCAGAGCCGTACATCCACGCGGAGGGTAAGACGCTGTTTAGAGAAGTGGGAAAAACCGGCTACTTGATTCCACACACAGTGGCTGGTAAAAGAAAGAACAAGAGTATGTTCATGTAGATGTACTTTAGCATTATCCTCCACCCACAACCTCTACAGCTGCTAGATCTTGGGGAAAGCAGTAAGTGAAGTGAGCTGGGTAAGTATCAAGTGCTGTAACAGTATGTCAGTATGTTTTACAGAAAATGTGACTGCATTTGTTGACATTATAGATTGGAGGATTGATTGGTCAGAAAATAGCAATTGGTTAGACAATTAAAAATTAGAGCCAGACACTGGGAATATTACACGGCCACTGTATTGGCCGTGTAGTTATGGTTAAGTTGCTGTTTCCATAGGAAGAGCACTTTTTGGGAGGCTTATAACTCTGCTCCCCCTGGACGAATCCTCACCAAACTTTGCAGAAAAAGTATATGGGCCACTCTGAATTCTTTTGCAAAGTTTGGAGATGTTTGGTGCAGGGGGGCAAAAGTTATAGGGGGGTTCCAAAACATCTTTTTTTCCCATAGGCTGAATGGGGGAAAAATTTTGCGCATGGCTACAGGTCAAACCGCTGGACGGATTTTGACGAAATCTGCAGCAGATACAGGGGCTTGGTCCAGAAAGCGTGCTTTTGTAAATTTCGTGACCATCCGTGCAGTATTTTTCTTTATAATTATCAAAAAGTAGGTCTGAAAAAATTAGTGATATCTATGTCCGCTCCGCAGTCACACTTCCTGGTTCGGTCCACGAACAAGATACCGATTGGCAAAGGGGCTGGCGTCATGACCGCGGACACGCAACGTCTCTGCCCATTGGCTGCTGCGAGACGTGTTCTGCGTTAGATTGTTTGGATGCGCCCGACATCTTGGATCCACTGAAAGCAGAGCAACAACCAGCATACACATGCTCTATTCATGAAACTCTTTTGCTGTGTCACAGAGCATTGGGAAGACAGTAAGACATGGGTGATCAATGCATTTGTTCTGGGGGTCGGTCTTCATGATATGATTTCTATGGACACCTTGTACGCACAGTAAATGTGGGGTGTAATAACGATAGTACTTCAGTCCATGCAGTGGACAGGAAACTTGTAACTGTTGAAAGCACATGTGTATTGGTAGGCAACATTGAAATTGACAACATGCCGTGAATGCATTATTTTTTCCGATGGCTATTATTATATTCGTTAGTACGCCGCCATGGGTGTCAAATGCTACAGTGGTTGTGGCCAGGGCCTAGAGTCTTGGATGCATGGCCATCGGCCGAAGGCCTTACTTCCAAGACTGTAGGCCCTGGCCACAACAACCCCCGCATGTGCCACCCATGCATACACCCGTAGTGTTGCAGTTTGATTGTCAAGTTGTGGGGAGTGCGTGCAGCCAAGAACAAAGTGATAAGTACTAGACGTGGAAGCCACTACACACCCATCGCACGTAAGATCTATGGACATACAGCTAGAAGTGAAGCCTCTGGCCAGAAGCCCGGAAGGATACCACACCTATAGAAAAACCCCAACTACCACACATCACTGAGGTGGTTGTGGGGAGACCCTGCACTCTTGGGCCATGCACCCAATAATACACTTATACCTTCTTAATGACATATGTTCTATGGCCTCCTTGTACGCACAGAAAATGAGGGGTCCAATAAGGCCAGTATTTCAGCCCGTGCAGTGCAAGGGGGAGTTGTTACAGTTGTAAGGACACGTGTGGTGTTAGGGAACATTGAAATTGACAGCATGCCGTAATTGCAATACTTTTTCCTAAGTTTATTGAATTCATCAGTACGCCGCCAGGGGTGGCACATGCTACGGTGGTTGTGGCCAGGGCCTAGTGTCTTGGATGCATCCTATGGTTATTGAATTCATCAGTACGCCACCATTGGAGGCACATGCTACGGTGGTTGTGGCCAGGGCCTAGTGTCTTGGATGCATCCTATGGTTATTGAATTCATCAGTACACCACCATGGGTGCCACATGCTATGGTAGTTGTGGCCAGGCACTAGAGTCTTGGATGCATGGCCGTCGACCGAAGGCCTTACTTCCACAACTCTAGGCCCTGGCCACAACCACCGTAGCATGTGCCACCCATGCATACACCTGTAGTATTGCGTTTCGATTGGCAAGTAGTGGGGAGTACGTCCAGTCTTGGATGCATGGCCAAAGACCATGCACCCAAGAACAAAGTTATAAGTACTAGACGTGCAAGCCACTGCACACCCATCCCATGTAAGATCTATGAAGTGAAGCCTCTGGCCAGAAGCACTGAAGGATATCACACCTATAGAAAAACCCCAACTACCACACATCACTCAGGTGGTTGTGGGGAGACCCTGCACTCTTGGGTCCATGGCCAAAGCCCATGCACACAAGACTGAAGTCATAAGCAGTGGAGTTACAAGTCAATATGGGTGTGGTGTAATGCGCTATTTGTGTTGACGCCCTAGTGTATTAGCTTTATGGCTGCAGACGATGGTCCAAAAAGTAAATTTATAAGTAGCTAATTTACAAGGACCATGTTTTTGATATGCAGCAATGGTTTTGGATAGGAACTATACTCCGTGTACCTTGGTTGTAAGGCGTAGGTGGTAGGTTACTCACCAAAGATGCAAGGCCAGCCTACAGGCACTGCAGCATATTAGTACCATAGATTAGACATGTAGATTCCCATGTGTAGGAAATGCCTGCCAATATACTTACTCCTTACTTTGTTCGGAATCCACATACATTTTGTAAGTGGCTATCGTACTTGGTGGAAGTATCACTTTTTCCATTTCTGTGATGAAAGAAAAAGGTGTGTTAGTGTTTGCATTTTTTGAAAATGTACTACATTGCATAATAGACAGTTAACCTTTTTTGTTTACCCTCATATTTAGTTTACAAACTAGTGTACTGTGCATTGCACTCAGTTTCTGTGTTTGCTTGTTTGCTTTTCTAATCCTTTGGACTGAGGAAAAAAAATCCTTGTTGGATTAAAAATTAAAAAAAACCTTTGTTTCCTATGTTACTAACTACTTCCTTGTTTCCTTTGAGTGTTTCCTTCATCTTTCTGATCAATGTTATGTTTGTTGGCTTCCTGCCCATTTTTAACAACAGTTAGATACCTGTAGGCGTATTCTACCTGTGCATTTGTTTCCAACGATCTGTGATAATCATTTATTTGTGTCATTCTTCCATCCTGTTGGGTAGTTAGATATCTGTGGGCGTATTCTAACTGTTTGTAGTTGTTCACAATGTTAAAGTACACATTATTTTGTAAATTTTGGCTTTAAGAACATTAAATACACATTTGTTAGGTTAGCTGGCAATCTCTAGAGTAATGGTGCTATCATTACATTCGAACCATCCAGAATTCTTTTTAATGT
The DNA here is from genome assembly GCF_040938575.1 of Ambystoma mexicanum. Taxonomy (NCBI): domain Eukaryota; kingdom Metazoa; phylum Chordata; class Amphibia; order Caudata; family Ambystomatidae; genus Ambystoma; species Ambystoma mexicanum. The sequence continues at coordinate 190,662,140 of NC_090925.1, read as the reverse complement.
ATGCAGTGTAGTGACCTGCATTGGTTGTAGCTCCTGCATGGTAAATTATTCCTACTGTTGTAAAGGTTTTCTTTCCAAGTGACACTTGACCGTGTGTGAATCCAGTCAGTTTGCAGTTGTTTTTGTGGCATCTGCATTATAACGTAGAAGCATAAGTATTATGTAGGCACTATGTGATTGTATCAGTAAGGTGGAGCGATTGTCTGAATTGCAAATACTACATAATCTGCCATGGTTTGCATTTTGTACAAGTTGCTGAAATGGAATGCTCTCACAAATTGGTATGGAAACATACACAAATCGCTTATTTGGGATTTCCTCCTGTATCACTTTGCTACAGAGGGTGCATGTATGTTTCCACATGTATGAAATTTAGAAGATTACATTTACAGGTATGCTTTTGTTTTCCAATACTAATAGTATGTACATTTGAAATTCTTGTGGATCTTCTTGCGAGTTCATAGTGAATCTCACCATTCCAGCACAGTCGTCCAATTGTTGCCTTACACCATGAACACTGTATGTGTTGTCAGGATTGCTTGTTGCATTTATATGCAGCACTAACATTTGCAAACACGGGGGCGTGGCTAAGCGCCGAAGAAGATGGCCGCCTGATCGCGCTGCTCCGCCTCAATATAACATTAAAAAAGCATTAGGTACTTACTATATAAATATAAACCCTCGCTTTCTTTCGCGTTTCATCCCGCGAAGTGGCAGCAAACAGAACCGGGTGATTTACGGCGCCGCTCCGGACTGCTGGAGGAGCCTCTCTGGCGGCCGCATCGTGCACCGAGGGAAGACTCCGTGACAGTGTGTGAGGGGCCACCCCTCATGAGGAGAAGCACGGCGTCACGCTTCATGTGACGCGCCGGCCTGGGCCTAGCAACACGGGCTCCTAAGAAGACGCTGCCACCTGGTGGGCATAAGGAAAAAAAAAATTACTTTAAAGCTTACAACGGATTACTGAAGACAGAGTGACACAAAAACGGAGGAAGAAAGTGAAAAGAAATAAAAAGGTGAGGAGAGGAAGAGGAAGGGGATATAAAAAGGGGAGAAGGAAATAAGAGCTGAAGTGTTCAGTCAGAACATTATCATACATCACAACAGAAATCTCAACACTAGATATTTTGCCACTATCACTTCAACAACCCTTATCGGTAAGCACCACAGCCTTGACTGTTCTTTCCCAGCCCCCAACCTCCTCACCTCCATAACTATACAGGCAGACTTCTCTTATTATTATATACTGCACTGAAGAATTGCTTCTGGACTCCTTTATGTTACCATTTATACCTGCAAGATATTTTCAAATGGTTAAGTTACTGTGGTATATGCCTTATTGTTCTTCTGTGTTTCCATTTGGTCTCTTTACACAAGAGTAACACAGTATAAACAATATGGACGTAATAATTGTATACTATAGCACGTCATAGAAAATACTCATAAAGAGGATTTGCCAAACGCCTTCAAGTCAACAAACCTCTCTAACTTTTTACAATAAGGAGATGATATAACTGAAGGCAAACTATCCACTGTGCTGACATATTTATACATATCTACAATACTTCGCAGTAGTCAACGCTCTAATTACAAGGATCAGTTTACAATCTCCCAAGTATGGCAGCAAACAAAGCTAACCAAAAAAATGCATCCTCTGCTAAAGATGCCACCTCCTCTTCAGCGAATCTGAAAAGACCAAAAAGTGAATCACCACCCCCACTAGGAATTTCTGAGCTTGCCATTGAAGCCATCCTAGCGGAAATTAGGGCACTTAAACCCTTCATCAAAACTACCAACATTAAGCTACAGCAACTAGATGAAAGGTGGATGGGTGTTAATAACAGAGTGGAAGAAGTAGAGAAAAGAGTTGGTGTTCTTGAAGGTATATCCCCTAAAGTTGCACAGTTAGAAAAATCTATTAAAGACCTACAAAGACATAATGAAGACTTGGAAATTTCAGGTTTAACAGAAGGAGCTGAGGGATCCGACCCTATTGTCTTCCTACAAAAATGCTTACCAGCTATTCTGCATTTGCCCTTGGACACAAAATTCAACATACAACGGGCTCATTGAATAGGTCAACCTACAGCTTCTTCCACATCTCGCCAGCTGCCTAGAAAAATGATATTTTACCTATTGGAATATTCTCAACTACAACTCATTGTTTCAACAGCAAAGGAGCGTAAATCACTCATCTGGCATGGCAGTAAGTTATATATCTCGCAGGATGTAGCCAGAAGCACGGCTCAGAGAAGAAAGGTTTTTCTATCCTTCCGCCCTGCTCTAAAACAATTAAATATCTGATACGGCTTATACCACCCATGCTCCTTTAAGATGACACATGAAGGTCGCACGGCCGTGTTTGATGATCCAGCTGATTTGAGATCCTTCAAACAATCCATAAAATGTGATGGCATGGATACCTCCAACCCGCCAAGTACCTCAACATCATCTACTACCTGGTATCTTTTCATTTCATTGGTTTCATTTCTTGATTAATGTGTTTTATTATCTGTTTGTTTACACTACCAATTACCTAATGCAGCTATTACCCAATTACTCTAATTTAAGTGAGGTGGGTACCGTTCAGGTGTCCCTCTTCCACTGATGGTCGCTCTTTTCCTTTTGGCGACCCAGTTGGCGTTACCTATCCCCGGTATTTCTTTCCTCCTGAATCCTTCTCCCATGTCCTGTTCGATCTCTAAAACCTTTTGTATTCCATTGTCTGAATTCTCCCAAAATATGATCAAACCCCTTTCTCCCCTTCCTAACCCTCAATGTTCTTTCCTTCTGTATCACTGCTTGGGTATATATGTTTTTAAATGCATTACTAAAGATCTGATTTTATTATTACACCACAGCCATAGATTGCATGTCTATCACTATGTATCTGACTAAATGACCTTCAAGTGCATAACCTGGAATATCAAAGGATGTACAAATCCTATCAAAAGATGCAAAGTAATATCTCATTTGAACAAATTTAAGCCAACGGTAGCTTGCCTACAAGAAACACATTTATCTAACAAAGAATCTATAAAACTTAAATCTCTCTGGGTTAAGGAGGTTATTTCCAGTCCTGCTATTTCCACGAAAAATGGAGTGGCTATACTAATTAGTAAAAAACAACCCTGCAAAATCCTTGATCAAGATGCAGATACAAATGGCAGATGGGTCTGGGTAAAACTAGAAATTGACTCCATACAAGTATCTATTCTTAACGTCTACGGTCCCACATTACCAGATCCCCCCTTCTGGACCGAAATCAAACAAATGATACTCAAAAATAACTTCATCAATCTGATTATGTGCGGAGATGTCAATCAGGTCCTTGATCCTTTTTTAGACCGAAAATCCAGCTGCATGTTCATATCTAACAAATCTCATAAGTCTTTTACTAACTGCCTAGCGGAGACACGATTAATTGACACATGGAGACTATCCCATCCCACACAATTAGACTATACCTTTCATTCACCCTCACATAATACTCTATCACGACTGGACTATATTTTTGCAATCAAAACCCTCTCTGGATCCATTATTGATTCTAAAATCGCTAATATTATCATATCAGATCATGCACCTGTTATTACTTCCTTTTGCCTCGCAGAGACAAACAAAACTGCTACTAGATGGAAACTCAATAACTTCCTTCTAAATGATCCACAGTTTAATCAATCGGTTCAAGCTTTCATCCAACAATATTTTGCTAACAATCTTGATCATGACACCTCGGTTGTTAATAATTGGGATGCATTCAAAGCCGCCTTAAGAGGTCACATAATGGCCCTCTCCGGTAGGAACAAAAAACTTAGGAAAAAACATCTAGATGACCTTTACTCGAAACTCACCCTTGCAGAACAACGCTATTATGCAGACACTAACTCCACAAACTTACGACAAGTAATAAAACTACGCTTTGAAATAAATAAAGAAATAACAGAACTCACAGCAGGCACCATACTTAAATACAAAACAAAGATATACCAAACTTCAAATAAAGCGGGCAAAATGCTGGCTTCATATTTAAAAACCAAAAAAGAAAGAGTTCAAATCTCTCATATCAAAGACTCTCAAGGCATATCTCATCACCGCCTTGATAAAATACTGGAATGCTTCAAAACATTTTATACTGATTTATACACTCCAGAAAGCTCTATTCCAAAAGATGAAAATGATTCCTTTTTTAAAAATATCAGTCGTACTTCATACCCCAGATCAGACCTTTCTCACCTTGATAATGATATTACCTCCTCAGAGATCACTAAAGCTATTCACAGCCTGGGCAAAGGCAAAGCACCCGGCCCAGATGGACTATCAACCGAATTCTACATCAACTTATCCCAAATATTAACTCCTAAACTCAAAACTCTATTTTCATACTTTATATCGCAAAAATCTTCCTCTGGTTCATTTTCAGAAGCTCTACTTATCATTTTCCCTAAACCTGACAAAGACCCTTCCCTCCCCAGTAACTATCGACCCATTTCTCTTATCAACATAGAAAGTAACATTTTTGCTAAAATACTTGCTAATAGAATAGAATCCTCCCTCCCAAATCTGGTTAAAGCGGATCAAACAGGTTATGTAAAAGGACGTAACATATCCTCAAATGCTAGACTCCTACTCAATGCTATTAGCCTAGCAGCCAAAGACAAAAAAGACAGACAAGGATATGCTGCCATTGCATTGGACGCGGAAAAAGCTTTTGACCGTGTAGACTGGAATTTTATGTTCCAATCCCTACGCTGGCACGGATTTGGCGAGAAATGTATCTCACTGGTAAAACTTCTATATTCCGCCCCCAAATCCGCTATTTATTTAAATGGACAAACTTCTTCATTCTTTCCCTTACTCAGAGGCACACGGCAGGGCTGCCACTTCTCACCGTTATTATATATTCTCTCACTTGAACCTTTGCTGGAATCAATAAGATTAAACAAAAATATCCCGGGGATTCAAGCAGGCACCTCTATTACCAAAATTGCTGCTTATGCTGACGATATTCTTAACCTAATCAAAAACCCTAAACTTCATATACCTAACCTGTTAAATACATCTCAGTTTGGCCATGTATCAGGATATAAACTTAACAGACAAAAATCAGAAATTATGCCCTTAAATCCCTATTGCCTCAAGCATGAAATTGAATCTTTCGGCCTCAAATGGTGTAGTGGATCCATCAAATATTTAGGACTTCGTTTCGCCCCTACAATTCAAGAAACCATTAAGCTCAACACTAAAACACTACTGGACACCCTTAAAGACCTTACATCCAGATGGTCCCCTCTCTACTTCTCCTGGTGGGGGCGTTTGGATACAATTGAAATGATGCTATCCCCTATTGTACTTTACTATCTTCAGCTTCTCTCCGTTCCACTATCCCTTTTCCTTTTTCAAATCTATATATTCCATACTACTAAATTTTCTTTGGGGAGTAGGAAAAAGCAGAAGAATTGCGCTAACTAAACTTAAAGCACCTTATGAAATGGGTGGTGTTAAATTCCCTGACCTTAAGCTATACCACTCTGCATTTCTCATAAAACAATCTCGCCAATGGTTCACAGATCCCGATTTTGCCGATACCCCAATATGGTGCACGATAGAGAAACACATAGTTCATCCACACAATATTACTGATTACATATATATATTTAAGTATACTTCTAAGAACATCTCGGAACCTATTAAAGCATCCGTTTTAGCTCTACAATCCTTTCTCTTCCCACATACCAAAAATCCCAACAATTTGGGATTGGTCTGTACTGTGCAGGTAAATATTGTTAACAATTGGTGGCAATTGAAATACAATATTCATTGCTACATTTGCATAGCAACTTACCCCACTTTCATTTGCAAATTTGAATGGCCCAGCAATTTCTGTATCTGAGTGCATTTTTCATTTTTTCTGTTGCTTCTTTGCCGATGTCCCTAGTTTACATTCCCTAATAGGTTGTTCTATCTTTGCAGCAATTGATGAAACTTTAGCTTCGTTTCTTTTCTTTGCGAAATTTGCTGTTGAATTCTGTTGCATTTCCGTTTCATTTACTTTTCTTTTGCCACGTTTCACTTTATCTGGAACAGGGTATTGTTTCAGATGAGGTGTGTACAGTGAACGCTATCTATTGATTTCTAGAATGCAAGGAATATCAGCTTTGACTTTACTTGAATCAAAGTTTATTAGCAATAGACCGTCAAGTGTACGTAAGCGTGATAATGCTACGTAGCTCATGCCTTCCTTAAACACTGTGTTTCCTATATCTATCAATGCTTTGGCTAGGGAAAGACCTTGCGATTTATGAATGGTAACTGCATATGCAAGAGTTAGAGAAAATTGCTCTCTACGTACATACATGTCTTTGAAGAGAAGGAATCGAGCAATTGAGCACCCTATCCTTTTCACTTCTGAAGCGTTATCAAAGCGTATATTTACAAACTGAATGTTGCTATCATGGGGGTATGATTGAAAGACAAGAACTGTGCCCAGTGCTCCATTAACTAGCCCTTGCTCTACGTCAAGGTTACGTTTAAGCATTGCTCTACAATTTAAGGATAATTTCAATATTTTTTCCAACCCAGCTGAGTTGGAGATTGAATTTTCTAAACTATTTAGTCTTGTTGTGGCTTGCTCACACATGGGTACTGTCATACCATGTACGTCTAGTTTGTCTGTGGCGCTAATTTCTATTATTGGTTGCATTTCTTTCTTTAACATTGTTTCATTGAATTTGAAACAGCTTGCAAGAGTTGGCATTAAGGCCATATAATTGACATTTTTGTGCGCTATTTGTTCCATAACATCAGTTGCACATGCATTATCGCCATAAAGTGCATGTATATGCCGGTTTTTCAATACAACTTGTGCTTCTTGCGATAATACACCAACTCTAATAGTTTTTAAGATGTTGGCATAAGTGAGATCTGCAGATTGCCGCATGTTCTCAATTAATTCTCTGTATTGGAAATGTTGCCAAAGATTAACATTACCTATGCTACCAACAGTTTTACGGCAGAGTTTGTGGCCTAAGGTTTTAAAAATTGGATCACCTTTCACTGGTGTCAATTGTAGAAGATCTCCGAAAACGATAATGTGTTTCCCTGCAAAGAGTGCTTGGTTATTATTTTTAAGTACTTCTTGCAATCTGAGATGAATCAAAGCCAACATTAGGTTGGAGACCATGCTCACTTCATCTATTAGTAGCATTTTCATTTGTTTAAATAATCTACGTAATTCCATTGCAGCTTCTGCAGAATGTTTGTAGTAGTCTCATTTATTTTGATGCTCTACTGGTAGCAGTAGTAATCGGTGTAAAGTCACACCACCTATATTGTAGGCAGCTAAACCTGTAGGGGCCGTTACAACAGCTGACAGTTTGTTGTTTGTCAATTGTTGAAGGAACTTGCTGATGATTTTGATTAAGAATGTTTTCCCTGATCCAGCTTCACCACTGACGTACAGCAGTATAGGTATGTAATTTTGACAGGTACATTCTTTATTTTCGTGTTGTACACCATGTACAATTTGTTTTGTTATGTCTTCAAAAATGGTGCGCCTATCGTTATTACGTTTTGCTTGTTGTACAGTTAAGTCTTCTGTATCTTCTTGATACTGATACATGGTGTTTTCTACTTCTGCCATAGCTACGTCAGCCTCATTTGCTATTAGTGGTTGTCCTAGTGGTTCTTGAATTCCTATTACAGAAGGTTGACTTCTGTCGGAAGAGTCCTTATCTAGTTGGGCCTGAAGTTCTTCTTCCTGTTGCTGCTCATTGTGTAACATTGTTTTGTACTGCGTAAAGTTCACATCGGTCTTCCTCTTTTCTCCATGGTTTGAAAAGTAGTAACAGACATGTAATATAGTTCTTTCTGTTGAGGAGTTGAGGAGTTTTTAATGACAATTTTACATGATTAATTAAGCTTTGTTTGGTAAATTTCACTAAGCTCCCTTCACAACCGGTCACTCTATATCTACGTTTGCTTTCATCGGGTTTTACATTATTTTTGTATGCAAAGTTTTGAGCTATGTGGAATAGACACATGCTTTCCAGAGTGGTACTCCTGTTCGGATAGTATGTGTCCAGTAAATTGTTTTTTAGGATGTCTTGGCTGTTGGGATCATTTCTGGCAATTGCATCTATGTCCTCATATGATTTTAGCACTCTTTTTCTAGATTTTGCAGGACCAATACTGAGCCATACTATGTTGTCTGATGTTTCCATACAAAGCAGTGCCGGTTAAACGATATGCTGCTTCATATGCCCCACATTCTCTATGAGAGAGCATTTTTATGCCTAGGTTGTACATTTTCTGTGATAATGTTTTGTCTGATGCTAGGTCATCCCAGAGGTCTTGAAGCTCTGTTTTTTCTGCTTTTGTTATGTAGGCTGTAACATATCGTGCAACAGCAGTTGAATTGTCTGCAATGTACTGCACATCTATGTTTGCATTCCATAAGAGGGCAATGATTGCATTGTAATCATTGATATATTTTGATTCTTCCCTTCTTTTTATGTAATACGTGTTTTTAGGTGATTTACCTTTAACACTATGTCGAACTGAAGACATGAAGTTGTTTACTTCCCCTGTTTCTGTAACTGGTCTAGGGAAACCAAAGCAGCATTTAGTGTAATATTTACTTTTGTTTTTGTATTTGCAGTGACAATATTTGCCACATTTGTGTCTTTGAAATTGTAAAATCTGCCCATGCAGCTCACTATGTGTCTGTTGTAAAGGGATTTCACATGCGACATAATTTTGGATAAACTGCAAAACAGTGCTATCACTGTCGTGCCCACATTTCAGTGATCCATAACAGCATGTGAATATGAGGTGCTCCTCTCGCTTGATATTCTTTTCTCCAAAAGAAGTGTTGCACTTCTCCAGGGGGAGGAACAGTTTTATTGCAAATAAAGTGTAGCATGGCAATGAAACGATGATGAAAATATCTTGAGACATTAACTGGATCTAGAGAGCAAAGTTCTCCAGGTGTTAATATATCTATGTTGTTTTTGTTGCTGTTTGATATGCGTAGGAACTCATGTAAATCTTCCCATGCATATTCTGCACAACTTAGCGTAACAAACCAAGTCGGTGGTCCAAGGTTTCTAACCGTGCAACGCACGTCTCCATGCCATCTGAACCAGTATTCCTTTGTACCACGCATGTTTACAAACAAATTTGTTATACTTGATTGTAAAACCTCATCTTTTTCCTGTACTTTTTTTATTAACTGCGTAGCTGACATATTTTGAAAGTGGGTTCCAGATTTAAGAATGTGTGCAACTCAATAACATAGTGTTGCTAATTCACTTTCATAGAGTAGGTGGAATATGTATTCCACATTTTGTCTAAATCTGGGGTCTTGCGAATACATTTGTAATGAGCGGTATTCTGATACCCAAATCTGAGTGGGTCTATCATCGTATTTTCCACCTTTGCCATTAAGAAATAGCAGTGGAAAAGCATGTGCTTCTATACTTTTCTCCCCAAATACTCATTGATGACCCTTTGGTTTGTCGCATTTGGTAAGTTTCTAGTGCATCATCTATGCTTTCATTGAAATGCAATGGATGAATTGTGTAATGGTCCAAAAGAGTGGATACTATAGCTGGATACAGAAGTTCGAATTGTCCAGTTTCTGATGGCTCTTTAATTATTTCAGTTGTTTCCCTTAAACTTTCATAAATATTTATTTCCTTGTAGTACTCATTATTGTCTTTTAGGTATTGCAATGCTTGTCTAACTTTGTGTAAGTCCACTAATTGTTGCCAAATATTTTTGTCCTTTGTTGGTACTCCATTTACCAAGACTATTAAAGAATGCTCTATTGAACGTTCCACTCCTAGAGTGTGTACATTTTCCGTTAGATCTAATGGCAAATAAACTACTTTGCCACAAATGCCTTTCACCAATTCAGAGGAAGATAATTTTGCTGTTTTTGGATGAAGGCGTATAATTGCCTGAAATGGGTGAACTGTTTGAATTATGCTCTCACACAAATTGAGCTGTTGCAGGATTTTTGGTAATGGAAACAATTCAAAATTATTTGTAATAGCACGTGAAGTAGTGTGGTTGTCTAATTTTTCAGTGCAGTAACTGCAACATATTAGGCGTTCAGTTATGTTCATATTTGTTTTCAGCTAAAGGTACAAAGCTAATTCAAACCATTTAGAGTCTTCATTGTCTTCTATTTTGTATGATATGTCCACATTTTTTGTGTTCCTTTTGTAAAATGTTCTGCGGCAACACACACACACACGTGGTTTGGTACTTCAGCCGATGACCTTTTAAATTTTACTATTTCTTTTCTGTATGTGTGTAATAGAAGGTTGCTGTGTGCAGAATTGTTGCTACTATGTTCTAAAACTGTTGCATTTTGTGGCTCTCACTTCCAAAATACTTTATCTGAATACGGTCAATTTCTTCTTGTAAGTATTTGGGTTTACCATGCAGAAGAGTGGTATTTAAATTGCCTAATTCTGAAGCTGGACTTTTTGCATAGTATATTTTATACACTAAATTTCTTACATTGGAATGATGTATTGATATTCTTTTGATATCATGGAAGGTACTTTTGCAAATAGTCCCAGAAATGCAGGCTAATGAATGTCCTTTTAGTCCTGTGTCTTTCCGCACTGGACAAATATCCATATTTTGCATCACTTTCATTTTACTTTTGTCTTTACATTTTACATAATGATTGAGGAACTGACGTAAAGATTTGAAAGCTTTGTTTGGAATGGCACACATTGATGTGCATGGCCATTTGTATACTGGATGGTGTGGTTCTGCTGTATCGAGAGGTAATTATGAGTTTTCAGCGGATAGTTTTGTAAGCAGTGTTTCTTGTTCCATAATGGTAGTATTGATTTTCTCATACCCTTGTTTTGTTTGTATGCTTCTTCATTAAAATATGGCTCTGTGGTTGTTGTGTGACTCCATTCACCACCACAAACATGTAAGAAATTATTTCTGTTCACATTCCGTTTATTGCTGAGTTTCTTTTGTAGTTTGGTACTTAGTTTTGTTAGTGCTTTCATCCTATTTAACACTAATATGAACAACTTCATTTTGAGAAGGATTGCAGTGTCCATGAGAGCTTGTAGGATTAACTTTCTACAGTAGGTTTTAAGGGGTGAGGATGATTTCGGTCCTCTTCTTAGTAGATTCTGAAGGACTCTGTGATGAAACATTTTTGCTAAAATACTTTTTTTTACTATGGGTTCTTTTTATACTATCAGAATTATTAGGAACATTGTTAGCTGTACCGGTAGGCGTTTTTTTGCTTTGTGACACTTTTTGATGGAGGTACAGTTTCGGTAGTTGAGACTTCCTTTATTTTGTTACCCAACTGCATTAGCTGGTTTGTACCAACATTCTCTACAAACTCTACAACAGGTGGATGCTTACATTGGGCACCTTTATTTTTATTTGCTCTACTTCTGTGTCCCTTTCTACAGAGTTGCTTTTTGGTAGGCATTCTTTGGTGTCTGTTGAGAAAAAAAATATACTTTGGTCTGTTGTCCAATGTATGGGGAAGCTCTTTGTCATGGTGTGTCAACGTGCATTGAACTCTTGCAATGATTTGGTAAGGCTACTTTACTGTTTGTATACTACTACAATGTGCTTCAGATGAGAGTGCAAAGTGGCCTACTTGTGACGAGAACCATTATTTAATAACCGAAATGCCAAAAACTTTCTACATCAACTTCTTTTCACAATCTAACCTTCTAAGGATTACGTATGTTATTTGAGTACCAAACACACAGGGATTTGTCAGCCATTCTGCCTGTTATTCTTTGTTCAATAAATGGATATTTGTAGGTAGAATGGTTCATGTTTGCTTTGGTGCCCAAAAAAAACAAATAACCCACGCAGCCTCTTTGAGGAGTAGTTACAATATAAAGGTTGTACTGTACTTACTTTTTTGTGCAAGATGAGCAGGTTTCTTCGGATATGTCATCTGCAGTGTAGATGCTGTCTTCACTGAGATTAAAAAAAACCAAACTCAATTATTTTGTGTGTTTGCAGCAGTGATGATAGTGCACACATTAATTGTGCTTCTTTCGTCAGAGCATTCAACTTTCATATTTCAACCCAGTGCACGTATACATTTCACTTCACTCTGTGCAGTCTTTGCATGGTACTTGCAATACGGTACATGAAAATCCTTCAAAATAGCTAAATCTTTTAAGGGTATAGAAATGCCTTGTTGTTTACAAAGTGTACTATGCATAGTAGAGAGGTTTGTAAGCGATAGGGCATAGTGCTAAATGGGGTAACATTTTCTACTTGTAAATTAAAAGCATGATGCCGAAAAATCGGGAGACCCTCAGAAGGAAATGTCACCACCGCAATCGGGAGCGCTCTCTATTCTCACACGATCACATTGCAAGTAGCATTACTGTAGGCCGTACAGAGTACACAACTCCGACATTTTCACATACAAGATTGAGTTTTGCCCTAAACAGGCATGCTTGCAACGTATGTACAGGTTATGCGGACGACAGTAAGCAGTCGTGCGATTTGTGAATGACAAATCGAACATCTTGCACTTTAAAGGGGGAGCGTTGTTATGTATTCCCTATGGACAGCATTATTTTGTTTAAAGTAAATCATAAGGGTTCCACATGTTCTCTGATTAAAATATACATACCTGTTCTCTATACTCATGCATGTGCACATGCATGGAGCTGTACGTAGAAATTCGCAATATTTGCACAGTAGCTTGTGAAGTAGGTGCTTTGCAATGATATGTGACTTCCATTCAGAATCATCGACAGTAATTTTGAAGTGCGCAATGTTGATGACAGAGTTAAAATTAGTGATGTTCAATGTGATTGGTGGATGATTGTGCGACTGCTTAGTTGTGTTCAATGATGGAGTCGCTTTGGTACCGCTGTAGAAAGGGTGGAAGGACTGGGTAAGAGTTACATGCCGCACGTAGGCAATGCTTGTCCGCTGGCAGGGCATGTCACATACAGGTTTTTACAGCAAATCCTGCATGGAAAGGCGACTGTAGGCATCAGCCAATCAGATGTTCACATTACTCTTTTGTGTCGAAAGACGGTGTGGACACTGAAGATGGCAGAGGTGGAGAGGGTCAGGGTTTTGATGCTTGGAGACATTTTTGTGCAAGGCTTACAACACTATGCCGAGAGTAGGCATGTGGCACACCATTTCGATGTGAGAGGAGTGGAGGTGGTGTGGAGCGCTGACACTTATGCCAATGCTGCGGCAATTCTGCAAGTTTGTAGAGACATGCGTACAATGACCACTCCTCATGTGCTAATTTTGCACTACGTTGCTTGCCATTTGGGATACGTGACTTCACATACTTTGTTGGCAGATTTGGCACAGTTGGTTGAAGCCCTCCTGACCATCTTCCCAAAAACGAAAGTCATTTGTTCTGCTTTACTCCCTAGGGTACAATGGAACAACAATTCTGTTTTCTGTCCAGATCAAAGCATCGGGAGGTGTATCATCAATCGCGGCATGCGTGCATTCATACTATGAGCTGGTATGTTTTTATGCTGCCACGATAACATTGCTCCAAGCAATGCGGATTACTTTGAAGGAGATGGTGTTGCGCTATCTTCATTGGGAATTGCGATGTTCTATTGGAACGTACGGCTTGCTTTAGAGAAGGTTCTGTAATGTTTGCAAGAGTAAAGCAAGGACAAAAAAATACAAAAAAATACATAAAATACCAGATGTCTGTACTGTATCTGGGCAAAAATAAAATAAAAAGGGCTCTTTTCAGAGCCTACCTTAAAGGGGAAAAAGGGAATGGTACTTTAATGTACTGTCGTCACGCTCTGATCCTGTACATGTCCGCGAACATGGTGGTAGTTTGCAGCCAGCACATATCACCAACAGGGAATCAGGGGTGGAGACGCATGTAAATGAGAATGATTGGTCCATAAAGTTCAGTAGGTGTGTTCTGACCGACGTACTTTAGTAAGACCGTCTTCTCCCTCACAGGAGACCACACAGCCTTGGTTTTCCATCCTCGAAAACAGATTATCTGGATTTTGGGAGACTCATGGATACATTGGTTGAAGGTGCACGCAGAAAGCTGCAGTTTATCTACAAATCTCGGATTTCCTCATGTGGAAGTGCACTGGCATGGCGTGCGTGGCATGAGATGGCTGGACTTGGTACCTCTCTGTGTTACTTTACTGACAGAGCGTCCTCCAGATATACTGATCATTCATTGCGGAGGAAACAGTTTAGGCCATGTATGTGGAATTTCTTTGCAATTTGCAATGAAGGAAGGACTTGCGAAGCTCATGGACATGTTTCCAAATTGTCAAATACTTTTTTCCCGTATTGCCCAAAGACAAATATGGCTGCGTTCTTCTGCGTTTGGTCCACAAATGGAGAAAGCGAGATGCAATGTGAATAAGGCTGTGTGTGCATTTCTAAGAGATGTTGGCATGTCCTCTTTCCACAATGAAAACATTTTGTTTCGCAGCACTTTCATTTTCCGCAGAGATGGAGTCCACCTCACATATGCTGGCAATCAGATTTTTCTGCACAATGTACAAAATGCATTGCGACCTCCTTTGCAATCACACTAACCGATCTGACAATCCGTTTTCACCAATCCAGTTTTTGACCCACACAACACACCACCGAAAGGCTCTTTTCAGAGCCGCCACTTACTCCCAACGTACACTTTATTGCGTTTGCTCAGCTTGCACCCTCCCTTTTTTCCTCTACGACTGACCGCAAACTTTTTCAGAACTCCGCAGGGGTCTACGACCGTCACTTCATAGTTCTATTGTTATACTGAGAAAGGCGGCTCTGAAAAGAGCCATTTCTGTAATTTTTGTTGTTTTTACATTTATTGCTTAACAGCACATGGCACACTAAGAGAAGAGGCCAAAGGAGGGTAAGGAAGAGACACCAGCCGCGGGCATAAGAAAGGGAAAATGAACAGCAAAAGATTTAGAGTGAGCTTTATTTAGGTAAGGAGCAGATCTACTAGTGCTCTGTGACTGCAGCCTCAAAAGCTCTTTGAAAACTCTCCCCCCTGCAGAGTACTGCGTCACAATACGTGCACACTAGTGTGGTCTTTGAAAGGTAAGGGTCAACAGCATTGTGAATGGCTTGTGAGGCAGCTGGAGGGAGGCGCTCCCCCACAGGAGTGTCTCTTGTGGTGGGAGGATTGGACACGGAGGATGCTGTGGAGGAACTCAATCGACTACGCTCCTCACATGGCACCACCTTGCGAATGTCCGCAGTGTGGAACGAAGTGAGGTGTCGCTTCATGGTTGTCGTACCAAAACTGTACGCACCAAATCTCCCGCGACTCAGCACCACCTCGCACTGGTTACACTTCACCAGGTTCGCATGTGCTTTTGGTACGTTCCCATAAACGGAAAACAACCGCCACACCCACGACTCCCGCCGAGTGCTCCTAGCGCGGAGTTCCTCCACTTCATTCTCTTCCTCCTCTTCTTCCTCGCTCTCTACATCTTCACCCATATATCTCTCTGCAGGCCCTTGGGGAGGTGGTGGTGGTGGCGGGTTTGGGGGTGGTGCAGAGGCTAATGTCCCAACAGCAGCCATGGAAGCCATACCGATTAGTTTCCTTTTGGTCACTACAGCAGTAAAGGCAGTACACCTCCATCTGATATAGCTAGAAGGACAATGAAGATGCGTTTGGGGTGTGGCCATTTGTAGGGGTGGAGGGGTGTGCCTCGTGACCATCTTCATCCCTACACAGCGGTACAAAAAGTTTGCACAGCAAGTCCTGAGGTCAGCTATTGTCTGGGATATGAGAAATTACATTTTTACACTCTACAATACTTTGCCTTGTGTCTTCAAGTTCTTTTGTACTGTTGCGGAAGCACACCAACCGTGCAAATTTAGTCCCAACGCATGGGTGCAGTCACATGATAACGTCCTCAATACATCCGCGTCAGTAATGAAAGTCCTCTGGACAGCAAATGCAAAGAATCAAACGTGCAAATGCGCGCAAGTGTCCTACGGACAGTGTTCGGGTTCTCAAAGTCCTTCAAAGTGCGACACAAGTGAGACGGAGAGTTAGGGACAGGTGCGATGTTCGCTAAACTTACGTTTGTACTGCGCATGTGCATGCATGCTATGTTCACTGTACGGACAGTTCCAGTGTCCTTAGGACAACTCAATTTTGTTTGCCTACGAACTTGCCGGCCACCGCGCCTGTTCTATGGACGGCACCATTCTGGCTGCGCCCAATACGGACAGCTATACTGTCCTTCACACACTCCCATTTTGCTCATTTACACCCATTAAGGACATCTGATGTGTTCTACGAACATGTTTCATCTTGTTTCCAAGCGGTACGGTGAGGTATAATATAATTTGGGCCCCCCTTTCTGTTTATGTACAGACAATTTCAACAGATGGTGCAGTCAAACATCAAATCCATCTTACTTGACATTAGTAAGTGTAGGTGTACTGCCGTTATAGCACTCACATTCCATTCCTTGCGGATAGGTCGAACAGGCGCGCTGTTTGCGATCATTTTACATCTTTTTAAAAATATATATTTAAAAACAAACTCATTCTCTATAACTACTGTACAAAAACATTTAAAAAACACACACACACACACACACACACACACACACACACACACACACACACACACACACACACACACATCATTCTAAAGAAATACCGGGGGAAGTGGACACTGAAACAAATATGGGGGAATTAGGATTCAACACGGGCTGGTTATGAGAAGATTTGGGAAGGGAAGAAGGGATGGATATTTTGTCAAAACATCTATTTTCCTCTTGAAGGTTTGGGCATGGGTCACTAGGGAATGGAGAAGCAGGGCAGGTGCAGGTGGGGCAATGGTAACAAACTTTTCCTCTCACACAGTCCTCCACAAACTCCCGTAAACATTTAAAATTCTTGTTCAATATGTCAATTTTCTGTTCTATCCTTTTTATCCTGTCTTCTTCTGTATCGTTTGTTGCCCTTTCCTCTTTTTTTTCCTGGTCTGTTGAAAAAAAAATACATAAGTTAAATGCCTATAAAATACTGATCACTATTTTCCATATGCAGAGCAATGTGTATTGTCGCTGTCTTCAGACATTTCCCCATGCGGGAAATACTCCTCAAGCCACTCCAAAGTACTAGCCATTTCTGAGTCAAAACAACAGAAAGAAATTATTATTTCTGGACCACATACCAAAAAACTGTCGTTCCAGGCTGCTGAGTTTCTGTGAAGTGATTAAGCTGGAGGCATCCTTTTTTTTATGGTACCCTCCACTTCATTCTACATGGTTATTAAATGTGTTGTTTTCTTTTCCCAGCTTCAGGTTTCCATATTTAGTTATTACTACTTATAATATCGTTATGTCCTTCTTCTACGTTGCACACTTTTTGTTTAAGGCAATAGTACATTTTCAGCTACCCCCTGCCTCTTTGGGTAATGTTGATCCTGTCCGCCCCCGTCCGCAAACAGGCGCTCAGTCCGTCCCTTTCCAATATCAATAGGGAGGGGGACCTGTCTGTTCTATGTTAAATGTATGTCAAGTACGTACATTACACTACATATCTCTCAAAATCATATGATTACAGTGTATATTCTGCACAACAACTTCATTGCCACAATGTCATGCTTAAGTTCCACCTTCCAAAAACCTGTACAATTCCCTACAAAAAAAACTTTGTTAAGGGGACGTTATGGCTAAGTTGCCCTCCCAAAAACTAGTAAAATTCACTACAAAAAAAACTTTGTTGAGGGGACGTTATGGTTAACTTGCCCTAACAAAAACCTGTACACTTGACTAAAAAAATACTTTCCACCTCCCCTTTATGCTTCAAATTAAAACCAAAAAACCCCTGAGATTTCAAAGTTATGAAAAACTAAGCCCCCAACCCTGCCACCACCCCTGTGCACTGCTAACACTAACACCCAGACCATGAAAGATGTCATCTATCTCAAATGTCAATGATGACATGAATGATGACATCACTTGTTTAGCCCCTTTCTTTTCCTTCCCTGCCATACATATATATGTACATTCAGTAAAAAAATGTCACTAAATGAATGTTATACTTCACAGTGAAACCAAACACCACTGCACATTCCCCCATTATAGTAAGCTAATCAACCATAACTCGCGCCATCTACGTGCATTGCTAAAACTAACACCCAGGACATCAAAGATGAGATCACAAATATCATTGATGACATCGCTGATGACATCACATGTGTGCCTCACTTATTTTGGTGCATTGAAAAATGTAGGCTAGGTGGTTTTATTCACTGACCAGCACAATATGAAATTTGAAAAGGTGCTGTATAGCAAAAGGTTACCCGTTACCCGTGTCGCACTCTATCCTGATAGGCTGGAGGGTCTCCCGCCAAGATGACCACTTCACTGTGTGAGTGACAGCTAGGCTGTATGAATGGGGATCTTTTTGCATAAAAGCAGGGTCCTGAGGACTGGAAGAGCAAGATGTCGCCACTGGAACAAAGAAGCCGAAGAGGAGAGAAGCCAAAGACATCTGCAACGACTGAACCACCGGTGAAGCCCTGCTGCAGCATCTCACCACTTTTCTCCACACGACGAGAAAAGATCTTCACCTGCAAGAGCCTTGTTCCCTTGAGCTGGTGGGGCCAACCAGTTTGCCAATCACCTTCCCGGACCTGCCGTGGTCGAATCTCCCGTACCCTGTACTCGGAGGCCGGATAGCCAGGCATCAGTCCACCCGGACCGCGATTTAAAAAGTGTACCTTTTATTCGTCGGGCAGCACCGCGGCTGGTTTCATCCCTGGGTAGTGCAGTAACTCGAACCTTCCTCCACGACGAGAGCCCCTCTTCCTCTGCTGGATCACCCGAACTGCAGGAACTACCAGGAACAACTGCCACCGCAGGAGCCACTTCTTCATTTAAAGGTACATTGTTCCGCCAGGCCGCCCTTTCTTTGCAGAAGCACAAAACGTGTTTTAAATCCTTTACCTACCTGTTGGGTTGGCTGCCCCTCTCTCTTCACATTGTCTTTTCACTATCTGCATCAACCTTTTCAAAATCGTTAACCAAAGACTTGACTGCAGCTACAAGAACATTTTGCTCCTGGGCCCCTGCCCTGTACCACTGACTCTGGCACAGGCCTACTGACTCTGGCTACATTTGTTAGACCTGCCTTCTTTAGATTGATTTTCATCTAGAACTGTGTGGTGCATCGATTTCTTACAACTACCCTTTCCTTCCCATTTTTAAACCTTGTGAAATGCCATTTTGCTCGGTTTTCATTTAAGTATTGCCTATACTGATGCACTGTCTTGCTTAAAATGGTCCACAAACATATGGGAAGTGTTTCTATGGTGTGTAGGAAACTATTTCTATATAACTTGTGCTTTCCATCCCTTGTAAGGAATTGTTAGAGTACCCCTTGTGTGTGGGTTTCACTGTGCCATTTTGCTCAGTTTTTACTCTGGTTCACTTGGTCTACAATTTAACTTGGGAGTGTGTATATGTTTCCTTTGACTTAATTTAACTTGCTTGATGACTGTGATACATGTGTCTTATAAGAAGTGTATAAAATAAATATATAACTACTTTTTAATACAAAGCTTTGGTCAGTGTTTCCTTGTGCCATAGTACTGTAGGCCTATTGTGTAAACCCTGAATACTGCTCATCTCCCTCTTGAGATAAGTCTGACTGCTCAGCCACAGCTACCAACTAAATCTTTGTGGTACAGACTGATACCAAAGGGGATTTATTGCTTTCACCTGTAGTCCTTATCTTGTGTAGTGCTCCCTAAGGGAACTGCACAGGATTCTGCCTACCACTACTCCAGTGAGTGGTTTGGGGTGGGGATAGGATGCTCCACTTGGGAAGAGGTGTATACTGTCCTACCTTCTTGGGCACAGAGGGTTTCTGGGTACAATGTGTTGCTGGCCAGCAAGTATCATCATTGGTGATGGTACAAATACAATTTTGGATGATTTTAGAAGCAGCCAGTCTAAAGAAAGATCATGTTGACGCATGGTAGAAATTCTGCAACTTCATTTTAAATAAGATATAGTAGACATGGTATAACAGTGTTTACCAACTATTGAGAAATTTGCAAGATGGGATCTCATAATTTAACTGATTTTAATAGGAAACAGTTTTATAGATTAATAATGTTATGAATTTAAGTACTGATGAAAAGGGATATGTATGGATTGATATATTGTATGTGATTTGATGTGCATAAAGTTTGAACCATTTTCACACTTTTAAAATACATTAAAAACAAAAGTAACCGAGTCAGGAGGCTACAGAAGTCCATATACCCAAATGAAACGAGGGAGCAACCCCCGGCTCCCAAACCCCACCGGCCCAAAAAAAGCATGGTGCCTTACCTGTACAGCACAAGGACAAACCTATGCAAGGAAGGAAGTCCAGAAAGAAGGTCGCATGGACAGAGCCAGAGATATGAAACCAAATTCCAAAGGCAGTCCAATTCACTGAATCTAAACCAGTTATAGGGGGAAGATCTGAATACAGGAGAGTCAAACAATCTCGAAATAACCATGGTGCAAATCAGCAATCAAGACATAGGTTTCAGTCATAGTCAAAAGCACAGGAATCCAAGGCACACAGTAGGGCCAGATCAGAAATCAGGTCACAATGAGGAAACAGGGTCTGGTACACACGCAAAATCCAATAAGAAAAACACAGAGCAAAATGCACTGTCATGCACGCCTCTTACCACCTCGCTGAGATCTAACAGTGTTCTGGGGGGCAGCTTCCTACCCACATGTTTTCCCATCAGAGCGTAGGGTGTAGCGAGGCACTGCCATAGCCGTCTGTGGGCCAATGAAGAACAAAGTTCAGTACTTGTTGTAAACACACCCAAGAACACACAATGCTGGTAAGATGTATATCTTTATTCCAGGATAGTCCCACAGGAAGCACCCAGGTCAACTTCAAACGCCGCCGCCTGGCTTTCATTTGAAAACACTGCAAGGATCATCCTCGCTCACGGCCCAGAGTGCGACACACTGAGCCAGTCCACACAACCATGTTACAATAGTACTGTATGTACCAGAAGCGTCACCAGAATGGTCTGAAACCTGAGGCTTCTCGAAAATAGGGTAATGCAGATGCATAGATCACACCTTGCAAAATAATAGGTTCCCGGGCCAAATGGTTTCTCAGTCTTCTAACATGTTTACATTCCAGTGGCCAGACCCATTAACAAGAACAGATGAAATGCATGCGCCGTCTACCCCTGGGTTTGGAGCGCCATACAAATAAAGTAAATACCAAATACTCCATGGCTAAATCAATGACCATCCTGCCCCCAGTACCAGAGAAAATGCCCCAAATGATGCATACCACCCACTTGCTCCACTCAACATGCAAAGACTTATTCTAAGGTCTCAACCACTCATGGTCGACCACAAACCTTCTGGTCAGCCTCGATAATGCCCACAACCAACATCTCCAGGATGTCGGACTACATTTTTTGGGGGAAGGTGTTGCATCGGGTGGGGTTTGTCTTCTCAATCTAAACCTTCGAGGCGTTCTATCAAGTAGATTGCAGATTCGTTAATTTAAAAAAAAGTCTCCTGTGTATTCCGACACAGTTTATGGGATGGACTCAGACTGTATGTAGTGCCTCGTTCACTAGGATTCAAAATATATGGGACCTTGACAGACCATATGTTAATCTTTAGAGGCACCCGCAGGCATGTCCGCTTATAATTACCCACTCGATGGGTGTTAGAAAAGTTGCAGAAAAGGCAGAGATCCGGGACTTTTGAGAGGAAACAAAGCCCCCAAAATCGCACGTTATGCAGACAATGTACATGAGAAATCGAAGCAACCCCTCTACTGCCCGTTATGCTTAAACTGGGGATTTTGAAATGGCCTCTTTGTTTTCAAGGAACTTTGAGAAGTCCAAAAAGGCCATAATATCACTGAACACCCCACCACATTGAATATTCTCTAAAAGTCTTTTGCTTTCCAGCAGGAGGCTTGGTACACAGAGGACTGCACTCTAGTTGGGCAGAATATGCTGTATTTGCTATGATTTATATGGCAAGACTACTTCTATGCCCAAATGCGGCTCAACAAAGAGCTGCCGCGCCCAATCTGGGATTTTGTGCCTTTTATACATCACTTGGCTTGTACATAAGGGTGGAACAACTTGTTGGCGTGCATCAAGGAGTTTCTCAGTTGGGTATGCAGGATTATAAACCTCATGGCCTTTACACATACCAATTTATCAACAAGGGGAGTGAGCAACTACCCCTTACTTGTGGCATGCATATAGCCCACAATCCATTTTTAAAAGGGGAGGGTCACTGATCAAAGCTCATGGATGTATGAGATTTACTAGCATACCATTTCACCAAACATCTAATTTTGTAACCACAAAAAATGCAGTGGGGAAAGGGAGAAGAGACCCTCCTGCCACCCCCATGCCCACCCTTTATATATGTCCAACCTACCCCCCACTCTCCCTAAATTTCCATTTTTGCAACAAACAGATTGTCGGGCAATGGTGAAATGGGATGTAAGCAAAGTGGGGAATACCAAGAATAGCAGGGCCGCTGACGGAGTTATAGACGCAGACTGAAGCAGGAGGAAGCATCTGGGCCTAGAAGCTGAAGTAGGCCTGTGATACACTGATGCAGGAAGTAGCTTGAGAGAGAGGTTCCTGAAAGCCCCTAGAGCGGCATGGGGAAGCCTGGCAAAGCACTTCAAGTCAGAGAGAGGCTCAAAGGTCTGACAGGTGCTTAGAGGTGTGTTGAGAAGTTTAAAAATAGCCTAGAAATAAGTGCTGAGAAACCTCAAAGTAGGTGGACCTGAGAAGAGCAAGAGACTTGGAAAAACATTGAGAAACCAACTAGAAACTTGCAAAATGAGCAAAGAAGTGGAATAGCACTGGCGACTGAGTAATCCTGATGGAGCGAGAACCATACCCATATGAGAAAACCTGCCAGGATATCCTCAACTGCAAAAGTTTCAGGCCAAGCCCTTCTTGAATGCCAGATATTTAGCAGGTGCGCAAATTTACAAGGCACAAGGCAGGAAGCCAGCAGGAAATAGACAAACCTTAGCCAGGTTGCTATATATGAATTTGACCGCAGGCTTAACATCTGGCACTGGACAACGGTTAAACCCAAAACCTTTGTAATTAAGGATATTTAATAGAAATACTTACGATGCGTAGATGTTCATGAATGATGAAAGGAAATCAGTGATAATTTCTCACGCAAACCTGCTCCACTATGCAACAAGGTTGTCACCACTAAAAACATTTATATGCACCCCTATCCTCATAGGGGAGATTGAGATGCTCGGATAATGCTTTGAAACATTGCATTCATATAAATGAACTTGGGCATGCCTAAATCAATGTAGCTATTTGCAGAGATTGGTGTATGGTACAAACGTGTGGAAGAAATGTTTTTCTTTGCAAGGTAGATAAGGTAGCAGATGTTGCCTCTGGGATGCCTTACAGAATAAACGTTTGCAGGTTGGTTCATATTGCCGGAACTGCAAATGGACATAGAGGCCCATATCGGTCGGCCCAGATAATAATGACGGAAAAGATATTGCTTATGGTAATCTTGCAATGCTTCGTCCACCATCTGTCTTCTGGAATGTGAAATGAGTAGAACGCGCAGTAAGGAGCACAATATCTGAGAAGAAAGAGGAATACGAATAGATGTAAGTAGCCGTTGTGAGTGGCAGCGTACAGGACAAGAGTTGTCGGGAAGGATGGGGTAATATGTGGCTGCCGCATGCAGTGTGTGTTATTGAGTTGTGTCATATGTTAACCCACTGCTGTGCTCTGTGGTTCGTAGGTTATACTGTGCTTTTTCGGTCGTGCACAAGCAAAATGTCTTTGAAACGTTGCCAACAGACGCTACTTTTACGTGTTTCATTTTTACAAGAAATGACACTTGCTGGTAGCAAGTGTTGTTAGACCCACGGCATAATGTCTCTGTGTGTGTGGCAAAATAAAAAAAATTTAAAAAATGAACCCTTATGGGGGTGCCCGTGGATTGCAGGAGAATGCAGGAGCAGGTATGCGAAAAAATGCGACATTGAAATGTGAGCTGGCGATGTTTCTGTGGCGGTTGACCGCTGCGTGAACCTGTGGCCGTTATTATTTGCAATAAAATGAGGGTGCGTAGAACTGGTAATTTTTTGAAAGGGTATAGGAAGGTCAAAAGAGGGACGGTAGCAGTACACGAGTGAGCGTAAGGTGTGCTATTTCAGTGCACGAATTGCGTTCCCTTTTGCTCTTGTACTTTATGTCTGGATTTACAGGGGCTGGGGAAGAATGGCAACAAAACAAAGTAGTCACAGTTGGAATTTACAGGGAATGGTAGAGACATGCCACTGTAACGGGGCATGATTACAGCCGTCACAAATCGCTGTATAATGCATACTGAGAAAGTGTCTGGTGCAGTACATTTGTAAGTATGCAGACAGAACTGCAGCTTAATATATTTTAGGTGTAGTACACATGAGCTGAAAAGTTGTACTTCATAACTTTGGCAAATTTCAGGCTTGTATTGGGTGGGCGACAAATTGCAGTGTACGGCATATGGAATTCTTCCAGAGTAACTTTGGGGCGCATGGGCAGAGCAACTGCAGTGTAAGTTATGTATGTTTTTTTTTACAATTCCATACAACGTGTGCCCTTGAAGCTAATCATGTTTTCCACTCAAGGCTGTTTTACAATGCGCATTTGTCCTGTACAAGGAGAGGTATGTTAGGTTTTGCTTTCTGGAGAAGATGATGCTGGGAAAGAAAAGGAAGCAGCTGGCAAAGTGTTTCACTTTTTTGTGGCATGCATTTCCCGATGTTGTTAGTGTCAGTACGGTGAAGTTAGTAGACGGTATAAGTAGAGATGATGGTGCCGTACACATGTTGCTGTGAATGCACAGATGGCAACATACATAACATGTGCTTTTGCAGTCCGTAAAGAACATTGTTTTCTGCAGTGTGTTACGAGGCAACGGTGGACAATGGCTCACTGTGTGCACGCTGCCTCAGCATACGTGGGTGCCTAGAGCATTGTGCACAGTTTAGTGTTTTGCAGCGTGAACATGTTTGGGGCTGTCGTTGGTCAAAGAAAAGGAATTACTGTGTACGTCCTTCAAACATTGTAAGGCGGTTATAGTGTTCAAATGATGGTAGCATTATACATTAAGAAAGGGAAACAGAGGTTTAAAATTTGAAGCAGTAACCCAGTGTTTGAAATATGGCTGCTGGGGTATGTACCATGTGCTGCCGTGGAAGCAGTGGTGTATAATATCTGGTGACATGGTGTGCATAACAATGAAGATGACCTAATGGCCTGAACGATGAAGATGACCTAATGGCCTGTACGCTGGCAGTGGAATGCGAGGAGACAAATATTGCATCAGTGAGGACAGTTACATAAAATGTATGGATGCAGTGATGAATTTGCATTGTTGTGATTGTGGAGATTATCTGGTAGGTGACTGTACTGTAGTGAATTCAGTGTGTGCACGTATTATGGGCTTATGTGAACAGTGTACGTAGGAAACAGGTTATTTACTGTGTGGAAGACATGGCAGGCAATGTCAACTGCAGTGGCTAAGGGGTAGGTGGGTGTGTTATGTGTGGGGTTTCTGCTAGGGGGATGGATGTGTGTATGCGTTGTTGTACAGTGCTGCAGCAGTTGTGGGCAGGGTCTACAATACTGAATGCATGATAGCAGCCCCTATACTATACTGGGTGTAGTGAAGCATGTAGGACATAGGCAGAAGCTGTGTAGTGTAATGTAGGTGTGCATAGCAAATTGTGGGATTGCTATGTGCATTGCCGAAGTGATACCAATAATTGCATACTTACTGTTTGGAATGGGGAGGGCCTGTGCTGTTTTTTGTGTATTTGTGTATGAAATGTGAGATGTTGAAGTCATTGTTGCTGCATTATCTGTGGGGGAGGAGAACAGAACATGTTAGAGCAGGTATTTCTTTACTATACAGTCCACTACATTGCATATATTTGTTTACTTTGTGGACCCTCATAACTAGTACTTTGTAAGTACTATGCTTTGAACCAGTGTACTGTGCAATGTGCGCAGTTCCTGTGTTTCTGTGCATAATCATTGGGTCTGTGGGGAAAAGAAATCCATGCTGGATTAAAAAAACTCTTCCAAATTTCTTTGCTGCTATGGCGCACAATGAAATACAGTAACGTTTGGACTAGTTGGTAGCACTTTTTAAGGTGTACTCTTCAAGTATGAGGAAATGTAATGGTTTTAGATTTCTGCCCTATACATGTTGGTAGGGTGGGTGGCGTTGTATAGCACTTGGTGTTTTCTGAATGGTTACCTGGTTCCTTTTTGGTAGCACTGTTTGTTTATGCGGTTAGTTGCTGCTGGTGTTTTGCACGTATTGTGCCGTGGTACTGTAGAATTGTGACGGTAGTTACGTACCTGTTGGTGTACTGTAACTGGTCATACTTTGGAAGTGTTTGAGGATATGTTTGTAGCACAGTCGTTGTGGAAGGTTGTTTTGATGCTGCAAATAACATTGTAGTATTGTGGTTGCAGTTAGGTACCAGGTGGCATGTTCTAGCTGTTTACAGTGTCCCATTTCTAAAGGGTATGTTTACAAGCTTGTGTATTCCTGTTGCTACTATCCCACCTGTGTACATTCTGAAGTGGTAGTCTCCTATTATGGTTTTACGTAGTGATAGTTGCATATGTCTTGCAGTGAGTATTGTTAGAGTATTGTTAGAGAGCATGTGACTCATTTGCGTACTTGGTTGTTTCAGAGGTTACGGAGGATAGGTTTGAACCCTCATACTTAATACTTTCCCTTGTACGTATCTTGTGGAAAAATACTGCGACTGGAATTTGTGTACATGTACTGTTTGTGTGAGTGTACTCATTGGGTTCATTGGGGATAAAATTGTCCAACACACACTGTAAGTTGCTATAGGTCGAAAGTGTGTAAGGACATTTTTCTGCACTGCAATTAGGAAGGTACTGGTTGGTCCTGGGGAGTAAGGTATAGTAGGTTTGTACATCAATGGCTACATTTAGGCTTCCGGAATATTAAGTGGGCATTTGCAAGATTTGCAGTTAATCTCTGCTTTGGAATGATGGAAGTATCATTGCATTCTCACCATGATTGCTTTCCAGTGTATGGAGTATAGTGGCTTCGACAGGTTGTGCCGCCTGTGTGGTAGATTATGGCTACTGATGTGAAGGTTTTCTTGCCAAGTGAGACCTGTCTGTGTGTGAAGGAAGTAAGTTTGCAGTTGTTTTTGGTTCCATTGGCATTGTATTTTAAGAGCATTAATATAACATATTGACTATGTGAGTGTTTATGTAACGTCGAGCGATTGTCGGAATTGCATGACGTGCACAATATGCTATGGTTTGCATTTTGCACCAGTTGCTGAAAGGCAATGGAGTCACAGTTAGGTATTGCAACATACACGCAGCATTCGTTATGGACTTGTTCCTCAATTACATGGTTGCAGAGACTGCAATTATGTTTTCACATGTATGAAATGTGGAAGACTTATTTTATGAGTATGTTTTTCTTTTCCAGTATTTGTAAGTACATTAGAAATTCCTGTGGATCTTCTTGTCGGTTTAAAGTGAATTGCACCATTCCAGCACAGTAGTCCAATTCTTGTCTTATTCCTGAGACACTGTAAATGTTGTCAGGACTACTCACTGCATTTCTGAAGGACGAGCATTTGCAAACAAAACTGGTCTGCGCCATTTAAGTAAATGTGTTCAACAATTGCTGCCAATTGGAATATAACATTTATTGTTACATTTGCATAGCAATTAATACCTGTTGTATTGGAAAATGTTTATGGACCAGGTACTTCTGTGTCTGAGTACTTTGATGGAAGGGCACGTGGTTTCTTTGAAGAGGCCCTTTTTTGTGTGTGGAGTTGGGTATGTCTTCTCTTGTTTACTCCTTTTGTCTGTCCTTTTCGTAGTTGATGTAGTATGAGTTGATTTCAATTTCTTTGGTGGTTGTGTTGCCAAATTATTTCCAACTTGAGAATGAATGAGCCTTCTTTTCAAACCTTTGGGTTTCTGAGGAACAGGGTACATGTTCAGATGGGGTGTGTAAAGTGCATGTAGTCTATTGTACTCTATGATGCAAGGAATATCTGCGCTGACTGCAGTTGCATCAAAATTTACTAGATACAATCCTTCCAGTGTATGTAGACGTTAAAGTGCTACGTAACTCATACCTTCTTTGAAGACTGCTGCCAATATCAATCAATGCTTGATCTAAGGTTAGACCTTGCGATTTATGAATAGTTACTGCATAAGCTAGCGACAGAGAAAACTGTTCTCTGCGTACATACATGTCTTTGAAAGGAAGAAATCACATTGTTGTGCGAACTACCTTTTTAACTTCTGAAAGTTTGTCAAACTGGATGTTCACAAACTGAATGCTGTTGTCTCGTGGGTATGTCTGGAAGCCAACAATTGTACCAAGTGCTCCATTAACTAACCCTTGCTCCATGTCAAGGTTACGCTACAGCATTACTCTACAGTTCACAGATAATGTTAGAAATTTCTCCAAACCAGCCGTGTTGAAGATAGAGTTTTCTAAGGTATGTAGTCATGCTATGGCTTGTTGACACATAGGTATTGTCAGACCGTGAATGTACAGTTTGTCTGTGGCATGAATTTCCACTTTTGGTTGGTTTTCTTTTTTCAGCATTGTCACATTGAATTGTGTACAGCTTGCTAGAGGTGGTATTAAGGACATACAGGTGACATTTTTGGGAGCTAACTGTTCCATGACATCAGTAGCACATGTGTTACGTCCGTACAGCTCATGGATGCGTCTGATATTGAGGTACACTGTGCCTCCTTTGATAGCACACCAATCCTTATGTTGTTTTAAATGTTGGCGTAGATGAGGTCTGCAGACTGAAGCATGTTTTGAGTTAGTTCTCTGTATTGGAAATGTTGCCACAGGTTTACATTCCCAATGCTTCCAAGACTTTTACGGCACTCTTTGTGTCCTAAGGTTTTGAAGATCGGTTCACCTTTCACTGGGTGTTAATTGAAGGAGATCTCCGAAAACAATTACATGTTTTCCTTCAAAGAGTTTTTCATAGTCTGTTTTGAGGACCTCTTGCAATCTGAGGTGAATCAAATCCAACATTAGGTTGAAGACCATGCTGACCTAATCTATAAGGAGCATTTTCATTTGTTTCAAAACTCTGCGTAGCTACATAGCAGATTCTGCTGAAAGTTTATAGTACTCTAATCTGTTTTGGTGTTCTACTGGAAGGAGTAGCAATTGGTGTAGAGTGACTCTGCCTATGTTGTAGGCAGCCAAACCTGTAGGGGTGGTTACAACAGCTGAAAGCTTGTTGTTTGTTAATTGTTGGAAGTATTTACTGATCATTTTTATTAGGAATGTTTTCCCTGATCCAACTTCACCACTTACATACAGCAGTACAGGTTTGTAGTTGTCACAGGTGCAATTTTTACTTTCGTGCTGTATACCATGTTCAATTCTTTCACTTACTTCTAGAAAAATTGTACGCTGCTCATTGTTTAGTTGCGATTTCAGTATAGCCAACTCTTCTGCAGATTGCTCATACTGAAACATTGGTTATTTCCGTCATGGCTAATTCAGCCTAATTTGGTATGAGTGGATGTCCAAGTGGTTCTTGGCTGCCTGTTACAGAAGGTTCACTGCTCTCAAGAGTGTCTACATTTAGTTGTGCTTCAAGTTCTTCTTCTTGTTGCCGTTCATTGTACAATATGGTTTTGTACTTTGGAAAGGTTTCATCTGTAATTGTACTTTCACTTGCATTGAAAGCATCTTCATAAGTGGATGCCTAATAAATCTTTTTCTTTTTTCCAGGGTTTGACAAGGTGCAGTACAGCCATGTTCTTTGTGTTGAGAGGTTTTCAATTACAATTTCATATGATTAATTAGGCTGTGTTTGGTAAGTTTCACCAGGCTGCCTTCACAACCTTTTTTCTCATCTGGTTTACTGTTATTTTTGTATGTAAAGTTTTGGGCTATTTAGTACAGGCACAAGCCTTCCAAAGTAATACTCCTTTTTGGGTAGTATGTGTCCAATAAGTTGTTCTTCAAAATGTTCTGGCTGTTGGGATCGATGTTGGCTATTGTTTTTATGTCCTTGTATGATTTAAGTACTCTTTTTCTGGAAGCAGCAGGACCAAGGCTTAGCCACACTATGTTTTCAGATTTCCCATATAAGGAGGTAACGATTAAATGATCTGCGGCTTCGTAGCAGCCACATTCTCTGTAGGATAGCATTTTTATGCCAAAGCTGTACAATTTTTGTGCCAGTGTTTTGTCAGATGATATGTCATCGCATAGGTTTTTTAGCTCTGTTTTCTCTTCTTTGGTTAAGTAGGGTCTGATATATCATGCAACTGCAGTGGAATTGTCTGCGATGTACTGTACATCAACATTAGCATTCAACAGGAGAGCGATTATTGCATTGTAATCATTTATGTACTTTGATGCTTCGCTCCTTTTTATGCAGTATGGGTTCGTAGGAGATTACCCTTTCACACTGTGTCGAAATGAAGACATGAAGCTGTTTACTTGCCCTGTAGTTGACACTGGTCTAGGGAAACCAAAGGCATTTGGTGTAGTATTTGCCTCTGTTCTTATATTTGCGTCGACAATACTTGCCAGACTTGTGTCTTTGGAATTGCATCATTTATTATGTTTCTAGTGCATCGTCTATGGTGTCTTTGGAGTGCAGTGGGTGAATTGGATAGTGGTCTAAAATATTGGAGGCAGCACTAGGATATAGACGTTCAAATGGCCACTAGGTGAGGAGTCCTGAATTATTTCGGTCGTTTCTCTCAGGGTTTATTCCATGCTTATTTCCTTGTAGTATTCATTGTTTTCTTTAAGATATTGCAAGGCTTCCCTAACTTTGCTTAAATCCACTAGTTGCTACCAAATTATTTTGGGCCTCATCACGAGTTGGGCAGTAACCCTTAAAATCGGCGGTAACGCTATCTGACCTCCCCACAACAGTGCAGGTAGGTGCATGTTCTCAGGCACCCACAACAATGCCAGGTCCAACTACGATGGTCGCGGGCGCTTTCCATGTCCTGGCCCCTCTGGTGTGCGGGATCTCAGGTGGTGCAATGAACGGCGCCTAGGAGAAGGCTCAAGAGATCCCTCTGTGGGTGTAGTGGAGGTTGATGGGACTGATGGGACTGACCCGGTTGCTTGCAGATGCTGACGGAGAAGGTCGTTCCCTTCCCTTGTCTGCTCAGCGAGTGCAGATACTGCCTCGCACAACTCCCATACCCTCTGGCCAAAACCTGTCAGGGGTGAGGTGCATTGCTCCATCACTCTGCGTGTGCGCACATTGTCTCGGGCAATGTACTTGCAGCCATGCCGTATGGATGCGCTGATGGCCTTGATGTGCCGGCTGTGCACTTTGACTATGGATTCTACTTTTGCCTGTTTGGCCTCAATTATATCCAGACGTCCTATTCCTGCTGATCCCGTGACGAAAGCTACCCCTGGTGTGGCAGGTACTGGCCTGCCACTTGTGCGCTGTTGGGGGGGGCTGCATGGGGACATGTTGCTGGCTTGGATGGGGCTGCCGGGCTCTGAGTGCCGGTCTTCAGGGCTGCCATTTAATGGTGTGTCTACATCTGGCTGTGGTGTGCGGACACGACACACATGCACACATGGGGTTTGTGCCTCCTGTGTGCCTGGCCCTGGGGTCCCCTGTGGTGTGCCCATCCCTTCGGCGTTGCTGCTTCCGGGGGGAATGCAAATGTCCTGCCTGATGCGCACATGGAGGTGTCACTCCCTCTTCGGGCTCTGACCCACAGGTGACTCCCTCTGCATTGGAAGTCTGCATGGTGGCTTGGGGCGAGCTGGGCGTAGACACCCTGCGTACAGGTGGGTGCTGCAGCGGTCTGGTTGGGCTGCGTTGTGGTGATGTGGGATGGGTCCGGCGTCGGTTCCCTTCCGCGCGGCCTCTTTGTGGGGGGGCGGTGGAAGGTGCTTTTGCAAGCAGGTCCAGAAATACAGGCCAAGGAATGTCCTCGTATTCCTGTGTACTTCCGCACTGGACTGATCTGCGTGATTTTTCCGTAGCGGAAAAGGCCGCAATGGAAAGGTTTGCATGAGAAATGTGCGAACCACAAAAGGTTTGCACGTTTCCCCTGCAAACACGCCATCAAAACCCCAACATACCCACACCCACAACATACCCACAACACTCCCCCACCCACACCCCCAACATAAACAAACCCTACTTACCTTTTTTACACGCCGAGTCCCTGCGGCGGCAGTTCCCTTTCACTTCTGTGATTGAGAACCAGCACCACAGGGCCCTTTCCTTTTTTGGGAGCTGCAGGGGTGTCCCCCGCAACCCCCGCTCACTATACCAAACAGTATAATGAGCAGGGTGTTGCGGGGGACACCCCCGCAGTCTTTTTTTAAATATATACTTACCTACAATGCTACCACCAAAGGTTCGAACTTTTGGTGTTCGAACCTTTGGTGGTAGCATTTTTCAGACTTTTTGTATGGTCAGACCTTTTTTCGGTCCGATCGTACAATTCCCACTGTACAGGAGTCCATAGTTTATAGAACTTTTATTTTTATTTTCTTGTTGCCTTTCACATTCTGATTGAGGAAATGCTGCAAAGATTTGATTAAGCATTGGTGAACATTACACATTGATGTGCAAGGCCATTTGTAGGTGAGGGGTGTTGGTTTTGTGGAATGGGGAATGCCATCTAAGTGTGATGGGGATATTTCTGAAAGCAGCGTTTCTTCTTCCATTATGGTATTGTGTACCTTTTCTTACCCTCATCTACTCTGATGTAAGGCTTTTTGGTTTGTTTGTTCTTGTTTGTATGATTCTTCATTGAAGTATGGATCTGAGTCGGTGGTGTGACTCCACTCACCTGTACAGATCAGGCCAAAGGTATCTATGCTGGTATTGCGTTTGTTGCGAAGTAGTGCTTGCAATTTATCAATTAATGTTGTCAATGGTTTCATTCTGTTCAAAATTAGTATGAACAATTTCCGTTTTACAATCATTGCATTGTCTACAAGAGCTTCTAGGATGACTTTTCTGTGGTAGGTTTTGAGGGTTGAGCGTAAGGTTCTGCAGGGCTCTGTGGTGGAACAGTTTTTGTAAAATTTATTTTTTGGTTCTGCAGAAGGTGGAATCAGAAACGGAAGGGGAAGGTGCAATGATCCACTGGACCCAATTGCTAAATGACCTGTCAAAGGACAACGATTTATGACCGCCGTGAAGAAACACAGATAGGGGTGGGAAGATGAGGGGATAAGGTGGAATGGGGAAGGTGGGAACTAGTGAACTGGCAACGGACCCGCTTGATCAACAGGGAAACCAAGGACATTGTAGGACTGTATGCTGTGACCGATGGAAGGAGTGGAGGAGTGGAGGCCCGAAGGGCCAATCCGGACACTGGAAGGGGGTAGGGAGAGAGAGGGGCAGAGGGGGTTAGGAAGTTACTGATACTGTTTATTGAAAGTTATTCAATGTGTCTAGGGGATGGGTTTGGGGGAGTGGGGATAGGGAGGGGAGGAGGAGGGGGGAGTTCTGGGTGCTTGGGTTGTTATTATAAAATGCCAATAAAGAGAGTTTAAAAAATATATATATATATTTTTTGGAATGCTTGTATGTGGTTACATTACCATTTGTACATGCTCTGTTAGCAGTAGTGTGCGTTGCACTGTTTTTACTGCTTTTCTTTTCATTGTCACATTTTGACAGATGAACTACATTGTCTTTACTGGTAGATGCATCCGTTTTCCTTAATGCCGGATTAGCTCTTCTTTTTCTGCTTGCACTGGATGGCTACTTTTTACGTTTGTAGGTTGCGAGCCTCCATTTCTGCGTTGCATTCTGCGTAGTTGCAGTTTGGTGGGCATTGTGTAGTACCTGTTGGCGAAGAGAGGGAAGTGTGGGTGTGCAGATTTTCAAATGTATATGTGTGGAATGTGCATTAGTGGGTGAAAGGGAGGTTAGGAATATAAATGGAAGTGTGTCACTGTGTAATGGCCTGTAACTTTTGGTTGGGGACAGTATCGTACTATGTGGGTACTAGTCTGATGGTGGCGACATAACACACAATGAGCACCTGTAGAGGTGTCATGTGTTATAATGAAGTACATAGTGGTGGATTGCTGCAAATGTATATGCTACAATACAAGAATATTGAACTCTTCTAATAAGACTTACAACACTATGATGGTACTATACTTTGCTACTTGGTGATAGTAGGTTTTTTGCAGGTTCAATTGTGAAGTGTCCACGCCAGTGTCTTTCCACAGAGAGGTGGGTACTGCACCTGTACAAGAAGTAGGTAAGAAAATATGTTGGGTAATGGCATACTGCTTACAATTGTACAATACATTCTTTAAAAATGTACGGAGATGGCTTGGCAGGAGGAACAAGTCTGCGTATATACATAGATGGCTTACGATATGACTGCGGAGCATAAGCATGTGGGTGAAGGCGGTAGGTGGGTTATTTGGGAGTGTATTGTATGACGTCTTATTGAAGACGTATCTGTATTAGTGTAGAACTATTTACTTGCAAAATGGAGTACTTTGCATTGTTGATGGCTGAGAAAAAGGTGCAGAAAGATGTACAGCGTGCAAAGCAGAATGTTTTTGTGTGCACATTTGCAAGTACTTCTCTGTATATATATGCTTGCTACATGAGTGGAGCCATTGTTTCCAGTCGTTAATTTCCTTATGCGCACGTATAAATGTCACTGCTGTCAATGCACACAAATATTTTTCTTTTTGAAGTAATGTTGTGATCTATGAAGTGTGAAACGTAAGCAGCAGGAAACTGTTGTGCATAGAATGTATGCACTTGCATTAGTTTGGTTGGCTACTTGACTGATGCTTTTGTGTGCGATTTTTACTTATTTGATAGGAGATGCGCTAATGGGGGAAGCATCGTAAAATTCGCAGAAGAAAAGATCAGAGTAACCGTTTGCATATAACTATGGCTGCTATGGGCAAATGGCTACTTTGCAACCACGTACTAGTGTAGGAGCAAGTTAATGGTAGGTGATGGCAGAAATAACACTATAAAGGTTCAGTGCGTTATGGAGATTTAGTGGCAGGTGGCCTGTAGCTACGAACATATCACAGAGTTGGAAATGTACTGTAGAAAAAGTAGTCATACCTACAGGGGGTGCAGATGGGTAGGAATGCCAATGTATATGGATGCAAAAGTCATAGATAGTTTTGCAGTATGCTGCCGAGCAGGTGCTTTTGATTTATAGGACACTTGAACTCTGCGTGTTTAATGGTTGGTATAGACTGTTGAACAGAGGTCATACAGTTAGATGCAGAAATGTAATTGGTGGATGCGTATGTTATCGTTTAACAGTAGCCAATGAGGGACTGCTGGGCACTGACTGCTGGAAAGGGAAGAAGGACTGGCCCTGCTGTACTGGGGCACGGCACTCGCGATAGTTGGGGAACACGCACATGGTACATGCTGTCCTTGTTAATATGCTTGCCATGGAAATGGGAGTACGGATTATCGAATCAGGTGTATGTCTGCTTTTCTGTTCTATGCTAGGATGTTGTTCTGTGCCCGTGAGAACCTTTTTTTAAAAAAAATATTTTTTATTCGTTTCACATTGCACTTTGCATCATTTTACATCATCACACAGTTGTGCTGCTTTAACAGTTAAACATTCTTTTACTGTTTCCCCCGCCCCCCAACTTCCAACTCCCCCTTGCCCACAGCCTACTTCCTGCATCGCTCTCACCCCCTCCTTCCTCTTCAACTGCCGGCATGGATAGTGCCCCCACTGCTTGTCTCCAAGCGGCCAATGTTACTGCACCTTCTCCTCCACCCCTTTCCGACGCCACTTGCCACACAGTTGTCTCTGCGTTTGCCCATTTCTTTAAGTCTTGCCACCAGGCGAAGGCCGACGGTCTTACTAGCCCTTTCCAGTTCATTGCAATTTTGCACTTGGCTAGGATATATGCCAGGTCTTTCAATTTACAATGTGTTTGGCTCTGCACGGTCTAGGGAACGCCCCTAGTAGGCATGCCCAGGGGGTGCTCACATCCAAGTTAATGTCTACATCCGCCAGGAGTCGGGCCACCTCCCTCCAGAATCTTCCAATTTTCGGGGGAAGACCAGAACATATGTACCATCCCTGCTTCTATTTCCCCACATTTCGGGTATGTCTGTACGGTCGTGTGTTTAAACTTTGCTATTTTTCCCGGGCTCATGTACGCTCTGTGTTTTATTTATAGCTGGATCTATTGTAGTTGAGCGTTTCTCAATATCTTTTTATGGTATCCCTGCGCTCTAATCCACAGCCCATCATCCATTGCTTCTCCCACCTCCTCCTCCCAGTCTGCCCTTGTTCGCACACTTTCCTTTTTGATCCTAAACATCAGCAACTCATATATGCGTGAGACTTCGTGTCCTCTCTCTGACACATCATAAAAAGTTTCTATCGCTGTATCTGGTTGTCTCGCTAGGCCTTCCTCACTCCACTTCTTCATTATACCAGCCAGCCTCAGGTCCATGATGTGCTGTCCCCGGTGCAACCCTGTGTCCCCCACCAATTCCTCAAACTCTCTAGGTTCCTAGTCTATCCATACATCCCCCACCCGCGCTATGCCCACTGGTTCACACTTTCTTCTAATGTTCAATCTAAATTGTTCATCTACACCTTCCAGCACCACTAGTGGTATTTGGGGGGAGAACGGGGCTGGATTTCCTATGAGTTTACACGCTCTCCTCCACATCTCACTCCCTAGATCTAGCAGCCTGCTTTTGCTTACCCCTCGTTGTTTTGGCAACCACAGCCTTTCATTTAAAGAATAAGGAGTACACTCCACACCCAACAGTTCTTACTTCCGACAACCATCTTGCTAGTAATTGCAGTTGGCTAGCTAGGTAGAACACCTCGCAATTTGGTACTCTGACGCCTCCCCGCTCATATGCATTTTGAAGCTTCCACAACGTTATTCTATTCCTAGAATTATGCCAGAGGAACCCTCTAGATATGCTCTCTAGTTTTAAAAAGAAAAGTCATTTTGGTATTGCGTACGGAATGTTTGCAAAAGTGTAATAGCCTGGGCAGCACCACCATTTTCATTAGAGCAGCTTTCCCTACCATAGCCAATGTACTTTGACCAAAATGTCATCTTCTTTTGTATATTGGTCACTGCCTTTTCAGTGTTATGTTCATGTTATGCAGCAGGGTCATGGTACACCTCTATTCCCATGTATCAGAACTTGACAGTTTCCCAGGTAATCTGTAGTACTGGCAGGTCCTGTTTAATCTTGTCCACATGTCTCCCTAGGGGGAACATAATGGACTTATGGGGGTTTACCGTTCTTCCCGATGCTCTTGCGTATTGTTCCATTACCTCTAAGATGTATTGTAGGTTTTCTTCTGGGTAACGCAGGTACAGTAGCATATCATCGGCGTATAGTGATATTAAATGCTGCCCACTTCCTGTGGTTAGTCCTACCTCTTCAAATTGTTGTCTCAGGTACACTGCTAGGGGTTCTAGCGCTAGGATAATTAGCATCGGGGACCTGGGGCATCCCTGCCTAGTGCTTTTACTGAGTTGCCATTGTTCTGACATATTAGATCCCCTTTTGACTTGTGCTATTGGTTCGCTATATAGTAATCTCACCTATCTCATATACGTGGGCCCTATCCCGTATTCTTCTAGGACCGCCATCAACCAAGGACATTTCACTGAGTCAAACGCTTTTACAGTGTCAGGTGAGACTATTGCCGCTTCGTTTGTGTTCCCTCTGTTGTGATGTATGACATGGTAGAGTCTCCACAAGTTATTCATGATATTCCTGTGTGGGACATATCCCGTCTGGTCTGGGTGTTTCAGTTTGATTATGACTGGTTTTAACCTATTGGCCATCACAGCTGTCAGGATCTTGCGATCTTGATTTAGTAATGAGAGGGGTCTATAAGACCAGCAATCTGTGTATAGTTTATTGGGCTTCAGTAGCGGGACAATAATCGCTTCTCTTAGGGTCTCGGGCAACTTGCCTTTACTGAGTAATTCGTTAAACATTTCTAGCATCGGGGGAGTAATGCCGAATTATACGTTTTGTAAAATTTGCTAGGGAGTCTTTCTGTCCCTGGGGCTTTGCTAGCGGGTAGTAGCTTGATGACTTGTTCTACCTCTTCTGTCGTTATTGAGACTTCTAAGCTTTCTCAAGCTGCCTCTTCTAGCTTGGGGAGTATGATCTCCGTCCACGCTTCCTGCATATCTATCTCTTCCTCTACATTGGAGTCTGCATATAGACATTTGTAATATTCAACAAAACATTGACTCCTTCTTTGGTCTGTCGTAACTGCCCATCTTGTCCATAGACAGCTCTAATTGCTTGCTTAGGGTTTTCGCTCTTATACAGCCAGGCTAACAACCTGCCCGGTTTATCCCCTTCCTTATGTTGTCTCCAAATATTTCTTGTAGCTTAAATTGCCTAGTCTCTCCCAGTGTTTTTTGCACTCCTGCTGTAATTGGGACAGAATCTCTGCCTCTTCTGGGGCCCTAGTGCCCTTATTCTTCAGCTCTTCTAGTTTCCATTCTGCAGCTCTTGTGTTGTTATATTTAGTAACCCTTCGGATTTAGCCATTGCTGCTCCTCTGATCACCACCTTGAATGCCTCCCATAATGTCCCTGCCGAGTCCCCGCTCCCCGTGTAATGTGTAAAGTACTTCACTATCTCCCCACTTAGATCTTCTCTGTGTATTTCAGTGATTCAGCCCTGAGTCTCCATGAGGGGATCTTGGCTCTAGGTGGCCTAATCCGCTATGTCAACACCAACGGTGCATGGTCAGACAAGACCATAGCT
Organism: Ambystoma mexicanum; assembly: GCF_040938575.1. Taxonomy (NCBI): domain Eukaryota; kingdom Metazoa; phylum Chordata; class Amphibia; order Caudata; family Ambystomatidae; genus Ambystoma; species Ambystoma mexicanum. The sequence continues at coordinate 190,623,260 of NC_090925.1, read as the reverse complement.
TTATATTCTTGTTGACACTTCTCAGGTTACCGCTGTACTGATGAATATGTAGTCCAGCCTAGTGTAGAGGTTTTGTGGTGCAGAGTAGTGTGAGTATTCCCAGTCATCCAGGTGGCACTCCCTCCATGCATCCACCAATCAGAAAGCTTGCAAGAGGGTATTGAGGGCCTTGGCTGCAGGCATCGGGTGCAGTACATTTTTGTCTGACCTGTCTGTTAACGGGTTTGGGGTGCAGTTAAATTCCCCAGATCACCATTCCATCAATATATGGGCTAACAGTTGTGTACAGGGCCCTGAAGTATGCTGTGTCCTGATTCAGGACATAGACTTTAATTATGCCTGCTTCTTTGTTCTCCACCATCCCCCTCATCAGTACCATCCTCCCCTCTTTGTCAACAGTGGTCTGTAACAACCTAAACGGGACATGAGGTGCTATCCATGTCATGACCCCTCTAGCGTACGCTGAGTAAGTTGCCCTCAGGGTTGTTCTTTATCAGTACTTCTTGTTTATCTTTAGTCAAGTGGGTCTCTTGTAGCAATGCTATATCTATTTTCTGCCTTCTAAGATACATCATGACCCTCTTTCGTTTGATATAGTTGTTTAACCCGCGTACATTCCAGGTCATTATTTTTAGCTCCCCCCCCCCATATTATCCGGTGTTCATCCCTCCACCCGCCCCCGTCCTTCCCTTCCTTCCCTTCCTTCCCTTCCTGTCAGTCTGTAGGCTTACCCGCTTATAACGTCCCCAACTCCCTTGCCCGTCCGCCCACCCCACTCAACCCTCAACAATTGCCCAGCTCCAAAACTGAATCTCGGGCATCCATGTTTCTCCCTCCTTTCCCGGCCTGAGGCCGCTACTTGAGCCTGACAGGTGGATACTGTACTACCGGCATCCCTACTAACTAACCTACTTCCCTTGTAACTCCTGCATATTCGTCATTTGTCATAGGCCTTGTAGCTTAGCTTATTAATAGTCCAATTGTCTCCATCACAAACCTTTGCAGCACCTCCCCATCCCTCCATTGTTATACATCAATTATCCCCTCTGCGCATCAATTATCACTTTCCATGCCTTCCCGATCTTGCTCCTTCTCCGGCATATTCTGGGAATCCAGCCAGTTGTCTACTTCTTCCGGGGTCTCAAAAAACCAGGCTCGGTCTTTGTGCAGCACCTTCATCTTGGCGTGATACAAGAGCATGAACTTGAGTTTGGTCGCACGCAATCTTCTTTTCACCACCCTGTAATCCATTCTTTGCTTTTGTACCAGAAAAGTGTAGTCTGGATAAACTGTAACAGACGCCGATGCCCTATTAATGGTGCCACCTTTCCGGAAATGTTCCAGTATCTTCTCCCTGTCTTTATAGTTCAGTATTTTGGCTATTATTGGTCTTGGCGGGGCCCCCGGTTGTGGTCACTGCATCAGTGCCCTGTGTGCTCTCTCCACCGTGAATTCTTGGGAAAGCATGCCTGCTCCAATTTCCTGTAGTAGCATGTCCTCTATGTAATTGGCCGGGTCCAGTCCTTCCTCGCCTTCCGGGAGCCCGATGATCCAAACGTTGTTCGCCCTGGACCGGCCTTCTGCCTCCTCTGCCCTGTTTTCCAGTTTCTGAACTTGTTGCGTCAGGTATGACATATCTGTGGTGTTGTCCTTACAGCCGCTGGTGTTAGCCTGCACCTCTTTTTCCAGCACCCCTGTGCACTCTGACAACGCTCCTACGTCTTGCTGCAGTAATTTCATGTCTATCTGCATGGCATCTATTATAAATTCCAAGGACGTTTTCAATTCTGCTATGGCCGTCAATATTTGTTTGTTCATTCTGTCTGGTGTGGCTCCGTCTGACGGCTCTTGTGGTTGCGCCTTCGCTCCCTCCATAGCCTGCATAGGTTTGGTGAACCTGTCTAGTGACGTCTGCCTTGATTTATTCGCTTTAATCAACATTGTTAATGTCCTGCCCCTCAGGTTCTTCAGTGATACTGGCAGCCGATGCGTCACATGCACTTTTGCGTGCCCTGTGGGGGGCGAGTACTTTACAATATCCTTGTTTAGCGTCCCATCTTGCATCCCCTATTTATGTCCGTTGGTAGTGTATTGTAATCACTTGCTTTAGCACCTCACTTGTGCTGTCCTTCACCACCTCAATCTTCCCTCGAGCCTGTGCGGATTAGCATTGGGGGGGGGTGTCTCCTCCAGCCTCCTAAGGGGGGGCCCAAGATACATTTTGCCAGCAGTAGTGACCCCTCCTTGGTATGCACAGGCTATTGGTCCCACTGTATGTTGGCTACCGTGCCCTTTGTTCTCTGTTGCTCCTTTTCTCAGCACCTTTGCTGTGGGGGAGTGCCCATGCTCCCTGTCTCCGGTCCCTTATTAGCTGTGCCTGCATGCCCCAGTGAGGCCTTTTGATTGCAGCAGCTTGGAGTGATCTGTTTTGGGATTGGAGGAAGGGTCTGAAACACTTCCTGCCACCACTCTGTATATGTCCCTCAAGCGGTCTTCATCTGCCTTCTTGTGGCAGCATTACAAGTCCTCAGCCATGTAGGGCTGCCCCCTGGCATTCCGCACTTCCACTACCTTCATGCAGTGTCCAGAGTTCTCCTCCCTCCACTCCAGTGCCCGGGGCTCCTCTTGTTCCGCTGTGTCTGCAGCATATGGCTGCGGTCTGCGCTCCGTGTATTGTGCTGCTTCGTTCCGTGGCTCTTGAAAAGTCCGCTCGCCCGTGCCAATGTCTCTCGAAGCACAGTGTTCCCTTCACTTATGCGGTCTCACCAGGGTGAGCTTCTCGCTGGCTGGTCTGCTTCCTGCCCGCATTCCGTCCACTGCTTGTTCAGGCCGGGACTCCGATTATACTTGGTGGCAATGTTCTTTACACATACCCTCACACCACCCTCTGCTCCGCCCTGGCATCCAAGTCACGTCCCTGTCTTCCAAGCTTCTCACTCCCTACCAGCTGCGCTTCCGACAGCGATCAGCTGTAGTCACTTCTCAGCTGTTTGTTGCTTTGTGCGTCTTCTTGTGTGATACAATGGGTCTCCCGACCCAGCGAGCAGTGGGCTCCCTCCACCAGCCTCTTGCTCGGTTTATTCCTGCAGACCTCCCCGCTGTCCAACTTTATTCTCCGTGTTGCATCCAGCTTCCATGCAAGAAGGGGCCCTTTTTCGTTTGGCCAGCACTTCAGTCCTTTGGCTTCATGTCCGGCTGTGCGCTATTTTCTTTGCTCCTCGGCCGATCTTCAAAAACGTCTCGGGCACCTAACTCTCTTATCTGCAGTCAATCTGCACCATGTTTCCTCCCATCATATGCCCTCCATATTCATCAGGTTGTAGCATCCGTTCTTTCTTTGCTTGCGAACGTCCAGCACCTATTTTCAATCGGATTATTGGCAGATGGGTTGGGAGCATCTGGGAAGCACGTCTTAGTGCACAGCCATGTAGCCACACCCCCACCCCCTGTGCCCGTGAGAACCTTAGCGCTTCTAGCGCGACATTTGTCAGTGGAGCTGATATTTCTTTCCCACCTACTAAAATGAGTCTTCTGTTGTATAATAGCCAATGTGGGACTGCTGGAAACTGAGTACTGGAAAGGGAGGAAGGACTGTCTTGCTTTACTGGGCCACGGTCCTCGTGATAGTTGGGGAAAGCGCATGTGCAACATGCTGTCCTTCTGAATATGCAAACAGTGCTACGGATTATGGAATCAGGTGTATGTCTGCTTTTTTGTTCTATGCTAGGATGTTCTTCTGTGGCCGTGACAATGTTAGTGCTTCTAGTGTGGCGCTGGTCAGTGGAGAGGATATATTTTTTCCACCTATTAAAATTAGTCTTCTGTTCTAGAATGTAGAATGTACGTTGCAGATACTCGAGTAATAATGTAAGGAGGAAATGCAGACAGCAATCCTTAATAAGTACCACAGAAAGAGGTGTTTGTTTGCACGTTGCTTTACAAAAAAGAAAAAAACACTTAACAACAATGTACAAAGCAGCCATTCTCTATCATGCTTGTAATGTGTTTGCATGCCCCCTCACACAGGCCATTATGTTTGCGAAAGCCACGCTATTTGGAGGTGCGCACATGCTATATCCGGGTCTTTTCAGGATGGCTGCAATGGAAATAGGACTGTGCAGGAGTTGGGATTGGGCAATACGATTTAGTGGGCGTGGTGTGTAGCAACAGATTATGCCAAAATGTGTGTTTGGAAGTAGGAGTGCAGATAGCTACGGGTATGGCTCTGGCATTTAGTAGGCGGACTATATGATTTTGGGCAACTCCTGGATACATTGGGTACAAGTTAACGCAGAACGGTGTTCACTGGCAGCACACCTTGGGTTCCATAATGTCAATGTTCACTGGTACAGACTACGTGGTATAAAGTGGCTCCATGTGGTTCCCGTTTGTGCCAGTTCAGTGACGCACACTCATCCAGATATTCTCCATTGCGGAGGCAATAGTTTAGGACATGTTAGAGACATCTCACTGCAGTTTATGATGGAGACATTACGGCAACTCATGGAAATGTTACCAACGTCGCACATAATTTTTTCTCGCATTGCCCAGACAGATGTGGGTGCGTTTTTCCTCATGTGGGCTACAAATGGAGCAAGCGCGGCACAATGTGAGTAAGGCTGTTTGCACTTTTTTGCGAGACGTTGGCATGTCCTCATTCCACAATGAAAACATTATGTTTCGTAGTAGCAACCTTTTTCGTTCAGATGGAGTTCATCTGACTGATGCTGGCAATGAGCCGTTTCTGCGTAATATCCAAATGCAGTGCAGTGCTTCCTGCAAGGTTAGAAAGCATTTTCCCTGTGGGTGTTCCCTACTTCCAACGTTGTAAACAAAACCAGCACAAAAAAGCTCTTTTCAAAGCCACCACATATTTTCCAGAATGCGTACAATGTTTTTGACCATGTCCCACCGCCCAGTGTTGACAAGTATGCATGCGGCGCTCATAGGCTGCCCCACCGCCTTTACATGCTTTCATCCAAATTCTATTGTTGAACAGTGCAAGGTGGCTCTTTTTGTCCCCCCTCTCCCCCCTCTCCCCCCACTTTCCCCCTTCTGGTTGTGTATCATTTTTCCTGTTGTAAGACACGCCACAGAAAGACAGGAATGGGAAGGAGGTTTGGGACAGTTAACTAACCACAGGGATAGGAAATTGCATGTGGAGAGCACAAGATGTTGCGTGCACCTCACTTGGGTAGAGGGCAGTCTTTGTCATGCTGCCAGACGGAAGCCTCAAAATCACTTTGAAATTGTTCCCCCTGCACAGTACCACATTGCAGTACATGCACAAGACAGTGACATTTGAAAGGTACAGGTCTGTAGCGGTGCGTATGGCCTGCAAGGCTGGCTGAGGGATGCGCTGGCCCACTGGAGTGTCCCTAGGGGTGGCATGAGCAGATGCGGAGGATGCTGTGGAGGAAATTAACATACTGCCTGGTTGGAAGGGGACAACCCTGCGAACAGCTGCCTTGTGGTTTGATTTCAGGTGCCGCCACATGGAGGTGGTGCCGTAGCTGTACAAGCCAGGTTTTCCACGACTCAGTACTATCCCGCACTCACTGCATTTTACTTTGTTTGCATGAGATTTGGGAACATCTCAAACGGTTGTAAATAGTTTCCACATTCGTGACTCACACTGGCTGCAGGCAATGGAGATTCCCTGTATGTTCTCCTCGTTTCTTTCTTCATGTCCATCCACATTACAACACCTCTCCCCTTGCTTAGGTGCTTTAGAAGGAGGTGGTGAGGGTGTGGGTGCTAGTGAGTCAGAGGTAATATTAGAAGCCCTGGCCGCCATTACTTGCACAAGTACTTTCCACACACAGAACTGGTCAGAAAGTAATATGTGCACAAACAAATGTGTTTTGCTGGTCTTCACTGGAAAGCCAAAGACAGATTGCAGCACATGTGTGGGTTGTGCCCCTTTTATAGGACTTTTGTGGATTATGTGGAAAGTGGGCCTAAATCTTTCCCTACAATAAGTATATGCAGAAGGGAGAGTGTAGGACCTCTGTAAGGGTGCACTCTCACTGTAAAACTCCATATATTGCAGAAAATAGTCCTTTTTTGATGTGCACGTGTCCGTCAAATAAGCAAGCGTGGAGCATGGTTCCGTTGCCATGGTGACATCACCATTGCTCTCTATTTGGACAGCTGTCCACAGGATGCATATTGGCCGGCATACTTCTCGTACGGATACTTTTGCCACCCCCGAACCACTTAAATGTACGGCACACGTGCAGTGACCATTTCCAAATCAGCTTGGTGTGTGCACGGCACAGTAGGTGCAATGTTCACGTGCAAAGGTACTTGTAGGACGTGGATGAGCGCTTTCACCTACTAAAACTAGATCACACATTTCTTCACATATCCTGGCCTGGGGCGGCGTTACCAGGGGTCACAGGAAGAGATACACATGTGTGAAGGTCTGCGACCAATAAACTTATGGCCCTACAACAACTTGCAGGCGGTTCTGTGCATGTAACCATGCGGCCCGTAGTGGCGTCCTATGGATGCTTTCATTGCGATTGCACATAGGGCTTCCAGGTGCAGCAGTCATTCAACTCCTCCATTTCACTCACGTGCAATCATCCCCACCACCCCTGAGCCCTTCACAGTTACAATGGGTTTCTTAAATCAAAGGAAAAGGCACTTACAAATTCAGTAATAATTTACATAGAAACCTTTATTGGCACACAATTATAGCAACTATTCAGAAAGGGAAGGAGGACCAGAAACAGATACATATACTGGGGATTTCAGCATTTCTACAAGTTGTTGGTGAGTGGAAGAAGGGATTGAGGTTTCACTGAAGCGTCTTTCATGACACAATCTGCGTGGTTGGGGGCCTGGGGAAGGGGGTATGTGCAGGTTGGGCAGTGGAATCTTATTTTCTCCATAATATGTTGTTCTATAAAATTGAATTGTTCGAATAACAATTGACCTTATATGCGGCGGGGGGGGGGAACCCCCGCAGGCCCCCACCCCAACCCCCTTATTTATTTATTTTTATTTTACATTTATAAAGCGCTCACACAGCCCGCAGGCATCAAGGCGCTGTTACAGGAATTGTTTGTTTTTCTTAGTTGCATAATTGTGTTGTTTTTTTTGTCTTAGTTACATATTTATAACACGCTTAAACACCCAGAGGTTTCTAAGCGCAGACCCGGGGATCGAACCTGTTGTTGCTTCGTGTCGTCTTGCTTCCAAGACGCGCACGCTGCCGCTGAGCTATCCTCCCAGGACTTATATTATTATTACACCAACCCAACCCATAATATATATTAAAATTACCATACGGTCAATTGTGCAGAAGGTCAATTAGGACCCCTATTATTCGAACAATTGTAAACAAACAATTTGGGTAATACCTTATATGTACAGGGTTAATTTCAGTTTCCATGGCTGTATGATGCTGTGGAAAACATGCCGCTTCTGGTGTATGTTCTGTTAAAGAAAAACTAATGTCTTTACTATACATGAAGCAATATATTGTAATTGTGTTACTTTTCACAGTCTTTTCCCTACCTGTGGGGTTAGTATGGTCACTCATTTGGTCATGTGGAAAGTTCTCCTCCAGCCATTCTAGGGTGCTTGCCTTTGCAGTAGCTCTTTCCGTTTACACAGTGCAGCGGGTAGTAATGGGGTTATCTCGTCACTCATTTCTTCATGCGGAAAATTATCCTCAAGCTATTCTAGGGTGCTTGCCATAGCTGCGCACAAATAGAAACCATCATGCTTTCCTAATATTTTACACTACAGGACCTCCGCTATTATAACATACATTTTAGCACTTACTGGGTTGCAGGGACGTTCTGCTCTCAGCAGTTGGCGTTCCCAACTGTGCCTCTTCTTCCTTCGTTGGAATGTGAAGCAGGTGAGAGTGTTGAAGGTAAACGTTACTTGTCTTGTTGGTGAATTCCATTATGCCACACACCCTATGGCCTTTGCCTTCTTTGTTTCAAAGGTAGAGCCTGTTAGGGAGAATTCTCATAAATGTGCTAATTCCCTTCACCTAGAGACCTGAGGACTTGATTTTTTTTTCCTGGAAAGAGTGTGAGCCTTTTTTTCCCCACTCCTTCATGTGTTTTGATGTGTGTTTTACACTTGTGTTCTTTGATTATGACGTTTTAGAGAACTCCATAGGGATCATCTTTTCATATGTGGTACACAGAGCCCTCAGTGCAGTGACACAGGGATGTCTTTTAGACTTCCCAAAGGTTTAAATACCTTCTCTGGGATAAACTACTGTTTCCCAGAGAATGTAAAGTGAACTTGACTTTACTAGTCTTTTCCAAATTCCTAGACCCAGCACACACCATCTTACAACTGAGTGTTTGAGGGGTTACATAGTATCCAGTGTCTAAATACTCATGTAGCAGTCAAATGCTACCCTTTCCTATTGAAAAGGCTGGTGGCAGTGGTTTTACAATGAACTACCATGATTTTTCCCGACCGCGAACACTGGTAGCTAAAAATCACAGGAGCCATGTTTTTCAAGATAGAACCTTAAGCCCTTTGTTTAAACAGGTCCCGGTGGTCTTTTTTCACCATTTCTTTTTGGAAAGGTCCTTCTAGTGTTTGTTTCTGCGTGCCAAACCAGGTTAGGTCCCTTTGTTTGTGTGCCTTTAGCGGCTTCAGGACTGAAGACTGCCTCTGGCAACTGAGTGTCTGGGGTGGGCAGGAAGTGAGGGAGGTCCCCGAAACTCCCTGTGCTTAGTCTCCTAGGAGACCCAAATGCACTCCGGCGTGATGGACTGGCTGACTGTCTGGCAAGGACAGCCACCCTGCTGGGTGAGTGACAGCTAGGCTGGAATGAAAAGGAGAGAACTGTTTAAAAGGCGGGTCTCCTTGACTGGAAAGCAGAGTCGACACTGGAACGAAAGAAACGAAGAAGAGCTGGAAGAGGATGGCTGCTGCAACTCCTGGACCGTTGGTTTGCCCAGTGAAGCCCTGCTGCAGGTCCAAATTGTCAACAGTTCATCTCAACAGAAAAGCCCCTCCCAGGACGACTTCTTCCTTTAAGTTGGTGGGACCAATCAACTCGAAAGCCACCCGGATACCATTCTCAATGCTGGTTAGGATTAACCAGGGCGAGGGATACAAGCTTGTGCGCTTTAATCTACAGCTACTGGAACTGAAGTGACTCCATCTTGTTTGCTTTTTTGACAATCCCGTTCAGTGCAGGTCTCCCTCTCCCTCTCCCTCTCCCTCTCCCTCTCCCTCTCCCCCCCACCCAACATCCTCCCTCTTGTCCCCACGATTGAGGTGCAGGAACAGTGAGATCTGCGGGACCTGCCAGGAACCGACGTCTTCAGCTGCATTTTGTTCTTCTTACTAAGGTACTGTGCCAACCCGATTGAGAGAAAGCCACTCTCGCAGTGAAAGTTTGTGAAACTTTCCCAACTTGCATGCCTAATCAGCTTGTGACCCGACATGATTCTTTTTTGCCTGATAACTTTTGCAAAGACTTTACCGTTTGATACCAGAACTGTCCTTTCCTTTCCAGAACACTAGCCCATTGACTTTGGCCTGGCCTATTGACTTGAATTGAACTCTTCCAGTGAAATGAAACTATTTGCACTGTCTAACAAGTATATGTGATCTATTCTACTTACCTTGTCCATTTTGCTCACTTCTAAGTAACTGAACTGCCATTTGACTCCTATTTCAGGGGAGCGCAAACTGTCTAAAAGTCTTGAAGTTTTGTATTGATATTAAGTTGTCTTCTTCTAGTGAAATGTTTTCCAAATGATTGTGTAATAAATAGTGTTTGACCAAGCAAGCTTGAGTACAAGTGTCTACTTGAAGCACTGTGATTGAAAGTCCTCTGTGGAATTACTTTACTGCTCACATTCACTCTTGAGATAAGCCTGGCTGCTCAGCTCGCTACCAAATTACTGTGTGGTACAGACTTATACCAAAGGTTGGTTTGGCTAACAACTGTAGTCCTAATTGTGTGTAGTGGTCCCAGAGGGTACTGCATGCAATTCAGCCTAACACAGATTTTGTGCATCTACTGCATTTTCAAGTCGCATTCACACACTTACTGCTGTTTGTCTATGTTTCTTGTCTTTGCTGCACGGTACCACTTTGTACGACCACCCCTCCCTTTTTTGGCAGGTTGGAGTCTACCCAATGTCAGCGAACAGACGCACGGTTCGCAAGCCTTTCTGGCTATTACTATAGGGCCACCGGTTTTACTATGCTATACAGTACATCTATACAAACTAAGAGTATGCTGTTAAAGACCTACAGAATTCAGTGACACAAATATTATGAAACAGATGTTGCAGATAAGTTGCGCTACTGAAAACCTATCACCTTTACTCAGAAAACTATGATTAAGCAACGTTATTGTTACAGTGCCCTACGAAAAACCTATGAAACTCACTGATAAAAAACCTTATTAAAGGGACGTTATGGTTAAGTTGCCATAAGAAAAACCTGCGCAAGTCAGTACAACAACTATTTGAAAGGGACATTATTGTTACTTTGCACTAATAACAAACCTATGTATACTATGGTTACAAGTAAAACCGAAAACCCCCAGAAATCGCAAGTTATGGTAAGCTACGCAAACATAAATGCATCACCACTGTCCACTGCTAATTACAGCCATGACATGAAAGATGACATGACAAATGTCATTGATGACATCACATGTGCATTTAGTTGTCATGAAAAACCTCTCCAAGGCATTGCCAAAGGCGCACAAATGCCATTTCTACGGAACCACTGCATATTTTGTGACCTTATTATATAGTGGGTGGAGAACATGCCAGCAGTCTGCATGAACTGATGCATAATTCTGTTTATAGCACACCTTCTAACCTCTGGCTGGGGACAAATTACACCGTCATGGACCCATATTCCTCTTGGTATTATGGATGAGAAAACAACCTTGGCAGTTGGAAAAATACACATCACTGCAGTGGGCAACCTCTTCAGGTGACGGACTAATCATCCACACGACATGTAACCCAAATGTAGACTTCCATAGTGCATCATGACAAAGTCAACGTTCGCAATGGACGCCGCATATCTGCACAGGCAAACCATCCCCCCAAAACTACAGCCATCCTGACAGGCCCACAAAGCGTCCACTCCTTCCAAACTGAAATTACCAGCAACACCTCTTTGCACACAACACCTATGCAGATGGCGCACAAAGGTATCACGGAAAATAAGCACTGTGCATCTCTGCATCTCAACCACACTCACAACAGTATTGGGACAAAATGGTACCGCCACTTCCTGTGGACCACGCCCTAAACTCATTTCCCACAATTACATTTCCCTTTCCATCCTGCTCACAATGGCAGCATGTGCAAATGCACCTCCCCCCCACCCATCTACAGTGAGGGCCACGGCCCAGTAAAGTTCTGACAATACTTCTTCCCTTTGCAAGGTCACTTTTTGCAACACTCCCCCATTGGGTGCTGTCAAATTTTCAAACACACATGCAGCAATCACATACAAAACCTCTGCATTGCACACTGTCATTTCTATACACCACTCCATATTGAGCTTCAAACACTCACAGGACACGTTCCGTTTGATTGCAAAGCCCCTCCATCAGAAACTTCCGCTAAAGAAAGCACGATTGCAGCATCCACAAATATCCTAAGACGCACCCAGCACACCTTTGGCCATGCACACAACATTGCAGCCCTTTCCACACCCACCACAACACTATACATCCAACCAAGCAACCATGTCGGCACCTAACATTATGCCCAAAGGTAACATATGTAGCAGCACTTCTACCCAACTCCCATACACCATAAAAACACCCCTTCACGAAACAGTGTCACACTTAGCAGAATCCACAAATATACCACAGCCTGCACCACCCCCATGCACTGCCATTCACAAAGTATTGCGTCAGTGCCAACCTATGCACAAGAGCTTCACAACATTGGGCCTACTTCAATAAATCTGCACACAGCAGAGTAACCAACCACATATAAACTGCACTTCAACCATACCCACTGACATGACATACACAGTGCACCCTGTGGCCACACTACACAACTTCCCACTTCACCATCTCCTGCCGCACACCAAATACTGTAGCATGTTGCAACTATCACCACAACCATGGAATGCACAATACATGCTTTGCAACTGAGTTGTGGTGCTGTAGCACATCGACAATGTGCGCCACACCCATTCTCCAAAGATTGCCACCCTGTGCCTCATGCACTGTGAAACCTGCATTGTTCCAGTGGGTGTGCTCCTTCCACACATTCCCTGCACCGTAATGCAACCATGCATGTCAGCAACTACCCCTATGCACATATGCACCACTGGCACCAGGACTCCTAACCAACCTTCACACCGCAATGAACATGCAACAGTAACCAAAACATATAAACATTGCACTGTCTCTGGCACCCATTCATTCACATACTATTGTCTTACCCACTTCCGAAAGTATTGCGTCACTGCTACCTTCAACACAACATGTTTACAACATTGCCATACTGCACACATTGTACACACAGCACACTATCCAAGCACATATAAGCTGCCCTTCAACCATACTGACAGTATGCAAACACTGCACCCAGTGCCCACACTGCGTGACTTTGCACTACAGCATCCGCAACCCCAGCGCGCGCATGCTTGCCACCATGTGCACAACTACCGCATTCCATCCACAACGCACAGCCACCAGTGCTCACACCAACCTCTGCAATTCATCCCCCTTCTGCAATTGACCTGCCACCACTCATCACGAAAAGAGGTCACTGCAGAAGCTATGGGGCCGTTACAACAGCTGCCTCCAATCACCACACAAAGTACTCACCTACATATTTGACATGAACCACCTCACTCCCCCACCAGTTCCCTCCCTTATTGCCGCCAGCACATTTTCCATACCCTTCCGCCGCCGCACTGTCCTCCGATACACCATGGCGGCTTTCCCAAAAATTGTTGACGCACTCCACGCTTCCCTCCAGCCAACCACCGGCCACGCCCAAACCTCTCCGACAGCATGCCGTACCACACGCCAATGACACTTCTGTCCGCGGAGCTATCAGGGAAATGGGTCCGCGAAGTGGACCCAGACATCCCTAATTTTTTGGGACGTGCATTTCAGTTCTTTGCAACAAAAGTACTGGTCAGATTTCCAAACACAAAAGCACACTTTCTGACTCAAGCCCCCACTCCTGTCGCAAATCTGGTGAACATACATCCGGCCATTCGGCCTGTAGCCGTGCGCAGTTTTTCCCCATTACGTCTATGGGAAAAACTATTTTTTGGGACCCCCCCATATCTTTTCCCCCCCGGCATGAAACCTCGCTCAACTTGGCAAAAAATTTCCGAGCCGACCATATACTTTTTTTTGCAAAGTCTGGTGAGGATTCGTCCAGGGGGAGCAAAGTTATAAGGCGCCGAAAAAGTGCTCTCCTTAGGAGTTTAGCAACTGAACCATAACTACACAGCCGCTACCACAGGCCGTATAATATATAAATATATATATTTGCAAAATACAGGAAAACCAAACATTAGTTTTCATAGGGAATGCACTGCACCGAATCAGCCATCAAAAAAAAAAATCACAAACCAGCCAAACAACCGTCTGATCCCATAATGTCCAGTTCATTCAGGTAATCACCATAAAATTCTGAGAAGAACATGAATATATATATATATAATAATAATAAATAATAACGAACTGAAATGCACGTCCCAAAAAATATATCAAAAACACACACTATTTTTAAGTTGTAGCACTCCAAAAAAAACCTTTGAAAGTGTGTACAAAATTGCCCAAGCACACAAGACCCTGCTACTTTCTTGATAAAAATAAATTCATCTTTATTTTAGCATAAACGTGCAACACAATATTGCGATCAGGCACAAATAATGCACCTAACCACATGACAGACAAGTTCTTAAAAGACACTCACCCTCCGGGGTGGACTAGCGTTCCGCCCATTTACCGAGCTTCATCAGGCTGATTCGATCCAAATGAACATCAAACACTTGCACGTTTAAACAAACAGACCACCTAATGCAGCACGCAGCACGCCTCTCCCCTCCCCCCCCTCCACTCCCCCCTTCCACTCTCCCCCCCCCCCCCCCCCCCCCCGAGTCATAAATGTTGCGATCACAATCGCTCAAGTTGAGGCAAATAGCCAATTAAAGCTGCCTCCATATTGGAATGTCTTTATTTCTTATGGAGCCCTGGTGCACCATCCAATGTTCGTAAAAATAAGCAGCTTATACTGATTAAATGTTCAAATTGACTTGGGCTGTGCAAGCCATTGTTGGTGGGTTTTTTCCAACTTGTCACAAACTTTGTCCCAATTCGTGTTTTTGTGTACCCATGCGCCACAATAATTATTACTGGATTGTGCTCTGTTCTAAATAACAGCAGAACTACAAGCCCCAAAGGGAGTGCTTCATTAAACCGTGCGGGTGACACAAAGTATCTGGTTCATACTTCTTTACTCTTTCCATTATTCAAATTCAGTTATGCATGGTGTAGTACCCGACTCGTCCACATGTCAGGAGTTTGTAGTGAAACCAATGAACTCGGAGGCAAGAATCTTCTCATTGCTAGTGCAAACACCCACAGAATTGTATCAAAGTGCATGTGCAATTATATCAACTAGCAGCATAGAACATACGCCATGTATCATAAAACTGTGGCAGAGGATCTAAATACCATTTTGATAGATTTCACACAATTGCAGACTACGTGTTTATGCAAAGATATACAAGGTAATTTAGCAGAATCTGGTATAACCCCCACAAATTAGGTCAATGTTGTAGGGTCATGTGTCTCAAATAGATCAGACTATAGGATCTAGTGAGTCAGCATCCATAATCTACCTATGAATGACCTGTAAAAAAGTGCTGGTGCTTGAGATAACAATTAATCATCTGAATGCCCTCATTAAGTGCTTCAAAGTGCCATACAGTGCAATACTGGTGCTAAATGTATTATAGCCCGTGATAGGCTCTATATTTAAAGTGCTAGTGCATATGCAGTGAAGGAATACTTCACTGCTAAAGTGCAACTGCATGAATATATATAGAGCCTATCACGGGCTATAATACATTTAGCACCAGTATATGAAATGGGCCATCCGAAATTTAGAATTGTATCATTGTTTGCCATGAAATAATGGGGGCGATACCGAAAAGGGAGGCCATCGACGGGAGGTTGCTTTTAGTCTGCTTAAAAACGTCCTTTGGCTGAGAATAGAAAAATGGGAATCCAACTCATTGGACATCTTAACAGTAAAATTATCTTGGGCAAAAAATCAGAAAGACATTGTATCAATTACTTCCAATCAGCATAAATTGGAATGCACTTTTGAGCATAGATCATTAATTTTTCAGTCACTTAATCCTTAAGGACTGGCATCAAGTGAGTGTGGCAGGTGATTGGACACTTCGGGGAGCGAGGAACAGAAGATATAACTTAGGAGATGGTCTGAAAGCATGAGCGATTGCCCGCTATTTATACTAAACGTTAACATTCAGGGAGAGATCCAAAAGAATCCAACGGAGAAGCATGAATCTAGCAAGTCACATACAGACCACATACTAGTATCAGAGAACATCCCCAACATGTCAATGAGTATTACTTTCTGTCAACAAAGTGATCATGCATGTATTGAATTACAGTTCAACCTAAAAATGTTCAACTAAGCAAATCACTGAATGGACCGATGGACGACATGGCAGCCAGACAGAAAAACAGTATAGGGTGGTCCGAAGGGCATCTAGAGAATTACAATCGATTGGTAGATCAACTATGGTTAGATGTAGGAACAAGGGTCAAGTGGTTTTGGACTGGAATAATGATCAGGGGTGGTCACAAAACAGTGAAAAAAAAGTAGCCACTAATGTTCACAAAGTCTTCTCAGGCACTCATATGTTTGATGTAGAGGACCAGGAGAGGAAGAAGAGGCTAAGACAAGACATTAGACATAACAGAACTTAGACATAACAAGGGAGCCTTATGGGGACATGGGACGATAAAGTTAAAAAGTATACAAGCAACATAATTGGCTGAACTTTTATAGAAGATTGAATGAAAGAAAGTCAAAAGGATGGTGGAATTTTCAATTAAATTTAATCCAAGAGTATTCTGGAAATGTATTAACGGTAATGACAGTAAAAACATGTATAATTATCCACAATAGCCAGCCCCATCCCAGAAACAGTAGAATACATATCATTTAGGGAAATTTGGTACACACACCAAGACAGCTCTGCCATTTGACACAAACTCTTTGAAAGCAACGCAATGTAAATTTACTGGAGAGGACATAGTAAATGTTATAACAAACAAAATCAAAAATATCTAGAGCGATAGGACAAAATGATATTCCAATCCTGGTGTTAAAAAGAGAACTCCTGCTCTTTGGTCAAACATCTTCTTTGATCCATTTACTTATATGGTTATTAGTGGCAGGATGCCCCAGTCCTTGAGGTGGAGTTCTATTGTACCATTTTAAAAGAAGGGGACCCCAGAGAGCCAGGTAATTGTAGAACTACCGCTTCACTAGACTCCTCAGAAATATTGGTCTTGCAAAACAGGACTGGGCACATTCAATTTGCAAACCACTAAGGCTACAATCCGGGTTTTCAAAAATAGTATGCAACACTAGATGGCTTAATTATACAAACTGAAAGACCTACTGCAAAACATGTATTCTACTCCCTGGTGAGTATAGATCTCGGGGACCGTAACACTATAGATCAAATATCAATGGGGAATCCCAGATGGTTTTTTAAAAATGCTGCTCGAATTACTTTCTCGTTCAAGAATACAAATAGATGCTACAATTATTGCCATTTGGGGTGTCGATAGAGAGTCCAGCAGGGTTACACATCAACGCCTCTTCTGTTCAATGTATATCAGACATATTAGAAAGCATTTCTTTGGGGTTTTCTGCCAAGAATTCACCAGTTGAGTGTGCAGTTCCTATTATATGCAGAGGATAATAGATTGTTGGATAAAACTCAGATAGGGCTGCAATGTTGCCTTAGTGCAACCATTTAAGCGAGAACAATTAAAAACCACCAAATCAGTCATTCTATTTAGTTCACGCACTTATCAAGAAAGGTAAATAAAACTGGTATGTGGAAAAAATTAAGGTTGTATGCAATATGACCCATTTGCGCTTTTCTATACATAATAAAGAGAGGAGTGCTAGCGTAACTCTATAAGGGGGACTGGAAGGTGCTTGCGAGATTGGAGGGGACATTTTCGATATGCCCGCTTGGCTTAACAGACTCCCTCCTTCTGATAGCCCCAAGATATTAATTTGGAATATCATGGGAAACGTATGTAAAGGCGGAGACATTAAGACTACACTAATATTTTGAACCCATAAGGTTCGGATCTTTAAGTAAGTTTGTGGACGAATGAGTACACATTTTGGAGAGCATCGATTCAGAGAGTCAGTCAATTAAATGAAAATCCAACACATCACGGGTAAAATGAATCTGGTAGACTGGGCTGAGAGCGTGGACAGCTTGCACAATACAAACTATATAAAGAGCCAGCGATCTTCCTGAGAAAATGTCAGTCTACCCAATTGTATGTGATAAGAATTCCTAGCCCAAAATATCAGTACATCTTAATGAGGTTCAGTTTACATTTATTAGGTCAATTACAGGGGGTGGGGTCCAACAAGGGGGATACCACCACCCAAAAAAAAAAAAAAAAAAAAAAAAAAAAAAAAAAAACACTAATATTGACAGTTATAGAAACAGAAAGATCCCTGAAACTATAACACATTGGCTAAACTCGTGTGAAGGAACACTTGATTTGAGGAAAAACAGAGTTCATGAGATTTAGGCTCACGGAAAATGACCTAGGGAAAGAGAAATGTTAAAGTTAGACTAATGGGTGGTGACTCAATCTTGTCAATTGCAGGAATACATTTTTTAATAGCCATTCATAACGCTCAGAGAACTAATATTTATTGATTGGATGCTATTTTTTTTCAAACTAAATGTAGATTGATTAATTCATTATTTTAATTGCTAGGTATGTTGGGAAAATCATAACATGTATTGCAGGTTTTTATAACTATATATTAGGTATGATTTGCACAAATGAGTTTTAGAAGTTTGCAAAAACTACTGTAAACAATAAAAAAAAAAGGAAAAATTAAAAAAAGAAACCAATACTACAAGAGCATGTATGCTTGACTGCCTTACAAATCTGTTACAAACTTCAACTGAACCAAAATAGGGCAGCCCAAACAATCCTATGATGGAGGAAACCACAGAGCATATTACAGAGGTGCTGAATTCACTCCACTTACTCTACCAAGCAGAGCGTCATTTAAAATATTCCAAATTACCCATACAGACAACTTGGGTGTGGGTCCCCGTACCTCAAAAGCACCTCACACCAGGGTGCAGATTACTGGAGTATTTTTGGTGTAAGGCAGGAAGAGGGTGAAGGTAGAGTAACCCATTTTGGATTTTGTTAGGGCTCTCCAAACCGTCAGCCCACTCTACTCTTACTGCAGCTTGAGGAACTCTGAGTACGAGATGAGCAGGTAAAGGGCACTTTTCAAAAGATCCCTTCTTTAACTAACATTTTGTGCCACAATCTTTGCCCGAGCACCCCTGTATACAAACCTATAATGCCCCTTTATACTAACATCTTTGCCTTTTCCCCTTAGAAGGGTGGGCCAATTTGCATTAGTTGTGTGGGTTTAAAGACTTTCATAGAACCTTGGTTGGTCATGCCTTGATTTAAGTACCCCTGGACGATTGTTGGTTTTGATTCTGCGCCAGTTAAGACCCCTCCTGAAAAGTATAGCTTTCCCTCAGCCCCTGCTTCCAAAGGAGGTGAAGAGTATACCCCATCAGGCAATGCACGTTCCACCTTTATGGTTGGGATCACTGCTGGTTTACTAGCAGTGTGGGGAGGAGTACAAGCTGCAGCAACTACTCACCCCTGTACTCTTGCAGAGCAGTAGTCACTTCTTCACATGTAGACGCCCAGAATAGGATATTCTTTAGTTACCAAAAAAAGTAGTAACCAAGATTTGGTGGGGGCCCGTAAGGTGAAGGGGTACTCTCTGAAGCATAATTGTGGGTACTCTCTGAAGCATAAGGAACAAGTTACTTACCTGTAACTGTTGTTCTCCAGCATGGGTCTGGCATGGATTCACATGCTCATGAATATTCCCCGTCGTCAGGCTGGGAATCCTCGGTAAAGAAAAAACCAGTATCAGTTTCGTTTCTGATCTGTCTTTCGTAGTAATAACCAATCACTGGTCTCTGCGTCATACTGACCACAGCCAATGACTGCCCTCTACCTAAGCACCGCCTCTGGCAGCCATCTTCAGATTTGGAAGCACGTGAAGTGGCAGTATGACCAAGTGAAGAGCCGCAGAGGGGTAGGCGGGAGGGTTCGCATGTGAATCCATGCCAGACCCATGCTGGAGAACAACAGTTACAGGTAAGTAACTTGTTCCTTCTCCAGCATGGGGTCTGGCATGGATTCACATGCTCATGAATAAAGAATACATAGCAGTACACACATGCACAACCACGGGAGGTGGCAAAGGCTCAACATTAAGCATCACATCAACTCAACATTAAGCATCTTACCTCCTCACCAGGCTCACCTCAGGCGAACAGGTTGCGCAGCACTGCTTGGCCGACCCTGGACTCCTCCCTGGAATCCCGGTCGACGCAGTAGAATTTCGTGAAGGTGTGCGTCGACCTCCACGTAGCAGCCCTGCATATGTCCAGCAGGGGCACACCAGATAGGAACGCCGTGGTAGCTGCGATCGCTCTGGTGGAATGGGCTCTCGGACGGCCAGGCAGCGGTCGGTTTGCCAACCGGTGACAGCACATGATACAGCCGGAGAGCCATCTGGAGATGGAAGCCTTCGAGAGAGCCTTCCCCTGATTGACAGGTCCAAAGTTCACAAAAAGTTGTGACGTCTTCCGAAAACCCTTCGTGCGGTCCACGTAGAACTTCAGCGCTCTAGCTACATCCAGCGAGTGCAAAGTCCTCTCAGCCGGCGACGAAGGCGACGGGAAGAACACAGGTAACACCAAGGGTTCGTTGAGATGGAAGTCCGACGGTACCTTGGGCATGAAGGAGGGGTGCGTCCTGAGCACTACCCTCGTGTCGTGGAAAGTCAAGTACGGGGCCTTGCAGGAAAGGGCCTGGATCTCTCCCACTCGTCGTGCGGAGGTGATGGCCACAAGAAAAGCTGTTTTCCACGATAGAAACTTCAACGGGGCCGAGTGCAGAGGCTCGAACGGAGGTCCCATGAGCTTGGTCAGCACCACGTTGAGCTCCCACGCCGGGGCCGGAGCCTTCACCGGCGGGAACGATCTGAACAGTCCCTTCATGAACTCTTTCACCAGACGATGAGACCACAAGGACGTCCGCCCCGTGGTTCTGGTGTATCGGGAGATCGCAGCAAGATGAATCTTGATGGACGCGTGTGCCAGACCAGCTTTGGCCAGCGTCAGCAGGTACAGCAGTACTTGGGGAGCCGTAATCCGTAGAGGGTTAATCTTCTGTGCGCAGCACCAGACAGAGAACCTCTTCCATTTGTGTCCGTAGCATTTAAGAGTCGAGGACGCCCTGGCCTTTGCAAGAACCTCTCTGCAATCGGCCGGTATGTCGTATCCTCCAAACTCTAGCGCTGCAGGAGCCACGCCTGCAAGTTCAGCGACTTCGGGTCGTGGTGGAGGATGGCGCCTCCTTCCCTGGAGAGTAGATCCGCGTCCGCCGGCAGCTTGATCGGCGGGGACGCTGACAAGTCCAGCAAGTCCGGGAACCATATCTGCCTCGGCCACGCAGGTGCGACGAGGATCATCCTGCACCGTGACCTCTTGAGCTGGTTGATGAGCCGGATTAGCAGAGGCAAAGGAGGGAACGCGTAGAGGAACAGGCCCTCCCAGGGGAACGAGAAAGCATCGCCCATGCTCCTCGTCTGGGGAAACCTGCTGGCGAACCTCCGGCACTTGGTGTTCGTCGCCGTCGCGAACAGGTCGATCTGGGGTGTGCCCCACCGTCGGAAGAGGCGATCCACCAGATCCTGCCGTAGTTCCCACTCGTGGCACGAGCGCAGCTCCCTGCTGAGTGAGTCGGCGATGGTGTTTTTTATCCCTGCCAGATGAAACGGCACCAGAAAAATCCCTTGGGCAACGGCCCAATGCCACAGGTCCTGCGCCTCCTTGGACAGCGCTGGGGACCTGGTTCCGCCCTGTTTCCTGATGTAAAACATGGTGGTGGTGTTGTCGGTGAAGATCCTCACCACCTTGCCCTTGAGGGACGGAAGGAAGGACCTGAGGGCCCAAAACACTGCACGGAGCTCCAGGACGTTGATATGCAGGGACTTCTCCGTCGGGAGCCAGAGTCCCCTTGCGTGCAGATTTTCGGTGTGCGCTCCCCACCCTTCCAGGGAGGCATCCGTGGTCACAGTCTCCTGGTGGGCTGGGGTCTGGAAGTCCATGCCCGCCGTCAGATGCGCGCGGGTGCCCCACCACCGTATCGCTCGTCGGAAACTCTCGTCGAGCTTGATCCTTTCCTCGAAGCTGCCCGTCGTCTGGATCCAGCGCGCATCCAGGAATTCTTGCAACGGGCGCATCCGGAGCCTGCACATGGGAATGAGGTAGATGCAGGAAGACATCATCCCGAGGAGGGACTTGATGGACCTCACTTTGGCCGCGTCGGCCACCAACATCCGTTGCACCTTGCCCAAGATGGTCCTGGTCCTCTCCTCCGACGGGGAGGCCAGAAGGGACACTGTGTCGAGCCTGGCTCCCAGAAACAGTGCGACTTGCGCGGGCACCAGGTGGGATTTGGCGTAGTTCACGGAGAATCCCAGGTCCGTGAGGAGTTGGACGGTCCTTGCCGTGTGGACCACGGCGAGCTCCCTCGTCTTGGCGCGGATGAGCCAGTCGTCCAGGTAGGGGTAGACGTGAATCCCCTCGCGGCGCAGCTGCGCCGCCACCGGTGCGAGGCACTTGGTGAATACCCTGGGTGCCGACCGTAGTCCGAAGGGAATGTGGAAGTAGGCATCCTCCAAATCCAACGACGATAGGAAGTCTCCTTCCTCCAGCTGACACAGGACGTGCTGGAGGGTGACCATCCGGAACTTCTGCGCCTTGATGAACTTGTTCAGACGTCGCAGGTCTAGGATGGGGCGCCATCCTCCCGTCTTCTTCTTCACGAGGAAGTATCTCAAGTAGACTCCGGAGCCCCGAAGCCTCTTTGGGACGAGTTCGATGGCGCCCTTTCTGAGCATCGCCTTTACCTCCAGGAGAAGTTGAGGGACGTGAAGTTCTTTCCTGGCCACGGGGGGGACGCGCGGGCACCTTCTTTGAAACTCGAGCGCGGGGCCCCGGGCCAGGGCGTCCAGCACCCAACGGTCGGTGGAGATGGACTCCCACACGCTGACGAAGCCCGCCAGCCGGCCTCCCACCGGGGTGCTTCGGTGGGGGCCCGACCCCACGGCCGGTTCAATCCTGCTTGGACGCGGCCTTGCCGCCTTGACCTCCTTGGCGACGACGGCGGGGTCCGCTAGACTTGCCTCGTCCTCTGTAGGCCTCTTGCGACGACGAGCGGGCCGCTTGACGGTAGGAAGCGAAACCGCCGCCGGAACCTTTGGAGGCGCCCTTGCCTCCGCCGCTCCGAAAGGGCGTCCGTCGTTGCAGGACTCCAAGGGCCCGGGCCGTCTCAGTATCCGCCTTGATGGCCTGAAGGGAATCGTCCACTGTCTTCCCAAACAGGTTGTTCCCGTCGAAGGGCATGTCCAGGACTCTGGTCTGGACGTCCTGCCGGAAATCCGTAGCTTTGAGCCATCCACGACGTCGAAGGCAAACGCAGTTGCCCAGCTGGCGGAACCCGGTGTCGGCGATGTCCGTCGCCACGGTGATGGCGTGGTCCGAGGCCACCTCACCTTCCTGCAGGATCTCAAGGGCCTCCGCCCTCTTGTCGTCCGGCAGAAAATCCAGCAGGGGAGCTATCTTGTACCAGAGCTCCCTGTCATAGCGGGCCACGATAGCCAAGGCGTTGGCCGCTTTAATCGTCGTCGCTGCCGACGAGATGACTCTACGTCCCATAGCATCCAATTTCTTTCCCTCGCCGTCCGGCGGGGAAGTCGATGTGGAGGCCGCGCCCCCCCCCCCCGCTTTCTTCCTGGCTGCCGCGGAGACGACGGAGTCCGGGGTAGGCTGCGCCCGGAGGCACAGGGGGGCCGTGTCCGGGACCCGGTACTTTTTCTCGTACCGGTCTCTTCTAGCTGGCGTCGTGGAAGGGTTCTTGAGGAGGGAAAGGCCCTCATCCCAGATGTCGTCCAACAGAGGCACTGAGAGGACCGTCTTCCTCTTGGCCTCGCGCCGCTGATAAAGGAAGCCTTCCTTTTTCTTCTCCTCAGGGCAGAGTTGGAAAAGCTCGGAAGCCCTGGAGATCATGGAGTGGAAAGATCCGATCTCGTCGGGCGGAGAAGCCCTGGTGGGAGGCGACGACGGAAAATCCTCGTCGTATGCCTCGTCGTCCGTACCCGTCGCTGCCGTGTCAGTCCCCGTATCATCCCCTCGGGTGGACGGGGAGGAGGGCTGGACGGGGCGCGACGGTTGAAAAGGAGGTGGTGGATGGGTCCTTCTTTTCTTGGTAGGGGGAACACCAGAAGGTCCCGGTTCTGGATCCCCCGACGGGAGAGGTTCCTCCGTCGGTAACGGTAGCCTCGTCCTTATCTCGGAGCATAAGGACTGTATGGCCAACAAAATGGCCGCCGAGTTGTCTTGCGGCGCTGGCAGAGGGGAATCCGACGGGCGAGCAGGGGCCCCGTCGGTATCCTCGACGATGTCGTCGTCGTCACCTGCGTCGGGGTCCAATCCGACGGGCTGGCCTTCTTCCACGCCTAGGCCGTGGCTTAAGACCTCGATCAGCTCCTCTTCTGAGGTTGAGGCCGAATCTCCGACGACGCCCTGCCCCCCCTTCTTCTTCCCCACGGAGGGTTTCACGGGGGTCCTATCGATGGGCACAAAGGAAGACTCCCTCCGAGGAGGCAGGGAGATTCTGGGCCCTGAGGTCGCCACCACTGGTGCAGCCACCACAGGCTGAGCCAGGGCCGCCGCGACCGTTTCGATAGAGGGCTTGGTCGGATGGATCAAGGCCTTCACCACCTTAGGTGCGCTCACCGCCTTATCCTTGAGGGAGGGGGCACTGCCACGCTCCTCCTCTGCCTTAGAGCTCGACCGGGGCCTCTCCAGGAGCTTCGCCGGGTGCTCGGCCTTCCTCTTACCCGACCCAGAGCGTTGGCTCGTGGTTGATGGTGCCGGGGAGGGTGCGCCCTGCCTGGCGCCCGTAGAGCCCGACCGTTCGGCGCTCCCGGTGCCAGCGGACTCGCGGTGCTTGGCCTTATGTTGGGCCCCCGTCGCCGGGGCGCCCTCAAAGGTCTTAGAAGACCGCTCGGATTTCTTCTTCTTCTCGCCAGACGGGCTCTTACCCTCCAGCCAGTTGGCGAGACGTTGATGGCGGTCCTTCATGGTCCGTTCCGACATGTTGCCGCAAAACGCACAGTCCTTCTCCACGTGCGTCTTGTCCTCATGAAGGCAGTAAAGGCAGAAAGAGTGTTCGTCCTCCTTGAAGACGTTCTGCAGCTGGCATCCAGGGCAGACCCTGAACAGCTTTCCGGGCGTCGAGCTTCCCTTCTCCTGGGCCATCTCCGAGACCGGGCCTGAGAAGCTTCTGGATTCCTCCGAAGTGTAGCTCGACGAAATCTTCACCCTTGAGGGGCACAGATGAATCCGACACGGGTCCCCGTTGATCGGATGTAGGATCGGTGGAGCTTGAGGCTCTTTGACCGAAAGAATCGAAGTTTTTTGTGAAAAAAGCGCGAAAAATAGCACTAACGCTCGAGAGCAATAGCACGAGGATCCCAACACATGAACGTGCGGTAAAAATCTGAAGATGGCTGCCAGAGGCGGTGCTTAGGTAGAGGGCAGTCATTGGCTGTGGTCAGTATGACACAGAGACCAGTGATTGGTTATTACTACGAAAGACAGATCAGAAACGAAACTGATACTGGTTTTTTCTTTACCGAGGATTCCCAGCCTGACGACGGGGAATATGCATGAGCATGTGAATCCATGCCAGACCCCATGCTGGAGAATTGTATCTCCCCAGGAGTGATGGGTGTTTAGATACTCCAAGCATTATTATTATTATTATTATTATTATATTTGTTTTTTTTTTTTTTTTTTTAAAAAGGCACTCAATTCTGTATTTCATGTTTCAATGCTTGGCTCGGTTCATGCCCATTCATAATTGAAGAGGTTTATTCCATTAGACAATCCTTCACAATAAGGATAGTTGTTGCGGTCAGGTGCTCGTTGTCTGCACCAACATGCAGAAAGCGTTGTCTCCCCTTCCAAGCATTTTAACCTGTTGCGCGTCTTTCAGTTTTCAGGTTTGGTCGTTGAAGAGGTCTGCAACAAAAGTTCCATGCTGGTCTCTCAAAGCGCAGTGTTCAAATTTGTTTTGCTTCATTTGCACAGTCCTGCTATGGTACATTGCTGCCAACAGACTAAGCAGGTTACTGCGCAGCTTATAGCACACCTTAATTCTCCAGACATTTGTGTTCCAGCTCTATTCAACCTCCCTTGGGAAAGTCGATGAACCAAGTTGGTATAACACAAACATGGCAACAATTCCTTAACATCACAATGCAAGAACAAAGAGCAGAAATAACATTGTGAACGTTTAAAAAATATATATTGACATTACTTCAACATCAAATAAACATACAGCAAACACCACCCCTTTCTCTACGACCTCTTAACGGTAGTTGTCATGCATTTTGGGGAGGAATTACAGAAGTTACTCTAACTTGGCATCGGCTTGCACCTGGAGAGACACATACGATTCCCCAAAAAGTTAGTTTATGAATCAGCACCTTTTGCTTAAATCTGGCAACATGGCCTGTGTTTTTCCACGGGAAAAAAATCAATTTTTCGTTGTTTGTCTTGCCAGGGGTCATACGGAGAAATGTAGTTGGGTAACTGAGGCCATCTGGAATAGTCTTCTTAAAGAATCACATTCAAGCAAAAAGTGGGCATGTCAGCAACATGTGCAGGTGTACTTGGTAAACGATCAAAGCAGGTGTTATTAAAAGTAGCTGCTATGGGGGAGACGAGATGCCTCTGCCCTTGTAGGGACAGATAAGGATGCGCGTAGTGAAAAAGAGGGCTGCGGGTCAGTTAAAGCACCATTTGCAACAGTTAAAAAAAATGTTAATGACAGGCATTGATTCTTTTTGTTTTTTTAAGGCAGAGTTAAATCACTGTCACCGTATTTACTCTGCCTTTAGCCAAGAGGTACAAACCGTATTAACAGAAATTTTCATACCTACAAAAGCAGGGCGCATTCGCCACAGAGTGTTTTACGATGTCAAAGAATATATGGGGTTCCCTCCAAACTCGATCCTTAACGGGGGCATCCCATTGCTGCGCCTTCCCAGGCAAACACCCCATTTTGTTCGTCACATTCATACACCCCACCCCTTAACGGACCCCCAAGGGGGGAGGGGGATTCCACAGAATAAGACCAAATCATTTTTCAAGATGGAAATCACAATGCCACAGCAAGCTTTATTTACATAAAGTCAAGGAGTTATCTTACAGGCGATCAGTTTCTCCACCACACCACAGGTTCTTCTATGCCGGGTGTGGCTTCTTAAAGACGGCCCAACCCCCCACCGTCTGTCCTGAGGACCCTCCGGTTGAGCCTGTCCCTCCCTACCGGTTTTCTCTACCCACGGCCATTTCTTGTTTACTTTTCCGAACACCTACCCCAGACACTTTTTTCAGTGTCCTTATTCACAGTACACATTTCCCAGACACTTTTCAGTGTCCTTAATCACATTACACGTTTTCTTCTACTCTGTGCTCCCGTTCCCCTTTTCCGTACCTACTCTTCCTTTGTTTCGCTCCTGTTCCCTTTTTCTACCTGCCCAACCTTCCATTTCTAGCGCCGAGTGATCCCAGCTTCCCATCCATCTACCATTTCCCGTCTAGGTGTGCTACAGTGATCACTGCTTCACTTCCATCTAACATTTCACGTCTAGGTGTGCTACTGTTCTCCTTCTTTCCTCTGTTGTTCTATCTCCCCCTTAGCCATCTTTAATGATCTTACCCCGGTCTGATTCCCAGAACTAGCCTTCTTCTTCCCCCACTTCACCTCCGTTCCAGAGTCTCATCCTCCCTATTTTTGTGCTCTTCAATTTTGCCTCCATGTTCTGTTCTCTGTATTCTATTACGCCGGCCCCAACTTGCTTCCAGGTTCTGTTCTCTCTATCCCCCAAGTTGCCTAGTCTCGCCCCCCCTCCTTGCACTTACTCCCCCAAAGCACTTGAAGAGCATTCCCCCCTGCTCCCTTGTCACCCCCCCCTAGCCCTTCCACGTCCCCACTTACTCTTCCCCTAGGTATTTCCCATTCAGATATCCCTACCCCTACTTGTTTTCATTCCCAACCTTACAGTGCCACCTTCATCTTGCCCCCCCCCTCTCAACTTCCCTTCTTGCTGGTTCCGTGTTCTTCATTCTCCCCACCCCACCCCACCCCACCCCCGCATTTAGGGTTGGAATGACTTCCAAGCCCCCTAACATCTCCACCTTTACCCGGGGCCTCCCCTGAGTCTATTACTCCTGGGTGCCATAGATTCTAAGCTATTGGCTGAGCAGCCCCCTACAGGTCTGCCAGTGCTTTTTAGTGGATTGACCTGTGACACCGGCAAGACTCTCTGCTGGTTGCCGGCAGCAGAGTCCCCCCCCCCCCCCCCCCAGAGAACAGGTCATAGCTCCCCACGGGGACCAGGAACTACCCCAATCGCCCCAACCATCCTGCTCCAACCCTTTCATCCGCACACCACCCCTTGACCTGGGGGGGGCAACCCCCACATGTCCGAGTTCCCTGCATCTCCCTCACCCAGTCACTTGGCCCATTGTACCGCATGACCCTTTGCATCTTCACACGCACCCTGCACTTGTCAATGCCTCCCTCCATTGCATGGCCATTAGAGCAGCTCCAACATCGGACAAATGGGTCTTATCGCCCCAAAATATCCTGGTACTTTCAGTGCAATCAGTGGGTGACAAATCCATCCCATTCCTTTTTAAATATCCTCCCATATTAGAGTTCACCTTCCTTCTTGCGATTTCTATTGCCCCGTGGCGCAATGCCCCCCTCCACCCTTGCCTAGCGATTATTTCAGACCAAATAACCTCTGCACCCTGAACCACGCTACCCACACGCGCGAGGATGCTCCGCAGGGCCACTGTAATGTCCTTTCTTCCCCTTGCCACCAAGTCGTTGCGCCCCCCCCCCCAATGTGTAGCACTAAGATGTAGGGGGGGTTCTGCTGTTGCGCTGCCTGTTCCAAAATACCCCATAGTTGGTCCCACTGCAAACAGTCATGTGCAATCCAGCAAATTTGAGTATGCTGAAAACAAAAGTTGCCATCCCTATTCGTCATCCTCGCTCTCTGCTGTTCTGGCCACAAACGAATGTCCCACAACCACTCCCAAGGTGACATCTGTGGAGAGATGAATGCAAGTTACCCCTTTGAGTGAACGAGGTTTGATGGCACCCACCCCTCCTTGCACCCATATAGTCCCTCCCTTTGCCCTTGACCCCTTTGCCGCCTCCTTCAACCTGATGTAAAGCCTAAATGTGTCAGACTCCCATCTCCCTATTCTTTTGATGGTCTCATCCCCAGTCCTTCCCTGTGCGCTGTTGTCGCCGCACCAATCTGGAATTAATGTGCGGAATAAAGTGGTGGGTCAACACCTGCTTTGTCCAGGGTTGCGGATAACACCTTTCGAAATTGGAACTGTGTGAGAGGCGGTCCGTCCTCATGAGCAGGCAGGCCGACCCTCCTTCCCTCGCCCCAAAGAATGCCGACATGGTCACTACTGGGCAAAAAGCATCCTGGGCCAATTTTCCCCAAAACCATCTCCCTGCCTTTGGCCCGCTGATCAGTTTTGGGTATTCTGATGTTCATGTGTAGCGCCCCATCCCTTATTGTCACATCCTTGACCAGTAAAGCCCTATGGTCGTGATCACTCTTAACCCTGGCCACCAGCTCACTGATCCGCAATGCCCCAAAGAAGGCCAGGGCAAGGCATGCTTTGAACATTGTGTGTTCATACCAGCAGTAACAGAGCTCCTGTTGCTAACATGATCTTTTTTTAGAAGGTCGAAGTGCATGGGTCTCCTCTCGTCCCTGGCCTGAGGTGCCCCACTGTCCCTGTCCCACCCTTTCAGGGCAGCCCTCACTAGAAACCCTTTGGTTGGGTCACTTCTCCAGCCAGTTGGCTGTGGAATGCTATTGTCCTGAGATGTATCGCCACCCATGATCTTGTTTTCTCTGCTCCCCTGACCCAAAGCACAAAATAATCTGCCTTCCTCTCCCAGCTGGCCACGCCTGCGTCTTTGGTGATCTCCAGGAATGTGCTGAAATTGGTGTTGTATCCGACTCTTGTGCGTCCGGCCAACACCCTTGATTCTAGCGGTCCCATGCCTTCTCCCAACTCACTAATCGCCATAGTTGATCGCTGAACGGTATCATGGTTGCCCGAGCTGTGTGAATCTTCTGAAAAGACGCCCTCTGCAAACGAGAAAGTGCGTCAGCTGCCACATTATGACCCCCTGGGATGCGACGCGCTTTTATTACAGTATTCATGGTTAAGAATTTGTGTACCATGTGGCGTAATAGACTTAACATGGCCGGGCAACGCACTGAGTGGGTATGGACCACCTGTACAACTACTGCCATGTTGTCGGACCAAACCACTAGGCGCTTGTTTGCCAATTCGTTGGACCATACGTGCAAAGCCAGAACGATGGGAAAGAGCTCCAAGACATTGATGTTTTTGCTCAGCCCTTTCCTGGTCCATGCGCTTGGCCAGTCTCCCCAGCACCATTCACTCCCAAAAATTGCCCCAAATCCCACCCGGCCTGCGGCATTGGTGAAAAGTTGTAATTGTGAGCTTGCCACCCAGGGGGTCTGCCACAAACAAACCCCATTTAAGTCCTTCAAGAATTCAAGCCATACCCTCAGATTCTCCTTTATCCCCGCGCTCAGCCATACCTTGTGCCACCATTTCACTGCCACCCCCCTGTTGCCGCTGCCAAGCACCTCACAAATAGGGTCATCCTTGACCCTACCTGCAAAGTTGAGCACTAGGGCAACCCCAGTTCCTCTCAATTTTTTGAATTTGAGAAGCAGTGTGCTGCACACATCCGTCTCGTTTACCGACAAATAAACAAAATCGTCCAAGTAATGCGTTTTGCCTTCCCCACACTCCATCTCATTCAGAACCCACTCTAAAAAGGAGCTAAATGCCTCAAAATATGCGCATGATATGCTGCACCCCATTGGCATGCATTTATCGACAAATATTTGCCCACTGAACTGAAAGCCCAATAAGTAATAGCTCCCCGGGTGCACAGGAAGTAGCCCGAAGGCTGCCTTGATATCCACTTTTGCCAATAGCGCCCCTTTTCCTGCTTTTCTGGCAAGGCGGACCACCTGATTGAATGATGCGTATGACACAGAGCAGTCCGCCTCCTCTAACCAATCATTCACTGACACCCCTTTGGGATGCGACAGGTGGTGGATGAGGCATAATTTTCCTTTCTCCTTCTTGGGGACTACACCTAGTGGTGATATTATTAAGTCCTTCAATGGTGATGTCTGGTAAGGGCCAGCCACCCTGCCTAATGCCACCTCCTTATAATAATTTTCCTTCACCACCTCAGGCCACTCCTTTGCCGATTTCAAGTTTTCAGCGGTCCTTGCTCCCTGGGGGCCTTTGTACGGAATGCGGAACCCCATGTTGAAACACCCCCACCAGGAGGTCCCCCTCATGTAATAGGGGGTACCGCGATAGCCATGGTAGTAATTTGTCCACCCAAATTGTTGCTGGCACTTTTCGCAAAGTTCCTTTGACCACCCCCTCATTCCCCACCACACCCCACCCCCTAGCATATGAGCATTACCATTCTGTCTTGGCACATGCACCATGACCGGCATCGAAACCCTTAGCCGGTGTCTTCTAGAAGCCCCAGACCATTCCATATTAAATGGTCTTAATGGATGCCCTCCCCCCCCCCCATCCTCTTTTCAATGTTATGTCTTTGGTCACTGGCGGATTGGGAGTTTTAGTGGCTTGTGGAGCCGGGATGGTTTGCATCACCAGCTTCCCTGAAGCCACCGGGGTCGGCGCCCCCATGCGTACGTTTAATGCTGCCAACTCCTCCTCCAATTCCTTTTTCGTCTTCTTCTGGCGTGAGCCCCTGCTCGTTTTTGTCATCCTTTTGCGTGCTGTGTACTGTTCTTGCACCCACCCCTGGCACCTGAAGATCACCACCGGTGATGGGCACCTGTAACTCTGCCCTCTTGATCCGACATCAGGGGTTTGCTGCCATTGCCCAACGATGGGCCCCTCATTCTTGTCATAGCTGCTTGTCAACCAATGACCTCTGCTAGGGCGGCATATTCCTCCCAGGATTGTGTGTCCATGAATCGCCCTGTTTACAAGGTTCCCGCGACTTCCTCGTCCGCTAGCCCTTCCTCTACAATTTTGACCTCTGCTATCTCCAGACCTGGGCTTCCTGATCTTGCCCGTCACTACATGGTGACCTTTGCCAATGGAGGTCAACCTCGGATGTCCACCACCTGGCTTGATGCCGCTTGGTCCTGAATACCTCCGCACTAAGCCCGACCGATGCTTCCCGCAGTAACCTCAATTGTCCAACTGGAGCGCTTCCAACAGTGTCCTCGGGAACCTTTCCACTGGAACCTGTTCCTCCTGCTGCAGAACACCAAACAACCGCTCCTTCCTGGAACTGCACACCACGAATTCCACTCTGTTGGCAGGCGAGAGGGCAGGAACTGAGAGAGCCACAAGCGTTGATGGTTTATATAGGCCATCTCTCCCTCGGTCCCGCAACAATGCCCCCAACCCCCCTCCCCCCAACCTCCTCCCGTCACCGCTGGGTGACGTGGTTGTCATCCCCACACCCACTTCCGGCCCCCCGTTTTCCATCACTGTGCTCAGGGAGGGGGTTGGCAGGCCATTGCCCCCTTTGTCATTGCGTTTGCCCACCATTACGCCCATTAAGACTGGTACACAGCCCTGTTCTTTGCCCTGAAACCTTTTGGAGACTTTTATTTACAAATAAATTAAGAAAACTTTCTTGTACCCTATTGTGCTCACTTAATGCCTCACTCTACAGCTATTGCGGTCCCGTTCCACAAGACCCGTGGTTGAACAAGGTTTTACATTTTGGAAACCTGTAGTTTAGGGACATTGTTGTAGATTAAGCACAAGCACTCTCCAAAATGTATTTTATTCCATCCCCTCACATCCTGGACTGACCAGTGAAGCGCCTCATTCACGGAATAAGATTCATGCGCAGCCAACCTAGTTGTCTCTCGGAAAACAATCTGAAACTGGACACTATCTTTACAAACAGTACCCATGAATGTTAGCATGTTAAAACTTCATGCAACCCACTAAGAAAAAAAACTCAGCATTTCTGTAGACTTCTCAATCAAAAATCCCACACAACCATCTCTCGCACAACAACCCGCACGCACTTCACAACACCGCAACAACATTAAGCTGCACCAACAGCACACGAGGACTGACATCGATCCAATACTCGCACCAAAGCTCAGCACCAGGTGTATACCGAGTTGAAGCTGCCAACAGAACACCACTCCTCACTATCCTACTCCCGCTTCACCTACTAACCCATCCCATCTTCTCGTTTGCAGATCCGCCAGAGCGCCTGGGTACCCACTCCGTTGGCAATGGTGCGCGGTACAAATACCAATAACATACATAAGGCCACCCAGATTCAATCCATGATTTACCATCATATTAATTGTTCACGGCTTGATACAGACTGGACCAGCCCGAATGAGTCCATTTTATTTTTTGTACTGCCAAATCGACACAAAAAACAACAAGGTATTGGTTAATGAATATGCTAAAACTGAGGGTTTTACTTCACGAGGGCACCTTACCCCAAAGCTACATCCTCTTGAATGTCACACAAAAGCTGTAAATCTCAAATCACTCAGTCTCCGGGTACAGTACCACTATCTGCATGAGCACCAGAGATCTCAATGCATGAAAGGAGCATCCAAAACTGCACGTCCCCAAGATGCATCCAAACTGGGAGCAATGGAATAATTATGAATTGGCAGCCAATACCTGAAAGTAAGACAACCTCCTGGAACTTCGCCTCCTACTTAATCAAGTCTCCAACACCTATACAGCATTTTAACACTATACACGAGCTGTAAAACAATTGCCTTCCTACAAGGTAATCTCCTTTTAGCTTTACAAGCCCACTGCCCCCTCCAGCTCTGCCACCAGTTTGACACTACTTTTGATGTTTAAAATGCTACTGGAGCGTTGCCTTTTCCTATGCCTGGGGAGGGCCAACCTTCTCAGCTGGGTTTGAGGGCCAATGCTCACTGGGGTGGTCAGTCAATCTCGAATTTATAAATCTCGAAATTCATAATCTCGAAATTTGTTGACCTAAAACAAAAAATGTCGAAAGTCATAATATCGAATTTTTCACTATAATCTCGAAATGTCTAACTTTTTTATAATCATATTTCAGGTAAATACATTACATTTAATGAAACAAACAACTTAATATTTACTTAAGTGTTTAGGTTTTATTTATGTTATAACTTGTATTTATTTTATATTTTTCAACAACTTTTTTTAAATTAGTAAATAAAATGCAATTTATTTAATGCTAAATATATATGTCCATTTAACTTGAGTAATATTTTCTGTTTTCTAACTTGTAATATATCTATTTTTCACTAGATGGTGCTATGGCATCAAGAATAACTAGTAGTATACATTTAATTTTTGTTTACATATGTAAATGCACGTTACGTTGGCCTACGTATGCGTAAGCTCCATTTTTAAAGTTCATTCTGTATCTGGTTCTGCAGTGGTCGCGTCTCCGTCATTTTGCTCATGGATTTTTCTTGTTTTTTTTTCCCCGTGGATTGCTTTTTTTTTCAGCGGATTTACTTGGGTTTGATGGATTTGTATTTTCCCTGCCTTTGAATCATGGATTTTTCTTGGTTTTTTTTATGGAGCAGCTTGGTTTTTTTTCGCGTACATGTTTTTCCTGGATGTGCACTTTATTTCCCTCGTGGATTTGGATTTTTTGTGTATTTTTTCCTGGTTGTCGATTCTGATGTTTTTTGGATGGTTTCTTGGTTTTTTCCCCCATGGATTTCTTTTCCAGTTTCCGTATTTTGGACCACCAGGATGTGCTTTTTGGATATATTTTTGCCATGGCACACTGGATTGGATATGTTCCTGAAACGCAAGTGATTTTTTAACATTTTAAGTTAAATGCCACCGAGTCTAAAAAGGTTTCCTTATTTTGTGGGTCAAAATTTTGTATTAACTGTACCAGTTTTCCCTCGTAGTCCCTGTATTTTTTCTTGGTTGTGCTTGGTTAGCTAATGAAACTGTTGGCGCTATTTTAAATTGCTGGTGTTGTTCTTCATTCTGTAAGTCTTTTAAAAAATGCCATAATGTGGGGTTATGGATGTTGACGTTTTTATTCAACCTGCTATGCCATCCCTCCAGGGCGTTATTTGTTCTAGGTGTATTTTCCAATGTTGCTTGATAACAATTCCATAAATTCACTGGGTATTTTGGCCTTCGTCGTGTTCCATTTCTAGTTAATTGTCCAATCCAGGTGTTTTCAAAGTAGTCCAATAAATCACTATTTTCCTCTTCATGATTTTTGTAATAGTCACTGTCAATTAAATGTTCATAAAAAAATCAACATAATTTTCTTGTACAAATGCCAATGCAAAAAGTTTCTATGTTAAACTGGTAGCAACTGTCCTCTGTGTATTTTGTGCTTAGTCCTAATTCTTGCAACTTGCGCCATATGGTTTGCGTGAAATGAAAAAAACATCCCTGAATTCGTGCCTCTTTGTATACTGATGAAAATCCTTTGATTTGTGCTGATTCGTAGTCCATGATTATTGTTGTAGGGTTTGATTCAGGAGTAGTTTGCTTAATTTTATTAAACACGATTCTTCAGTTTTTTTGGCATTAATATATACACAAGTGGAATGATTTTATCTTTTATTGTGCTATGTATTGTGTAAAACTGGAGGAATGGTTGCGGGCACACTTTGAACGTTGCGTCACTTTTCCATTTGTCACTTTGAGTTAGATGGTGAAAGTTACTAGCAGTGGAGAATATTAATATTTTCTCATTGTTCAAATCAAGTGTGGCATGGTGAAAAATCTCTTTTTTGTTATTTTTAAAACATCCGGGATTGTAATGTCTTGAAATAACACTGGTGCAGGTGGCAGATTCTCCTTTCGATTTCTAGTTCTGTTTATTGTACGTTGCATCAACTTCTCAGCCGGTAACTGTGCCGTTATAGGTCTTGGTAATTGGTCACACACTTTTGCCGGTACCGATCCACTTGCTTCGCCGTGACTTTCTTCAGCTTTTCTTTTTAGCTCGGATAATGTTTTTTTAATAATATTTGTTGGTCAGGCAGATGGTTATGTTCATTTTTACTTTTCACATTCGTTCCCTCTGTAAATGCTCGAGCGCTGCATTTATTTTTTTGTATTCAGTGCATTTCCAGTAAACTCGTTCATTTTTCTCATACTCCTTATGGAAAACGTATCTATTTAAAATCAACTGCTTCCCTCCCTTTTGATTTGTCACAAATTCCATTTTGTTTTCCATTTCGTATTCTAAAACAAACGAAAGAAATGTTTCCTGTCATATATTTCTATGTCGTATGATTATTTAATGTCTATTTACATGTTCGTTCTATAAATAGTACCTGTTGTCTTGTGAGGTAAATCCAAACTATTTCCTGCAGTACCGCGTCAAGTGACGTCCTGTCAGGTAATGACGGTTTTCCACAACAGTTATTGCTATCTTGGTACCTAAACAAGGTTCTTTACTCGTGGTTTTCACCTATGAGTTTAACCCTTTCTAAACTCTTGTGTCGAGTATGTGGGCGGGAAGGAACCCCCCCTTATAGTAAATGATACTCTTGTTTTCTCTTAATTTCTACTTCTTTATATTCGTAATTTTTTTCCGACATTTACATTCGAGAAATTGACCCTTTTAATTCTATGTATACGTTTGATATTTTCATTTTCGATATTTTTTTTCCGAGATTTTTGTAGTTCGATATTTTTTTTTTCCAATATTTGGACTATAAACCGCTCACTGGTCCACACAATTGGGGCCGATGAGGCATTCAATATATCTGGTGAAACACAAGTGCAGTGCTTGTTCTAGCCAACCTTAGCCATTCCAGCTTCTCCCAGTCATCCAGTAATGTATTTGGTCCCTGGTCCGGTCTGATCAGGCCAATGGATTACAGTGGTTCTCTGTCCAGGTGCTTTACCACCCCTAAAAGTTGCATTTGTCTTGAGATTTAAAAATGCCACAAATGTATGTAGGGCACTCACCACTCCATATACCCTATGCTAATAAGGTGGATATAATTTCAGTCTTTGGGTTTCAACTCACATTGGTACATTTTGATTATCAGTTTACACAGGGAAAAGTTAGAATTGAAATAGCAGAAGATAAACATAGTAAACACAAGTACATATAATAAAGGGACAAGAAACAGTAAACCTATAGTTGTAGGATGCTGGACTGGTGGCAATCCTTTTTTGTGAAGTGATGATGGAACCTCGGTTTTTGTTAATCTAAGCTGGAACCTAAATTAATCTTTTCCACCCTTTGCTGAACAAGAAGCAGGTTCTCTCAGCTATAATGACTGCTGCCGAGAACACTTATCTGGTCCAGTAAATGCCTCATCTCCAACCCTCTTAAAATACTCAGAATGCCAGCACTTCCTGCTCCCCTCGAAACTTCCATGAAACAATGTGCCACTTACCACCAAGACAGAGTGAAGAGTGTACCTGAACCCCTAGAAATATAGACTTCCCCCTTCACTGCCATGGGAGATTCATTAGGTCCTTCTGGATACATTCGCGGGACTCCGAAATTACGGGCACTACCCTTTTCTACTTTGAAAGAGATTTTCTGGGCCTACAGAATTTCTCTGAAGGCCATCCCCCAGATCCACTCCTCTCTCTGTAACCTGCGCCAGACGCTGCTGTGAGAGTTTACCAGATCACCTAATGCTCAGCGACTGAGCCATCCTACTGCTCACACATTGACATGCCCTACCCCTGCCCTCTGGAAAATCCCAGAACACACAGGTACCTCTGTCCCTCTCATAGCTGCTGCAAAGAAAACGGGGTGAAAAAGCATTTCAGGGAGCAGTTCAATGCTGTGAAGCCACGGAGAAATATTGCATTCTAAGAAACAGCAACCACGCTGTGTAAAGTACCAACATTTCTTGTTCTGCTTTTTTGGTTCATTATAAAATTGATTTAATGAAACACACGGTCCAAAAATGACAGACCAGGACACATTCAGAAAGAGGTGGAGGTGGTTGGGTGGGTCCTACAAAGTATTATGACAGGCGCTTGGCATCACTCCTTCTGGACATGTTTTTGCTTACAAGCTGTTTCGAGAATCAGAAGAGATCGGCGCTCTCTCAAAGTAGGTTGTCCGTTCAAAAACCGAGCTTAAGTCTTAGAGCGTTCAATGAGTACAGTCTAGTTTGTGGTTAAATGGCAGGCACTGGTCACACCACTTTCCACACTTCCTCAAAGGCTGTACACAGCTTGGCACAGGTCAGTGCTGCAGAGAGCGGGTAGTTACTAATCGACACAGTCTTCTCAGTGTAGTCAACGTCCACCTGTGTAGTACAAGGGTAGCCATTAGCGCATTAAAAACAAACATACAGTAGGCAGTCTAGAATGCTCCCAATTACATGTTCCCAGTTTTCACAAAATTGTCTTTTCCAGGCTATACCATCCTTTCTAGAAATGCTACTCCTACAACACAGGTTCTCTAAAGCACTCTGATGCTATTTGGGGCTATGTACATTATACTTAGCCAACAGAAGAGGAGTAGAATGAGAAGGAGAGCAAATGGGAAGTGTGGTAAACAAGGTGGGTTAGAATGGTTATCTAGAAAGATCATGGTTAAGTGAGGAAAGATTAGAAGGGGTGCCAGCTGAATAATGCACTGAATCATGATGAGGAGATGGTGCTGGCGACGGAGGTGGTAGTATAAGGATATATACAAGGGGAGCACGTGGGTGGGCGATAGGATGGGGGAAAAAAAAAAAACCTTCAACAAAAGAGCTGAAAATAAAAAGAAGGAAGTGATGGAACTGGGAAGCACGGGTGGAAGGAGAGGATGGAAAAGAATGGGGAGCATGGGAGAACAGGAACAGGAGTATGGACAAGTGACGACGGAATGAAATGGAAGCATACAGCACTATGGGAACAAAAAGGAAAGGGAGACAGAATAGAGAAAAAAGGCATATGTCAAGGGCACAAGTAAATGGGTAAGGGGAAGACTGGAGTCCAGGAAGAAAAGCGAAGCAGTATAGAGGAGAAACGGAAGAATACGTGAGAGCAACTAGGGCAAAGGTTATAAACGTAGAGAATATATATTATTTTAAACGTTAGATAATATGAAAAGTGATGTGATGAATGCAGGTGCAGTATAAGCAAAGAAGTGTTGATAGGGATGACCAGGTAAGTAGAGAACTCTGAAAAGAGTTCCTTCCATGACTCACCGCTCCATGCGCGAAGGCTCCCACCACGAAGACTACTGGCTCCGATTCTGGCACCAGGTCTCTGACATGGATCACCTGCTGTGAAGAGAAGGATGTGCCGATCTTCAGACAGCCCACAGGGAAGTGATCAGACACTGGATTCTTGATCACCTGTATAATATGAATGAATCAATTGAGCAATGCACCAGAAGCTGCAGATAACTGGGCACCAGACTGAATCCACATGTTTGAGCATGCTAATACGGCAGATACCAGCTCTTAACTATGACAAGTGCCTTCTGGGAGAGGGCGAAAAGGCGGGGGGATTTTATATCCAAGGTTTACACTACCCAACTCCCCCAGATAAGCACATTGTCAGAGAAAAAGGGACTCCCCAAGTATTACCAGCAGGACATACCTTGAGGAGCTTTTGTGGTCCATCTGCAGCTCGGACGCTGAGCTTGTGCAGGAGTTGCACTGCAGAGGGGGGAAGTCAAAAGCCAAATTACTTAAAGAATGACTGCAAGTTGCTGCAGAGATTTCAGTTTATCCTGTGCATGTCTATTACCCCCCCCCCCTTCCACTGTAAACAATGTACAACATGTCCATCTGTTCATTTTCTTTTTTGTTCTAGCTACTGAACGAAGTATTTCACTTATCAGAGTCAGCATGACAACACCTACCCATGAGTCCACAAAATCTGTCGAAGGTGCGAGGAATGCGAGTCTGGGGATTAACCTCGATCAGCACGTTCCTTTGAGTGTGGATGTATACCTGCAGCAGGCCTGCACGGTTCAGAGGGCTATCCATAAGCATCAGCAGGCTCTACGAAAGGAAGGGGAGATGCTTTTTCTTTACCTATACAACACACTAATCGGGAAAATATTTAAAAAAGGATAGTAGGCTCAGTGCAAAGTGCTACCATCCGGGAAGGAACAGCCCCACTTGACCATACCTGATGCGTGATGTCTGGTCTCACTTGCCCTGGGTCACGACCATTTTTCAGAAGCAAAGACTTGTGTTTGTCACAGTTCAATAGCTCGTAGGTCTTCCCAACCTAGGATGAATCCAGACCAAAAAAGTGCAATTAATGTTCTTTTCCTTTAATTCACAGCGCTGCATCTCATTTACTGCACCATGCTAAATGTAGGAACCCAACAGTTAATAGAAGGGCTGGAACCCTTTCCTTTTGAAATGTGGTTCTAAAACAAATGCTGTGGGGAATATGTTTCACACTAGAGGAGATGGCTTCTCAAGAAGGGCACGAGAAATGCTTTCCTGACTGCCACTCTCCCTGTCCACTCATAGCAGCCCACATTTGTTTCATTACTACATCACTTCCTTTCTTCCTGGAATCGCTGAATGAGAGACCTACTTTGGAGGATGCAGGTCTTTCTGGGCCACCAGGCCTTTGTGGAGTTCTTCTCTGTGCTGTCCTCATCGGATCTCAATGTCTGATGCATGCATAAGAGGAGTGGGTTACATGGAGCCCAGGGGTCCTGTGTTAATCTTGGTGGACTAAGGGAAGGACCTGTCTCGCAGGAACAGTGGGTGCATAAGGCATGTTAATGTGCATTGGGTTTATGCAAACAGGCCATGGACCACCCCCCCCCCAATCCAAAGCCCTTCAGATAAATGGGGATGTGTAGACAATTTGTCCTCGGTCAACCTATTCGGATGTGGCACCTTAGACTCCTTCCTTCTTTCTCTGTGCTATTTCAACATTTTGGGTAAACTATGCCCACATGATGGGTAACCCAAATGGATACCAGGCTGAAAGAGGGTGACCTGTGGACTTCCTATGTAGGACGATTTGAACGCAAGTCAATCCTTTAGATGGCTCTTGATGGTTGGGCATGCACAAACAATCGTAACAAAAGAGTAAAGGGACAGTCCTTTGTTACTCCGGACCGGTTAATCCGCCTCTGGTCAGGTTTTTTATTATTGTGATACATTCTTTATGAATATTTCACAAATTACATAAAATCATCACATCAAGAAGAATAGAATACAAAGAAATAAAAAGAAACCATAACTAAATGTACATTGGATTTTGGAACAGGATGTCACAACGTGCCGCAGTGATTCAATGCCTCCCACACTCATGCAAAGTAGACAGTTTCAATTTTCTTCTTTCGGCATATTCAACCATGTCTCCTTTACCTCCATCACTTGGAGCTTACTGAACCTCATTTGCATAATCATCTACCTCGCTGCTGGACTAGGACATTGCCGGATATATTTTTGAGCTTTCAGGTATGGCAAGTATAATTTTGAGTAGATACGTAATGAGGTCAGCCTCCCAATATAGTCATGGGAGCAAGCACAGTCCCTTTTCCGTTTACACTCATTACACATATTTATATAGACATTCCCTCTATTCACTTGTATGATGTTACTCAGTGAGGTTAAACCCAATTCAATTCTCACTGCCCGAATGGGAGTAGCCCACGACAGGCCCAGAATACGACGCCAGATGTGTCCCTCCAAACCATTAGCCCACTTCAGATTGTTAAATGAACATTCCAATGCATAAGCAATTTAACATTTCTTTATCGCTATTAATATTGCCATTTAACATTTTTTTCTGGGCCAATAGTTAATTGGGGCATGTTTCCACTAAGCATCCCAGTTCAAAATAGAGGACCAGATATAAAATGCCCAGTGATGGTCCGAATGCCCAGATGTTCTTTTAGATTTACCAAATATCATACATATAGACTTATCTAGATGGACCTCCAACCTATTAGGTTTGGTATTTTCAATCACGGCATTCGTACGTCTACAGAGCCGTAAGTCGTATCGAATTGCCAGGTCATCGGCATATGCCAAGTATAGAATTTTTAAATTACATAGCTTAGGCAGAACTTTATGGGATTGATTTAATGACTCCCCAATATCCGCCATAAACAGAAAAAGCAGGGGCCAATAAGCACCCTGCTTCACACTCCAGGTAATATCAAGATCACCCCTGCTATTCAATTTCCCCCTTGCAAAATAATTTGTGAAGAAATTGGCAGGCTACTAAAAGATCCTCAGGGAACATCTTAGTTAATTTCTCTCACAAAAGAGGGCAATCAATACTAAAAACAAAGGCAAAATCTATGAACACACAAAGGGGGGGGGGGGGGCCGACCCTTGCACCCAGGCGTGAAAAATCAAGGTGTGCCAAGTAATCACATTGTAATTAGCAGCTAGACCTCTCCTAAACTCCACCTGAAAAGGGCTTGGAATGGCATTTTCTCCATTCCTCAATCTTTATTTTGTTTATTGGTCACTTTTTAGGCGTTTATACAATTAACAAAAACTGTTTCAAAGTGCCCACAAGGTAACAGGGTGGGGACAGGGGAGGTAGAAAATGCATTACAACAAACGTAAATTGAATTAATAGTATAAGAAATAAGAAAAATAAAAAAGGGAGGGGAAGACGAACCTACTATGCCTTGTGAGTTTTCAGAACATGCAAGTGCAGAGGGGATGGTGTAAGGGATAGGTTCTGTGGTGCACATGGAGAAGTGCTATGGGTGAAGTGCTAAGAAGAGAAAACTTAAGTGCGACCTGTGGGGAGGGTGAGCCTAGACAAGTGCAGTAAATAGACAGTGGCTGGGAAGAGAGATGGGGGGAGAGGGATGTGGGGGGAGGGGGGCTCATGGCCCAGATGATGCATAAAGGCCCTGCACGTCACGCTACTGTATGATTAGCAGGGAAGAGAGGAGGAGAAGGAAGCGGTAAACAAAGGTCTTGAGGCTATTTCGGAACTTAAGAAGGTGCTGCTCAAGACGCAGACGGAGGCTATTCCACAGAAGGGAGCCTGCCAAGCAAAGCAATCAACCAACCACTAGCTCTCTGTTTGGCAAACCATTCCACACGCAAGGAGTTGGTGCCAGAGGAACACAGGAGTCCAGAAGGGGAGTATTTGGTCATGAAGCGTTGAAGACGGAGTGGTCCCCGGCCCAGATAGCCTTGTGGATGATAGGGGGATATTAATTGAATCTGTTATGAGACCTGGAGCCAGTGAAGGCTTTGTAGGGCACGAGAGATGCGGTTCCTGGGCTTGAGGCCAAGGATGTCTTGCTGCCCTATTCTGGGTTAGCTGGAAAGGGGGGGGGGGGCGGAAAGAGATTTGCAGGGTGGACTAAGGAGGAGGCTATTGCAATAGTCTAGCCCGGAGAGAACCAGAGCATGGGTAACATTGAGTCTGTGGGTAAAGGTGAGGAAGTTTAGAATTCATTTGAGAAGGAAGAGCTGAAAATGGAACTTCTTGACAGTGTCCTGAATATGAGTGATGAAGGAAAGGGAGACGACAAAGAGGACTCAGATTCCTGGCTTCAGAGGAGGGGGCAAGGGGGAAAGCCCATGGAGGAAGGCTAGAGTACAGGGAAGAAGTAGGTTGCATGGGACCCAATAGGGATAATTTCTGTTTTGATGGCATTGAGGAAGAGGTCATTAGCAGTACACCAGGCCTGGAAGGAAGAGAGGCAGTCAGGGATGAAGGGCGTCAGTAGGAAGTTTGAAGAGTTGTGTCGTCAGCGTAGAACTGGAAGTTCGGGGGAGAAGGAGGAAGAGGCGTGCCAGCAGAGAAAGGTATATGTTGAAGAGCCAGGGTGAAAGAGCCCTGGGGGAAGCCACAGGTGGAGGAGGAAGTAGGGGAGGAGAAAGGGCCCAGGATGGTTTGGAGGAACATTCAGTTAGGAAGGAGGTGAGCCAGTCCAGTGCCCACTCCGAGATGAATGAATGTTTATTTGTATAGCGCCTATACACATGTTTCAAAGCGCTTCAAGGCAAGGGAGGAAGCAAGGGTAAATGCAATGACATTCCAGCAAGGCCTTGAGACATTAAGAATGTGAAATTAACTATCGTACTAGGCCCGACGACATTTCGGTAGTACCTTGAGAAGGAGGAACAAACCAGCTACTATCGTACTAGGTCAGACATATCTTTGAGTAAGTGCAAAGAATAAAGTTAGGGGAGGGGTGGAGGGAGAGAGGGGGGGGAAACAGATACGGAGGAGGAGAGAGAAGATTGAGAAGCGGTGAGTGTGGTGGAAGAGGCAAAGCCAGCGAAATGCAGTGTTATAGAGCGGGGGAAAAAAGTGGAGAGAGCACATCAAGTTGCAGAGGTAAGTACTGAACA
The DNA here is from genome assembly GCF_040938575.1 of Ambystoma mexicanum. Lineage (NCBI taxonomy): Eukaryota > Metazoa > Chordata > Amphibia > Caudata > Ambystomatidae > Ambystoma > Ambystoma mexicanum. The sequence goes on along the minus strand of NC_090925.1, from coordinate 190,579,404 downwards.
AAAATGTTGCAAGAACACAGCAAGTGCAAGCCAGGCTTCAAGTCGTAGATGGGCACAGCATGATTCAAGGCCACCATGATTACGTGATGCTTAAGGAAGTCCAGCATGAGAGATTCGAGATGAACCAACAAGAGTCACATTAGTTCAAAAAAGTAAGTCAAATCAACATCAGCAACAAGACGGTGATGGTGTCGCCATAATGTGACAATACATACTCGCACAATGAGCCAGGAGCGTATGATTGATGTAGGGGCGATAGCAGGAGAGGGCTACCATAGGTGAGGGGGCAGTAAAATGAAGGATTCAGCATACAGGCATTACATTCATACAACAGGCGGGGCAACATACCAGAGGTGGGCAGTGTTACGGTGGCAGACAGGGAGCAGACGGGGGCCTTACTTCACGGGCCTTGGAGGCGGGCCGGCACAACAACTTACTGTGCCACGGAACACCTGTCCTCGCCCCAGCACCGGAGAAGGTGATGTCGCTGTTGCCTGATGGTGGGAATGGACTGTGGGGACAGAGGGAGTAAACATGTTGGTGCATACTTACCTGCTGTCTGAGCAGGGGTTTGGGCCCTGGGTCCTCCTAGTCCAAAACAGGAATTGCCATTTTCTTTGTCTGCCCTTCACTTCAGACGCCCTTGATCTAAGAGTTAAAAGCAGAAAGGAAGAGGCAGAGCTAAGAAGGTGGGTGAGGCTTACGCCAGGTGACCAAGATCCACTTGCCCCGGCTCCCCATCTGCAAAGGAAAAGAGGCTGGAGGGCTCCTTAAGTAGGGAAAGAGTGCCAACCAAGAAGGCACCAGGTGGGCGGTGCTTAGGCCTCCATAAGTGGGTAAAAGGGTATCATGGAGCCTTCTTATGAGAATGGAATGGTTCACTGTCAAATGCATAAGAGAGAGGATGAGGACAGCAGAGGAGTTGGAAGCAAGGGATGCAAGCAGTTCTTCACGGGTGTTCAGAAGAGCATTTTCCGTGCCTCTGGATGCTCGGAATCCAGACTGGTGGTCATGCAGACCACCAACAAGTTTGTTATGAGAGTCAAGTTTGGGGAGGGCCAACTTCGAGCAATTTCCCCAGGAACAGGGTGATGGAAATTGTGCCGAAGTTGCTTGGCAGGAAGGGTCTGCAGAGTTTATTTATTTTTTAATTAAAAGGAGGCGCGCACAATGGAGCGCTTGAGGGAGGATGGAAAAGAACCAGTAGCAAAGGAGTGGTTGCAGAGATCAGCAAGGGCAGGGGTGAGCGAGGAGAGGTCCTTTATGGTTCTAGAAGAACATGGGGCAACCTGTTTGGAAGAGACCTTCATGGAGTTGACAGCTCTGGTGACTTCTTCAGGGGAGAAAGGAGCGAAGGAGGAGGGCGAGTGGTTGGGAGAGGGGAGGGTTGGGATGGAGGAGTGACTGACAAGGCTGTTCACAATGTCCTGGGTTTTGGAAGTAAAGTGAGAGGAGAGTGCATTGCAAAGAGCCTGGGAAGGAGTAGGGGCAGAAGATACTACAGGTGGGTTGGCAAGTTCCCTGCAGATTGAGGAGTTCAGCCACGTTTGTCACATTGGAAACTCGTGCCTGAATGTGGCCTCTTTTTTTGGGACAGATGAGTCTATAATAGCCCTGGATCGGCGACGGGCCAGTTTGTCAGAGGGTGCGCCTAAAGTGTGCCACTTACGTTCCGCAGCCCTGCAATTACGTTTTTGGTCTGCAGGTTTGGCGTCGTAACAGGTGTTCCACTCGGAGGCAGTTTCAGGCGTATCCTCATGACTGGGTCAAGGTTGTTGGTAATGGATAGACAGAGGTTGCTGAGGGCAGAATCAGTGGTTGAGTGTTGGGTGGGCAAGGGGGAATGAAGGTGGAAGAGAAGGCAGCAGCTGACACTCGTTTCATCAGACAGATGTCCATGAATGAGGTTGGCAGAGCTTTATAAGGAGTTGTCACAGTGCCATAGGGACCCAGATGGGAGGTGAAGAGAGTGGTCACAGAGAGGGGTGACCAGGGGAGTGGAGTCTAGCGTGTGTCCAGCAGAATGGGTTGGGCCAGAGGGAAGAGTGGTTGCTATGCATGGGTAGTCTAGGTGGATGTTGGTCACCTAGTAGCAGCAGGTTGGAGGTGGTAGAGAGTAGGCAGGAACAGAAGTCGCCCACTCAGAGGAACAGAGATGAAGTGCCTGTGGGCCGGTAGATGGTAGCAATGGTCATGATGTAGGAAAGAGTGATGACCAATTTGCATATTAGGCTCTCAAAGGACGAATAGGGCTGAGGGGGTAGGATGGAAGAAGGGATCCACTCTGGAAGATAAAGGCAAACCCACCGCCAGCACAGTCGGGTTGATGCTTTGAGGTGATCTTAAAGCAGTCGGGTAAGAGTGAGTAAAGGAAGTAACTTAGCTGGCATTGAACCAAGTTTGAGCGCATGTATGTCCAGTTCAGTGTCTTCGAGGAGAAGACAGATGTCAGCAGAGTGTTAGTTGGCGGAGCATGAGTTGAGGGTCGCCAGGTACAGACGATCACTGCCTTTGAAGGTTTTTTGAGGCAGAGTGTCAGGATGTGGGGCTTCCGTCAGAAGAGGTGGAGCCGGGGGGCAGAAGTGGGAGAGGCAGGAGAACTAAGGAAATTGAGAGATGGCAGGATCCAGTCAAAGAGGGAGGTTGGCGTGAGGGCCTTCAACTAGGACTCTGCCCGTGAGGTAGACATTCATGCAGCAGTGAGATGAAAAGAAGTCTGCAAGGAGGACTTCCCACTTGGTGCCGCCATTAATGGATGTGGAAGAATAAGGTGGGAGAGTGGCAGCGAGGTGAGAGGTCCATAGGTCCGGAGATGGGACAGAGAAAAGTAGGTCAGTGAAGATTTCTCTTGAGAAAGCACCGACATAGGTGACTGCAATTGGGGGCCAGGGTTTGCAGCAAGGATGTCTTTTTATGCTTTTTTCATCCAGATTTTGAGAGAGGGAGGATAGGTGATGGTGTAGCAGTTTGAGTAGATTGGGGAAATGGAGAGTGCCAACTTGGAGTGAGAGGAGGAAGTGAGGCAGAGAGAAAGAGGGGGTGGGGGTGTGTACGCTGCATTGCCGAGTTCTGAACCCGATACACAGTAGACCAAGAGGGTGCTGGGAGTACAAAAATGTAGGGTAAAGGAACAGCTAAATTCGGTTTTTACAATAACAGGTACATACAATGCAGGGTGAGTCAGGAATTGCAGCACAGCAGTACAGAGATGATGTCAGTGGTAATGTAGGTCAGGGGGTGAAAGAGTGAAGTTTCAACGAAGTACAGGGGACATCTACAAGCAGTGCTGGACAATGTGAATGACAGGAGAGGCAGCGGGAGTGAGTCAAGCAGGGACAAAGCAGCAACCAAGCAACAGTCAGTACTCACGTGATGGCACAGTTCAGGGGTGTGTGGATGGAGTATCCAACAGGATGGAGCATCTTTGGCTGTAGTTGTAAGAGAGTAGGACCCGGAAGCCCAGCCAGGAACACACAGGAGCCTTGGGAGTGGGTCCTTGGCATTTGCCTGCTGGCTAGTCCTGATGGTGCCTACCGTTTCTCATATGCCCAAACAGTGAATGTCCTTCCAAAGGCGCCAGGCACTCCAGTGCCTACTCTAATAAGGTGGCCATGATGAAAGGGGCAAAGAAAGCGGCCCACAGTGGATGCAAGATCAGCCTCCACCCGGAAACGCAGTGCATGCGTTATCCAATTATTTTTTCTCCTGTAAATAAATTTCAAATATGGAGGATACAACTACACCACTTGAAAATGCGGCCAAAAAAGTCCCACATGGTCATCTTCTGCTGGTGGCAAGTCCCCTGCCTCGTGGAAGCAGAAGAGGCCCATGCCGTAGAATAACAGGCAGAATACATCTGGCAAAAATCTTACTTTGGCCATCTAAAGGGAAGAAATCCTGTAATTAGCAGGGTTGTCCAATTTCCCGCGCTAGTAGATCAGAATGAAATGGATTCCTTCCATGAGCCTGGAGTTTGGGCAATCAATATGATCGGAGAAAAGAGATAAAAAGGTGTGGAGAGGATCTTGTAGCCATCAGAGAGGAGAGTGTCAAAGCTTGCGACAGAGCTGGCCGTGAACGATGTCCCAGTAAGACCAAGGACATCAAGGTCTAGTTCTTCAAGGAGGTGGCAGATGTCAGGAGTGGTTGACAGCAGAGTGAGTTGAGTGGCGCAATATCTAGAAGGTTGACAGCCTGAAAGACCTTCCGGGGAGGGGTACAGATCAGAGTTACGCCCTGCAGAGGAGAAAGAGCCCTAGGAGGGGGGAAGAGGAGGAGAGAGGGCAAGGTAGCCATGGGGGTGGGGGGTTAGAGCAGGAGATGATGGATTACAGCAGGAGATGAAGAAATTGGTGAGGCGAGAGAAGAACCCATCAAGAGGAGGAGATTGGCCCAAGGGCCTTGGACTGGACCATGATAGTGCCATTAAGGTAGACATTAATGATGACTTTAGAGGGGTCGAAGGAAGCCATGAGAATTTCCCAGTGAGTGCCACCATTAATGCGAGAAGGATGAGATAGGACAGAGCACAGAGATCATATTTAGAGTCCATAGATCTGGCGAAGGAACGACAAAGATGTCGGTGAGGGTCTGTCTGGAGGAAGTATTGGCGTAAGTGTTGGCGATAGAAAAACAAGGGATAGAGGACAAGATATCCTTTTTGAACTTCTTTCTACCAGACTTGGGAGAAGGGATGGATAGTGATTAGAGAAGCAGTTGGAAAAGATAGGAGAAACAGGAAGAGAGGGTAGGATTGAGAAACTGGGAGGCTAAGGCAGGTGGCTGTGGGACAAAAGAGTGGTGAGGTCACTGGGCTGGCAAGTAACAGAAGCACAGTATACAAGCAAAATACAGAGAATTTAGCAATGGGCAGCAAGATTTGACTTTCTAGCAAAAAAGCATAAACAGCAAAATTTGACTTTCCAATCAGGGATTCAGATGTTAACAGAGGGTTTTAAGAAGCACTGCGCATCGACAACATGGGAGTAACAAGCAGAAAGAACAGCGATAGTCAAAGATGGTAGGAGCGAGTCCAGAAGGAGGCAACTCCCCCATAGTTCAGGAGGTGACAATATCAAGGCAGTCCGGATTTCTTAGAGGAATGAGGTGGCAGCATCATTGTGGTTAAGGTGCAGGGAGGACCCCAATTAGCGTTCCGGAAGCGGAAAGGTTGCAGACAGTGGCCTTAGAAGTGGGCCTTTGCTGAGGTTCCCAGCTAAAGCCCGCCGGTCCTTGGTTAGATGGAAGAAAACAATCAGCAACCTGGGCATGCTGCACAGGGAGAGGAAGTACAGCCAGCCTGCCTACACAACAAGAAAACCATGGTGGCCATCTTGGAAGGGCCAAAAATCTGTCAATTAAGCAGGCAATAGTGGGAAAACTTGTGCTTTCAAAATAGCAAGGCAGCTTCAGGTATTAAAAAGCTCAGAAAACTGTAGCACGATGAAAATGCCCAATAAAACCGTGCTTTCCAACAATTTTAAGCAAATTACGTTTTTTCTTGGCCGTTATTCCATTAAGCATCTGGAGTCGCAATTCAAAGCAGGATGACGTCCACAGGGGCTGTCAGATTATTGAGTCTGCGACGTATGAGCACCTTCACTGCCATACACAAGTTGCCAGACTCATTTACGGGATAATCTAGGCATGGCGAAATTGAAATCCCCTCCCATAACAAAATCTCCCTTGCCTAAAAATTCATATCAGAGATAATACATTCATAAATCTCCATTTGATAGTTTCAGCATAACTGCCTCCTAGCGCTACATCGACCAGTAGGAAATGGGGATTGGTATGGACTTTTAATGGCCCTGCGTGTCTTCGAGCACCCCCACCTCGAATATTGACGACCCCCAACGCCTTTTCTAGCTGAGTTCACCACACACATATCCATCAAACACTACTCCCCCCAGGTTTTCTGGAACTGAATTATATCCAGATTATAGAATACTCAAGCAGCCATCTCAAAATAGATGTTTTCCCAGAGTGTTCCAAGAACATACAGATAATAGGGTTTTAGGAGTGCTGTTTGAGGACAGGAAGACACGACAGGATCCATTCCCAAACTGGGGGCCTCTACTTTGAGGAGAAGATTCAACCTCTAGTTTTGAGTTCGGTAATAATGGCCGCTCTGGTACTCGAGAACCAGATTGAATGCCCGGGGTACGAGTCACGTTTGAGACAACAATCTTGTCCAAATCGAAGTGCACCCAGGTCGCAATGGAACTGAATGCTTCCAACTGTTCAAAGTCACTACTCTTTAGTACTCGCAACGCAGGAAGAAGGCCAAAAAGATCCAGCAGTACATGACAGTTAATAGGCCGACTGCCGTCCTCAAAATGTCTGGATATTGTAAAATACATAGGCAGCATTCGACGAGCACCCAGTTGCTCCAGATGGATTTGGACAGGTTATTGATCATGTGCTGGCCCTTTGGGGCATAGCCCCCGCCCCTCCCATCAGTGGAATTTACAATTGATCCATCCTTAGACTGCTTCCAACGAGTAGAGGTAATTTGTGATACCTTTCTGGTGATGGATCGTCTCATTCTTTTGGAATGGGAGGATGTGTCCATTAGTAGGATAACCCTTCAACAGCCATGAGGTTTGTTTTCCCTCCCTCGGTTTACTGGGTCTTGAGATTCGTGCTGCCTTTTTCCTGGCCTCCTGAGTTTGGGCCACTTTGATAGCATCACTCGAGGCAGCGAGCTTCACTCCAATCGATGGTACAGATATTGGGACTGCTTGTTTAAGACTATGATCAGTCTTTACTTTACATTTTCTGCACCTCTCCTTTTTTAAATGACCGGCTCAGAATATGACTGCTTCTACCATATGTGTCCAGTATTACGGGGGGAAGGGGGGGTCTATACAGTGGATTGTCACTCTCCTCTCCCTACCCGAGTTTTTCCTGAGGATACCAGATTTACTGAATTCATAGATTTCTTTTGGAGGCTTTCGTAAAGCGATTACTTGCCTAACTGCAGACGACTGAGCTATATACATATACAATCTGTTTGAGTAGGATTCGCTTCTGCGTGTCACTGGAAATTAAGTTACATGGGAAAAATGAACAGCATCATTTTGAAGATTCAAGCCGTTCTCTTCACTGGCCTGCGAGTCAGTAACAGACCCCAGCAGGCTTTGGCCTTTCACCACAGCGTCTTCAATTAACCAGATTAGCATTGGGAGTATGAAAGCCTCCGGCTTACTAATGGCCCTCCTCTCGGCTGATATTAATATTTTAAATCACCAGCCCTGCAGGGCTCAGTTTGGGACTAGTTGAGCATGATAATTGAAGCACCTCTGTTTGCAGGGGCAGGCATAAATTGTTAAGCAAGTGGTTATCAATCACCGTAGATTAATTGCCTGGGCCTGCGTGGTTGCCCAGACCATCCATGACCACAGCCTGTGGAGATGTAATAGCTTTGTGGAATCTTTGGAAAATTGGAAGAAAAAAAATGTAATTTTGGGCTTCTCGTGCATTAAAGCAAAATCACCCAATCTGGGAGATGGATTACCAGGAATTTCCAAAGATGCGGATGTATTCTGTAGTTGAGATTGCCCCGCTTTACTCAACTTGGCCACCTTGCCCTTGCAACGGAGATCATAAATCCTTTTTGGCGGCATATGCTAAAGAAAACTTGAGCTTTTAGCACTGTACACTTTAGCCCGGTACACAGGTTATAAAGCACAGCACATAATAATTGGACCACTGCTATAGATCCCAAACTTTTGCCCCAATATTCAGTCGCTGTGTTTTTAGAGGTCAAGTGGAGAAAGTTCAGATCGGGCCAATATCCTCCATCAAAACTCAGGTGCTACCAGTAAACTGCGTCCTCATTTGCTCAGAGTGACTAGTCAGTGTAAAAAATAAAAAAAAAATACAAGCTGTGCTCCTGGAAACTCCCTGCTGCAGGTGGCCAAATTGTACAAGAAAAAAATAGGGGCACAAGTACCTCAGCACAGCTATCTGTCCGTTCTCCCAACTGCAGAAAGCTGCGAGTGCCGGTACGGACAGCGAGCTTTGCTCCACCCAGAGTTTAAAACAACAATGCTGTAGATATTCAAAAAAACTGATGCAGTATCCTTGCTCTGCTACTAATGGCGAGAAAGCCTGGATCGCGCAGCCGATTAGTTACACACTTCATCTTCATCTTAGAAACAGTAAAAGATAACATATTATACAGCCCACATCTGAACAAGTGCGATGCAAACTAACACTGCAGCACGCTCTAAATCAGAGGCAAAAGTCAATGCAGAGCTGCTCTTAGAAAACTGCTTAAAGGGTGATGCCAAATCCACCTTGCCTCAGTGAAATGTATGCGGGGACGAAATATCACTCCCGCTGCCCTTGCGGTCCACCATGGACCACCAAAAACCACTCCTTCCCACTCCACTCAGCGGCCAAGTGGGGATTTTGAATGTTTTGCAGGTCGGCAAAGCTTCAGGTAGCTCCTCCCCAGCAGCAATAAGAAAAAGACTACAGGACCACCAAATGCCACTCCTGCATCAGTTCACCATGTGGTCAAGTTGTGCAGGGCACTAGCAAATGTGGAGCATCTTTCTGTTGAAGTCCAGGGTCCGTTCTTTAGCGCATCCCACAAGTTCCTCACCTTTATTTTTATATGCATTTGCAGTAAACCAGAGCTCCGAGGATAGGATTATCGACTAGCAAGGTCCCCGTGCTCCAGGAACTTGCATCACATAACAGGCAAAAATAAACGAGATAATTGCCTTTTCCCTTTAACAGAGTCTACTATCAAGGCAGGTCACAAAATGTACTTGGCACTAGCTATTGGCGAGTGAGAATTCACTTTTGCCAAATAAACAGTGCGCTCAGTTCATATGGCAATTCGACCAATGGCATCCTCACCTCAGCAGTGTAAAACATTAGAAAGACTGACAAAGCACCACAAAATGAAAAGGTCAGGCTCATCTTCTTGGTTGGTTACAAATGTTGCATTTGGGGTGCAGGTTTATGTGTTGTGGTAAGGGGGGAAACTAGGGCACGTCAACAGGCCTGCTTTCTTCGAAGTCTGCATGCCGCGTCTAGCTCGTTTGAAACCCTTAAAGGAAAGAATTGTATTGTAAATCTTTAGAATCATCTAAAACATTTCTATATTTTACAGAGGCTACCACTGTAATCAGCCGTCATGGATTAACTCATTCCAATTTGGATTTCCAAGTGAACGCAATGACCAAATACTAATTTCTCCGGCTGCTGGAAACGTTTCTAGTCTGGCAGTCCGTTTTGAAACAATTCATTTGGGTTTTTAACTGATTTAGTGCAATCCTGCCTATGTTTTTAAAGGTTTCCTAGTGTATTAGCTGCCAAAATTACAATTTCTCTTGATTGCTGATCTATTGGAGCAAATAAATGTGTTGCCACTTTCGCCACTCTGTGCCAGACTGTACTGGTGCAACTGACCAGGTATTCACTCATCTTTTACCCTCCCACATTTTTGTCATACGATTTGATATGGCATTTATAACTCGCCTATACACAAGTGTTTGAAGTAGTGACGAGGCAAGGGAGAGGGGGGGGGGGGGGGGAACAGAGGGAAGAAGGACACCAATCTTACTAGGCCAGGTGACATTGAGATCGTGCAGGTGCAGAAGAAAGTTTCACGGTTGTACAAAGAAAGGTTTGTCTAAAGAAATTGACGTCATCCAGGATCAACATGGGGTTAACCAACTACATCAAATCATGTTTTGAAACTAGTCAAATAGGTTTTCAAGAAAATACATTTTAACAAAATAAATGGACATACACATTGGGCAACCTACAATAGGGACCACCTAGATTGTCCCCCGAGGGAGTCTTAGAGACACAAGACTTAGCAACTAGGCCATCACACTTAGCAAGACCGTTTGGCAAACAGTTTTGGCAAATAGTAGGGCTTGCCGATCTCCCACCATCATCCCAGAGTTGGCTGGGTTAGTGGGGGCATGCCCGTCTCTAGAAGAGAGGAATGGCTTTTAGAAAGCCCCTGGATTGCAGAAACAAGAAACCCCCATACAATGTCTTCAAGAGTTGATGTGTTCTTGAGGCATTATGTGATATTCACAAGTGTCTAAAATACAAACCGTCAACAGCATCCTTGTTGTATTATTTAGCTGTCTTGTATTAATGACAAATGAACCTCGACTATAATGGATCAAATTCTGCAGTGATTATATATTTAATAAAAATTACTGTGAACATGAAGAAACATTTTCAGTCTATTATACTCAGTAGATGTAAGCAGTGAATTAGGAAAGAACAAAAAAAAAGACACGAAAATGGGTCGCATTAACAATTGGACCCCATCACTGTACAAAATCAGGGACACTAGACACACAATTACAGGGATTGGAGAAATTCAAATGCAAAACCCTACTCATTGCTTACTTAAATGCCACCACTCGATTCCTCATTTGCTTTAGCAGCTGTATAGATTTAAAAACAACGTCATCTTCATAAATAATTATATTAAAACCAGTATCCTTCAACTTCAAACACACTTTCATATTCAATCAGTGTTTAGGCAGGTATGTGAAACTGCCATGGGCACGACGTTTCTCTGAACAATGTATTGATGGCATTCTTCGAACACACATCAAAACTAGGTTAACTACACTTCATGTAAGATGTTTAAAGGACATTCACATAGCAAATTGCAAAATATTTGGTATTCATTTAAATTCGAATCACAGCAATGCCAATATGCCCTTTCTGATTGTGCAAATGGATGTTGAAATTAAAAGGTGTAAAATTTCAAGTTGAAAGCTACTAGCCAGCCATAAAAAAAAAAAAGTGTTTCCACCAATTACATACATGCGAAGAGCGCACCATTGCTTACTTGCAAACAGTCAAATATAACTAGCCAATGGCTTGTGGTGAGTGCACATATTGCACCCTGAAAAGAATTAAAGCATTTCAAACCCTGGCACCCACTCCATTGCACATGCCAAGAGGGGCCATTTAAGGCAACTGATACATAAATTAACCGAGAGAAACTAAGCAGCAATTGATTTGGAATGAGAAGTGAAGGTCCGACGTCTTGGCCGGTTCAGGCTTGCTTAGGCACCGGCACCCTGCCCTGTGGGCAACAGACGTTGACCTCTGCTACCGTAGGCCCGGGAGCGACCACTGTTGGCTTCCTACGTGGAGGATCAGGTAGGTTGCCTGTACGATGTTGAGTATCCTTTGGATCTTCTAGACTTTCCCCTTTGAGCAGCAAAAAGATGACTAGCGATGCTGCAGCAGAGTGCCATGGGAACGCACCGTCTCAGTCTTTATGGCTTGAAGGGATTAGTCAACCGCCTCCACGAGCAGCTTTTCGCTGTCGAAAAGCATGTCCAGCACCTTTGCATAAATGTCCTGGCGAAAGCTAGTGGCCTTCAACCATCCCTGAAGACAAAGGCAAACACTTTCCCGGTCAGAAGCAAGTGTCGGCGACACCCACTGCCACTGTAATGGCATGTTCGGACGCCACCTCTCCATCCTGGAAGAGGGCGAGAGCATCGGTTTTCTTGTCGCCAGGAAGGAATTCCAGGATAGGGCCCAGCTTTTACCAGAGCACCTGGTCTTATCGTGGCAAGATAGCCAGAGCATTAGCCGCTTTCATCGTGGATATCGCTGTGTAGATGATTTCACCATGACTTCCATCTTCTTCCCCTTGTTGTCTGTGGAGACCAAGGATGCAGAGGCTGGGTTGGTGGATAGTTTTCTTGCGGCGGCCGACACTACAGAGTCCGGCGACGGTTGTGACCTTAAGCACTTGGGCGTCGAGTCTGGCATCCTGTACCTGTCGGTCTGGGCAGTGCCATGCATGGGTTTTTCATGAGGGCCAGGACGCCTTCCCAAAAGTCGTCCAAAAAGGGTACTGACATGATAGTCTTCCTCTTGGACTCTCGTCGCTGGAATAGGAAGCCCTACTCTACCTTGCCTGGTGGAGCCCCTCTATGGAGGAGCGTCCAGGTTCAACGATTCGTTGTCCGCCGGGACAAAGTCCTCCTCTTCGTCAGTTCCTGTGGCACTGTTTGTACAAGTGTCCATGTGTGTATCCGATTTGGTGGAGGAGGCTAATGCGGTGGTGTCGGGTGACGCTTCCTGTTCTTACATGGAGGCTTGTCAGGGGCCTGCAGTACAACAGGTGCTGGAGGCAACCTTTGCTGGATATCAGTCACTAGGATGTGGAGAGTTGGCAGGATGTCCATGGATATGTCCCTCGGCTGGGGAGTGAATGATTAGTGCTAGGGCCGGCGCTGCCTTCCTCCTCGTGGACTGAATGGACGGACACTTGGTCATCTTCCACGGAGTAGATATCCATTGGCTGATCGTATGAAACCTTGAAGGGCTGCTTTGGGGCCTCCTCACCCTCCCACCCCCCCCCCCCATTTCTTTTGTCCACCCTTCCCGAGGGCTGGGTACCAGGATATTAAGCAGTGCCTTCCCCCACGGGGTGCCCCCAGCCTTCTCTGCTGGCTCGGCAGCCATGTCGCGCCTGGGAGGCAGTAATACACTCTGCACTGTTGGGGCCAGTACCTCCCACCATAGCAGTTGTAACAGAGGAGGTCGAAGCGGTTGACAGGTTCTTTGGCAGTGCCGGGTGAGCCTGCTCTGAGGCCCTTTTCTCTTGCTCCGGCCTTAGTTTCCGATTTGTACTGTAACTTGGCTGGGGTGGAGGAACCCGTTGGCAGGCTGGGTGAGGTGGTGGACGGCGATGGCGATCTATCCGACCTGGGACCCGGATCAGCAGCGAACCTGGCGAAATCAGCCTTGCGGTTCTTGGCCTCGTCTTGGACCTCCACGGATGGGGCATCCTCAAAAGGACTTCGACCTCCTGTTGAAGGGAGACCACTCCTCGAAATGACTGGTCCTGGGTGAGGCATGACCCTGCTCGGAGGATGGGTCAGGGGCCTTGCTTGACTTGAGCCATGCCGCCAGCCTGCTATACCAGTCTTTCTTCGAGGAACTGATGCATATCTCGCACTCATCCTCATTGTGGTCTGGGTGCAGGCCGTACAGACACTTGATGCTTGCCCTCCACAAAGCCGTTCCTTAGGCCGCACTGGGCGCAGGGTCTGAAGAGGGTCCTTCTGTCATTTTCCTTCTCCGTCATGGTTGGAGGGCGCGAAGTAGGTCCAAGCCAGCCTTCAAGAAACATTCAACAAATGCCCTCGAAGGGCGAGCAGACAACGGATCACAGTTGACGGCCGATGCAGATAGGAGCAAAGGGGCTCTGATGAACAAAAATAGAACTTTTCCGTGAACAACTTGGAAAGGAAAAGTACAAAACAGCTCGGAGAGCAACTCGAATAATCCCAAATCTGAAGCATGCAGTAAAAATCTCAAGATGGCCACCAGAGGCAGGGTTTAGGGAAAGGACTGTCATTGGATGGGGCAGTATGACCCAGAGGACAGTGATTGGTTTAGAGGAGAAATACTGTTTTAAAAGTGAAAGTGATTCAGTTTCTTTTTACCAAGGATTTTCAGCCAATGACCGGGAATATTCACGAGCATGGCAACATCCTGGGAAGTTGAACAACGAGCATCTTTGCAGAAAATCAGCAGGGCTGCTACATGGGCCAAACACATTCAGACAATATCGGGCAGCACTTGTAGCAGTGTTCAGAGTTCTGGCACATACTGAGGAAATTCAGAGTCAGTAGTCCAATAATTAAGTTGGTCAAAGGGGAGTGGCGGGGAGCAATAGTGGACACTTGTGTTTGGTGTTTAGACCCCATCTTCACTGAAATATAAGTACTGGGATGAGGAAAAGGGATGTGAATGAAAGGTCACAGTAATACCTGAAGATTTATTGAGCGCGGACATAGCTTTGAGAGAGAGGCAAGGGATCAATACAAGGGAGCAAGGAGATACAATGGAAGAGGTGAGGAGTCAGTTTGGCAGCAAGGGATCTCGAATCTCCAAGCAACCCATGGAGGAGCAGATGGGCCAGTTTCAGGTTAGGAGGGGAGTGCAGAGAGAGTGGCGCTCCGTGTTGAGGAGCTTTAGGACCCCGCCTCACCCTCGGAGGGGGATATGGGGTCCAGATTCTTATGTGGTAAAAGGGTAAATGTGAAATGATGGGAATACTTACTCCTACTCTTCCTCCTCCCTGTACTTACTTGTGAGATACCCACCTTTATGTTAGGAACCATTTCTTTCACATGTCCCAAACTTCAACACCGCAGCATGCCTTTTGCTTTAGTCCAGTCCCACTAGACGAAGTCCCACCATCAGCTGCACCTCAGAGGCATGCTTCCTTTTCTCACTTCAACCCAGAAGTTAAACGTCTCCAGAGCCGTGGTTATCTCTAGGATGGACTACTGCATCAACCTATCTCAACCTGCCGTCCTCTACTCTCTGCAGCTAATCCAGAACAAGACTGCAAGACTTGTCCTTGGCCTCAAGCCCAGGGATCGTATCTATCCAGGCTTGAAAACTCCACTGGCGGCAAGGATCAAGTTCAAGACTCTCTGCATTCTCCACAAGGCTGCCTGGGGCCGGGGCCCACACTACATCCAACTCTTTCTTCCTAAAAATCTTCCTTCTCAAGCCCTTCACTCAGCTCCCTCTAAATCCGACGAACAGATGCTTCTCCAAGCAGAGAGTTGGAGGCAGATCATTCTCTGCAGGGGCCTCCCTGCCCCTCTAAAACCCGAGCAGGGCCACCTCAGGTTCCGGAAGCAGCTCAAGACCTTCCTTTTTGCTTCCGCTTTCTCGCTTGCAGACCACTGTCTGCCGCGCTAGCTGGTTGCCTAGCTACCCTCAACTCACGGGCACTAGGCTTCCTCCGCGACCTGCAAGCACCTGCACTACCTATGCGCACTTAGGGGCTGTAGCTGTAACCCTACAGGCACCCCGCCCCACCTTTTTTTGCACTTCCTTAGCTGGCTCCCACGGCTGCACTTACCGAGAGCAATGTCTGTCCTGACCACACTCCTCCACCCCCATCACCCCCACCTGCCCATCCCCCCCCCACCTGCCCCCGGCACAATCTGAATGACAAGGCCTAGTAAGATCGTTTGTTGCGTCCTCCCTATGGCTCCCACCTGGTCTTGCCACACCTAGAAACACTTGTGTACAAGCGTGTTTAGGCCTCCAGATAAGGTGGGTACCAGGCCTTTTTAGGCATGAAAATCTTGCAAATATGACAGCTTTAGTATTTTCCTGGGTACATTTACTACACACAGGTAAAGAGCAGAGGGCAGTGCAAAGGGCAGGTTACTTGATAGAAACTAGGAGGCTTCTTTTGAGTTGATTTTTATCTACATGGATGTAATTGCAAGCCACCTCTGAAACAGAATGTATTTCTCTGAAGCCTTTCAAAAAAAGAAACTGCACACTGTGATATAAGGAATGGTTTCTTTCCATTCAGCTTTAGAAGCACTGTGCATAATTTCCTAGAATTTTAGGATTGTATAATTAGATGGAAAACTAAGTTGCAATTTAGAATATTTTGTAACAAATTATGCTTTTTTCCAGTGAAAGCAAACCAGTATTGCACAATTGTATTTTTCAGAGTTCTCGTGCTGTGTGCATAATCATGCAGAGGCAGATCATTTTTACACTGATAATTTAATGTACACTCTAATTATAAGTGTGTAAAATGATGACTGCACAGTCTAGATTACATCCATTCTACCTTGCAGTAAATGGGGTACATTACTATAAATGGTTGGTCAGTGGCCGCAGAGTCTTTACTCAAGGGTGAGTGATTGTCATTACACCAATCACAGGTGCTGTAGCCTCTCAAATCATACACCCAAAACCTGACTCCCCAGGAAGTGCAAGCGCTCTTCAAAAACATACAAATGAAAGTTACATTTGTAATTGAAACAGAAACTCAGCAAAACCTGTCCCTGTGATAATTCAGAAGGGTATTTAACTTCATGTAGCGCTTCATGAATGGTTCGTCCAACATCTAGGTACTGTGATTATTATACCTCAGTCGATACTCAGTTAACCGACCTCTGAAGGATGTTCGCCAATAAGATAACTCGGCCAGTTGAGCACTCATTGCTGCAATCTGTGCATGATCTGTAGTTTGCAGACTCGAATCCCGGCAAGTCCAACTCATCCTTTCGAGGTCGATAAAGGAGTACCGACTTTGGTTTGGTGATAATTGTGATGAATATGTTCCATGTACAGCGCTTGGCCAAAAGCGCTATATAAATAACCATTTCACCATTAAATTAGATGTAGAATTTAGCATGGAGTCCGTGCCTCTCTGCACTGTTGTATCATAACATTGGCATACCATTAGGTAGTAATAGCTTCAGAAAATGAGGACTCATTAAATATCAAATGACAATTCTACTATCGTACCTCAAAACACACAATACAATTCAGGTTTGCTTTACTATGTAATTGGCTAGGTTTTTGTGATTTCAACATTTAAATATATACCGGAGAGATCAAATGGCCAGACCTTCGAGAAATAATGAAAGGTGTATTCCGTCAATGCAGAAAGCTGCCGTGCGGTAATGATTCCCATACACTTTGTGCATGCGTCGGCTGGATGTCGCATACATTTTACTCTCTTACAAAGGAAAAGTCATTTTTACTCTTAAAAATCACATTTACTCTCAAAGGTTAAAAACAGAGTAAAATACTCCCAGCACAAAATCTTATCTAGAGCAATGGGCGTGTTATAAATGACTCGTATCTTAACATACATCATATATCCTTTCACGTCAGGCATGGGAGGCAGTATAAAATAACGGACAAGGGAAGGACTAGGACTAATGAATATTGCTGGTAAGTAATCCTAGCATTACCACACAATCCCTCTTCCTCACCCCAGTACTTACTTGTAAAGCATACCAATTACACTGAATGGGCAGGATAACCAGACCCAGACCACTATGTGCATCGACCACCACCAGTTTATTGCTCATCTAGAGTGGCATGCATGTATCTTAGTGTAACCCAGCATTCAGTAAACTAGTACCAAAATGGTAACCATCTGTCTGTGCAAATTTAGCTGTTAATGCCTAACAAAGTGATTCCGATCAACCCTTGTAGCACTTCAGCATATGTCCTGTATCAATACCCGCAAAGCCTCTGACCAGAAGCCTCCATCTTCAGTGTTGACCATCCCTGTACCTTGGGAGGGAGAAGGACACCCAGCCATATCAGAAGCAATGAAAATAGTTTCAACCATCTACTGTTCATGGGAACTCAAGCATTCATGCCTGGGCATGGACCCACAAAGTTAATGAATAAACTGACTGTGGGGCCTTGGACTCTCCAGATACACCAAAACTACACCACCAACACTGCCCTCCTTACATCCAACTGACTCCATTCTACCTCCTCAAGTGAATAAGGATTCAGGAAGAAGGGGGGGGGGGGGGAGCACAATTCGGTGAAATAAAGGCCTCTCTCCCACTATCTAGGAGTCCCAAATCCAAGTGTGTTCAGATCTGCCAGTCTACTGCTGACCATCCTGTAGGGCTTAGACATCTAGACACACTATCTGGGACGCCGTAACTTCAAAGGCATCACCCATCTATAAACCACTCTGCAAAGCCCAGGTTTTCTGGTAAAAAATAAATAAATAATAAAAACAAAACCCAGCAGGGACACCCCCCCACCCCTATCCGTGCACCTCATAAACCTGTAAGTTGGCGATGCTTCACAAACAACAATTCCTATTAATAATTAAAGACACCTTAAACACCACAGACTACAAATCCAAAACTGCAACTCTCACCCTCCACCTCCCACAGCTTCCTACTCCTGTAGGCAACCCGGCTACAACAAAAACGCAGACAGATTTGGTGAAGCACTAGCTACCAACCTCATCCTACACTTACCGTCATAGGGGATTTCAACATATGGTTTGACTCACCCTCAAACCCTATGACCCGATCACTCACAGACAATCTATAATCACTCATCCTGACAATACATCTCCACACCCACCCACACGGGAGGTCACATCGTCAAGGCGATCTTCAGCACTACAAACAGATCTACCCAGTCCCCCCACCTCCTATCATGGACTGATCACTCAGCAATTTACTTCTCCATATCACTGAGCACAACAGCTGGCGGTAAAGGCCACACGCGACCACCACCAACTACCTCCCCTCTCATTCCACTATGGAACAAAGTCATAATCACCCCAGATATAGCACACTCACTCCTCAACTCTCTCCATACACTTTCCCTCCAGGAAGGCCCTCCACCAATCGAAACATTCGACCTCTGGCTTACAAATGCCCTCACACCAACAAAAAGGACCCCTCGAAGATCAGGACCAACACCCAGGTGGTTCACTGCGAAACTCAAATCACTAAAAACCCCTCAAGCACCGCCTGGAACAGACCTGGAGAACCGACCCTACAGCACAGAACAAACCAGAGCATACAGACTGTAAATCAGAAAATCCTATGGGAACAGAATCCTTAATGCATGAAACCCGAGCAAGGAACTACATAGAATCATATCTGAATTCAAATCGCAGCATGCTAGAGCCACCCACCTCCAGTCTTCCAAGCCCTATGTGACACGATCACTGCACTTCCACAATGCCGCTATCGACAGACACTCCGCCATCATCTCTAAATTCCCAAACCCCATGCCCCCACGTGGACCCCTGCCCACCCACTCCTCAAATACTTCCTGGCCTCTACCTTGCTGGTAGTATTGCACGCTCAATCCTCAACCACTCACTCACTTCAGGATCCTTCCCGGAAGACCTAAAAACCTCCTACATCATACCAACATTCAACCCTCTCCTCCCCCAGAACTACCGGCCTATCTCCAACACACGATTTGTCACCAAACTCATGGACTGTGCAGCATACAAGCAGCCTGGCCTCTTCACCGAAGCCAACAACCTCTTAAACCCTTCTCAATTGGGCTTCAGGCTACTCCGGGGAACGGAATCCTCCCTAGCATCTGTCTGGGACGACCTAAACAGTCAACACAGAAGGATGCGTTGCACTCATCCTACTGGACCTCTCCGCAGCCTTCGATACCATAGATCACACTATCCTACTAGACAGGCTACAAACACTAGGAATCAGACACAGAGCCCTCTCTAGGATCTCCTCCATCTCTAAAGGCTCACAAACCATGCACCTCCACCTCCTGACCAGTAAGGAAAGGTGTGCCACAAGGGGCATCCCACCCCCCCTAATCTTCAACCTAAAACCCCTGCCTGCAATCATCCGCTCATACAATCTTACCTGCTACAACTACACAGACAGATCATCCTTAAAATCCCCAAATCTCAAGGTTCTGGCAGTCCAGACCAGTCGTCATGCCTCTTGGATATGGACCACTGGATGACGACCAGCCACCTCATCCTTAACCCTGGGAAAACAGCCCTCATTCCCCAACAGATTCCGTGGCATCAATCCCTAGGACAAGCACCATCAACCTCAAAAGTGTTACTTGGATGCACACTGGACATGGACCTATCACTCACCCAACACATTGCCTCCATATCCAAACCCCGCTTCTACCATCTACGGATTCTCATTCACATTTTCCTTTACCTTACCCATCCCCACCCATTTTCTGCCATCCACTCCATTATCCTATCCCACCTGGACTATGCAAATTGCCTCTACCTAGGCGTTCCAACTAAGGAAGCTCCAGAGAACCCACAACGCGGCAGGATGCCTGCTCACCAACCTACCGATCAGAGGACAAATCAGCCCCACACTTAAAGTCCTCCATTGGCTCCCGAATGGTCAACGCACTACCTTTAAGGGCATGTGCATCACCCACCACGCCATCCACAACACCGCCCGGAATTCCTTCGAGACAAAATCCTCCCCTACCAGCCCTCAAGGAATCTCAGATCTCGCACAACATATTGCCTAATGGTCCCACCCCACAACTCCTCCAGGCTGGGCAGGTCCATGCTCATCGTCCAAGCACCAATTATCTGGAACACCCTAGCCCTACACATTTGCAACACTGAAAAGCACCTGAAATTCAGAAAGGACCTAAAAACATACCTCCTCCCATACTTCCTCCCCATCTCCAAACTACACTGCTGAACCCAACATCCCTATACACCAATCACAGAATTGATAGCGGCAGCATTGCATCGGCTCACCTAAAACTCTCGCCCCATCAACAACACCCCGACCCTATAAATACTGCAATGAAGCCAGCAGCATTTGCCGAGGTACTCCACAATAAACCTTACTCCTCCTCCTCCAACATGTAGAACGAGAGATTTAGCATCGGCTCACCTGACAAGCCATCGCCCCATGCGGAACAACTACCGTTCAAATACACCAGGGCAGCCAGCAGCTTTTGCTGTGGCACACTGCAATAATCCTCACTCGCCGCTCATACTTCGCACAAGCGAGACCACGAATAATGAGACCATGCTGTCCACACTGGACAAAGGATGCTGCAGCCAAACTACATCAAAGCATATGGTACGTATACCTGTTCAGCACGTCCGGACACAGGCCGCATGCACGGCCAAACGCCCATGCACCGTTGAATGCAGCAATGGCTATGCCCATCCGGTCTACCAGCGCACAGACATCCACACTGAAACACCCGACGTACCTCAACACCTCTGGCACTAGCATACAGCGACTACCAAAGTCGTTATAGCTGGCCACACATTGAATCTTCAACAATAGCAATCTATCGCATACCACCAACAGCGCCCACCCACGTGCCTGACCTTTGGGCTGCTTAGTGGAGCCTAGCCAACCACCCAAGTCATAAGCCGGCGAAAATGCACACAAGCATCTCAATCTAAAACTTAGAACCTCCACCACATTGACTACAGTCACCTAGGGCGTTCCAAACACAAAGCTCATTGAGGCCGTACAAATGGGGAAAGAGTGCTATATAAATAACAAAAAATACAATACAATCTCCTGTGATAAAATTGCGTCACCACTGTGGGCAAAAAAAGAAAATAAAAACACCTGATCACAAGGAAAGAACACAGCTGCTGCCAGAATCAACCGCCTTACAGGTCAATGCACCATTCTCTCACAGTCTTCTTGCTGGAGATAATATCAAACAGTTTTTAAAGTCAGTAGTTCCAAAGACACCTTCTCAAGGGGTTCAAGAATCGCAGTTTGCAAGACTTATCACCAAAGTAAGATCCTGTGGGAGTACCCAGATACACCCATTATTCTGGCTAGGGAAAAAAGTTTCAGAGTCCTGTCACCACGTTCACATTATTTGGTTTTCTACCCAATTACTCTCAATGGGCTGCTTTGTTGTTCTGCAAGCCTCCAATCAAAGCCCACCCCCCTCCCAAACCCTGAATGAATTAAAGCATATCTGGAATAGATCAATTTATGAACCCATTCCTTTCACACCAGCTCTGAAAATTGCTCAAATGTGGGTCAGACGCTTTTAATGTGGCAGATCACATATTCAGTACTGCTGAAGCTAATCTGGAGGGAGGTTTAGGATGATTTTCCCCGAGAATAAAAATGGTTGCAACCACCAAAAGTTTTAAAAATGCTACCAAAGGTTTGAACACTTTGGTGGTAGCATTGTTAAAAAAAAAAATAAAAAAAAAATAAAAATGTACAAAAAATAAACAAAAAAAATCCACAGGGCGGTGGGTCCCTGCAGCGCCAGTTCCCGATCACGGAAGTGAAAGGGAGCTGGCGCTGCAGAAACCCAGCGTAAAGATGAAGTTAAGTGGGGTTTGTTTATGTTGGGGGTGTGGGTGTGAGAATGTATGCATGTTCGCATGAGAAAGGTGTGAACTTTTGGTAGTTTGCACCTTTCTCATGCAAACGTTTTGCCCGCGGTACTTTCAGCGGCGGGCAAATCATTTGGATTCCTGACTTTTAACTACCAGGTTGGACATTTTTGGAGTTCCTCTTCCATGCACCTCCTTGACGGGACATGGGTGACCACGAGAAGATACCGCCAGTTCCAACACCAGCACACATGATCGGTTAGGCAAAAACTGTGTCAAACAGGACTTCTAACAAGGGGTACCAAAGCTTTACCACCACCCTCTGGATTAATGGTAAAAGAGAGAATGCATAAACAAGACCCGTTAACCACCTGAAGAAAAGTGTATTTGTATTCTGCCATGACGCGAAGGGAGGCCCAGAACCAGCATCTTGAACCTCCGGTCAAATCTGTCCTTACGCAATTCTCACTTTGCCGATTTAAACACGATGCTTGACAGCCTCAGCACTGTCTGTGCATCTAACGCTGCCCTAACAGACAAGAGGTTCTGCTCTGCCCAATACCCTAGTTTGTTAGCCAAACTGTTGTAGACCTGTGGAGCGGGGAGCAACCTGTTTCGTTGATGTACGTCATTGCTGACATGTCAGTTTAAAAAACCACCACTTTTCCCCAGCACCATTGAAGAGATGAACTTGGTATGGCTCTAAGTGCTGCAGCTAGATCACTCCAATTGGAGGACTGCGCTGCTTCTTGAAGCATCCAATTTTCCTGGTGGCTTAGGCCTTCAACCCAGGCCCCCTATCCTAGCTTGCTGGAATCAGTGGCAAGAATGACCAACATGGGGTATGTCAGGGGAAACCCCCCTCAGCATATTGTTTTTCTGCAACCAACACTGCAACTAGCCTTTCTGTCCCTGTAGAACCAGGATTATTTGTCTGAGATGCCTCCTTCCAAAGCTTGTGCAGATGGGATAACAGAGGCATTGTGTGCAGCTGTGCCCACAATGCAGAGGATACACAAGCAGCCATATGGCCGTGTATCTGTAGGAAACACGGTCTGCCACCTTCATCAGGGACAGCTGTTGTCTCAGGGCTGCCTGAGCCGACTGCCCTGCATGAACAGCGACCTTCCACCCTGCTGTCCAGACAGTGCTCTGATGAATTGGAGAGCATCTGAGGGGACAAGGCGAGACTTCTTGCCCATTTTGAGCCCCACTGACCCCAGAGTTTTGCACTTGACCTCCACATGCCGGACTGGTAGCTCCTCTGAGTAACCAGTCTACTAGATAGAAAAATAATCTGTATGCCTCTCTGGTGGAGCAATACCACCATCCTCCCGAAAGCCTTGCTGAAGATCTGTGTGGCAGACTTTAGCCCAAACAGCATTGTCCTGAAATGTAAACAGTGCTTTCCAACTGCAAAATTGCAGAACTATTGCTCCTTCCAGATTGGGATGGGAAAAATAAGTGTCATGAATCCAATGACGCCAGAAAATCTCCTTCCTGGATTAATAGCAGAATCACTTTCTGCAGACATTCCATCTTGAAGTGCTAGGTGGAGAGACCAGCCTGAATTTACCCAGATGGTTTTGGTACCAGAAAAACAATGCAGTATACACTTCACCTTTTCCTGTTCAGGTACCTTCGTGATCGCCTTCAAGACCAGGTACTGAATGAAATGGCATGCAACATTGCCTTCTTGGCTCAGCCGTTTGGGCAGGGGATTGAATAGTTCTGAGGCTACTGGTGGCAAGCTGAATTCAGTCTGGTAAACACCGACCAGCCTGAAGGGGATTTCTTTGGAGAAACGGCTACACACTCCGGTAAAAAGGTTCTTGACACACACAAACAACAAGAAAGTGTGTGCTGTGTTTATTTTCAAAAGCATACATATAAAAAAAAAGCTGCAGAAGGAATGTACATGTTTAGATAAGATGATGTCCCCTGCCACCAGCCACCCTGCCCATGACTGACAACATTTTCTAAGGATGAAGATTGTCAATGATGGCACTCTATTATTAAGAGTGGCACTGGACACCCAGGAAGGAATTGGGTGGTTGTGCCAAAGTATAGTGGACAGAAAAGTTCACACACAGCTGAAAGAAAGGAGAGCGAAGAGTAGGCAAGTGTAATAAGGAAAAAGGTACAGGATATATTCCCTCTAGGGGTGTACGCAGATATAGGAAAAGAGTATTCCACGAACCTTAGGAAAACTAACCTTCTGCACAGTTTGTTATAACAGAGGCCCACACTGTTTGCTCATGGCTTGGAACAACAGCTATGGGTGTCTAACGTAGAAACTAGACAAGGGAAAGGGCAGAGGTTGCCTGACGGAAACCAACAGACAAGCTCTGTACAAAGGGTTTACAAACAGTACATGAGAAGACACTAACAGATAAATCCAGGGGAAAAGGAAGTCGAATAGCAAACTAGCAGAAGGAAAATGAAGGGAAGCCGTATAGCAAGATTGGATAGGAAGAAAGTATGAGGGTTGAAAACAAGGGAGTAGCAGTCAGGAAACAGAGGAACTGTGATAACAGAGTAAATAATGAATGTAAACTGATGTGGATAGCAGGGAATGGTGGGGTACAAGGTAGAAACTCAGAAAAGCGGGGAAAACAATGGGCAAGCCCAAAAGGAGCAGGGCTGTAAGGAAGGAAGCCCCAAAGTATAGGGCTTAGTGCAGCAGAGTGAAACAGACTGCACGGCAAAGAGCCCAGAAGGACTGCGCAGCAAGGAGTGAGCCCAAATGGAGCAGGGCTGTAAGGAAGGAAGCACAGAGGGAATGGCGGAAGGTAGCAGCGGAACGTGATCGGCTGCTTGGCTGGAAGGCTATGGCGGAAGGTAGCAGCGGAGCGTGATCAGATCGGCTGCAAGGCAAGGACGGAAGGTAGCAGCGGAGCGTGATTGGCTGCTAGGCTGAATCCTGGAAGGCAATGGCGGAAGGTAGCAGCGGACCGTGATCGGCTGCTAGGCTGAATCCTGGAAGGCAATGACGGAAGGTAGCAGCGGAGCGTGATCGGCTGCTATGCAGAGGAATCGCATACAAGGATACGAAGCTCAAAGCAAAAAGGAGCAGGAAGGACTCTCAATGCAAGAGACTGACTGAGCCCCTGCAGGCAGCAGCTTTTATACTGCCCAGCCTAGCACAGGGGCAGGCTAATTTGTCGCACCTGGCTAAGCACACCTGCAGACAATTGGCCACCTCCCTCTCTGTTCCTGAGCTGGTGGAAGCAGAGCAAATCATTAAGGCTTCTGAGTATTTTAGTTCCGAAGATGACGAATAGGAAGGGCCAGGAATAGATGGCTGTAGTCAAGTGCATTGTGGTAAGTGTAGTTTCACAAATGGGAAATAAAGTCCAAGAAGTGAATATCAGTTTTCCACAGATAAATGAATACCAATTTGTCCATTTTGATCGCCAATGTAGGCGCCCATGGCGCTGGCATGACAAAGATAAGCTGATGGGCATAATATGAGTCATCCCGACACATTTTTATCTAAAAGGGAAATGTCCAGCTCTGGGCTGAACTGTTTTTAAGGAGGACATGAAGTAAGAGTCATTCTGGCTTATGACATTTATTATTAACAGAAAGAAACCCTTTCTTTTGGCTGAACTGAGCTTGGGGGAAGACTCCCTGCTTTTGATATGGATACGGCCAAACAATTCTAATCAAGACACTGGAGGAATCATTCAAAGCTCTGCACTAATATGGCTGAAATATTTACTCCTCGTTGAACCCACATTCCACAATTTACATCAAACAAAAATGATCACCTGTGGTGATATCGCCCGCAATGAAGATCATTCAAACCCATCGACTGAGCCTACAACTACTCAGAATACAACCAACTCATCTTCAAGAGACATTAACGACCATGAGAACATCCTCAAATGTCTCACCAACGACACCTGGATGGCAAACAACAACCTCAAACTAAATCCAACAAAACAAACAATGATCTCCCCTCGAGAAGACAGACCAACACAGACATCCCTCACCTAGAGCATGGGAACCCAACCAGACAAGATGAAAAGAATCTGAACTCTCACGGACAACATAATCACTTGGAAAAACAAGCCATTGCAACAGCAAAACAAAAAAAAAAATCTTCTCACTCCTGCGATTAATAACAGGGGTCCTTTGCTACCTCAATTCCTCTCACAGAATCCTTGTGATCATCTCCGTGGTTTATCTAGTATAGATTACGCAACTAGTCCACCTAGGAATGCCTGAACACCTCCAATTTGTTTTTTTTTTTTTTAAATTACAGTGCATCAAAACACTGCAGCAAGACTACTCCCGGGGCCAAGTGGAAGGGACCACATCACATTGGCTCCAATAAGTTACACTGGCCATCAGTAAAGCAATAAAAATTCAAAGCCCTATAAACTGGCCATAAATCATTACACAGACAAGGAGCCAAATTCATACAAGCAAAAAAAAAAAAAAAAAAAACATACTAACCGAGAAAAGACCTACAAACGACCCCCCAGGAAAATATGAGAAAGAAATTTGACGGACCTGCCATACAACAACCACCCTCACAAGGTGACCGCCCAACCCATACAATGCCTGCTGCTACAAACCATAAGCCGGAAACAAGGTATTGAGGGATAGATACAGAAAAAATAATAACGTAGCTACAGCTACCGAGAGACCACCCAATAACCACTTGTTTATTCCACACACCTCCCACCTACAACAGATGCCCAGAGGGCTAGTGAATCAAACCAACTAAACACACATCACCTGCTCATGAAGCTACAAACCCAATAACCTTTGACAGCGAACTCGAACACTGGAAACCACCCAGGTGGATACAAGCCCAGTGCACAAAACACTAAGAAACCTCATACGCACAGATGCCAGTTCCTCCAGGTTGTACATACTGTATTGAACTGAAACGTATAGAGCGTGAACAAGACCAGAAGGCATCAGGGCGCTAAGAGGAGGCAAACCAGAAAAGTTATAACAAAAGTGTTTTGAGACATTTGCGGAAGGCGTTAAAAAATCTGGACTATTGTCAATCTCAGAGGGGAGGGCATTCCACGGCATAGGGGTGAGCACAGAGAAGGACCTTCCTCCAGCTCGGGTCCAATAGAATCAAGGGAATACTGAGCAGAGATTGGTTGGCCGAGCGAAGGACTCCGAAGTATAAGTCTGGATTGCAGGAACTCAGCCCCAACATTGTGGGTAGCTCGATGCATGAGACAGAGAGCCTTAACTTAAATTCTGCTTTTCACAGGGAGCGAATAAAGATGGCGAAGGTGGTCCTGGGAGTGAGCCAATCTGGGGGCATTCAGGGCAAGGTGGGCCGCCTCCGAGTTCTGAAGAATCAGCGTTGGAGAAGAGCTTCTGGTTGGCCAAGATAGATGCCATTACAGTAATCAATTGATCCCATAATGGAGGCTGTGACCATTTTTGATCTAGAGTCAGTCGGGAGTAAAGGAAGAATCTTTTTCAGTCAAGTTTAGCAAAGCCAGTTTGACAGACTGTCAAGATTTTGGCTGCTCTGGAGCCAGAGAACATATTTTAATGTATAGGCTTTTGACAATGGAGGAAGGTTTGGGGCAGGGGCCAAGAGAAGAAGGCCAGAAGGATACATCAACAGAAGGTAACAATGGTTATAGGATCTAAAACAAAAGGATTTTTTTATGGGGAGTTGCACCCCCAGCCCCCCGTTCTCTTTTTTAAAAAAACTTTTTTGCATATTAAACTTAAAAATATATAAATAAAAAAAAGCATTCAACCCTTTTTTTTTTCCTGGTCCTTTTGGTTTCGAAAAAAGGGCATTCGATCCTTTTTTCTTCTTCGATCCTTTGGCTGAACACTGGTAAAACAACTATCATATCCCTCTCGCCCTCACTAGCCAAGCCACTTTTCCTTAGAGCCACAAGACCATAAAAATGTCAGCGGTGCACAATCCGCTGACGGCTAACCCCATCGCCCCAGCATGAGATCATGTGCATATTTTCTAATAAACAACCTTTTGAAGTGCAAGCATTATGTGAGCGCACCTTTAAGATGGCAGAACGTAGCAAGACAAAATGACAACCTTACTGTATCAGACACGCCTGCAATCATGGAACCCATGGCCATTCAGCCATTCCTACACCTTGCAACACAAGTAGCTGCACCACCATGCAGTGCTTATGACAGCTTCTTGAAGATGGCCAAAGCATTTATGGCCATACAGGGGGTACATGTGGCAGGCCCTGCTGAAAGATGGGTCACACCATACGTTGTTTTCAGGGTTATGTGCACCTTCCCGTTGCATCGCTTATTACCTTGTCTAGAGCCATTGATGATCTACTCACCAAGATTGGGAAATCAGTGTCCATTTGAATGGACTGTGGTAAGGACTCCACCCCCCCCCTTTCAGAGGGCATATCTTGGCCCACCATCCTCTGGTTCTTTCGGTTTGCTTCCACAATATCTCTTGCATCATTTCGTAAGCAGGGGAAGTTGTACCTTCAGGGGGTGCAGGAACCTGGGTGTCACTAGGGGTGCAGGAACCAGGGTGTCACTAGACGAGATACCTGTTCAGCAAAATGCACAAAGCTTATCACCTGTAATACACTTACGCCACAGTTTCCTTATCCAGGCACTTCACTTTTTAGTCATATTCCAGAGATGAGGATGACTCCGGGGATGATGGTTCTGAAGAAGAGCAGGAAGATTATGAAGGAGACATTCTACTCTTACTCAATGCTATTCTCCTGGATTGTTTTTTGTAAACAATTTCAAGACGTCTTGAAATTACAGATCTTCCTTTCGGTCTCTTCTTGGCCCTTTCTGGGGAAGAGAAACCGAGGCTCCAGATCTGCTTCCACTTCTGTTTTACCCATGACAGCCAACACCTACTGCTGGGAACGTGTAAAAAGTAGCTGTGTCCCCGGCATCAACATACTCATGCACGAGACCCCCCCCACAACGCCATGTTAAGCCCAAACAAACATGGCTGCTCGTCATGTATTCTATGATCAATGCATTGCCAGCCAATGCATAGACCCTACCGTTATAACGCCACATAAACCTTACAGATGCCCTAGGAAGGCCCTCAGGATCATAGCTGCAGACCCATGCGTGCCAACAACCTGCTGATCACGACTACAAGTGTGAAGTTAAGCCCTCTGGAGTACCCTCCAATTTTGTCCTGTACCAGAAGCCTCTCTCGAAGTGTATACCCACCCTGCTCACCGTATCTCCAGCTGAGGTGTGCCAGTAAGGACTTGACATGATACTACTTCAGAGCCCAGCGACGAGGGGAATCAGCATTACAGAAAATAGCCCAGCCACCTTCCCGTTTTCTAGCAAAAAGCAAAAGGATAAGGGAAGAAACCGGGGTGAGAACCCAAGTACAGTGGCCCACTTTGAGGCAGTAGCACTCTGCTGTGATGCCCAGCCCAGGGCTCCGATAGCAAAGTGTGAGATGGCAAGAGCCAGTCAGATTGCTCACCTGGAGAGTTGGTCCGATAGCACAGCGAGTAGAGCGCTCGCTTTGACATCTGTGCAGAGCCTGCTGGCGCAGGTTTGAATCCCGGCAATGCCAAACTCAACCTTTCATCCTTCCGAGATCGATAAATAAGCACCACACACCGTGGGTAATAAGCACCGCTCAGATACCCGAGAGTTCGTAGCACTATATAAATGCTAAATTACTACTTAAATTTAACGTGTCAGCAGCAAAGGTACAGTTTCAGAGGACAAAAGCCAGCCCAGACAAAATAAATATACCTCTTATGTCAGTGGTCTTCAAACTGTGGGGTGCCACGAGGTTCTTCAGAATGGGAGTAAGGTGACTAGTTTCAAAAGAAAATCTGGCACTGTTCTAATTTATGGGTGGGCCCCAACAGCCTTTTTTTTTAACTTATCAGGCAGGGGGTGGGTCAACAGAAAATGTTTGAATACCACTGCCTTATGAGGAAGCCAAAGGCTTAAAATGCTGGTGGACCACACCTCTAACAATCTGCATCGCTTTATGAAACGGAATACTCAATTGTGTTACGGTTAGGTCACAAGGCCTCATAGGACCGTTTCTGTTGATTTACTTACCCTCCCTCCCTTGGGCTTGTGGCGCCTGGTAACACTTTTGCTGTATAGGCCCCTTACAAATATTCAGTAACTGGTGGTGTTGTAATGTAAGTCTGTCTTGTTATGTATCACTGGCCTGGGGTGCATGCTGATGGAATGTTGATGTGTGCATGACAGACAGCTCAGGAGAGTGTTCTATGAATGTCAGGTGGGGGGCTGAGCTGGGAGTGAGAGGATGGCCGGTGGGTCTGCCCCTTGATGTCTACCTGATCCTGCAATGGACATACCTGCAAGTAACTGGGGTTCTACATATGGGAATATGTAGAATAAAGCGTCCTGGTTTAGCCTACGTGGCTCCACAGCCGGTCTATGTACTTGGTCAGATCCCTACCTCACATCATAACAGCATAGCTCTCAACTCACACGCTTTTGGCGGGTGTCACCCGCCTTGTAAAAGGCTGACTCACCCGCCAAGCCTCGAGCGCTCCCATTCATTTCAATGGGGATCTCACCCGCCAAAAATGAAATCGGGTGATTTCACCCGCCTTTGCAACACAAATGGTTGAGAGCTATGTAACAGGGGGAGCCTGAAACTGGTACTGCGAGGGGTGCTGTGAGGACGAGCGGGACTATGAGCAATGACAGTTACCAGTAAGAATCTGTTTTTTTTTTTTAAACCGTCCATCTATTACCAATACGTTACTCTACCTTGACGCTCTCCAAGCTAGCTCCTTCCAACACCACCAAAAGCCTCCGACGCGTAGCAAAAGTTCCCCCGGCGAGGCGGCGTTGCTTCCAGGGCTCAGTATTACGGTCTTCGCCATCATCCTCATCACGTTCCTGACGACGCCGCTTTCCTGCTTCAGCAAGACATGCCTTAGACCCGGGAGCCGCCATCTTAGTAAAGGCAAAATAAAGTAAGTGAGGAAGTTCAGAAATGTATTTCCGGCTCTGGACACGCCCTTTGACTGAGCCACTCCTGTGGCCATGTTGAAATTAGGTGAACGACGTCCTAAGGTAAGTGCTCCGAGAGGCGGCAGATGTCGCAGAATGGTAGTAGTCGGTACAGTTTACCCAATCGGAAACGGCCGCAGTACATTTTCAATACAAGTTTTTTTAAACCCGAAATGGCCGCAGTTAGTTTCGGTCTTGGCTAAGTTGTTCTTTTTCGTAATAAATGTCACGGATAAATGTTGAAGAGCAATCGCGTAATGGTTATTTACACAGACAGGCGTCTGTGCCTGCACGTTTTTTTTTACTCATTCTTTGCCGTTTTTACCCAAGCCCTGCTGTTGCCTACTGACGGCTTAGGGCTTACTTGAATACTAGTACCGACCACAGACTGAATTCTGGTCTCACAGTGAAAACTTTCCGGCACTTCCCGTGCGAGAAGGTTAGACTTCCGGTGTCCTTCCATCCTCATGTCAACCCATTCGGAGGGCAGTCGGCAGAAGGTAACATACCATGGGTTTAAGATATAGTTGAAGATTAATAAGAAAAAAGGTTGAGGGCTTGTATAGGTGGAGTGGTATACAGTGGGGGAATTAAGGAAAGGGGTTTGGTAAGGAGGGTCGACTGTGGAACTTGTGCGGACACTGTACTATCCGGGAACATGTAGAAGGGGCTATCGATGCCCCAAAGAAGTCATTAAAGAATACAGCTGAGCATGGTACACACAATATGTCCGCAGCACTTGTGAAGGAGCCTGATTTGTGTAACGCAAAATGCGCTGCATTTTACAGCAACATTCGCGTCTATACACTTTGCTGTGTTTTTTGCACATTAGATTTTGAGCGGACTTAATTTTTCCTCTCTGTCCCCGAATGCATTTGGTTCACCTTTTTCATTTCATGTGTCATATAGCTTTCCACGAACTAAATGCATTCTATGCAATATTTTTAAAACAAACTAGATATAAATTGCCAATCTCATAGCCACGCTATTACAAGAAGGGTGCTTCTACCGGACTGAATACGTTGCCAGAACACTTCAGTAGTAATGATGTTATGTTACTTGGCATTATATAGCGCCTTATGTATCATTGGTATGACCTCAAACGCGCTGGTAGGTTGAACGCCTTCGGGAACCGCAGTTCAAGTCAGTAGAGAGAGACAGTCATATGGTGCGTGTGCAGCTGGTGTGGTTATTGCATGATTGCTGCTTCTTAGCGGTTGGTGTAGCGCTAAGAAAATCAGTTGGATGTGTTCAGTTTGTAGGGTGGACACCCAGACTGAGTTCTGGCTGCGTTAGGCCTGAGGAGACGCCTAAGCTAGGTGGAATGTGGATGATGAAGTGTTCGTGGGGTCATGTGAGTATGAGAACAGCTAGGCCTAATGTGTCGTAGCATAGCTGTGTTCTAGTTAAATGATGGTGTATAGGAGAGAGTAAGCGTAGTAGTGTGATATGGTGGTTATGAGAAAAGCGCCTGCAACCAAGCACGAGAGCAGGACAGGGGCCATACGTAACGGCACATGGATATAAAGTGACATGATGGATAGGTTAAACATGTGATATATATAACATGGGGATACCGGTACATAGCATATATATATATATATAGCATAAATAGGAGACAGATATATCCAATCCATCTACTCCATTCACTCTATGCTTTCCATCTGCTGCATCCACTTTTTCCATCTGTTCCAACATTTCCATCTACTCCATCCACTCTAACCACTCCATCTGTTCCCTCCCTCCATGATGGCCTTGTCATGAAAGACATTTCTGGAACAGTTGATAGAAACTACTTGTAGACTGAGCGAGTGAATGCAGAGAACCTTCAATTGCCATTGCATCTTTACTTAGTCTGCATTACCTCCATGTCCTGGTATTTTACGTCATGAAGCCCTGCTTCCCCCAAAGTAATCCTTATGTCTTTCCCTCACTGGAGTTATATCACCTCCTCCTTTACACATAATCCCTGTTAAAATGTGTCTTGTCCTATAATATCTTCCAGCAGCGGGCTGGAGGTGGGCACAGGAGATTGCAGGCTCTTGGGCTCCCGCAGGCCCAATTGAGCGGTAGGACCCAGCAGTATTTGGGGGTCTCTCAGGTCTCCTGCGGGGAAAAGGGGACCCGATTGAGCTGTACAGGCAATATGCCCAGGGTGACGGTAAACATGTGTGGGCCCAGGGGTGAGGCCTCCATTTGCTAGGGGTGCCCAGTTGGCTGGCCAGTCACTGTGTTGTTGGCACAATCGCACTCTTGTAAGGAGGACACAGCGGCCTGCTGGTTACTTGGTTACCAGTTGCTGCGTCCTCCGGGCTGACTACAGAACGAGGCTGTGCAGAAGCGCAGTCTAGGGAGAGGCAGATATAGCATCTGCGTGGGATTTTTGCTCTTTGATTTCTGTAATCCAGATGGTGGAAAAGAAGGATAAGGGGAGGCATGATGTTGAGATCTTCCTCTGAATCCTCTAGTCCAGATAGGAGTGGCCAGAAGAAAGAAAGAATTGGGTAAAAAGATGTTGGAACTGAAGTACTCCTCATCTCAAAAGTAGATTATAGGTATTATGAAATGGGCCATTAAGGAGTTTGAAGGCAGAAGAAAGAGGAAGTGGTTCCGTTCTCCCTCCTCCTCCTCCTCTTCTTCCTCAAAGGGCTTGTCCTCCAAATCCTTAGCAGTTGCTGCAGGTTCAGAAGAAGGGCAAATATTTGGACAGAACGGAGGTTGAGGCATGTGTGGGACAGCATGGGTTTCTTTGTTCCTGTGGGACAAGAAATCAAATGCTGCCCTGAAGTAAGTTCTTATGTGGGCCCATCTGGCTCTCAGGAAAAACGTCTACGGATCCTACACAACTCAGACTGTCTTGGTGGGGATTTAAGAAGCTCGGAAAGGTGATGGAAGATGCTTTGGACTGCGCTCCAGTCTTGACAGATATGCAGAAGCAAGTTGAACTCCTGTCTGACCTAGCTTATGACAGCGTTAGAAGGTTATGGGTGCAGATATTTCAGCCAGGGGGCACATTCACATTGGAGACTTGAAGTCGGAAGGTTTGCAAAAAGTGATAACACTCAAGATCCCCTTGAGGGTAGCAAGTTGTTCGGTGACTCCTTGGAGGACAAAGTGCATACAGTGTTTTGCACTGATTGACTAGCCAGGGCAGTCCAGTGAGGGACAGTACAGACACACCTGCAGAAGGTCTGCAAAGCCCTAGAGGTTTGGAGATTCCTGGTATATTGGCTGAAGTCCCAGCTTCTCCCCTCACAAGATCTGATCTTCGTAGGGGCTCAGCTTTGCACCAGCCTTGGGGAAGGTGTTCCTCCCCTTAGAGAGAGCTCTACACCTCCAAGTTGCTTTGACCTACGTCCTACGAAAGGAGCGGGCTTCAGCACAGGAGCATCTAGTGGTACAGGATAGCATGGCACTATGTGTTTCTGCTTAATCTCAGACCTCTAGTTTGAATTTCCCCTGATTGCAAGAGTAGACTGTAAGATTAAGGAATGCAGGTCTCATGTGATCCTAGTAGTTTCCTGCTGGCCAAGGAGGAGTTTTTTTACCCATGCTCTTGGAACTCGAGGCTCAAGTGGTGTGGAAGATCCCGAAATGTCCATACCATGTACAAGCAAACCCTGGGGCGGGGAGGACACAGAATACAGTGGGCAGCCTGGAGGTTGAAATGCAAATCCTGGGGCAGGGAGGACACAGCATACAGTGGGCAGCCTGGAGGTTGAAATGCATATGTTATTGGCCTGAGGCTTGTCTCAGCAGGTGGCGGAGACCATTCTCCATTCTAAGCGCCCAGCCACTCTAAAGGCATATGACAAGCACTGGTTAAAAAGGAAGTGGTGTGCAGCGGCTGTGGTTGACACACTGGAGTGTGACATTGCCGCCATTCTCCAGTTCCTAAAGGGTGGGTTTCAGAAAGAACTGCCAGTTTCTACCCTCCACACTCAGTGGGCTGCTGTTTAAGGCCCTCATGTTGGCATCCGAGGGTAAACTGGAAGGAGGATTGGAGGGCAGGTTTCTGAAGAGTAGCTTTTGCAAGGCCTCTCTTAAGAAACCCCTCAACGCTCTCACCAGAAAAAATACAACCCACTAGGGAAAAAGGCCCAGCACACCTCTTTCAAGGAAAACAAAGTTTTATTTCCACAAAAATAGAAATGCACCAGCCAAGGACTGTGCTGCCATGGAATGTTCTACCAAAATCAGTAAGAACAGCACTTTATGAAGGCGCACAGCGTCATCCGTGACGAAAGTTACATAATGCTAATGTTAAAGGGCATTTGTACCGCACACAATCACCACCAGAGTGGTCCCCTGGCGGATCTGAAAAGGAAAGGGGGCAGGTGAGTTAGTAGGACTGAACGGGAAAAGTGAAAGAGAGCAATGATGTGCTGTTGGCAGCTTCGGTTTGCACCGTTAGCTGAGCTTAGGTGTGCTTTTCGGTTGGTAGCTGTCCTGTTCTGTTGTGCAAGGCTATGTATCATTTGTTTTGTGGTTGCAGTGTAGTGTTTGCTGTGGTTTCGAGGTATGTGTTAGGCAGAATTATATGCAGTACCCTTTGGGAACACTACACACAATTAAGACTACAAGTGACAGTACAATTACACCTTTGGTACAAGCCTGTACTACACAGTTATACTGGTAGTGGTAGCTGTATCGGAGCAGCCAGACTTATCTCAAGAGTAAGTGAGCAGTACAAATTGTGACACAAAGGACAGCAATTACTATGATTCAGGCAAACACTGACTCAAGGTTTCTAAGTATAAGAATATATATTTATTTACTCAACAGTTGTATAACATTTCACTATTCTAAGCAAGTTAAAAATCACAATCATAAATACACCAAACCACTTCCCTTAAATTCCAGACAAGTTAAGCTCACAAAATAAAGTGGGAGCAAAATGGCACTCCAGCAATTTAAAAGCGAGGGAAAGACACATTTATTAGAAATTAGGCAAAACCAACAGGTAAGTATACTACAGTGAGATCAGCTAGAAAAGGCTTAGGGCCAAAGTCAATGTGTCAAAAGTCTTTTGCTAAAGATCACACAGTTCAGGGTAGTTTGAGGTAAAGTTCATGGCACAGATTCCAGACGAGGTTGGTTGATAGAAAAGTTAGTTTGAAGAGAAGGACAGGCCCTTGGATTGGAGAAAGATTTCAAACACTTTCACCACGGTTGAACGAAACGGACAACCGGATTTGCACAGTACCTTAAAACGGAGAGGGAGCTGTAGCTGAGGCGGACGTTCCTGGTGGTTCCTGCAGGCTCACGGTTCCTGAAGGGACTGTCGGACTGACACGAAGTAGGAAGACTGGACGGTCCTGCACCACCCAGGGAAGAAACCAGCAGCAGAGCAAAACAACAAATAAAAGGTGCGCTCCTTAAAACCCAAGCAGGGTCCGACCTTCCTGGCTATCCGGCCCACTGTAGTAGCTCTGTACAGCGAATTCGACCAGAGGAGGGGCCCTGGCTTGTAGTTTGGGCGAACTGGTTGCTCCCACCAGCTCAAGGGAAGAAGTTTCCTGGAGGATCTTCTCTGTCGTTGGATTATGGCGATTCGGACCTGCAGCAGGGTTTCACCGGGCGGTTCATTCGTGGAAGGGGTCATCTTCTTCCAGTTTCTCGTTGGTTCTTTCATTTCAGTGGCGACTCTGCCTTTCCATTCCCAGAGACCTGCTTTTTATGCAGTTTTCCCCCATTCATACAGCCTGGCTGTCAATCATTTATGTATTTATTTATTTATATTTATATAGCGCGCAGACAGCCCAGGGGCATTGTGGCGCTGTTACTTGCAGGAACTTAGTTACAGGGGGTACAGGATTGGTAGCAGTCGTTGGCACATTATGATTGCTACAAACAGATTAGTCATTACAGCTCGTGCATCTTTGGTTATTACATTACAGACAGTTTATTGGCAAACATGGTGCTGCGAGAGACCTTCTGTGAAGAGGATGGTTTTCATAGCTTTCCGGAAGGCAATGAGGGAGGGCTCACCTCGGATTGTGGGAGGTAGGGCATTCCAGTGTGATGGTGCGAGATAAGGAA
Source organism: Ambystoma mexicanum (assembly GCF_040938575.1). NCBI lineage: Eukaryota > Metazoa > Chordata > Amphibia > Caudata > Ambystomatidae > Ambystoma > Ambystoma mexicanum. The sequence continues at coordinate 190,542,725 of NC_090925.1, read as the reverse complement.
AGCTGCATCCTCCAGCTCTGGCTCTTTTTACTAGTGGCACACAGAGCATGTTGGTATATGGTGACCTGGTTGGCCTTGTGGAGGAGACGGGGTGGATTCTTTGTGAGAGGTAGACCGGGACGGTGAGGTGGATGCACTTGTGGGTCAGTGTCAGAGCTTTGAAGATGATTCTGTCCCTTATTGGTAGCCAGTAGGCTAGTTTTCTGGCCTCCGAGATGTGTTCTCTTTTCGTGATACCTTGGACAGCGCGGAGGGCATTGTTCTGTATGATTTGTAGCCTTTCCAGGTTTTTGTTGGAAGTTCCTAGGAAGAGTACATTGCAGTAATCTAGCCTGGAGCCGGTGATTGCTCTGGCTATGTTTGTGCAATTCTCTTTGGAGGTTGTAGGTCAACTGGTCGAATCTAAATGGTCGACACCAAAAGGTCGACAGGTCAAATGGTTGAATTTTTTTTGGGGGGGGACCTGGGGGGTCCTCCGAACCCCCTTTTTTTTTTTTGTTGCTAAAAACCCCTTTTTTTTTCCCTAAACGAAAACCTAAAAAAAATATATATAACTAAAAAAAAAATTTGATCATTTGTCCTGTCTACCAAATTGTGTCTACCATTTGTCTGTCGACCATTTGACTAGACACCCTCTTTGGAGAGGAAGGGTCTGACTGCGTTGATCAGTTTGGCGTGGTACGCAGCTGAGAAGGCTATTGCGTTGACTTGTCTGTCCATGGAGATGTTGGAATCCAAATAGACACCAAGAGTTTTGACTGAGTCGGAGACAGGTATTTTAATGGAGTCAATGGTGAAATGACTGAATTGGGAGTCTAGATTTTTTAGCGTGTCGCGGGAGCCTACCAGTAGGAGTTCGGTCTTGTCGGAGTTGAGGCATAGTCCATTGTCTGCCATCCAGGCTTGGATGGTGTTGTAGAGGTTGTTGAGGGTCAGTGAGTCAGTGTCATAGTTGCCAGTGAGGGTGAGGAGGATCTGGGTATCGTCAGCGTAGTTGGTGTAGGAGATGCCCATGGCGTCGAGGATGAGGAAGAGGGGTCGTGTGAAGATGTTGTAGAGAGTGGGGGAGAGGCAGGAGCCTTGGGGCACACCACAGAGGATGATGGTGGGTGAGGCTAAGTCAGAGAATACTTGCATGGTTCTGTCTTGTAGGAAGGATGTGATCCATGCTGTGGCCTCAGGGGAGAATTTAGCGCTGGCAGAGAGGTGGTGGCATAGGACGTCATGGTCTATGAGGTCGAAGGCCGCTGATAGGTCGAGAAGTAGGAGAAGTGCTGGTTTGCCCATGTCTCTGGCGTCGTCCATCTGTTTTTTCAAGTCAAGTAGCGCGGTTTCAGTCCCGTGTTTGGGGCGGAAGCCAGATTGTCGGAGACCTAAGAGTTTATTCTCTTCAATGAAATGCTGAACCTGCAGATAGGCTGCTTTGTCCAGTATTTTGAGGAGGAATGGGACAATGGTGATGGGTCTATAATTGTTAGGGGTGGTGGGATCAAGAGTTGTTTTTTTTTAATAGAGGGCGGACCCAGGCTTCCTTGAGGGAGGCGGGGACTTTCCCCGTGGCAAAGGAAGCATTGACAAAGGCTGTCGGGAAAGGAGCTAGTGCTTCAGTGCAGTCCTTGATGAGGGTAGCTGGGCATGCATCACCTTTACAGTTAAAGGGTGTGATATTCCTCATTATGTTGATGTCTTTTTTCTGTATGGGTTTGAAAGAGAAAGGTTGGGGGGGGTCGGAGGCTGGCAGGAGGACAGGGATGTGCGTGTTAGGCATGGCTTGTTTAGTGGCTAATATTTTCTTTTGGAGGAGGTTCAGTTTGGCTTGCATGGCAGTTTGTATTTCGTCGCACCAGTCTTTGTCTTTGGTGAAATTCTGGGGGGCGGGAGTGGGCGTCTCTAGCTCCCTGAAGATAGCAAAGATTTCTTTAGTGCTAGATTGGGCCTCCGAGATTCTGGATTCAAAGGATTTAGCCTTTGCTTGGGTGATTGCGATTTTGTATTTGGTAGAGGGGGCTTTGAAGATCATCTTATCTGTGTCCGAGTGGGATGTTTGCCATTGTGTGAGTGCAAACTTTTTCTCGTTGCGGAGTGTGAGAAGGTTTGGGGTGAACCAGGAGTTGGAGTGGGTGGTGGGTTTGGATTTGCGAGGTTTCAGTGGGGCAATGGAGTTGATGGCTCCTTTGATGGCACTATCATATGCTGTTGCAAGTATTTCTGGGTCTGTGGAGAAAGGAGGTCTGAAGGCTGGGCCTTGGAGGAAAGGCAGTAGCCTTTCCTTCGTGAGCTGACAGGAGCTTCTTGCGAGGCAGGGTGGCAAGGGTTGGGGTGCCGGGGTGCAGGGGCTGGTGGTCGGGATACTGAAGGTGATGATATGGTGGTCAGACCAAGGGGTGGGCGTGTTGCCAGTGATGGTGAGTGGACAGTTGTGCCGTGCAATCCAGTCGAGAGTTCGTCCCTGGATGTGGGTAGGGCTGAAGATGGAGTTTTTGTAGCATAGTGCCTTGAGGGCTTAGTCAAGGGATTTAGCTGCTGAGTCTTTGCAGTCAAGGAGGCCTAGGTTGATGTCCCCAAGGAGAACGGCTTTAGAGTTCTTTTTAAGGTTGTCTGAAAGGAAGTGGATGAGAGTGGCTTGAAAGTCGCCTATTGGGCCTGGAGGGCGATAGACAATGTGAACCGCAGTGGTATAGTGGGGAGAGAGGTTGATTTTGACTTGGAGGTAGTCACTGTTGTTGTGCAGGGATTTCTCTATCTTTCTAATGGAGAGAGAATCTCTGGCAATGATTGCTACACCTTAACCTTTAGAGAGGCGATCTTGTCTCGTGATGGAGTAGGCCGGAGGTAGTGCAAGGGAGAGTGCAGGACCGGAGGCTTCATGTAGCCAGGTTTCTGAGATCATGAGCAGATCAAGATCATGGGAGATTATGAGGTCATGGATGTCCAGAGCGTGAGCATTAACGGACCTGGCATTGATCATGGCGCATTTGAGATGGGGTTGTGTAACAGCTAGGGGGGGGGGAGCGAGGGAGAGGTGGTGGACACACATGGAATAGCAATTGGCACAGTAGCATTCAAAATGGTGGTAGAAGATTTGCCTAACGGGGGGCGTGGCTACGAGGGCCATGTAGGAGGACGTGATCTGGAGGAGCTCCCGAGATCCTGTAATGATCCGGGTGAAAAAGTGCGTAATGATGGGCCGACGACCGCTGAAAATGCACATGTCGGTGTGTGAATGATCGGGCCACGCGTGGTGAACTTCTGGATGGTGTAGGAAGAACAGCGGCAGAGATCTGTGCGGAAAAGATAAGGAGCGCCGGAGACGAAAGACGACACAAAATGGCCGACCAATGTCCGGAACAAAGGAAGGAGCAGGCTGCACGGTGACCGAGCGAAAGGGGCGTACTGAGTGCGCATTTGTCATTTGTGCAAAATACAGGTCCTCTGGGTCATGTCGAATAGAACGGTGAGGCCGAAGGCGAACAGCCCACCTTAGACGACTTCGCTAAGACGTCCCCGGGTCAAGACAATACCAAGAGCAGGGACAAGCTGCCTGCAAGCGGCATGACTACTTCGGGCGCTAACCAAGAAGTCCTAGCTGCGATTGCGGACCTAAGGGCGGCCTGGGAATCTAAACTCGAACTAGCCGTCACTGAACTGAAAACGGCACTGGACCTCAAGGTCGGAGAGGTGCAGGAGGACGTTAATCTACTCCGACAGGATGTCAGGGCCTTGGCGGAGCGCACGGAGCTCCTTGAGAAGGAAGTTAGCCCGAATACTGCGGATTGCGCCTCCCATAAGGCCGAATTGCATGCCCTGATACAAAGAGTGGGCAACTTGGAGAGCAGAGCGGAGGAGGCGGAAGGACGAGCCCGACGAAACAACATCCGCATTGTGGGCCTGCCGGAGGGATTGGAGGGCCACGATCCCACGGAATTCATTGAGTCCATGCTACTGCAAGAGATACCCGGAGGAGCCCTATCCCAAGGATTTGCAGTGGAAAGGGCACATAGAGCTCTAACAAGGAGGCCGCAGCCCGGGAACCCGCCTAGGCCATTGATAGCCAAAATTGTTAATTACCGAGATAGGGAGAGGATATTGGAACACTTTCGTAAGGGAGGAATGATTACACGAGGAGCGGCAAACATCACGGCCTACCCGGACTATACCCTGTCTGTGCAGCGTCGCCGCATGAACTTTGGGACGGTAAAGCGGAGATTGAGAGAGGCGGGCCACAAATATGTTACTGTATCCGGCAAAATTGAAAGTCATTCATAAACACAAAACTTTGTTTTTTGAGACCCCGGAGGATGCCATGGGATGGCTTGATGCGCAGGGATGTCCCCAGGAGTCAGAGGTTCGGACGGAGAAAGGGCACGGAAGAGATAAGTAATGCACGAGGAAGGTGCCACAAGATGGTGCGGCACGTGGGACTTGAATATAGTCGTTTGCGCAGCCTTCAGTAGAGAAGGTCAGACTATTGCACTAAATGTTATAAGCACTGTAGTTATTATTGAATTAACGGGAGCTTTACAGAGCGGTTCTCTTTACCCCACAACAATTTTAGTTTAGTGGCCATTAGGGCGACTTCATTCTACTGAGCTCTGTGCATTGTTTGGTGCTTGCAGAGCTAGATGTGGGGGTGCCTGAGTTCCGAGAATGGAGCTGGGCAGCAGTTGGGGTGTGTGATGTTGGGGAAGGGACGGGTGGGGGGAGGGGAGGGAAGTTGGGAATCTGCTGTGTACATAGTTATGGGGAGTTTGAGCTGTTACGAGAAGCTACAAGCAAAGATGGAGAGCTGTATCTGTATCACGTGGGCAAAGGGGATTCGCTACACGGAAGGCAAGAAGACACTTATGAGCCATGGGGGACCTTAAGATCGTAACATGGAATGTCAGGAGACTTAACAGTTACCTAAAGAGAAACAAAGTCATGATGTACTTAAAAAGACATAAGATTGATATTGCGTTGTTGCAGGAAATACATTTGACCCAGCAAAAATTGGAACTGGTGGGGAAGAAGTGGAGAGGTACTGTAGTAGGCTCTCCGTATTCTGCCTACGCTAGGGGAGTGCTGGACTGGGTGGCACCGCACGTTCCGCTCCAACTTACACAAGAGGTGGTGGACACGGAGGGGAGGTTGGTCATATTAAAGGCTTTGGTAGAGAATAGAGAGGTGTGCATTATAAATATGTATGCCCCCAACCAAAATACTGCAACGTATTTTAGAACCCTGTGTACTCCTCTGGGCGCGTGTATGGGAGGTGCGGTTATCTGGGGAGGGGATTTCAACTGCGTGCTCAACCCGAAGGCAGACAGATCTGATGGGAAGATTGATAGGCCCACCCCAGCGCTCAGGGTATTGCAGACATTACTAGACGACTTTGGGCTGGCAGATGTTTGGAGGCTGAAACACCCTAATGAAACACAGTACTCGCACTACTCGGCTCCGCAGCAACTGCACACGAGGCTGGATTACTTTTTTTCCATGCCAGATGTGGTGATAGAGACCACCCAAATAGACTATAGAGCGAGGGTCCTGTCGGACCACTCGCCTCTGGTGCTGAGCTGGCAGTACTGCCGCCCCAGGGCGCGGATACCGACATGGCGCCTCTGGGCGGAGGCGCTCCGAGACCCAGTCTTAAGATATCAGGGATGCGATCACACAGTACTTTGAGGTAAACACAGGCAGCGTAGATTCAGCGTGCACGCTCTGGGGAGCCTTTAAGGTGGTATTGCGGGGTGTTGCTATTGCTAAGTCAAAAGGCCTACAGGGTGGGGTCCTAACGGAACTAGAGGAAGCGGAAGAGAAACTGGAGCGCGAAAGCAACAGGGCGGGAGGGGATGGCGGTACTCGAGTTGCAGCAAAGGTGCGCAGAGCTTTGGGAAAGGCGCTGCAACCTTAACTACAAGAAGTATGTCGAGAGGCAACATGCAGGAGGGGATAAAACTGGCCGCTTGTTGGCGTGGTTATATAAGAGCGGAACCCCCAGGCCCCCGATTAGGACAATAACTAGAGAAGACGGGGAGGTGGTTGACACCCAGGAGGGAGTCAACGAGGCATTCTTGGACTATTATAGGACATTATATGAGGACAGAGGAGGGGACAATCGGGAGGAGATTAGAGAAACTCTAAAAGACATGGAATTACCTAAGATTAGTGATGAAGAAAGGGAGGAGCTGGACGCACCGATTACTCTAGAGGAATTGGAGGAGGTGGTGAAGCAGCTGCCCACCTGCAAGACCCCGGGCGCGGACGGATTCCCTGGCGAGTTTTACAAAACATATAAAGTGGAAGTACTCTTTCCCCCCCCACCCCCCCTATGCTAGAGATGCTCAATGAGTCTTTTGAGATGGGTCGGCTGCCGGAATCGCTCAGAGAAGTGTTAATTGTGCCGCTCCCTAAACCCAACAAGCCAGGGCATAGGTGCAGCTCCTATAGGCCGTTGTCAATGTTGAACCAGGATAGCAAGATATTGACGGCGGTCCTGGCCAATAGGCTGCGAAGGGTTATTAGCAAACTGATACACCCGGACCAGACAGGTTATGTCCCCCAACAGAAATATAGCCCACAACCATAGGCGAATCCACCGGGTGATTGAAGAGGGAAACAGGAGCGAGGGGGAAATGGCGGTGGTGTCCCTAGATGCAGTCAAAGCTTTTGATTCAGTGAGGTGGCCATGGTTGCTGGTGGCCCTGGAAGAATACGGGATGGGGCCGGGTTATGTTAGGTGGGCAAAATTACTATACAGTGAACCACTGGCCAGAGTGCGCACAGGATCGGTGATATCTGAGAGGTGGCAACTCAGTAGAGGCACCAGACAAGGGTGCCCCTGGTCCCCGATGTTATACATTCTAGCCCTGGAGCCCCTGGCAGTGTACCTCGGACAACAATATGACATGGTTGGTATTGAGGTAGGGGGAGAGAAACACCTAATATCCTTGTATGCTGACGATTTACTACTATATTTGAAGTATCTGGAAGAAAATCTTCAGTATATTCTAGAGGTTATGGAAAAGTATGCAGAACTGTCCAGCATAGCGGTGAACCCCCAAAAATCGAGCATGTTCCCATTGGGGAGCTACATAGGAGCCCTTCTGGAGCGGTTGCCAGTGTTGTCCGTACCTTGGGCGGCTGATTCCTTCCGCTACCTCGGAATAGATGTATATCATACGGTGGAGGGGGAACACTTGCATAATACCGAGGTGGCTGTGAAAAAAATCCGAACAAATATGAAGTTTTGTGAAAAGCTGCCGCTGGCGATGATGGGACGGGGGGCGATGCTCAAAATGGTGGTCCTGCCCAGGCTGTTACATTTCTTCAGTAATATACCATACTTGATACCCAAAACGTTTTTTGTCAAACTGAACAGCATGTGCAGGGACTTCCTATGGCATGGCACTCGCTATAGAGTGGCGCTATGGAAGCTACAGAACTTCCATGATAGAGGGGGCATTAAGCTGCTGAATTTTGAGGCCTATTATGTAGCTAGTCAGTTGCAATATGTAACCAAATGGCTCTCTGATGAAGTAACTCTTGAATCTAGGCTGTTTGGGCATGCCTCACCCCGTTTTACCTAAAGGAGATTATCTGGGTGCCTAGACTTGAAATGAAAGAACGCCCGGGTATGCTGTTGCTTGGGTGGAAGATGTGGCACAGAGTATGCCAACTGATGGAGAACCCGTACCTGTGTTCCCCACAGGTGCCGCTAGTCGCCTTAGCTGGGGGAGACAACCAACTCAGAATGTTGGACCTATTGGGAATCGGTTGGGCTGGTCACATTGGGAGATGTATGGCAAGAAGGGATTATTAAAGATTTCGAAGAACTGGGAGAAGAGACAGGTTTGCATAGAGGCCAATATGTCACGTATCTTAGGCTAGTGCAGACTATTCGTAAAACCTGGCCAGAGACTGTACTGGCGGAGGCGCCAGACGTCCTAATGGGAACAATATATGACATATCAGAAGGAGGGCACGAGATCTCTAGACTGTACGAGATGGTGATGACCCGGGTGGGGAAGGATTTGACTCATTTGAGGCTGGACTGGGAAGCGGAGGTGGGGGCACAGATGACCGATGGAATGTGGGAACGTGCTATGGGATACCACAAGAAGGTATCCAGAAACGCCAGATTGCAGCAGATACAGTTATACATAACGCATAGAGCCTATATGACCCCGAAGAGAATATCTAAGTTTGTAAACGCAGGAAGACGAGCATGCCCAAAATGCGATGAAGAAGATGCTGATATGACGCACATGTTCTGGTCTTGCCCAGTGATTGAAGCTTTTTGGGGGGAAGTGGCACGGAAACTAGCGGATAAAGGGGTCACGCACAACATAGATACGGCCTGGGCCTGCCTGTTGGGAGGGGTTCCCAGACCACGGAATACTAAACATCTTGGGAAACTTAGGGACCTGGCATATGTGCTTGCTAAAAGAAGGATTGCCATTGGCTGGAAGCAGTGCCACAAACCACGGGTTGCGGTATGGTGGCGGGACTTGCAAAAATGGGCGGAGGCTGAAACGGTGGTGTGGCAGGAGGCATGTAGCAAGTGTGGGGAAGAAGAAGTGGGTAACCTGATGGCTTGGAGAATGTTAATAACAGGACTGTTTGGCACAGTAATGGATTCTGCAGCTTCGGAAGGAAGCGATACCCAGCCACACGCAGCGGATACAGAACGAGAAACGCAAATAAGCTCTTGAGGGGGGAGGGATTTGGGGAGCAGTAACGTGCGTTAATTGATGTTCACGAGTCTGTTGTAAATAATGCTGCAAGTTTGGTTTTGTATTGTTTATTTGTTTTCAAAATAAAAAAATAAATAAAAAAAAAAGATTTGCCTAACAGATTTTGCATTGGGGGGGCACATTTTCAGTGGTGGTGGACACACATGGAGTAGCAATTGGCACAGTAGCATTCAAAATAGTGGTAGAAGAATTGCACATCACAGATTTTACACTGGGGGGGCTCCTTTTTAGTGGTGGTGGGCACATGTGAAGTAGCATTTGGCATAGTAGCATTCAAAATGGTGGTAGAAGAATTGCACATCACAGATTTTACACTGGGGGCTCATTTTTAGTGGTGGTGGGCACACATGGAGTAGCAATTGGCACAGTAGCATTCAAAATAGTGGTAGAAGAATTGCACATCACAGATTTTACAATGGGGGGGGCTCATTTTCAGTGGTGGTGGGCGGCTGTAGAGTCCTATTCAGTATGGAAGCAGTAGACTTGTAAGTGGGGTCAAAAACGTCATTGGCCACTATATTGGCAGTCCTTGTATTGGCTGTGGGTTTAGAGGTTGGGCGGAGGAGTCTGGCCATGTTGGGAAATAGAGCGGGTTGCACAGTACATGAGCATAGCCTGGTATTACAGGTGCTTGTGGGGATGGGCTGTGATATGACGGTGGCTTGCAGAGTACGGGCACGTAGTCTAAAGCGCCTTGCGGTAGGGCATAGATTAGTAGGTAGATCGCAGTGGTTGTGCTTCTTACCTTCCGGATGCAGCATAGGTTTGGGGCAGACGGTAGACGAGCAGCGAAGAGCTGCGAAGAGCTGCAAAGAGCACCGGAGGCCTTTCCTGGCGGCCTTCCACAGCAGGGTGGCTGGCCTTGCAAGGCCAGTCCCCTTAGCCAATCAGAAAAGAGTGCTACTTGGGTTACCAAGGGAACCCATGGCAGGAGTCCGAAGATCCCTCCCTCACATCCTGCCTACCTAGACTATCAGGCGCCTTAAGGAGGGCTTCTGTGCAGAAGCCCGCGAAAAGACAGCGAACAAAGGAGTCATCCCCGGTTTGGCACGCAGAGAGAAACACGAGAAAGACTTTAACAAAAAGAAATGGCGAATAAACCCAGCCGGCACCAAAATAAACTGTATTTGGTCAAGCGGGTTTATGTTCGATGGCTAATACAATAGCCTAAAACAATGCCACGTTTATATAGTATAATCGCCGTAGAAAGGTTAGGGTAGATACCACTGCCACCGGCCAAGTCTTAATTTTGAGGGAGCGAAATAAGGCTGAGGCACAGACAAAAAGGGATAAGAGTTAACCCTTTCCAATACTCCATGTAAGATGGGGTGTACTGGCTCTGTGGTTTAAAGTGACTATATAAAGTTAATGGCAACTTTACCTGTTTCTGGGGACAGCAGTCCGCCCCAGAAAATGGAGTCGGTGGGAAGTCTAAAAGACAACCCTGTCGCTGCACTGAAGGTGCTGTGTAACACACACAAAAAGTGGTGCACGTGGAGTAGGTGAGGCTCCAGTGCCCAAGATCACACAAAAGTGAAAACATACTCAGCAAAACACATGTAAGAGTGGGGAAAAAAGGCTCGCGCTCTTACTGGGTGAAAATAAAAATCCTAGAAATCCAGCAAAGCTGCTGAGGGACTCATTAGGTAAGAGAAATCAGCCATTTATGAGAATTCTCCCTAACAGTATAGTTGTGTTTGGTTAGAAATTGAGGGTGTATGCAGGGTGAAACTTTTAGTGGGTTGGTTAGTGGCATCTCTATCTGGATGTGATGCATGCAATTTTCAAACTCTTTCTAGGTGTGGAGTGAGCGTATCTTTACACTTCTATCTAAATGTGGCACAGGTTAACATTCACAGTTCTGTCTAGAAGATGGCAGTCTATATTCATAATCCTGTCTAGATGCGACACAAGCTAATAATCAAAATTCTGTCTAGATGTGATGCAAGCTAATATTCACAGTTCTATCTAAATGGGGCACGGGCTAACAATCCGTTTTTTCTGGAGTGGTTAGCACAGTTAGGGTACAGTTCATCTATGCGCGAGAGGTGGGTTAACAGTTGCCAAAGAGAATGGTAAATCATGCAGACCTCAAGCTAATGGGTGGTTGGGAGGATAAGGTACGAGAGAGGTGGGGCCGTTTAGTCAGATGCAGTGATTGCTGCACCCCCTGTCCCCACCACACCTACTTTTTCTGTTGCTGCTGGATGATGGCTGCCTGCTTCCCCTGCAGACACCATCTGGAGCTGCTTCTGCTGGAGCTGCCCTTTTCCTTGGGGCCCTTCGCTAAAGGGGGCTGCAGCGGGCAGTGGGGCTGCCCTAGAATGGTAGCTTATGGGTACACAAAGGACCAATCTGGGTGGGCTGGAAGGCGGGAGGAGGGGGGGATAGACCAGTAAATGACTCGGAGCACCAGGCAGGAATCGGGCCCATCAGCGCACATCCAAAATACCTGCACAGGCCAAAATGGCCACGCAGGTTACTCACCATGGAAAATGGCACCTTGAGGTGGCCGCAGCGTGTTAATGCTGATGGCGACGTGGATCCGCCTCCCACTGTCAGAGGCTGCGTGTATTTCCTTAGCCAAAATAGTGGTTGTCCCGAAAATGCTTTATATTTTTTATACAGGACCTGTGATCCCGCTGTCTGTTTTGGAACCGGGTTAGGAGTCTACTGGTAAGGTTGATGTGGGTGGGTAAACCGGCCAGGGTCTCCCTCGACACTCTGACCCTGTCGTATGAAGCGGGAGGGTTTGAATACCCTGACTTGTTCGCCTATTGTTCGGCGCCACGAATGCAATATGTGGTTTGCTGGTGGCACCATTCACCTTAATTCCTGCACATCAAATTTGAAAAGGCGACAGCATGGCCAGACGATATGAAAGGGTTGGTCTGGGAAGGAGGCGGAACAAGGTCAGGGGGGAAGTGCAACCAGTGAATGTCACCTGTTGGGCACTGTCAGGGGTCGAAGGACCGGAAGGTTTGACCCGGAATTCGCAATTTATGATGTGCATTGGATCAGAATCACACATGAGAAGGTCTTTAGGACACGTTGAGAAGTTCGAGATATACAAACTCCATGTACAATCCAAATGGCTGGTTGGTGCGGCCGTATACATATAGGCTACCTGGTCCGTAGCGGGGGCCAGGCAATTGGTCTCAGCGCAGTCTGTCCATCTTCTTCCACGTGGGCTCCCCCTTGCGCATCATCAGGCATAAAACTGTAACTAATTGGCAATTATGTGAAGATAAACAGTACTGGTTCTATCTCTGACTTGATGTGCACCTGGTACTGCAGACATGTGCTAAGAGGATACTTCAAGGCCATCGCTTCTAACAAACTACAGCTCGATTCCAGACACGTTGGTGCCCAACCAAAGCTCCCCATCCTCGTTTTAGCCATGTGTTTTTTTTTATTTTTTTACCCCTCCCGGCACCTCGCAACACAAATCACGTGACCTTTGTTGAAGGCATATGATCCCTGCTTTCTGATCTTTCCTGATCGATTGGGGGGGTCTAACTGTTTTATGGTTGGTAGTCTGGGCCTGACTGGTACCTTGGAATGCAGGGGTTCTTGAACAGGGGCTTTTGGGTGATATTACTTGGAGCTGGGACAGGAAAGGCACGAGGCTCATGCCCTCATTCTTGTGGGATCGCTTTTCACAGAAAGCTCTCAACCCCCTTGTGGCGTTGCAGGGCGCATTCCTTCTGGGATACAAAATGTTGGCAACATGACACAATGAAGGGTCTATGAATCTCCGCAGCTTTGGTCTTTCTCACTAGTGCCCAAGCTACAACCTATTCCCGTATGCATGCACTTATTTCTATGTGTGTGACTTGGGGCTGTGGCCCTGGTTGCAACACAAAGTTAGGCCTTGATTCCAATGTGGCTGCTACTATGTAAAATGGCGTTTGGTTCCCCATGTTTGCTGGACAAAATGAAACCTCCCCCAATCTTCCTGCACTGTGCTCCTTTCCATCACCCCCTTGTCCCCTCCATGAGTCCCTACTGCACACTTCCAGGCCTCTGCCTCACCTGAAGCGCTGGGGGGGCTTGAACGAAAGTCCCTCCTTCCCAACACCTCCCTCGCATAAGGGTGTACCTCGCTGCGATCTGCCTCTGGTGTTGTGATTTCTGCAGCGCCCCCCCTTTGAAAAGTTGACTCTTAAAATGGCCTCTCATCGTGATAACCTCAGCATGCTGCCTAGGGCAAAATAATACTTTTATGTAACCCCCTTTATTTGCCATTAGGCCAGACTCCTTGATCTTGAAATGTGATCCAATGTTCTCCCTAAGGTTTTGTCTAAGCCTCACAAAATGTGGTTCTCCCTGCTTTCGTCCAGAATCCCAAGAATGCAGAAGAGGAGGCTTGGCATATCATTGATGTCAGAAGAGCACTCTTGGAGTGCCTTAACCGAGCACAGGGCTGGCGCGAAGTCGGACAGTCTTTCAGTAACCTTTGGGACTACCAGGGCAGGCAGAAAAGCCTGGTTTGTTAAAATTAGCAGATGGATTTGGACAGTGATCCAGGTGGCTTATGATGTATCAGGTCTTCCCATACCTGCCCAGCTACCGGGTCGTTCCACCAGGGGTATGGCCGGGTTGTTCCACCAGGGCTATGGCTATCTTGTGGGCTGATGCTCGGGGGGGGGGTCTACATGCAGGAGATTTGCAGAGGGGCAACCTGGGCAGATCAAAATACGTTCATAATGCCTTACTGGCTGAATGTTGACAACCCCAGGGATGGATCCTTTGGGATTGGAGTGTTCACGGCTGGGATGGGATGATTGCGGTGTGTTGATTAGTAAAGTGGTCGAGGGATGCAGCAATGCTAGTTGTCAATGTTTTTTTTGCTCTTTTTGGTCCCTTCACAGCTGGGTGCTTGGTTACACCTCACAATGTAAGTACTGGTACGAGGAAGGGACGTGTGGGCAATGGCCAGTTTACTTACCAGTGATCATCATTACTCCTTGTCCTAATTTTCCTCATCACAGTTCTGACTTCCCTCTTCACCCACCCTTGATGTAGAAGGTTCCATGATCCGGCTTGGTAAAACTAACAGGGATTATGTCTAAAAGGGAAGGTTGTATATCTCTGGGCAGAAATAAAATGGTGTCTTTGGGGGAGGCAGGGCCTCATTCTTAAGTACTGTGACGAGCAAAAGTAGGACTAGGAGTAATGAAGAGTGGTGGTAAGTAATCGGGGCAATACCGTTGCTCTCTCAGTAGACCTGTTATGTCATCTAACTCACATAGATGGTACTATGTTAAAACGAAGCTGCAGAGAAATTTGAAATTAGCACGATGTATATGCTATTAAAGGGATGGTCTAGTAAAAATTTTTATTTAAAAAATAGATGGGCAACATAAAAATACTAGCATTCTCTGTTTTAAAACTTCCTATGTAAGATTTTGAGGTATTCAAGCTCACAATTCGCAAAAGCAAGCACATGGGCGCATCCATTTTGTGAAACGGAGGCCCTCTTGTGCTGGCTTTTGCTTTTGCGGCACTAATGAAGGAAAAGCCAGCCAGCTGCAGCTTTCCTGCTCTGGTCTCCGGTCCCCGTCCTCTGCCTACAGCACTAATGAAGGGAAAGCCACCCAGCGGTAGCTTTTGTTTACTACAGCTGGCTGGCTTTTCCTTCATTAGTGCCGCAAAAGCCAGCACAGGAGGGCCTCCAGTTCACAAAATGGATGCGCCCATGTGCTTGCTTTTGCAAATTTTGAGCTTGAATAGCTCAACATTTTACATAGGAAGTTTTAAAACAGAGAATGCTAGTATTTTTTTTATGTTGCCTATCTATTTTTTAAATAACATTTTTTACTAGACCATCCCTTTAAATATTTTTGCTGGCACTGAATTTGGGAAATTTCAAGTTTGTGTTCAGAACATTATTTCTGCTTTGTTTTGCCAGGCCCATGTCTTGGCTTTCTTCTTTCGTTGTGTGATAAGTAATCGGTTCTTTCCAAATAGGAGGCCTGTGGGTTTTGCAATGGAAAGCTGCACAATAATTAACAGAAGCTCTGATTGTTTTAGTAGTGCCTTTCTGTATTGCTTCACCAAGTATACCCAGCAGAGTGTTATCTGTAGTAAACCATTTTATAAAGGTAGTGCTTCGCCTCACTTCTACAAGAGTGTCTATTGATAGAGACCTGGCTCTATTCGTATACATTCCAGAGGTATACAATTTGAAAGCCCTAATGCGTTGCACCACAGTTTACCTTCAAGTGTTTGCAGAAGGGTAAGTTTCAAGTCTTGATATGTGCCAAATCAGTTTAAAAAATTCAGAATTACACTTATGTTTATATATTTTTTATATCAGGCCTTTTATTGAGTAACCAGAAGTTTCACATGCGAAACGTTTTAATCGCATGGAATTTCACCAATGCTTTTTTTCGCTGTATGCTCTCTTATATACCAGTTAAAGCGATCACTAGTTATGACTGTACCCAAGTATGTATCCTTTTCAACAACTTGGACTTGTGAATAAAGGCACGAATTCTGGTTTGTCTGTCTCTCTTAGTGTTCAATATAATCTTTGTTTTAGCCAGATTCATGTGCAGTTTGAATATAGTGCTGTGGTGTATCTTCTCAGCCCAATCACTGTGTGGTCCATAATTAGTACGACATCAACGTAACCAAGCCATGAGATGGCCACTACCAAGTTTTAGTGGAAAGTTGTTAACTTCGTCTAAGGCAAATGGTAGATCTACTATATATAAATGAAATGGCATTCGGGCTAACACACATTGCTGTTTTAGGCGAATGTCTGTATATTTGAGATTTAAAAGTAGAGCCTGTTCTACTGAGGCACATTTTAATAGTTGTTCTGTACATAGCTGCTTCAGCATGTTGAGGGTGGTGTGTGTTGTTGAATGATCTTGTCTGAAACCACACTTCTGAGGATGAAGGAGCCTCTTTTGCTTTGCCCACATGATTATCAATTCATTTAACAGGAGACAAACCAAAACTTTAGCTGAGGAGTCCAACATTGCTAATAATCCATAGTTCTTAGGTCATATTCGCTCCGCCTTCCTTGTAAACCAGAATAATAAGAGATTCCTTCCATGTAGCAGCCACTCTTTTGTTAAGACTGACGTTCTTAAATAATTGGTCTTTTTTGTTAGTACTATGATTGCTAGTCCGCCAGGCCGTGTCTCATGCCGATAGCAGGATAAGTGTAGTTATAAGGTTTCAAGCCATCTTACTCGAAAAAGGACCTGAGGGGCGATGGTGTCTTGAACTTATCATATTTTAACCAGCTTTCCTCTGATATAGGATTCCTCTCATGTGCAGCAGAGTTATTAGTATATCTTTGCAGTGTTCGCCCGAACTTTGTTAGCATTACCACTTTTTATGATGGGTAACTTGCTGTCATCTGGCTGTCCATATGGAGACCATATGAGATTGCAACCAGTTGGTGTATTTAGTTTTTAGATTACAAACTGCCTTGTGATGGGCAGAGTTTGCCTTGTGACCATGCTGTTTTTTTGTTTTTTTTTAAACGTTTTTCAGTTCCCGGCACAGCGCGCGTTTGCCACATCAGAAAGCATATTTAATAACATCCTTATTTCTAGTCACAAATAGTTGCAAAGATTCCACTTGTCTTTCAATTTCAATGACCAATCCAAATTGTCCTACTCTCTTAATTTATCTCTCATTCATCGACTTTCGACTTGGGCGTTGCAATTTAGAATGTTCTTTTAATCCCAGGATATTTAATTGGTGTTGTGGTGAATCTTGACGAAAGATGGTGCATAACGTATCATCAAGTAGTCCATCACTATGCTTATACAAGCATGGTCGCTAGATGAATTAAAACCAATACACATGTCCCTAATTCTAGCAAGCACAGTGCTACTTGCATAACTTTGATCTATGGCACTAAGCCTCTTGTCACTCCTCCATGAATACCCATTCCCACTAGGATCATAACTTTTTATATTTAACTAGTTCATATCGTACAACAACTCCTTCCAACTACTCGCTCCTTTCCACTGGAACCGCCTTCCCCTCTCCATCTGCTCTGCTCCCTCCTACCCTACGTTCTGCACTTCTAAAATCCTATCTCTTCCATTCACCTCCATAACACTTTTTGCTTTCTCTCTTACTTCTGCTCCTACCTCTACCCACACCTCCTCCTCCCTCTTTCACTTTAGTACCCCCTCACCCTCTCCTTCAGCTCTTCTCCCTCCTACCTCACTTTCTGTGCTTCTCTAATTCTTGTCTCTTCCACTCACCTCCCTATCATCATTTGCTTCTGCTACTACTATAACTACCCTCTCCACTCACGCTTAACCTTACCAATAATGTAAATTGTTCCTTGTACTGTTTTCAGGTTTTGATTACTTTATTATGTAATATTTGTTGTATTTTGCCTGTTCCTCTTGTAAAGCGCTTATGATTGAAGCGTATAAATTCAATAAAATACAAATACAACATGTATTCTGTCCACTTGGTACCCTTTTGCCATTATTTCTTTGACTAGATAACTATTGTACATAAGAGGAGTTTATACAAAACTTGAACAAGTGCATTCTAATCGCCTCCAAAAATCACTGAATCATTAGCTGGCAGATTAATTAACAGTGGATGTATCATTATTAAGGTAGCCTACCTTTCGCCTGGAGTATAATAAACATTATTAATGCAATACACTTTGACGTCTCCTTCTTTACTCAACGCTAGAGCAGCCAGTACATTGGGTGAAGAGACACCCCCGGAGCGTACAATTGGCGTCCGAGATCCCCTGCCCCATCATGGCGGAAAAATGTGGCGCTCCATGTAGCCCCGAATGGCAACACGGGGGTTGCGGGGAAAACAGGAAAATGTATGCCAGATAGGACTGGTGAGGGGTGCAGCTAGCTGAAAAAGGAGGGACGAAGGATGAGGCAGCTGCAAAAAGAACTTCGGCAACGGCCTGGCCCGCATTACGAAGAACCAGATTTCTCTCTGTATTTGAAGTCACACATTCAACATAGAAGTTTCTCAATCAATGACTCCATCTTTCTTATCTCCTTAAATAACCTACGTATTCTGTGTTGAACATGCCGCCAGCCTTCAAGTACCTTTCTTGTGTTTAGATGATTTACACAGAATTAAAAAAAACATTGTCGGATCTTACATGAGTATATGACTGCATATGAGGCCAGTTAGTGTCCCATTTGAAGAAAAAATAAATCGGTAGCCCTGTTTCTCTGTTTATCTGGCGCAAAATTGCCTCAACATAAGTAATCACCCCAGAAGTTACCTTTCAGTTTTTTGCTAACCTGTTTTTATTGGCATTTCCAAATACAATAAATAACAGTCCTCACAACCGCCTCTCCCCCCTCAAATCTAAATCATACAGAATGCCCCCATTCACTCCCCTAGCCAGACTCTGCCCCAGTCCCCTGGGCCCTCCCTACTGTAGGGTCAACAACCTCACATTTTGTGGGCAACTAGATTTGTTAGTCATCCTGTAGGAAGTCCAAGATCGGTTGCCACTCCTGATGAAAATTTGCCCATTCCATTAGGATGGAATAAGTGACCCATTCCATAGCCACAAACCCCCATATCTTTTGTACCCAATCTTGCTTGGACGGTACCACATTAGACTGCCACCTTGTGCACTCAGCCAATTTGCTGTCAAAAGGAAGAGGAGATTGTTGCTTGGAGCGTCCCCTGGATCCCGTAGCCCAAGGAGTCATTCTACAGCTTCCAATTCCAGCCAAACCCAAACATGTCTTGTAGCCTGCCCTTACTGTGGACCAAAACACCTTCAACAATGTGCAATCCCACCATATGTGGGCCCAGTACCCCGTTGCATCCTCTCCAACACAAGGTCCGTTTCGGGGGAATATTTTCTGTAGCTTAGCAGGTGTATAATGCCATTGTATCATACTCTTGCTCCACATTTCCCTGAGCCGAATAGCTTTTGTCAACCTCTGAATACTTCTCCACTGAGAACTCCCACTGCTCCTGCAGCATGGCTCTATTAAGTGCCTGTTCCCAGGCCAACATGTAGGACAGCTGCTGGTCTTTTGTGTTGTCTGTGAGGATCCTATACAGCGGGGAGATGAGCATCCTAGATCCTGATTGTGATACCCCATACGCTTCAAATGGAGTGAGGGACCTGGTTGCTGCTTGCCCCATCCCCAGTGGTGACAACCAGTGCCAAGTTGTTGATATCGGAATCTATCCCTTTCTGTTATTCCAAACTCCTCCTGACATACCTCAAATGTTTTCACTCTCCCTGAAAGAGATCTCTAATCTTTCAACGGCCCGCTAGCTTTCATGTTTTGAAAGCCCATCCCCGGTGCAAAGTGTGGGTTGCAGTGGATCGGGGTAAATGGGGATGGTGAACAAAGTAATCCCTCCTTATTGGCCAGCGTGTCCCAGATATCCTCCAGTAATAAGACTAAGGCGCATATTTTCGGGCCTTTGGAGTTTGTTACCATAGGACTTCCTTTAAATGGATCTCCCCCGCTCCCCTCCCCCCATTGCCCTAATCATCCACTCGCAAATCTTCCTCGTGTCCATTTTAAACCATTGCTTAACTGCCCAAATCTGTGCCTCCTCGTAGTACTTCGAAAGTGCTAAGCAGTTTTTGGCATGGGTGCTATTAAATTCTTAAGGGCCACTTGCTGTCTTTTCCCTTTCCACACAAATTCAGATATTAGCTTGTTCAAACGCTTAAAGAATGTGGGTGGTACTCTAGTCGGTAGTGCCTGGAATAGATATAAGATCCTAGGAAGCTTCACCATTAATTCTTCCCAACCAAGTTATTGAGATTGGGCCCCACCTCGACAGTCCTCTTTCACTTTAAACAAGCATGGATCATAGTTGGTCATGTATAAGCAGTCGAGATTCCCTGTTAAAGTAACTCCCAGATAAGATATTCCCTCTGTTTTCCAGCTAAAGGACTAAACCTTCATTGGCCTGCTTCAATGCCCCCCCCCCCCCAATGCCCCGCCATCCCCGGGCTTAGAGATTTGACTTTTTCTGATTTGCTCACGTTTATCTTTAAGCCTGCCACTTCCCAGTCTGCTTCCAGCACCCGTATAGATGCGTTCAGAGATTCCGCCGGATTGGTAAGCGTGAGCCACATGTCATCTGTGAACGCAGAGATCTTATGTACTTTTCCTTCCAAACGCCTCCTCTGATATCATATGGGCGAGTAGCGGCTCCAAAAATATAGTGCAGAGTAGCAGTGACAATGGGCATCCCTCAACCTAATTTGATCGGAAAGTTTTCTTTTGGAACAGTAGCCGTATGGACGAGTTCCGATGGCTCGCCCCTACCATACCAATAAAATCCTCCCGAAACCCTTACGCGATAGTTTTTTAAAGAGAAACGACAATTTGACTCGGTTGAAGGCTTTCTCGGCATCCAATGATGGGAGAAATGCAGGGGCTACCTTTTACAATCAAATGCGCTACCCTCCTTATGCTGTCGGTATGCAGTGTTTATATCGAAAATGTTATATTGAAGAGATTATACCTCAAACCTTTTATATCGAAAATTTCCTAGTGAATGCATTTAGGGGTGGCCTAAAGGGTAAACTATTTTTGGGAAACGGTTGGGGTGGGTTTTTAGGTCTCGGAAATGGGTGTTTGGTGGGGGAAGTAGTACTACCGTGGCCGCCTCCATCGAGGTAGTGATTCCTCCTTCTGCTCTGAACACATTGAAAACGGCAGTTAACATCGGACTAACGCCAGGATTATTTTTTATTTATAGAAAACAGCAGGGACGCTGTCAGTACCCAGAGATTTATTTATAGGAAGGTTCTTTATAACCTCAGTTACCTCCTTTTGCGATGTCTGCTTTCAGACATTCCCTATCCATCGGGGATATCTTTAGTAAGGACAGGCTATCCAGGTAATGTATCTGGGGGGCGTTGGGAGGGGAAGCCGAGGTATAAAATGAGGAGCAAAATTTCCAGAATTCCTTCGCTATTTGCCCATTATCGTTAATGAAGTGGAACCCGCACCACCACCAAGTCCCGGATTGCCTCAGTGGTCCTGGCCACCAGTTAGCATAACTGTTAAAGGGTGTGACCCCGTAACAGTTTTGCAAACAGTTTATCAGCCTTGTTAGCCTTCATAGTATTTTTGTTTGGTGTACAGCGGTGACTTGTCCGCCCCCAAACCCACGGTTCACAGCATCTTCAGCTGACTCTTGGCCGCACTATACACCCGCACATTTTATATTTCCCCTGCAAGGATCATATCCTTTAGCAATTATATGGCGAAGCGCCTGCTCCAGATTTTGTTTGGTTCTTGGCCAGCGCAGACAGATAGTAATGGGGATAGAGATATCGCACGCAGATCAATCCCCTTTACCCATCCCACTAGCTGCACGGAAAGCCAAACATTGTCGATTCTAGAGTGAGAGCTGTGTACATGGGAATAAAACATGAACCCATGATCCCGGGGGTGCACAGCCCTCCCAATTGTCTGAGATGCTATATAGCTTTGCATGGGGCTTTACTGTCAGATTAGGAGAACCGACTCCTATCCTTCACAGGGTCTCATGCCATGTTGAAATCTCCCAGCTAGATAATATCCCCCGTTGCAAACTCCTTCAGTTGCACTACAACCTCCCTAAGAAGAAAACCATCCTGACCCACATTTGGACATACACATTGGCCCCTTGAACTTACTATTACCACCCACGACATTTATAAAAATGAAACGCCAATTTTTGACTTCCTTGATCCCCTGAACCGCTGGCTTTAGGTTATTACTAATTGCCAACATGACCACACATCTCTTGCCTTTTGCTATTGCATGGAATATCTGGGAAAACCCTCAAAGCCGAACCCTGCCCCTCTCTTCCGTCCTAATGTGCTTCCTGCAGCGCTACAATCTCTGCCTTTTCCTTCTTTAAGAATCGTTTCACGTGATATAACGTAAGAGGTTTTGCAATAAAATCTTTAGTCGCCCATGCATATCGCTAAACATGGCATTCCTTATCTCCCGGAAGGCCCCATCTCTGTGGCCTTATGTTGACCATGATAGCCGACCCACCCTCTTCCTCCACGCTCTCGAGGAGTAGGAGGGAGCGTTTTGGTTGCTCACCATCTCTGGACCCCAACCCCCATTACCCAATTCCAATATCCCCCACACCAACAAACATGAATAAAACACAACCCCTGCGATTTTACTATAGCCCTTTCAGGATACTGGACCTATGCCCTAGGAATGACCACCCTATACCAAGTAAACCCGAGGGTGTCCTAAACCCCTTTGTAAGAACAAGTGCTGCCTTGGAAGTGCAACGGACTCCAGTGAGCCTCCACAAAACCCCCTAAGCTGCTTCATGTTCGCTTTGCCTGCTACCACAACAGACTAATCACCAGCTCCTGTACCCGACCCTTCATACTCCTTTCGGTGCCTGGCATCTCACTGCATCTGTACTCATCCCTCCACCCCGATTTCCCCCCAGGCAGTTGACAGTCTTTCTGCCTCAGTGAAGATGGGCTGCCCCTTCCAGGACAGGGGCCTGTGCACCGTCGACCACTCACTCCAAAGCGCTCTGCCTCCCTCTCCAGTGTTCTCCTGAACAATGGAAAGGATCCATCTGTACTTGATCTGTTTCTGGATGAGGGACCTTCCCACCAGTCCCATCTCCCTTCTCTTTTGCAGTGTAATCTGTGAGATGTCTTGAAATAGCTGACCTTCCTTGCCGTTCTGACTGGGCCAGAGAACCTAGTGGCCTTAGTATTTCTTCTTTTTGAGGGTATGAGGCCAGAGCCAGCAGGACGTCTCTCGGTCTTGTCCCTGGTTCTGATGTTTTGAGTCCAGTACAATGGATCCCATCTTTATTTTATTTATTCTTTGCTTGCTAGGCGCTTATACAATAAGAAAATACTGTTTCAAAGTGCCCACAGGGCAAGGGAGGGCGCAGGAGTGGGAAATACATTAATATCACAATCTATGAGGGCAGTGGGAGGGGGGGGGGGACCGGGCATACCTACTATGCCTTGTGAGTATTCAGAATATGCAAGTGCAGCAAGGTAGAAGGCAGGGGCTCAGTATTGTGGAGCCTGAGCTCATGGGTGAGCCACAGATGAAGTGCTAGGAATGTTGCATGCTACACGGCCTGGAGATACGACCTGCAGCCGCGAGGGGTGTAAGTGCGAGCCACCAGGGCGGAGGCTGTAAGTGCAAGTGCAGATAAGACAGGAGCTGGGGCGATTGGGTGCAGGAGGTCACAGCATGGGCCCGAAGATGCATAAGGGCCCAGGACACCAATCGCAGCAACAGTGGGATTAGCAGGGGAGAGGAGGAGGTAAAGAGGAGAGTCTTATGGAGCTGCTGGAATTTTTAAGAAGATCCTGCTCAAGGTGCAGAGGGAGGGGGAGGCTGTTTAGGGGGGAGCCAGCTGAGGAAAAGGAACGACCACCTGCCCTCTGTTTGCCAAGACGCTTTACAGAGAGTTGGAGCTAGAGAAGGGGTATTTAATAATATAAAGTTGAAGATAATGGTCCCTGGGCCCAGGCCACCTTGTGGATGATGCAGAGGGATTTGAATTTAATCCGTGATGTAACCGGGAGACATCAAACTGGACCGTGTCACTCGCGTCTTTGTCCATGAGGTCGCTGAAAACTTGTTGAACCATGACTTTCAGATCCTTATCTGCTACGTCCTCTGGGAGGTTCTTAATGCAGATATTCACTCGGCTGAAAAGTTTTAGGTCTTCACATTGAATCTCCAAGTTGTGAGTTATTCTCACCAAGCGTTCCACGACCACCTCATCCTTTCTCGTGTCTTCCACCACTTCTTGCAAGGCCCTTTCTACTGAGTCTGTTTGAGCCTCCAGCCCAACTAGCCCCCCTTGATCTCAGTTATCGATTGCTTCAGGTCACCTCTGACAGAGGCTATTTGCTCTTGAAAAGTCACGGCTGTGAATGGATCATCGCGGATTCCCCGGCAGAAACCTCCTCCCATGTGGCCAGGGGATGGCAGCCTCTACCTGATCCTGGGGGCAGCTATATGACAAAGGACACATGGGTGGAGACAGCCACCGGGGGAATGTTATGACTTCATTGGATGAGGCGTGTTATCCCCCCATTGGATGAGGCGTGTTATCCCCCATTTGCCCATTGAAAAGACCCCATGATCCCCCAACACCCTAATGGCCTGTTACCATGCATATGTTGCCCCCTTTTGGGAAAATAAAGAAACCTTTTTCCAACATCCTTCAAATCAAACTCCCATCCATGGTATGGAAAGTAAAAGCTCCAAGAAAACCTTTCAGTTCTAAATCCCCTTCATATAGAACTGATCTTTCATATGAAATCATTGAGAGAGGTTCTCCAAGGGTATCCAGTTATATTTTCGAAAAAATAGTTTCTACATACAAATGTTTTGAATACAAAGTTTCGAGAATTTTTTTTTCTGAATGCGTTATTTTTCATGTTACAGGTTGAATTTGTGTTTCGTATAGAAAAAAGTTTGTTTTAAAAAGAAAACGGGGTTAGAGGGGGGAAGCCCCATCATTTTTTTTTTTTTTTTAAATGCATTTGAAACTTTTTGTTCTCGATGCTTTTGTTTCGAAACTTTTGTATGTAGAACTTTGTCGAAAAAATCACTATAAACCTCTCCAGGTACTGTGCAGTTGACATCAGTGGACTCAATTCCCAAAACCACTGAAGTACTGAGACGAGGAGCATGAAGGAAATGATGCAGAACAGCAGGAGCCTCAAGCTCAATGAACGTGCTCGTTGTTTTGGAAAAGCACCTATGCCCGGGACATTTAAAAATGGAAACCAAACAATGAGAAGGAGCTCAGGAGGAGACATTGCATCTCCCTTTAAGGCGGGCGTAAATTGGAGGCACGAGTCGGTGTGGCAGAGCCAAAGGGCTCACCAGCAAAGAGGGAAGGAATCGGTGTGAGAGCAAGCCAGGCTGCAGAAACACCAGGAACCACAAGATGATCCCTGGGCCTTAGGCAGCTGGAGGAAGTAGCATTACCCTCACCGTGACGTGAAGGAGCAGAGCCACTGGAGAAAGCAGAGAGAAGTCAAGGCAGTCTAAACAGGAAGGCAAGCGGTAGAGCTGTGCACATAAGCACGAACAGGGCCGAAGATGCCAGGCAGAGCCGGTGAGTCAGCCCAAGTGAATTGGGGACCCCGAGGCGTTTTGGTGTCCATGCCAAACACAATTTGACCTTTGTAATGCCACAGAAACGAGAAGAAAACTATTTGTAAGTCAAAAGGGCCGAATACAAATGCAACCCTTATCGGTATATAAGGTCATGGAAAGTCAATATGGGGAACACTGAAAATGAACATTGAAAGCATAAGAAATACTGAATCAAGGAAAAGGTATACATTTGTGAATATAAAGAGAGACTGTGCATATATATGAAAATACGAGAGTATACCAGGCAATTGGAAATGCTTAAGACGTCCTGGCAGGGGAGCACACCAGCCAGTTGAGTGTATAAAGAGTCCGGGGAGCAGATTATACCGGGCCCATTGCAAACCTACAAGAAGAGTCCAGAAAGGACAGTGTTTGTTGAATTATGAAGGAATTTGTGTTCAAGGAGTAACTGGTGTTAAAGGAAGACTTACAAATCGTAAAACGCCTTCATACCTAGCATGTTTGTTGTGCCCCAAGGAGAGACACAAAGAACTGTTACAACAAGAGATATTGCCATCCCATTGAAGAATCCAAGGAAGGGAGCCAGCCTGTGGAACCAAGGTTATGTTACCTTGGGGAACTTTTATGTTGGAGCTGTCATATTTTTATTTTTGAATACTTTTGGCAAGTACCAGGTGTGAGGGATCAGAAATGTGAGACGGACACAAAGGTATAGCTTTCTCAAAAGTTGGCATTTGTTATGATCTTAAAAGGGGTGAGATACATGCATATTTTTCCCTAACCTAACAAAGATGGCCCTACCTAGCAAACTAAAGAAAACTGACCTAGTGTCCAAAAAGTCTCTGCCCCTCACACTAATACACACAACAAAATTATACATGGAATGTTTGGCTGTCTTCAGTTCAACAAAACAAAATACCAATTCAAAGGTTTTAGAAAGTACTCCTTGTGACCTTGGTTGAACTCCCTTCCCCTGGATCTATTCAGAAATATCTTGCGTACATTTTGGATTCAATAAAGTTCTGTGCAATAACAAAGTTCCATTCAACGTAGACCAAAACGTCTTTTCCATTCATTGGATCCTTCCACTTGGCAAGGAAAATGTCTTTCACACCTGTTTGGTCACAAATCAAAACAACTGTTATTTTCCACAGTCTCCTGCTTGGCAAAGTAAATGGTTTTCCGTCGAACCACAAGTTCATAAACCAAGGCAATTGTTCTCTTCAAAAAGGCCAAGTAATTATGAGCGTATCACACTTCTTCTTTAAAGGAAGCACTTTTTGTTAGGATAGTTTAGCAATTACTTTTGGTAATGCAACAGATAACATTATCAAGTTCTTTCCAGCACGCCTTTTTACCACAATACTTTAAATCGTCTTCTTTCCTGGTACACTCGGCTGCCAGGACTAATCACTAATGGTCCCTTTCCTGGTTTACTTGCCTGTCAGGATGGAAACTACAACTACATTTGTCTTCAGTGGTAAGTCTTGTTACAAGATCCTCCACACCAGTATCCTATGCAAAGAGGTTTGAACAATAATTGCTTCTCTTTATAGTCGCTTGACTCTTGACAATGTGGGTTACAGATCTCCCCAGATTGGTATTCCATAAAAGGGAAGTTGTGTCCTAGTTGTCTCTGTATTACTCTTCTATAGCTTTTTGGCTGTTGGCGATGCAGGTTACAGGTTTCTCCCCATTGGTATTTCATAAAAGGAGATTTGTGCTCCTGCAGCCTTTGTATTATTCTTATGCAATCTCTTGGCTGCTGGCAATGCGGGTTACATGTATCCCTTATAAAGAAAGTTGCGTCCTGGCTGCCTAATTTCATTTGTTCTATATTCAAAATCATAAGTTCTATTTAAATGTCTCATGCTGAGCGCCCCAGAGCACCTGTCGTCTCAGGCCAACTCAGCGGTCTCCCTTTGTCGTCTCCTCACTCGCGGGTACTCCAGCATATCTCCTTGCATCTGTCTGCACTGCTGCCTGTTCAGGTACTACTGTTGCAGCAAGCACAGTCCTTTGGAGGAGCTCTGACAGCTCTGTGAGGTCTATGGTTCAGCTTTCTTGCCAGACCGGTTCATGGCGTGTTGAGAGCTTGTCTCCCGCATGGTGTGTAACTTTTCCCAATGCCGCTTCCAGCTGCGCTCTCTCTGCTTGGCCATGCGTCGGCTTTACCTGGTGCTTCTACTGCTCTCCCTGCATATCCTGCATTCAGTCCTGCTGCCACCTCTGCTACTCCATCAGCATCTTCTGCCACCTGAATTTCAGCCCTGAATTTAAATGTCCCGCTCAGGTGTTTCTCAATACAGCAACTAGACCACTCAGTATGTTTCATGGTACCTTTCATCTTCATCAACTCATCTCAGTACCACAAGCATTATGGGTTCTGAAGTCCATAATGTGTTATGTGATATTTTTATATTTAACTTTGACTGATTTGTGAACTGAGAACTGGCAAGTTTATGGGAAGTTGTGATTTAGTCTCGTTTTTAAAACCTCTATACAAAGGCAGAATTTATTTTCTTTCTGAACCTCCAATGTACCAATTTTGCTGCTTAGCAGATTTTTCATAGTCTGTTGTTTGGGTAGTTCTAGGAGAGGGAATTGTACATTGATAGTATGCTATTAGGTATTTGGATATTATGTGAATCTTGTCCTCAAAAGAGTTTGAATACTGCGACTCTCCTAGAGGAGTCGCCCCTTCACCTTGACAGCTGTCTCCTCCCATGTGATCGTCCCGTATGTTACCACCCCCAGGGTTATGATCAGGTAGCGGCTGCCTTCCCCAGGCCACATGGGAGGAGACATTCGGCTGGGGTTTAGTGATTACTCTGCAGAGTCATCATACAGGTTAAAGGCATTTTCCCTTGTCGCTTTATTATTTTGTTTGTACTGTGAGGGTCAGGATACAACATTTGGACACAAGGATGGCTTTTGATTTCTGACATCCTAACTAAGGCAAATCCTTAGTTTTTTGGTTATAGTTAGGGAAATTCCTCTTAGAGCAGGGTTAGAGAGGCATTTTCACAACCCGTTTGGTCATGTTTTTGGTTAAAGACTTTTATTAACCTTTGTGTCCGGCTTTCATTTCTGACCCCTCACACGGCCAGCTTCTCCTGGAAAGTGTTCATACTTTGCAGTACTTCTTTGGTAACTGCTGGTGCTCCCACTGCGTTGGGAGGCTGGGGTATCCATTACTTCCACAGTGGTATTCCTATCAACTTCTGAGCCCAAACTCCAACACCGCTGCAGGCTCCCCTTCACTGACTGGCGACTGTGCCTTTGGGCGGGCCGGCTGATCAGACCCCCTATCTTTATGCATTAGGAGGGGTCTCTTTTCCCCCCTTCCAAGCGATTAATAAGATGTGGGGAGGGGATGCCACAAAGCTGCAAGCTCGCCAATTATGAAGATTGCTGCATCAGAAGCGCAGTCCAAATGCTCATTTGTCAGACTCCAATGGGTTGGCCCCGGCACCAGCGGGGCTCTCTCGCGAATCGGCTGGTATCTTGCTCCCACTCTGACTCCCCGGTGCCTCTTGGCCCTCGAGGGCCTCGCTCTCCACAGCCTGGTCCTGCCCTAGTTCTTCAGCCCAGGGCTGTCGCCCCCCTGAGCTTTTGCAGGTGAGGGACTGTGACAGCCAGGGAATGGTTCGAACTTACTCTTGCTCGGGTGAACTGCGGTCTCCGCTGCTCCTATCGGTCACTGATGGCAGTGCTGACACTGCTCACCAGCCTCTCCGCTAGGATGGTGGTGGCTGGCTCTGATGTCTCTTCCTGCCCCCCACCGAACCACCGGTCCAGAGCCTTATGAGCATTTCTTGCCCAGTGCTAGCCTCCCCTTTCAACTATGGCCTTCTCCTGGTAGGCTGGACCGCAGCTCACACAGCCGCCATCTCGGATTCTTCCCTGCGCTGTAACGGGGCCAGGACTCTCCGCCTGCACCTCCGTTTCCCGACCGGAGGTGAGCGTTTCTGGCAGCGGGCAGCTAACTTGCAGCAGCCCAGCTCACAGAGCCCATCCGCTCACATCTTCTCCATGTCCAGCGCCACCTTCTCTGCCACCTTTTTTTACCCATGCTACATCATCTAGAGCGAACACCTCGACTCCATATAGTGATACAGAGATTAGCACCTTTTTAGTTTTAGTCTATAGGCTTCAACTATGGGCTGCAATCTATAACCCCTTGTTGTTTTGATTAAATGCTAGCAAATTATTCTTAATTTCGGTGGTCTTAGTTTCATTTCTGCCAGATGCTCTTTCCAGGATAGTTTTTCATTTAATGGAATACCTATTGACTCTTCTTCACCTCACTCAGTGAGCGTGGCGCCATAAAACTGTCAAATATTCCTTTTGGTTTTATGTTTCAGGAGTGACAACATGGCACAGAACCTGAAGGACTTTGCTGGCCGCCTTCCTGCCGGGCCAAGAGGGATGGGCACAGCCCTGAAGTTGTTACTGGGGGCTGGTGCTGTAGCTTACACCGTTAGGGAGTCCATGTTCCAAGGTGAGTGGAGGTGACCTGGTCCAGTTATGTCTACAACCAACAAGGAATTCCTAAGATATCAGAATGTGTTGCTTACTTGGGAGGGGCATCCTAGTGTTTTGAGGAGATGGTCGTTTAATACTGTTGAATTCCATACAGATAGACCCACTTGGACTACAAAGCTATCATATTGTTGTCACAGTTGTGAGTTTTTTTTTTTTTTGCTCTCTCCATTTGGTTGCAGTGGAAGGCGGTCACAGAGCCATCTTCTTTAATCGGATTGGAGGTATTCAGCCAGAAACCATCCTTTCAGAGGGACTACACCTCAGGTACAGCACTGACACTTTTCTAGGAGTGCCATGTGGAAGGGACATATTGGAATGCTTTGCTTGCTTGAGCTACTCTTGACCTTTGCTTTGTCCTCTTGACTGGGAAGTGCATTTATCTTTAATATGCGTTTACTCTGCTTGCGCATGTATACATTTATGAACATATATACTTTTCTTCCATGCCCTCGCCTATGTTTACAGCCCTCGATATAACCTACAAAATTACTTCCCCTACGTTAATTAGTATGAATTGGCTCTGATTGGGACCCTGTCCCTCAGTGAGAGTGCATTTGTATTTATTTAGAGTGTAAACAAACGTGTGAGTGCATTTCACCACATATCACTTTATATTTTCTTTCTAGGATTCCCTGGATCCAATACCCCATCATTTATGATATCCGAGCAAAGCCACGAAAAATATCCTCGCCCACAGGGTCCAAAGGTAAATGCAGACATAGCAAGGTTTGTTAAATGGCACCAAACCTTGATGACGGTCGGTCACGTCTTAGCTGCAAACCAATTTATAGAATGTAATATCGTAAGAAGGGTGATGTAAGTTGAGCACATGCTTTTGTTCACAAGTACATTTCTGAATCAATGTGCGGATTGTGCTGTCCAGAAGAGAGCGAGAACGCCTCCTTTTGTGCTAACCATTTTAGAAGAGTTTCCCCTGTCTGAAGCACTCTTGCAGAGGAGCCTTGGGTGGACTGTGCTCGAGTACGTTCATGAAGTGGCACAGCAGTGCGCCGTTGAGCATCTGGACCCCTTTTGGAGTACAAAAGTCTTGCCAAATAAGTATTGTGCTTATCCATGAGTTGCTTAGGAGACAACCTATGGAAAAAATAAACTAAATTGGCTGTGGGCTGCTGCGCAATACTAAATATTCTCTCATCAGTGTCCCACAAGCTAGATTTTAAAACCGAAGTAAGACAAGTCAATGTAAAACTCTGGAGATAAGTTAGTCATTTCACCAAAAATATTGTAGATGGGTATAATTTACTGTTCCAATCCTAGGCAATTTGGGGAATGTTTTGGAAC
Organism: Ambystoma mexicanum; assembly: GCF_040938575.1. Classification (NCBI taxonomy): domain Eukaryota; kingdom Metazoa; phylum Chordata; class Amphibia; order Caudata; family Ambystomatidae; genus Ambystoma; species Ambystoma mexicanum. The sequence goes on along the minus strand of NC_090925.1, from coordinate 190,512,049 downwards.
CCTGTGGGTGGAACTACATTAAGTCCTCAGGGGGACTTTGAGGGAATACTTGGATCAATCATATGCGGGGTGGAAGGCTTTAGTTCAAAGTTTTTTCTCGGATATAATTATTCATTTGAAGGGCTCCTGGTGGTTTTAATAAAATAAAGGGGCAGGAGGTTAACGTTTTCTGAAATGTGTTCAGGCGTGTACCTGATTTTCTAAACGTTAAGAAGATCCATACTGGACTAATCAGTCAGAAAATATCTGTAAAGTGCCAATGGGGCTATTAAAGTAAAGCTACCCAGGGCATTTGTACAGTTATGTTGCCACAAACCCTTGTGGTCAGGGGAAATTCTGGGTGTGCAGAATGTCACAGCAAAGTATCTTTGTGTTGCAGATTTGCAAATGGTGAACATTACACTACGTGTCCTCTCCCGCCCCATCGCAGCAGAGCTGCCCACCCTATACCAGCGCCTGGGGCTGGACTACGAGGAACGTGTCCTACCATCGATTGTGAACGAGGTGCTGAAAAGCGTTGTGGCGAAATTTAATGCCTCTCAGCTGATCACCCAGAGAGCTCAGGTTTGTGCTAACTGGACACATTCCAATTGCACCTAAATGTATGCCAGAACTTGGTATGGCGCTGCAAGTACCAAAGGATATTAAATGGGTTAATATCAGTGTACGAAACGAAGTAGTGGAGCCCTGTTCCCTGCTGGCCTGCACCTGCTCCCCACAAACCCCATCGCCACGTCCCCTCCCACACAGAATACATCCCCCCCAAACACTTGAACCTGTTGTTTAAGGGAAGGTTCCATGCAGTGCACTGAAAGTACAAGTTTCAACTTCTTCCTACACTGTTATTTTAAAACAAAACCATTCCGGAACGGTTTCTTTTTAAAATAAAAGTATAGGAGCTGTAAAAGGTAATTAAAGAAAGTATAGGAGCACCGCTCCCGACCGCTCCCGCTCACTTCGACCACTGGTTAATATACCTTGTGCCATCGAAGCAAATTGAATCTGAGACCCACTTAACACCTTTCATGAGCTATCCAGAATCATTTCACAGACTATCTTTTGTAGTCCAGCACTGTTCCATAACACGTCATTGATCCAAGAAACTACTGCAGGCTCCATTTTCACATCCTATGGATATCTGCATAGTGCGTCTATAATTGCTTGGTTTGGGACAAGAATTTCAGCTGTTCTGTGCGACAAAAGTGTTGCCACAGGAGAGGATGAGAATAGCAAAGAGGGGTTTTAATCTGTTTTACGTGCAGGTGGTGAGCAAAGGCCGAGTCATGCTGTAAGTAAACTTACCTCTCCTTTCATCCTTTGCCTCCTTTTTGGTTCCAGGTGTCGCTGCTAATTAGACGGGAGCTTGCAGAGCGTGCCAGAGACTTCAGCCTCATTGTGGATGATGTGGCCATCACAGAGCTGAGCTTTAGCCGAGAGTACACTGCTGCCATCGAATCCAAGCAAGTGGGTGAGTATGGGACTCCATGGGGCAGGAGACTGCATTGGAGGCTAGGCTCAGTTCAATGTTGGGTTCATTTGAGATCGAAATTCAGCCCACCTCCGTCAACACACTCCTGGTCCCATGCCCTTATCCCTCCTCTTTGCATCAAAGGTTTCCTGAGTCCTGTCTTCAACATTGTAAAGCTATCGTTTGGGAAATAGTAAACCAAGCCATACAAATGAGATTTTTTTTTTTACCCCCATTCTCTCTCCAACTTGTCTCAACACCATGCTGTTCTATAATCTTCTTGTCATACCTTCTTACCCTCCGGTCCCTTTACCCTGGTTCATTCTCTTCCTCTCTTCCCCATCACGTTCTTTTCTCACTCCTACTGTTCCCTACTTCTTCACCTGTCTTTCTCCTGGTTTAATCTTTTGCCAACTTCTCCTTGTTTTGCCTGTGCTCACTGTTCTTTCTTCCTCCTCCCCCTTGTCTCTAAACCTCTCTTTCCGCTCCCCTCCATCACGTTCTCTAGCCCAGCAGGAGGCGCAGCGGGCCCAGTTCCTAGTGGAGAAGGCCAAACAGGACCAGAAGCAGAAAATCGTACAGGCTGAAGGAGAAGCAGCTTCAGCCAAAATGATATCCTTTCGAGAATGGCTGGATCACATGAAGCAAGAGATTGTGGTGGGATAAGGTAGAACAAGTAAAAGGGATGGTGCATGGAAGCAAGATCATACTGTTGCTGACCATCATTCCGCAAATGTTGCCATTTGTCATGGCCATATGATGATTCTAAGGCGAAGGTGACCCCCCCTCTTTCTCTGCACTGGCAATGACTGTGCCTCACAACCCCTGACCCCTGCCTAGCAATGCATAATCTCTGGTGGGATGCTGTCTACTCTGTATCCCCACAATGAGGCCAGATGCACAGAAAGTTGCAAAGTGAAATGCACTGGTTCAACGGAGCTGCCCTAAAGCCCTGAGCACTTTCCGTGGCCTTGAGTGCACACATTATGGCACGCAAGAAGAGCGGTCTGGCACAGGGTTCAGAGGTTGAGGGGCACATGGTCAAACCCCATACCGGGGTGTCGGTGACATTGGGGGAATGAGCGATCTTCGGTAATCTGATGGCCAGTCTAGACTTATGAGACCTCTGGTCAGTGTGCCAGTGTTTCTCGTCTTGGCGCCCGAGCCAGTATGTTTGTGGGACCATATTGGTTCAGCCCCATTAGTGTTTTTCAGGAGTGTCTGTGTGCAGGCTGCCTCTAGCCGTTTTCTGGTAAGTTGGTAAGTCTGTGTACATGGCCCCTTGCTGCTTATCTGTCTTTTTTTGTCTTTTTAAGCATACAGTGATTTGGACCCAGTCCATAAAGGCTCTGAACATATTAATAGCTTTCAAAATACAAGATGCAATTAAAGACCCAAAGCAGACACCATCACAATAATTTTATAGTATAGCAGAAACCTGTACGATGCTGCAGGCTGAATGGCTTTCAAGGCACTTTGAGATGGCCTGCACTGAAATGCAAAATAGACCGCTAGAATAGCCACACTTCCTGTTATACGGGACAATCGGCATGTGTGAATTAACTGATTAAAAACAGAAAGTTATCATTACCAACATTCCGTATTCTTTAATGTGATAATACAAAAATCAGTTACATTATACAACAAATTCATGCACATAAATTAATTTACAAACAGACGTCTATAGGTCCCTTACAATTAAATATATCGCGTATTACAATTTCCTGAAACATTCTTTATCATGTAAAACCACATGAATACAGATTACACAAACAGTGCAATGGATGCCAATTCACACCCCTCAACAGATGAACAATTTTCATAATTCACAAACTGTGACTGCGCCCCTTTTTTTTAAGCGATAGCCTTTGTTCCCTACATCTGTGGACTGATGCATGCCTAATTTTAATTGTGTACTTAACACTCTTCACCTCAGAACACTTGAAACCAGTTCAATACCACAGCTTTGACTGTAAAGCATAGAGCTCCCAACCACTCTTCATTATGGATTGGCCGGTAGTCGTAAATCCATCTCTGTTTGACACAACCCTGAATTGGGCAGATGGTAAATATGGCAGCATTTGACAAATACAGCGGGCAGTATTTCATGTGGCCTTTCTGCTGAAAGGTGGAGGTACACATTTCAAAGCCCAACCTTTTTGTTTTACTTTTTCTTTTTTAACTGAATGGCGGTGCAAGTGTTTACGTTTTTATTGGTGTGGGCCATGCTGATGCTTTCGCTTCCCACCTTACTAATATAATGATGGAAATCACTTTTGAACCTTTTCTGCATTAAGAAATGTAAGGTAATGTATGAATCACTACTATACATTACATTTCCACATTCACATTGAAGGAAGGAATGGATAGAAAACATGTTTAAAATAATACAATATAACATTTAAAAAAATAATACCTTTTTAGATTACCATTGTTGGAGGTGGCATTTCTGGAATACCTTTTGAGGGGTTCCAGAAATACCTCCCTCCCCACCAGTGTAAAACAGAATTAGGTGGATTTTGTGAAATACTGCTGATGGTGATATTTCCCCCACAAAACCCACCCAATTCGTAATGACCCCCACAGTCTTGGGGACAATGTAAGGATTCTCCCTGCTGTCTGCTATTAACAGACCGAGGTCACTAGTGCACAACGGAGCGTTATGCGCAGATAATTCTCAGAAGAGCTCTACCCTGGTTTCAAGAGGGGCCCTGTTTTATAAACTGGGTGGAACTCTAAAGTTGTACCAATAATTTGGGCGTGATGTATCATTGTTGTGAATGTAAGAGTCTGTTGCGAAGTAAGGAGTATCTGTATTCCATGTGCATTCATGGTAATCTAGTGGTGGCCTGACTGTAGTATTAAGGCTATGATTAGTATCCTGTGTTTACAATTTTGTATGCCAAATAAGTTGTGGTATTTTCTGTCATCTGGAAGTGTTGTTGTTCTTTAACCTATGTCATTTGTTACATCGGGGAGGCCCTCAGCAAGAATCCTGGCTACCTGAAACTACGCAGGATACGAGCCGCCCAGAGCATTGCCAAAGCGGTGAGCAGCATGACGGAGAGAGCTGGTGTTGATGCATGTTGGAAACAGCTGGTGTTGGGCATGGAGAAGAGCAGCGTGTGTGAGGCATCTGTGGGAGAAACTGGGCGGGAGTCGGGTTAGAGGATAATGGATGGGGGTTGGTTGGCTAACAAGGAGAAAGAGGCTGTGGTGAAGGTATGGAGAGGGCTAGTAATGAGGAAGCGGGTGAGGACCAGTAGCAATGTGTCAGTCCGACATTCCAGGAATGGTCTATTTCTAAGCATTCAACATTTATTACAGGTAGCTGTTCTTCTCTCGTGATCTCCTTTGACCTATTCCTTTCCTTGGGCTCCCTGCCTTTTTCACTTCCCACTGTCCATTTTGACTCTTCTATTTGCCTCCAATTATTATATCCCTATAAATCCCTCTCCTTTATCACTTTCCTCCTGTTTTTCCTTTCCTCCACTTTTTCTTTTGCCGCCTTCTCATCCAATAACTCTTTTTCTTTCCTTCTCCAAAGATTGCTGCGTCACAAAACAAGGTCTACCTTAACTCCAACAGTCTGATGATAAGCCTGCAGGAGGACAGTTTCACTAGGTAAGTTGTTCGGGAGAGGCAGTGCAGAGCTTTGAGCGGATCCAGGAAAGGACTGGTTCATGTGGGGATACTGAAAGTCCGGAGAAGAATCATAGCCAACAAAGGCAGTGCGGGTTAGGGCCTGATGCCAGCATGGATTAGAAGTGATGCTCAGTTGAGCTTGGGCTCAGCAGGGAAATTGAATGGGTAGTGGGAGAGGACTTTGAAGCTACGTGTACAGCCAGAAGAATTATACGATGTCTGCTGGGATATGGGGTGCATGCAGAGTGTTCTGGCCAAAGAGACCAGTTTGACTTTGGACTCGACAAAGCTACCCTAAAAGGAAAAGTGTGTAGATGCAAAACTGGTGCACCTCTTTCCTGACATGCACCATCCTTGCTACTTCGATGGCCCTCCATCTAGCTTTTTAAGCACTGACGCTTGCACACTTCTATATCTGTGTACCTTCAATCATGACTTGTAGCTACACTGCTAATCCAGCACTGAGACTAGCATTAAACCTTTCTGGGGTGTTTCATAGTAGGCTGATCTTGTAACTTGAAATGCATGTGGCTAATATGCCCTTTTTTTCTTTTTCTCTCTCCTCTCATTTCCCCACACTTTTCCTCCATCATTATTCGTCGCTGCAGAGGAAGGTAAGACCCTGTTTTTTTGTTGTATTCAAGAGACCATATGTTGTTCGTGACATCAACCTCCACTTTAGATATTGTAAGGGAGGCATGGTATTACAAGTATTACACTGACACGAGCTACAAGTTTCAAAACCTTTAATTAAATTCTTGGGGTTTGGAAAAACTCCTATTTTGCACTATAGCTATGATGGGAGTAGTCTCTACCATCAAATAATAAAGAGAACAATTCTTTGCTAGGCTGGATGGCATATGCAGGGCATTCTTAAGGCACGGGATGAGGAACAGGGTAGCTCTGTGGAAACTACAAAATCCATATGAAAAAGGAGGCATTAAATTACCAAACTGGGAAGTCTATTATGTGGCGAGCCAACTACAATACGTAGCCAAATGGCTCTCTGATTAACCTACCTTAGAATACAGGCTGTTTCAGAGGAACTGCGCCCCATACTTTCTACAGTTCTACAGGAGATAATTTGGTTGCCTAAATCGGAGTTGGGAGGCCGCCCGGAGATGTTGGGACTTGAGTGGGGGATGTGGCAAAGAGCATGCCGATTAATGGACAAGCCATCCCCGTGCTCCCCACAGATCCCATTGGTCACAGTGGTGGGAAGAGAAAGGCAACTGAGGCTAATGATTAGAAAACATTGGGAAACAGTGGTTATAGCAACAATGGGGGATGTGTGGCAGGAGGGGAAGATACTGGAATTTGGGGAGCTGGTGGAACTAATGGTGCTGAGCGTGGGGCAATACATTCCACGGGATGGTGCAACGAATTAGAGATACCTGGTCTGAGGTGGCACTAGCGGAGGAACCGGGCGCCACTATAGACATGATATATGATATAGCAGATGGAGGACACGAAACATCTAGATTATACAAGATGATAATGTCTCAGGCGGACAAGGAGGTGGTGCAACTTAGGCTGGACTGGGAAGAAGTAGTAGGGGCCGCGATGAGTGATGGGATGTGGGAGAGAGCGCAAGGATACCATAAAAAAGTATTGAGAAATGCCAGGTTACAGCAGATACAGCTGTATATAACTCACAGGGCATACTTGACGCCACAAAAGATAGCTAAATTTAAAAATGCGGAACGCCAAGTGTGCCCAAAATGCAATGAAGAAAATGCGGGAATGGTGCATATGTTTTGGGTGTGCCCATTAATAGAGAGATACTGGGGAGAAATAGCACAGAAAATGGAAGACAAAGGGATCCATGTGAAGGTAGATACCGCGTGGGCTTGTTTGATAGGAGGGTTCCCCAGACCGCGTAAGCTTAAACATGTAAGCAAACTGAAAGATCTAGCGTATGTTCTAGCAAAGAGAAGGATTGCTATGGGTTGGAAGGCATGTCATCGACCCAAAATGGAAACGTGGTGGAGGGATTTGCAGAAGTGGGCGGAGGCAGAAACAGTGGTATGGCAGGAAGCGTGTAAAGGGGAGATAGAAGAAGAAGCCAGAACCCTATTGGGTTGGAGGCAACTGATGGCTGAATTATTTGGGCCTTCGCATGACGGACCAAATGATAGAGACTCAATGAGTTCTGTCGACGAGGAATCCCTACCGCAAGAGGTAGAGACTGGAAATGAGGGGGAGTAGGCTGGGGGCGGCGGAGGGACAGGGAGACGCAGTGGGGTGGAATAAAACAATTGATGTTTATTTGTGATTGATATTTTGTATCCACTGTAAGCTTGGTTTGAGTTATGTTTGAATAAAATCAATAAAATTGTTTAAAAAAATAAAATAATAAAGAAAACACAGTCCTAGTCAGTCTGTCAAATCAAAATGGCCTATACTAAACCTAATGCCTGCCCTATCTCGTATATAAAAAGTGTGTAAAGGGGAAGTCAGTGTTATAACATAAATGATCACGATGGCTGTGTCAGCTCTCCTCTCCACGTTGGACAGCACATAGTAAGGCGGTCCCTGTAGACAGGGGCGATACACTCTGGCTCAGGTTATCAAAAAAAGGCAGTTCAAAACGTGGGTCGAGGCCTGCTTGGCCTTCCACGTTAGTGTCACTTAAGTTCACCAAAAGTTCACGTAGGTCTCCCTCAGTCGGGCTCGGACTTCTCAACAAAAGTATCTGATCCAACGTAGATCTCCCTCAGCCGGGCGAAGACCTCGCAATCACAGCACTTTCAGGGGCTCCCTTCCCCAAGCTTTATTCACATTCGTTAAGGGTTCCCTTCCCCTAACTTATTTCATGTTCCAGGTCTCCCTCAGTCAGGCTCGGACCGTTCACTGATGTCGAAGACTTTCGAATGTGCAAGGCTTTTTCCATAGACCTCTGCAGGACCACTTCGACTTTCACTTCAGTTCTCCCTTATGGTATTTGCCCCAGTGTCGCTTGGTTTGGTAGTTCCATAACAAAATCAGAAAAGTTCAAAGAAATCTTTCTCTTAAAGCGATCACCTTTTAACTTCCCCTTCCGTCGGGTTTAATCTTGAACATCGCGCATTTCAGAGTTTGTTCACTTTGTTGTTTTATAACAAAACATCAAACATGTTGCAGAGACTTTCGAGTGGGCTGTTTTCTTTCGCCAGACCACTGCGCTACTCTGGATCACTGGCTTTACAGTTACAGCTGACTTCACTGCAGGTTTGCTTTCTTTCACATCTGAAGATGTGTGCAACCTTAAATTTGCAGATACACTGTTGTGGCTTCAATCTTTCCTTACCACAAACCGGCCTTTTATGTCTTTCGCTATATTAGGCAAGATTGTGTGCAGTACCCTTTGGGAGACTACATCAACCTTGACTTCCTGGCAATAGGAACCCAACCTTTGGTAGAAGTTTGTACTACACAGGTTGGTAATGTGGCTGAGCAACCAGGCTTATCTGAAGAGGGGTCAATGTGAACAGTGGAGTGGTTACACAGAGATTCACAGTGACAAGTATTCAAATAAACTCTTACACTCAAGGTTTCTCGATTAAACAATTATTAATTTAACAGTCGGTTATATAAGCCTTCTTCGGAAGGGAGCAAAACATGTAACACTTCAAAATACACTTCAAAATACACTGTTTCTCTAAATCAGATCATACTCATTGGGGATGGCACACAGACACTGCCTACACCCTCAGGTGACTTAAATAGCTAGGACACTGGACATTGATTTATCGCTGGTACATTTAGAGCAATGCTGAGATTGGTGCAAAGTTTTAGACAGGAATAAAACAAAGGTTAACACATACTTCATAAAACCGGTAAGTACTTTCTGAACCCTCCAATGCAAAGTAAATTAACCCTTTCCTGGGGGAAAGGTAAAACGCAAAGTCAGAGGTAAGAAGAGTCTTTCAGGGAGCCAGGACAACCAATGTTGGTTGAGCAAAGTCTAGGGGAGCTGGAGATCTTCTCTTTAGGTAAGTAAAAGTCTTGCACAATGTTTGTAGAAAAGTTTATATGAATAAACACTTGAAGGGCCACAAGCTGGGAGGCTTGTGATGGGCAAAGCTGTAAGGAACTCTGCATGGTTAACCTAGACAAGTCTCAACTGAGAACAAGTAAGGCTACACCACAAGAGGTAAGTCCTCATAACTTTACAGTACCTTTTGGTTAGAAGAAATTGTTCCAGCTGGCTTCTGTGCCTGTACAGCTATGCAGATCCTGGTGTTCCTGGGCCTCAGTCGTGGGGACAAGAGGGACTCCTGCACTGCAATGGGAAGGTCGGCAGCAGCAATGGGCAAACTTCAATTCAGCGGCTCTTCGCGGGTTTCAGCTCCTTGCGTCTGACAGGAAATAGTAACACTGCGGTTTCAGCTCCTTGCGTCTAAAGGCAAATAGTAACGCTGCGGTTTCAGGTCTTCACGTCAGACAGCAAATGGCAACACTGCGATTCTCGGACACCACTTCAGACATTCCTCGCATCTGGGATCCAGCACTCTGAGGTGGCTCGGGCTTGGTCAGTCCTGCTTCAGGGAAGTCCGGATGATCTTCCTGGAGCTCGGGTCTGACGTAAAAGCGATCCATTCGATTTAGTGTTCCTCTCCCGGCACTTCGGTTCCAGCAGCAGCAGTGGAAGTACAGCCAGCTCAGAGAGGATGTCCAAGCAAGTTCACTTTGTGGTTGATTGGTCCCATCAACCCAAGGGGAGAAGTCATCCTTGCAGGGCTTCTCTAGTCGAAACTAATTGAGTTTCAGCACAGCAGCAGGGCTTCACCGGGCAAACCAACGGTTCAGGAGTTGCTGCAGGCGTCTTCCAAGTTCTTCTTCAGATTCCTTCGTCCAGTGGTCGACTCTGCCTTGCAAGCCAAAACGCCTCGCCTTTTATGCAGTTTCTCCCATTCATTCCAGCCTCGCTGTCAATCACGCAGCAGGGTGGCTGTCCTCCAAAGACAGCCAGCCGGCCAATCACCATTGGGTGCGTTCCTGTAACCATTGAAGCACAGGGAGCTTTGGGCACCTCCCTCACTTCCTGCCCATGCCAGACATACTGGTGCCAGAGGCAGGCTTCACTCGTGAATCCCGCCAAAGACAAAACAAACAAAGGGACTAAACCTGGTTTAGTGCGCAAAGTAAATCTCAAGAAGGACCTTTCCAACAAGAAATGGCGAAAAAAGACGACCAGGGCCCTTTTGACAATATGGACATCCATGGGTGTCTCACTGTAGTTGCAATTGCAGCCCGTGGTAAAAACACACAATGGTAGTAAAATGTAAACCACTGCCACCAGCTATTAATTGTAGAAAGGGTAACAAAATTGTTACATGAGAAAGTAGAGAAAAGGGGATACTAAGTAACCCCTCCAGCACCCTATTGTAAGATAGTGTGTGCTGGGTCTAGAAAGTTACAAAATGTAAGTAAAGTCAATTTCACTTCACTGCTCTTGGAAGCAGTAGTTTCACCAAAAGAAGGTATTTAAACCTTTGGGAAATCTACGAGACATCCCTGTGGCACTGCACTGAAGGTGCTGTGTGACACAATGTACATATTATGGCTATGGAGTTTGTCAGACTCCAGAGTCAAAAGAAACAGAGTCTAAATCACAGAAAATACCATGAGAGAGTGGGAAAAGGGTCTTGCCTGCTCCAGGTTAGAGATTAAAAGGCCTAAAGTCCAGCAAAAAGAGCTGGGGGGGGGTCTCTTAAGGTAGAGAGGTACTAGCACATTTCTTAGAATTCTCCCTAACACGCGAATTCACTGTTTGTGTGCATTCCTTTCTGTTCTCTGCGGCTTTGATTCATGAGTCAATGTTGAAACCAAAGGCTTGGCCCCGCCTCCCCAACTCTGCCGTTCACTCGGGAGGGTCTCTGGCATCCTTGAAACACAATGCAGTCTTCTTCTTGTCTGGGATTTGGCTTTCTCCATGTATCATTCATGGTTTCCCGGAGGCAACAACCTCTTGGAGGTATCTTCAGGGTTTCTCTACACCTCGCTCTGGTCCCTCGATCGGTTGTCCTGATCCAGTGGGTTCGCCTTCTGCCCCGGAAGATCTGCTCCTTCTCGTGTCTCACCTTGCTCAGAGTGTGTCTCCATGTTCCGCCTTTTATCCGTGTGGTGGGAGATAATGGGTATCGGATGTATCTGATTAAGGTCAAGTGCCTAACTTTGCTTGACCTTATTAATGGGACATGTCCAATGGTATATGCAAGTGTTAGCCTCTTTACTCTCAATCCTCCTCTTCCTCAGCCCAGTGTTTGTGTAGAAAGGGGCGGGGGGAGTTGGAACGTTGGAGAATCCTATAAAATAGGATGGAGTATGGGAAAGGGGGGGATACTGTATCTCACCATCTGTTATCTCACCCCCAACCCCCAAAGATCCTCCCCCCCCCACAGGTGATCCTCCCGCACTGGCCCACCCCCACAGTCTGGATCCAAAGGCGATGGCTGTGCCCTGGCCACCTGAGAGTGAAATTTCCGGGGACTAGCAAGTTCTGCAGACTCAATGGCATATCAACAGCTGAAAAATAAAAATGTTAGTCTTGGCTGCATTGAGCTAGAGTTTACTAGCCCCATCGGCTCTTTCACATAGTATAATTCCTTCATCGAATGATAACCACTCCAAGGTGATCATTAGAATGACCAGTGTCTCTTTAGCATATGATTATATTCTGAAATTTAAGAGCACACGCTAAACAGGGGCGATAAAGGGTAGGTCTCGAACACGGGTGTTGATAAATCATGTACTACAAGTAGAAGGTCATCTGCATAAAGCCAAAGTTTTTGTGTAATTCCATTAAAGTGAACTCCTGCAATCCTCTCCTCTGATCTAATAGCCACTGCCAGCGGTTCCAAGAAGATCACAAAAAGTAAGGGTGACAATGGATAACCTGGTTTTGTTCCACGATGTAATATGAATTTGGATGCGATCTTACCATTAGTGGTCAACACTGCCGATGAGCTCCAGTAGAGCAATTTCACCCAACTCATGAATTCGGGACCAAAATTAATTCTTCCCATTGGCTTAAATAGAAACTCCCATCTTACTTGATCAAATGTCTTTTATGCATCCAAAAACAGGGTCACTGATTCTATTCCTTATTTTTGGGATTCTGATATTGTTAATAAGAGTTTCTTCATGTTTGTTGCTTAGATTCTACCGTTTTTAAACCGAGCTTGATTGGGGGAATTAACTTTGTTAATACATTCTCTATCCGTTATGCCAGGATCTTTGAAATGATTTTACAATCTGAATTAATCAGACGGATCGGTCTATAGCTGCCTGGATTTAGAGGGGCTCTTCCAGGCTTCAAAAGTAATGAAATTGTAGCATGTCAAAGTGTGGGAGCAAGCCTGCCTTTATTTCTACGATGCCTGAAGGTGTCTTTAAGCAAACTCAAAACTTCAAAGGGCAAACCTTCCGGTCACAGACACTTCCTTGCATTCATTCCAAACACAGCTCTCCTTATCTCATCCATCGTTCTCTTTCCAATTCCACATTTTCCTCCACAGATAAACGTTCTAGCGATTGATTCAACAGATATTCATCTATCTGTATAGAATTGGGGATTTGTGTCCCTTTGTACAGATTTTCATAGTATTCTCTAAAAACATTAATTTCAAGAGGATTATAGGACACACAACCTCCCTGTCTTTCAATCGCTCTTCCTTCCGCTCTCACACACACACAATGAGCCAGTAATCGAGCACACTACTCTCCACCCTTGTAATAATTATATCGTATCCTACAAAGCGCACGTTCAGCTTTTTCACTAAGGGTTTTTGTTCAAATCATATTTAATATTTTTGAAAGCTTTTGTCTTTTCCCAGCATCTGGTGAACCCATAACTTCCTTTTTCAAATCGTTCACCTTTGTGCTTAGTGTTAACGGCTCTTTCTCTTTTTCTGTCCTCTGAATCCCTGATGATCTCATGAGTACACCGCTCATTTTAGTGCTTGGTTTATACAAAAACCATTCACTTCACAAATAAAACTATTTAACATCCACATAAGAAGTGATTGTCCTTCGCTTAACAGCAGAGATGAACTAACATAATACAGCCAATAAAATGTACACATTAGCAAAAACACCACAGAAAATAAAACCTAAAGATTAATACATTCTTAATAATCTAATTTATGTATGACAAGTTAAATCATAATGTGTGGCCTATCATGTGGCTGTGTGAATTACTTCCTTATATCTCCAGCCTTGTCTTTTTGTGTTGTTCTCGGAAATTTCTTTTAAAACCGTCCACCATCAACTCTAGAGCCTTAAACTAGCAGCTGTGGTAACGGCTAATCTGGCACTTTGAGGATGTCATCCATGAATCTAAGCAAGGCAATTGTTTGGTTCAGACTTTCGCCACTTATAAGTTAATACCACCACTCATCCAAGGACAACGAAGGGAAGTTGTTAAATGTTTTACCTAAATAAAACGGTTAATTTCTCAGTTAACCCTTCGCATAACAGTGTTAAGTGATAGTGTTTCCTTGGTGGTATATTTGACATAATCTGCAGCTGGAGTCCAATTCATGACATTGTTTCCTGTTTATCAAGACCTCTTTTGTGGACAGTAGGTTCAGCCTGAATCTTTACAGTTTTGCTCACAAAGAGGGACAAGGAAACAGTCTAAGATAGGTTGGAGTTGAGTTCCTTTGTCTGCACTCAACCTAAGTTCCAATAAGATTTATATAAATCTTTTGCTGCTATAATGTCAACCCAGTCTTGCCTCCATAGTTTCATTTTGATGGCATCTTGGTTACACAGTAGGTCTGATTCTGAGCCTCCTAGAGACTTTGTTACTCACCGAACGAGAGTAGACAAGACAGGAGGCCTGACCAGTGAGGCTGTACGTTGATTGAAGAGCTCGGGTTGGAGCCTCCACCTGAGCCTCCTCTCTATGAGGGAAAATGACCTTTCTGATGATATGACCCTCTGCTGATAGGTGTGCCAGACAGAGGGACTGATCACCCGAAAGAGCGGGGAGAAACACGCCGCCACGGACCCAGCTGCAAGAAACAACACACGATTAATCACTTGGAATAACAGCAACTACCAATAGATGGAGATAAGACAGAATAGTACCTGAACAACCCAGTCCCTGGATCCTGAAATTACAATGCCCTGATATCCCCTAAAATATTATAGACAATGAATTAGGGACTATCCTGAGTAAAGTAAACAACAAGGAGAAAAAGGCACTGAAAGTCTTCCCCTAGGAAGTCAAAGTTCCCTTGTACTCCAGGATGCAGAACACAACGACAGTGTAAAATAATAAACGGGAAATGTTAGTTGGGTAACTAGTCCCGGGTGGAACGAGGGACGCACTAGATCCGGGTGGGTGCACAACTGCAAGGCGTCCTCAAAGTGCACTTGTAGGGCAGAACCAGGTAGAATCCATAACAGAAAACGTCTTTTAAAAGTGGAGCCAAATGGAAGGATTCCAGAACAAGCGAGAGGAGGAGTGCAGGTGAGGCTAGGGTGCGTGGGAAAGGCGCACAAAAACAAAAATACTTAGAACTTAAGGAAAAGTGCTAAGGCAGTCCGTTGGGCAGTATTTCTATTCGGTACACAGGCGAGAAGGTAACGGAATCAGCAGACAGGCAGTCCTTACCACAATCCTCAAGTCGGTACACGGGCGAGCAAGAAGGTAACAAACAGCAGACAGGCAGTCCTTGGTTCAAAAGATAGTTCGGTACACGGGAGCACAGAATGAAGGAGAAGGAAACAGTATTCCGTTGAGCAGACTGGAAACTGAAAAGAGGAGCTTCAGGAACAAGGCGTTAAAGACGGAACTTAAGCGCCAGCTGTAACATTCAAACAGAAGCAGCGTCCTCCGGGTTGCAGCCGCTTAAATCACTGAGGAGGTGGAGCCAAGTGAGGGGAGGCACACGTGATGTTATGGACTACGAATTCCCTTAGGTTTCATGGGAATCGTAGTTCGAAACCGTCTGGCTGGTGCAGTAGTCGTTAGCCTCCATGGCATTCTCCACTTCATCAAGAATGGCGCTGCAGAATGCCGAACAGAACGGCAAAGCGCAATAGTTTTGCCAGATGTCCTTTTCCGCTGTCGGCCCTGAGGTAAGTATGAAGCACGGGGTCGTAGTGTGGAACGGCGCCGAGGTGTGACAGACTTCAACATCTTAGTACAAGCTGAGGCCCAGCTGTTTAATATAGGTTCAGCGGAGTTATCTAGGATCCTGAACCCTCGAACTGGGGGGACAAGATGACACTTTGTGTACAATGACAGAGATTTCCACTCTATCATCGCACATAGAGAGGTTAGGCCCACCTCGTACCTGATTGCAGGCATCGGTGTACACGTGGGTAGGTCTAGCACTCTCTTCCAAAATCTACTCTCGAGTGTCGTCCACCAAATCCGGTCTGTAGCCAAAAAGACCTCTGTGCCATAGATATTTATAGCCATCACTTTGGCTTATGTAAAATTGGATCACTGGATAGAGAATTGACCAAATCTTAAGATTCTCGCTTGTGATGCTAGGTGGGTTATTCTTATTTTCATTTGAACAATCCTTGGGGCATCGTTCAAGCTGGTGTTTAGTAGCACCCCCAGGTAGACAAAAGAGGTAACAACCTCAACTCGTTCATTATTTAGATACCATACTGGTCTGGTTTTTTTCCTCCCGAGTGGGGACTCTAGGATAACTTGCTTTTCCAAACCGTTCACCTTCGTGCTTGGTGTTAACAGCTCTTTATCTTTTTCTTTCCTCTGAATCCCATATAATGTCATGAGTACACCTCATCACACATTTAAAACCTTCCCATATCATGTCAAGATCCACCTCATTCAAATGATGTGCGAGATATTCCAGTGCTTCTTGACTCCCTCAACATATCCTCCAGGATTGCAGTACTCCTTCCCCAAGCTTGCGGTCTGTCCATTGCAAAATTTAAAGCTAAACACAACTTAATCGGAACATGATCCGAGATTATTATACTCTGAACGTTTTCAGAAATGTAGTATTGAGTCACCTTTCCAGATTTCATAATATTATCTATCCTGGAGTAATTGTCATGTGCCCCCGAATAAACAAGATATTCCCTCTCTGTGGGGTGTTCCAGTCTCCGAACATCTGATAGAAAGAAGTCCTTCTTGAGCAGGCCGAACCTGTCCCTGTCCTTCTTTTTGCCATCTCTAAGCCTCGGACTATTCCTGTCCATAACATGGTCGAGGGTAACATTGAAATCTCCTCCCAAAACGATATTTTCCCCCTTGTGTCAATCAAATGTCTACCAACTTTACTGAAGAAGGGACCACTGTTCATAATTAGGGTGTAAACATTACATATTGTCCTTTCAGTGTTGTGAGCACGCATGGATATAGAGATCAACCTGCCTTCCATATCTGCTTTTGAATTTAATACCTTTCCCAGAAAATGTGTCCGTATTAAAATCAAAACACCACAGGATGCTGCCGAGTAAGGGGAATGAAAGACTTGACCAACCCAACCTTCGCATAATTTTTCTGCTACAGTTTCAATCAAATGTGTCTCTTGTAATAATGCAATATCAGTCTTCAAATGCCTAAGTGTGAAAGCACTTTTTTTCTCATTTATCGGGTTATTCAAACCATTGACATTCCAAAAGAGAATGTTTGTAGATTCAGTCACTTAATACAATGACTGAAATTTCATTATAAGTAAATTCTGATCAATTAAACCAAAACAAGTAATACATTAATAAAAATAACTACAACAAAAAAGAAACAAAAACAGCAACTTATAAGTCATACCACACGACAGAGTAAAATTGAGGAGATGGCAGCCTAACAACCACCAAATAACAGATGCCATTAAGCTCTCTCCTCCCTTTATCTTTGAATTATCCTAACCTAAGAGAAACCTGCCCGAAAAAAACTACTCACAGGCAACCTTTAAACTCTTAGTAGTGTGACCTTACATTTCTAGCAGTTATTTAATCAAAATGTTTTGCTCGTTGAATCATTAGTGCCCTTTATAACTATTTAAAAGCACGAGGTCTCCAATCAAAACAGATGCAGCAGAGTGACTACAGGAAGCTCCCAGACATTCTTCCCACGTCCAAGATGGCCACAAGGCATGCAGAACCACCATTTTAATTATTTGAATAACAGTTGCGCGTCCCCTGAAGAATGTCTTGCATTACAATGACACAGAACTTGTGGTGGATATATGGGACGGCCTTGTTCGAATTATCACATATCTACATTCCCATCTCCTTTTACCCCACTATTAAGCAATCCTCAGTTCTCCTGAGGCTTGGAAGATGGGGCATTTGCGAAATGGCAGGAGGGTGGTTGTGTGAAGCTAAGAGGCCTATTAGTAGGAATAACAGTCCTATCGTTCAATGAGTGTAAGCAGTGTTTTTCACTGAATGGAAACTAACGTCTTCACTAATTTCAGTAACGACATTGGGCATCCAATCCAGCTATCACTCTGGCCCCTTTCGAGAAAGTTTTAAGCACCCGGGACGGGACAAAAGGGATGATCACAGATGGAGATAGAATTCTTATTAATTCGGGGAAACAAGAGGAATTGGTCCTATATGGCCAAATGGGAAGAAACGGTACAGGAAAAGCTACTTGTAGGTCGGTGGGAGAGATTGTGGAGAGAGATCCCCAAAGTAACAAAAGATGCAGATCCCTGAGATGTGGTATAAATTGATGTTTCGATGGCATTCTACCCGTGTCAGCCGTCAGAAAATATTTCCACAAACATTGTCCGGATGTTGGAGAAATGGTGGTCAAAAGGGTGCATGGATACACATATGGTGGAAATGCCCGAAACTGCAAGGGTTCTTGGAGGCAGTTCAAAATTATACTTGCTTAATACTAAAAGTGGAATGTGGCAATTCCCCTCTGGGCCTATTGTTGGGTATGTAGGAGCTGAGGCGGGCTCAGACCCCCAAAGCATTGAGGCTAGCCCATGCAATATTGGCCATCGCAGCACTGTTACTTATAGTCCAGAAACGGAAAGGGGAGGAAGTACCAACATTTCAAGAGTGGTTAGAAAAAAAAAGGGAAGTTGTGGCATTGAAATGGATGACATACGCTGTACAAAAAGAACAAGCAGCAGAGTTCAGTAACGACTCTAGGAAAGTGCTGAATTTTCTCAAATAAGAACATAGAATACCAATCTGTCTGCAAAGACTTAAATTACTGGACAAGTACAAAATAAATAAAAGTCAATGTATATTCAGAGAGTGTCGGTGTAAAATCCCTTGATTCTTTGTAGGATGCAAATTCCATGTTTCGAAGAGCCATATGAGATGAGCACTAAATAACACAGTATGTAGCCTATGTCTAAGCACTTCCAGTTTAGTCAGATAAGTAAGCCTATTTGTAATACGGTCAGGAGACCGTGCCTAGGTTCATACAAAAATGATCGACAATCAAGCTAGCCACTATAATACATCATGCTATCTTGTTTACAGCTCCGGAAGTTGGTTTATGCCGCAGAAATGGGTAATTCGGTAGTCTCTGGCTTTGTGAAAGCAGCTTGTATTTTCTCAGTATAAACTCATAACAAATAGTTTCATGTGCAGAGGCTGAACCATTTAATTATAAGGTGGCATACTCTGCAGCTAAATGCTGTATGTCCTGTGTATGGAGGCGTTCTGTCTTTCACAAAAGCAACTAAGGGCAGCTTATTAGGCCTTATGGTTAAATACACTTTGTACAACAAGCAAAATACTCCTTCAGTACTGAAAACGTGTCAGAAAACAGAGGCTAAAATCATTCATTGCATGTATGTGGCATACCGAGTGAGATGTGTATTACTAATGTGGCGCTGGCACAACAATGCCACATAAAAGCCTAGGGGTGATTTGTGGGGCAATGACAACAGCTCCTTTTTCTCTGGATAGCCAAGGGGTTAGGGCTTGCAAGTTGAAAATTAAATGAAATGGTTGTCCCAAAGCATAGTGTCACTTAAAGTGGTTAAGATGTCAAAAACATGCCACTTAACATTATTGGATTTTCTGCAAGAGACTAGGAGTAGCAGTGGTATTGGTGTGGAAGGGATGGAGGGAGGGGAAGGCCAAACGCATCTGATATGGTCTCTGGCCCGGTTTTGAAAAAGCTACTTGAGCAACAATTTTTGTGTAACAATTTTAAAAAAAAATCTCTCTCTCTCTCTCTCTCTCTCTCTCTATCTCTCTCTCTCTCTCTCTCTCTCTCTCTCTCCCCACCTCTCCTCTTCCCTTTGCCCTGTGCAGTGACAGTCTCATTGCAAAACAGCTCAAGAAATAATTTCGGCCACTAGTCCATGGAACAGGGTTGGAGAAGTCCTGGAAGCAGAGCACCAGTACCTCGGGGATGGACCGCATATCTTGTCGGAACTTGCTGGAGTGCTATGTGGAGTGGGTGTCTAGTTTGGGCCTCAACATATGCAGGACACAGATCACTTCTGCTGCTGAGGTTAGCAAAAAGGTGATCTGTGGGGACAGAGTGCTATGAGCAAAACCTGAATACCTTCCAATAAAAAGGAACCCTCTTTGATGATGGAAGCTGTGCCAGAATCTGATCCCCCCCCCATGTCCAGGATTTCCGCTTGTGCAAAGTGGCCCTGATTCAAGGCACAGCGTGGTGCATTCTGTGCTCAAGCTTGTCAGGATCTGGAAGGAAAAGGCTACCAATGCCTGACTTTTTTTTCATATAATAAGTGTTCTAGATTTAATCTCTCGTCTTTCTGGGTGAAAGCGTCATAATAAATCACACAAAATATGAATAAATCTTGCACTGATTTTTACAGCTCTGTGTTGTGTTTTTGGTCTGCATGTCTTTAGCTAGGAGTCGATGTGAAGCTGTTTTTTTTGCAGGGTGAATCTTTCATTGAGTCACATGCTGACCGTAGTTACAATAGTTTATTTCAGAGCTAAATTGTTCCTTAAACTGTTAACTATGTATACCGTAATTTAACTTTAGAAATATATCCGAAATATCAGTTTGGTAAACTAGCATATTATAAGAATATGGAAAAGAAGAAACTTGTCAATTGTGATCGGAATATATCAAGTTAATCTGCAACTCTTCTAACTAGACCCAGCGTAGTTGGATTGCATGGTAAAGCGTGGTTATACAGCGAAGTTAAACCAAATAAATCTATTCTATATGAATGTCACTGTTGACAAATTTCACAAAATACGTTCACCAATCTAGGTCCTCAGTATAAAAAGTGTGTTTTGAATAGGACTGTCACGTTGTTAAAAAGTTAATAAAAGCTTAGCTTGTATGAGAAAGAGTAGAGACCAAAAGAAGATGTTAAGTGACCTCGCATTGCACAATCCCAGAAGATCGAAAAAGCAGAAAATGTTCAACTATACCTCACACTTGAATAAGGGATGGAATTACAGTGAGTCAGTTGTAAGATTCGCATTAACACACTAATTCAATAACTTTCCTCTCTCAGAGGCAAGAAGAAGGACTTTCGGACCTGTGACGAATCAAGGGACAAGGAAGATGAGCCCGCAAAGCACAATACTCCCTAGGAGATTGGGCAAGCATGATCGCACTGGGGGTGACTCCTTAATGAACCAGGCTGTAACACCTCCCTTAACACCAGTGTCCCAAATGGTTGTTGCTTACATGGGGACTGCTAATATGGAGGACAAGGACCCTTTATATGCTTGGTGGTGCTGATGACCCTTCCTGGGAGCCTGAACCACAATAACGATGGGTCTCTCTCCACCCCCCTCGTGCTCTCCTCCCCCCGCTCTCTCATCCCCCCTCTCTCCCATCCCCCCTCTCTCCCCTTCTCGCTGCCTCCTCTCTCCCCCCTCCTCTCTCACCATATAACTGACAAAGACTCATACCTGGATGAGAAGAACTGTCACGGAGCACGTGACCACTGGAAAAGCATCAGTAGGAGAGGGGTCGCGCATAGCAGAAGCTGCCGTTATAGCACAGAAATGATGCATCCTGGAGGCAGGACCATGACACATGCGTGGTGGGCAGAGTCTTGGCAGCCTGCAGAACACTGCAGATCCCAGGTGCAGTGATGTTCGGTGCCAAAGGACCAGAGAGACAGAGCCGCAAACCTGATGGCAGACTGGTGAGCCCGAGACATGGTGCTCAGGTAAAGCAAAAGGTGACCAAAGTGAGAAGTGTGGTTCTCCGGCGGAAGGTCAGAACACTGACCATGAGGCCCGGTGGGGCTATAGAAAGGCGAAGACGGAGAAATGCCCCAAAAAGGTGAATATGAAGTTAATATCCCAAAGAGGGCTCTCAGAAAACCCAGAGTAGGCTGCATACTCCAAGGGGGTGAAAACGCAAATAACCCATATGGGGTTACCCAATATCCACGAGCGAGGAGAACACTCAAGAGGGTGAAAGCAAGAGCAGCAACCCATTAAGGGTAACCGAAGTTATGAAATAGAGTGAAGATGATCTTGTGCCACAAGTCTTGCAAAGTCAAATTGCAGAAAGATTTATCTTGAAGGAGACGTTAGGAGTCGTCAGGAGTACCCTCCTTTGGAAGAAAGCCAAGGGACTTGGAATTTTCCACTATAAAAGTAGGTCCTCCGCCTAAATCCCCAAGAGGAACCCAGACACATTTTTGGACTTTGTGAGCAGGCGAAGAGAGACACTGGGAGAGGGTAAGCAGCAACCAGCACAAGCCAAGAAGGGGAAGGAGGAACACTTCTCGGGTTAGTGTGATGGCATATGTTTGGACAGACGATGAGCTTATACTTCTGTGCGGCATACTGATGGCACCTTTTTATTATTTTCTAGAATAGAGCACCCTCATAGCAGTAGGATTAGAAGAGGGATTTCGTCTTTAATGTAATGTGAATCAGTTGGAACCATGTCTAGTTGTCCGTCTCCTGTGTCTGGCCTACCACAAACCAGATTAGCTCCCAATTGAAAGCACCTCAACAGCCATAAAACTGTGAAAAAGCTATAGACAATATTTTTGATCATCCTTTAATGAGACTTGGTCACACATATTTTGGGCTTATGTTGGTTTTTCTAAAGCGCTCATACACCTATAAAGTGATTTTGCACGGACGATAGCCAGGATTGGCTGAGACTGAGTCTAAGATGCAGTGATTCACAAGACTCAAATGTCTAATGCCTTTCAAAGGGCCATGTGATCCGAAGGGGATAGAATTACCAAGCAATGCATGTTCAAAAGAGCAGGAAAGGAGACCATCAGATTTGCTAGCCTAAAAAGTGAGGCATTTTTAGCAAGAGTTTATCTGAAGACCTAGTAGCGAGTGCAGAAGGACGATGCAGCATGGTCATTGCAGATAGAAAGCTGGGAGTACATCTCCTTAAGCGCTTGTGAATAGGTTAAAGAATTTTAAATTAAATGTGATATATAATCGGAAGCCAATGAAGGAAGAAAGAATAGGGGAAATGTCGCAATGGGCAGGACAGTGCATTGTGTCAGTTAAGTAGATGAGCTCCAGGTTCAGAACATGTTGGCGACAATGAAGACTGCACTGTGTGAGACCAAGGAAAACTGCATTGCTATACTCCAGTGAGATTGGACCTTGGCAGTATTAACCAAGCAAAAATATATTTATTAAGAAAAGTAAAATGGGTCCTAGTACCCGAGGACGGTTAAAAGGAAAGTATTAACCTACTTGGTTAACCTGGGAGAGCAAAGGGTACATTTTTATCGAACGTAAGAAGACCCAGGTTTTTCAAGAAGGACTGAATGAGGACAGGCACCCAAACTGGGGGATGGCATGGAGGGGATAATGTATCCCGCTCTAAAGATATCCGTCAATTAACAGGATCTTAGTGTTGTTACCTTTAAGCTTTAAACTATTTAATTTCATCGAGTTGGCTACAGGCGGCATACAGTGTTGGAACCTTTCTGCGACTTCATCCAGCTTCCCATCCAACCAGATGGGTATTGTTGAAATGTGTGTTGAAAAGGAGGCAGAAAGACTGAGTTTGGTGAGAGGATGATATATGATAGGTTATTTAGAACACGCTTAACACCAAGAGGTTTCTAAGCGTGGACCCGGGGATGGAACCTTTGATGCGTTAGCCCCTGAGCTATCCTCCCGAGATGCACATAAAGATTTATAAGGAGGGGGGAGATGAATGTGGAGAGAAGTTAGAGATGGGAAACAGAGGCACAACCTGCATCCTATTAACAAGGAAAGAACAAAACCTTTCCAGCGCTATGCTCTTCATGCCAAAGGAAAGGAGACGAGCAATGGAAATAGAGTGGTCAAAAGTGGCAGAGATTTAACAGCACCGGAATTCTGACATGGCCATCATCCCAGAGGAATCTGAGACTGTCAACTGCAGCTACAAGGACATATTCTGTACTGTGGCCTTGGTGAAAGCCAGCTATAAAGATGTTAAATTACATGTGCTTCCAGCACCATAGCGGGAGCAGGAAGAAAGGGAACTGGGACAAACCCTTGCTGGAAAAGAAGAATCCAGAGAAGGCTGCTTAATAAAGGGCTTCGCTAGGACACATTTATAAGCTATAGTGACATTTACTGTGCATGTGGATTCATTAGGTTGAAGATGAGGAAAGAGAATCGTAGAAGAACATTCTTTGAGAATTTGAAGAGGGCGTGTATCTGCAGGCGATTTAGTTTTGGTAGAAGAAATCAGTACAGATGTTGATGGGGAGAATCAAACTGAAAGAGGTAAAGGACAAAAAGGATGGAGAATAGAACAGGATTTGAACTGGTACTGGAAGAAAACGAGTTGTATACATTTCTTGTAACTTTATGGAAGAAAAAAACGGCCATTGGTCTCTGTGTGCTTTTGAGGCAGGCATGGGAAGTGTTGGATAGGGTGTTTATGGAAGCTCTTTAAGTACAGTGAAAAGCTCATAACAAGTATTGTGTTTGCAGTATTGTTTTATGTAACAACATAATCAAAGGCCAGATGTATGTATGACCCTTTGTTTGTTCAATGCAGTAGCTTCTCCTATTGTCACCGATGGAGGAGCTGGTGCCTTCGCATATATAGACAATGCCAATTTGCATAGCTACGCCTAGTGTCCCCGCTAGAGGGAACTGTTGGCTTAGGATCTATAGTGGTCCTACAGTGTGAATGAAAACCTGCTCTTTGGCCCGTATACACGGGCCTGTACACTAGTTATAAATATTGAGCTGGGTACTTGGCCAAGTGCAGTAATGCTATATACTTTTTTTTGTAAGATATTTAGCCATGGCCAATTCAGGGGTGAATCATTTAGTTACGAGTCTTTGTAGTAACAGTCTTCGACTCCAGAGGCATAACCGGGCCCAGAGCATCTAACAGCCAGATGTTAATGTTGCACAACTCAGAATCTACATGAAAAGATAACTGATTAGGAGCTCGAGCCGCGTAATGGCGGCACTTAAGACCCATGTCGGCAGAGCCAGCAATTGCAGATACCCCTGCTTGCGGCGTCCAAAGTAGCCACAGCGGGTGACATCCGCCTTCTGAACACGGGCGGAATGTAATTCCTTGACCAGCCAGATTTTCCCCTGACTGCAGGTGTCACGTTGGAGGCCTATCAGACCTGTCACTGGAGTGGCTGGGGAAGCCGCGTCAGACACAGCGCGGAGCCTCCGTATGCTGCGTGGCTGGGGAGAGCACTACCGACTCTGGAGGGACGGCAGCGCCTTGCGTGACGACTCCTGTCCCTGCCGCTATAGTGGGGTAAAGCACGATTGTAGCGGACTGCAGACCTTGTGGCAGGAGTGCAACAAACCCCTCGTTTTGGGGTGTAACTGTCATGGGAATGGCCACTTCAGAAGCTGGCCAGTGCACCCCCAAGGGTTGTCTGGTCTGGCTGGAAGCCCATATATCCCATAGTGGTGACATCCCACAGCTGCGCCGCCCCCAAACATACTGGCATGCTTACCTCATTCATACCCCCTCCCCAACCAGATCTCCAGGAGTTTCCCCTGGAATAAAGAGGCAAGACCAGTTTTCAAGGTGGAAATCACAATGCCACAGCAAGCTTTATTGCAGAAAGCCAAGGAGTTATCTCACGGGTGATCCGTTTCTCCACCCCACGGCAGGATATTCTGCGCAGGGTGTGGCTTCTTAGGAACACCCCTTCCCACCCACCGTCAGTGTTCTGAGGACCCTGCCGGGTGAGCCAGTCCCTCCCTACACACTACCCTCTCTACCCATGGTGTTTTCTTTTCACAGTACACTTTTTTCAGACACTTTTTTCAGTGCCTTTATTCTATTCACAGTACACATTCCCAGACACATTTTTTGGTGACTTTAATCACAGTACACATTGTCTTCTACTCTTCATTTCCATTCCTATTTCACTTAACTTCTTTCATTCCAATTCCTATTCCCTTGTTCTACCCGTCTACCATTCTAATTCTAGCACTTAGTGTTCACTACTTCCCTTCTATCTACTATTCCCTTGTTCTGTCTAGTATGCTGGTATTATTCCCCGTTGTTTATTTTCCCCATCTTACCTGTTTTCAATGATCTTGCACCTTTCGTTCTCGAGTCTCTTCCTCCTCCTTTAGTTTTCTTCCATTTCACCCTCCCCTTGCCTCCATGTTCTGTTCTATCTATTCCCCAAGTTGCTTGCCCCTTCCTTCCCCGGTTCTAGCCATCCTCCTCGGGAAGTTACATCCCCAAACCGCTTAATCCTTTCCCTGCCGTGCCAACCTTAACCCCTTCCAACCCCCAGAGCTCTTCCAGTCCCCACTCTTCCCTTTTCCCTAGGTACTTTCCCTTCCCTATTTTCTTCCGTTATCCATCCCCCTACTTCTTTCTTTCTCAAACCGTACTGTGACACCTTCTTCTCATTCCCCACGGCTTCCCTTCTTCCCATTTTTTTTATTCTCCCTTCCCCACCCCCCGCATTTAGGGTTAGAATGATTTCCAAGCCCCCTAACCCCTCCCCCTTTACCAGGGGCCTCCCCTGAGTCTGGTACTGGGTGCCGTTAATTCTAAGCTATTGGCTACGCAGTCCCCTACGGAACGGTCAGTGTTTTCTAGGATTGACCTGTGACTCCGCCAAGACTCTGCTGGTTGATGGGGGCAGAGAGTTCCCCCCCTTCCCCAGACAAGAGGCCGTGGCTCGCCCTGGGGCAAGGGACTTCATCATAACTTCTGCTTACCCGCTCGCATCCAGACTCATCGCGGCCTTAATGACATTCGAGAGGCCCTCTGGACATCCAGTGGCGTGCACGCACTTTACTTATCCTGACATTAATGACATTCAAGAGGCACACCGACGAGTCAGCAGCACGCCCCTGTTCACACTCCTCTTGTCATGAATAACATTAGAGGCCCCTCCCCGGGTGTGTCCGGTGGCGTGTCGCAATTGTAGAGAAGCTTGTTTCTGTTCTTCCCTTTAGTGTAAAGGTGGCTCTTGCACCTCCCCTGTAGCTGACCGCACCCTGTCGTAGGTGGGGTGGGGAGCACCCCCTGTGGTCCCAAACTATTTTCTATCTCCCTCTCTTGCACCCACCGATGCCCACCAAGTTTCCCAACATTAATTACTTAATGGCTTGTAGCCTGAGCCCCACCACCCCCTTCCATCGCCACTGGCAACGTGCCCCTTTGATGTCCACTTAAAGGAGAGAAATCCCCACCTTCTACCAAAGATGTCTGCTTGTATGACCCACAGAGACCTCCTGACTTAGCCTTAAACCTGCGCACAGGGAAATACCCCCACCTGTATTCGGTGTCCGCTGTTGGGTGAGGGCGTGGTGGGACTTCAGGCGGGGGGCTGAAGGAAGAGACTGTGCTCGGCACTCCCCCCACCTTAATCCTTTCCCCAGCCCGATGTGACTGGGGCCGAAGACACCCCTCCCTCCTGGGGAGGTGGCTATCTGGGAGTGCCCCCCACCTCCTGATTGACTCCCCATGGTAATTTCCAGCACCTTTTTGGGGGGTTTTCACATGTGAACCCCAGTGCCCTTATGTAAACCAACGGGCATCCCCGTGTTCCTTGCCCGTCCTTGCTCATGTTCCGTCACCCAAAAACGGGGGCACTCCTATGTCCTAACTCTAAGGTGCTGTGTTAAGGACGCCTACGTTTCCCCCATGAAAGCACAGAGGGCCCCAGATTCTTGGCCTAGTGAACCCCCCCCACACTTAAAGTGAGGTATTGATAAAGTAAATATTGAAATACACAACCACCATAGTACCACTACCAAACCCTATAAGGATCATCCGATGAAAGCAGGAAATAGTGGTAGAGGGACCCGAGAGGTTGATAGTGGAGGAGACCAAGTGCATATTCAATCAGAAAAAGCAGGACTAAACTTGGTGAATAGTCAAGACGACTGGAGTTGGCTGGCTGAGGTCCTATCTGCTAAGTCATTACGCCAACACCCATCTACGAGTGCCCACTCCAACTCCAAACCAAAAGGGATAAAGATCATGAGTTGGAACACAAGGGGTTATGTGCATTTACTTGGCAATTCAGCAACACACCTGTCCTCTTACGACCTATTTTGCTTGGAAGAAACCTGGTTGTGTGATCTACCTCTTCTGGACAGGTTTGAGCTATATCTAAACCCCGCAACGAAGGGCTCAAAAGGCAGACCGAGCTTGGGTTTACTGTTGGGGGTAAAGCGCACCAGTGGCATAAAAGTGCTCTCTTCTCTAAACAGAAACCCTTGGATTCAACTTACTAGGATTTCATCCACATGAGAACCAGCTTCACTTACTTCAGACTGGCAGTTGCTTATATGCAACGTATGCTGGGGCTCGACAGCCCGAGATGAGGACAAACTTATGGAAGTCCTACTGGAAGCCATAGACGACGCCAGGATTGAATGCCCACTACTTGAAATTCTGCTATGTGGTGACTTGAACATGGAATGTTACGACAAGAAGCAGAGGAAAATAGAGTTCCTGCCTTTGAACGCCTCAAAAATAATAACGGGAGGCGTGGTCATGGAGAAGGAACTACTAGCCAGAAATATATACTTGGTAAACGGTAACTTGGCGGGCGACAAACCAGCCGCCCGCACATGGAAACGGGGTGCCCAAACAAGTACACTGGACTATATGTTTGCATCAGAAAATCTCTTTGGCAAATTAATATCGTTGGAAGTGATCCCCACGATCCAGAGTGATCACAACATCCTGGAACTCAAATCTGAGGCCTGGAACAAGCTCTCGTCTGTACCAGGCAAACATCTACCAAACCAGTTTCTTGCGTCAACTCCTGGTGGCAATAGACTACTCATGGGAAGAAAAGAGATGGCCCTGGTGCTGGTTTCCTTAATCAAGGACCAAGGTCCAAACCTGATAGAATATGCTGAAACACTGAAGATCTTTCGCCCAAAAGTAGTCGCCAAGGAAATTCACCAATGCTAGCGGCACCACTATGATCACCAAGTAGTGACAAAAAAAAAACTGGTTAAAAAAGCCAGGAGATTATATGTTAAAACTAGAGCACCAGCTGATTTAGTCCTGTATACTAAAGCTAGAAACACCTACAGGAACTGGCTTAAGCAACACAAACATCAAATAATGCAACAAGACAGTGAGAAGATGCTTCACCTACTATCTACTAAAAACATCACTGGTATTTGGAAGTTGATCAATGAAATAAACATCCCTTCCGACTCAAAAATGGTAAATCCAATAGCCTCAGAAGTTTGGGAAACTCACTTTCGGAACCTTTACTCTATGGGGAAAATCTGTGGTCCTGCCCCATTCTTACCATCGAATGAGCCCTGGGACTTTAAATTTGGAAAACAAGATATTCTAGACCTTAGTAAACAGTCCAATTCTTCAAGGGCTGCAGGACCTGATAGTCTCAACAACGACATCCTCAAAAGGGACCCGGAAAAATGGGCTTCGTTCATGCTGGATTTGTATAACAACATAACAAGACTAAAAAAGTTACCTAAATCTTGGACGACGTCCATAATTGTGTCGATCTTTAAGAAGGGAGATAGGTCCGTGCCCACTAACTACAGACGTTTGCCCTTTTGGATGTGGTCGGCAAAATATTTGCAGCACTAATCTTGAAACATCTAAATGATTGGAGTCGGCTGGCAGACCATCTGCACCCTTGGCAATCA
Organism: Ambystoma mexicanum; assembly: GCF_040938575.1. Taxonomy (NCBI): domain Eukaryota; kingdom Metazoa; phylum Chordata; class Amphibia; order Caudata; family Ambystomatidae; genus Ambystoma; species Ambystoma mexicanum. The sequence goes on along the minus strand of NC_090925.1, from coordinate 190,482,957 downwards.
GGCTTTCGAAAGGGCATTGGAACATCCTTAAATGTGCTACTCATCAACATAATCAAATGCATGGTTAAGGCCAAGAAATATAAGAACATCTATATCGCGTCAATAGACTTGGAACAGGCATTCGATTCTGTTGATCGCGGAATGCTATGGCACAAATTAAGGAAATGGGGATGTCCGACCAACCTGAGAGAACCTCTCGAAGCACTACACACGGGGACAACCCTCAGAGTAAGGTTGGACAGACAGGGCAACCTCTCAAAGAATGTGGTGGCCATGCACGGTCTGAAACAGGGCTGTCGGTTGGCTCCCGCTGTTTTTTGCCTTTTTATATCCGACATGCAGGAAGCTTTCGAAGCAGTGAGGTGTTTCCCCCCCAAAAATCACGGAGACCGTTGTGGGAAGGCTGTTATTTGCGGATGATCTTCTGTTGCTAGACCAAACGGCCATCGGACTTCAGCGGCAACTAAAGGCACTCGAGTCATACACACAAGGAAACGGCCTCCGTATAAATCCAAAAAAATCAAAGATCTTGAGGCTAGGACCTATCATCGGCATGAAAAATCTAAGGTGGTACCTTTCCGGGGAAGACGTACCAGTGGTTTCGTCCATGATATACCTTGGAGTAACTTTAAACAACAGCATCCAAGATGGTCCAGGTATCTGCAGGCTTAGAAGTAAAGTTCCGAACTTAGCTTCGCAAGCCTTGTTAATCAAGTGACGATACTGTTCTTTTTCCCTTCGTCCTCTGATAGATTTCTACAAACTGAAAGTTGTGCCAATTCTCACTTACGCAGCAGAGGCGAATTTCTTCATCAATTCAGATGTTTGGAAACTGTTGGAGGGCCTATTCTGGAAAAGAGTATTGGGCTTACCGACATCAACTCCAATGGAAAGTGTGCGTAAGGAACTAGGCCCATCGTCCCTTTACATATCTACGGTCTGGAAATCCCTGACACTCCTCTGCAAATGTCTGCACCCCCAGGAAAGAAGTGGATTTGTGGCAATTAACGAAGCAATCAAAAGACAATTGATTCCGGTCCTAACCAAGTGGCAATTAATTTGTTTAGAAATCCTGAATACCATAGCACTAAAACCAGACAATCGCATGTTAAATCCGCTCATGGTAAAGAGAAAATTCTTGGACTGGGACTGGATAGCCACCCTGGACAGGCTCAGTGCTTTGCCATCAATCACCCAAGGCATGGACGAGCACTATTGCAGAGGCACCGTCCACCCTTACTTGGATAAATTTCCCTCAAATACGGAAAGACAGCGGTTCTTAAAATTCAGACTAAACCTCTTCCACACAAGAGAAGTCTTAGGGAGAAGAACCAAAAAAGAGGAAAACCCCAGTCTGCTGTGTCGAGGCTGTGGGCAAGAGGCTGAAACCTTACAGCATCTAGTGATGAATTGTGTTACCTTAACTAAGTTCAGAGAGAAATGGTTGGGGACGCACCTTTCAAATTTAAGCACTTTAACCTTGCAGGACAGGTGGCTAATTCTGAGAAGGGGGGAAAAAGTATCTACGACACTGGCTCTGTTGAACTTTATGAGAGAAACCTTTACAATTTTGGACATTTAGTTATTTTTCTCGAGTTATACTGTTTCCCCCCATATATATATATATATATATATATATATATATATATATATATATATATATATATATATGTATGTATGTATGTATATATATATATATATAATTGATGTAACCGTGTTTTTTTTTTTTCTTCCTTTTTTTCAATTCTTTTCTTTTCTTTTTATCTCCACAATGCATTTAAAGTTTCCTTTGGTAACTCATTGATGCAATAAAATAAATAAAAATATTGCAAATATGTGCCTGGAATGGCTGCTTGGAAGCTGTGAGCCCTTCTTTTCCATGTGTTGCCCCTGCAAATGTTGCTTCCTTTGAAACGTAAGAAAATTGTATTATTATAGGTCGTGATACATTGATTCACTTCACCACATTATTAGTTCCCTCCTCCCCCCACCCCCAAGACCCACAGATTTGCTTTTTATGACTTGTGTTTAGCATGAGCAAGGCGTGGACTTAATTTGAGCACAGTTTTGTTAGAACACGTAGATCTCAGTATTTCTTGAGCAGCCAAATAGATTCCCTTCTCACATTAGTCACCTTAATTCCTTACACACATTTAATTGTTTATTTGCATTATTAAAGCGCTCACACAGCCCGGGGGCATCGAGGCGTTGTTACAGCTAGATGTCTTAGTTGCGTATTTATAACACGCTTAATAGAGGTTTCTAAGCACGGACCCATGGATCGAACCTGTGTTGTCTTATTTCCAAGGTGAGACGTTGCAGCTATTGGCGCCCCCCCACCCTTCTCCCACAACCCCCACCCCCCGGGCACCCAAAGATTTGTTTTCTTAAACTAAGTGCCAGGGATAAGTGTACCACTTATTCCAAAAGGCATATTGACTAGTTGTCTTATTATTTGATATGAGTTGTATTGAAAGTCGCTGTACAACTGGTAGGGGGGGGACCTCCGGCCACTGCAATACCTATTAATGCCTGCCTCCCTAATTGGATCCCACTGTTACTTGCCTGTAAATTATGGGTAACCGCCACTATGTGCCAGAAACACCATGATCACAAAAAAGACAAAAGTATGATTATAGGTCACCCATTAATTCATATCACCACAATATTCATATTAGTTATAACCTGATTTCATGTCACATTTGTAGCGGGCTTGTATTTTTTTGTTGTTCTTTTTGTTTTTTTTTCCTACATCACACTTTTGCGCCCCTCCACCTTCCCCCATAGGCTAGCTTTTCTTAGAGTACCTGGGATAAGTGTCCCACTGTCCCACTGTTTACAAGAGGTGTATTGTCCAGTTGACTAGTTATGTAATTTGCAATGGGGGTCGCTGGCAACTGGTGGGGTCTATTGCCCTTGCATTGCTGAGCGTAGTTGTTAGTAGTGACCATTGGTTACTTAGTGTTTGTGTGATGCTCAGTCGATGCTACCATGAACTCAGACGGTACAGGTTGTATTAAGAGTTTAGTTTTGTACGGTTATAGGTGATGGGACCGAAAACAAAGAGCCGAAAAACAAAAGGATCGAATCAAAAGTTTAGTTAGTTTAGTTTATTACTTGTATTGCGCACCAAACCCAAAGGAAGTCGGGCGCATCGCATAAGTTTACTCACAGCTTGGTTGTACATAAAAAGACATTACAGTTGCAGCGTTATTATATAAGTCAAAAAGCATAATTACAGTAAACACATTTTTACATTTTACAGGGTGATTGCACAAAGAATATATATACAGTATGAGTTTATAGAAATTTTTTACAAAGGGCATACCGAGTGAGGTCCGAAGTAGAGGAAGGTAAATTCTAGGTCAAGTGGACTGAAGCCAGAATCTCACTTAGCCGTCAGAATCTTTGAGCGTTTTTATAAGGTTGTGGCAAAATTTTGTGTAAGATGGTTCTAGTCTGAGTGGGGTAGGGAGTGAATTCCATAGTTGGGTAGCCTTAACCTGGAAACTGTTTCCTCCCACTCTGGCAAGTTTGAATCTAGGGCTCAGGTGGCAATTAGTATTGGAATGTCTGGTTAGTCTTGTCTCAGGTTTAGTAATGATTCTGTCCACAAGATAGCGAGGGGCTGCTTTGTTTACGCATTTATGAGGAAGGGAGGCGACTTTAAGTTTTATTTTATCAATTGTAGACAGCCAGTTATTAGCTCTTCTGGTGTCCGAAATATGGTCTCTCCTGGCAATTCCAAGCGCAGCTCTAAGGGCGTTATTTTGCAGGAGTTGGATTTTCTTAGTAGTTTGCTTGCTCGCCCCAATGTACATGGCATTGCAGTAATCAAGTCTTGATAGTATGAGAGCTCTAGCAAGGGTGATACAGCTGTTATTGGAAAGGAAGGTTCTGCCAGCTCTGATAATTTACAGGTGTAGGCTGCGGCCGAGGCCAGCGTATTTACCTGTTTGTTAAACGTTAAGGCAGAATCCAAGTAAAACCCTAATGTTTTTACTTCCTTAGCAGTTGTAATGATGTTATTGTCGACGCTAAAGGCAGAATATTTTGGGCTTAGTTTTTTGAGAGATGATTGTGTACCCAGGATGATTATCTCTGTTTTGTCATCATTCAGGCATAGTCCATGGGAGGCCATCCATGCCTGGATGATGAGGTAAACCTTATTCACTAAGGCTAAATCCTTTTCATAATCACCAGTAATTGCTAGGAGGATCTGTGTATCATCTGCATAGTTAGTGTAGGTGATACCCAGATGATCCAAATCATCAAAAAGTGGCTTAGTGAAGATAATATATAAGGTAGGCGAGACACATGAACCCTGGGGAACACCGCACGTGATGGGGATAGGGTCAGCTGAAGCAATGGGAGAGAATACTCTCATGGTACGATCACTGAGGAAGGATTGTATCCAAGCAATGGCTTCTGGGGAGAAGTGTGCTGGCGAGTCCAGGTAGCTGCACAGGACCTGGTGATCGACCAGGTCGAAGGCGGCCGATAGTTCCAGTACAAGGAGGAGCGCTAGGTCGCCCTTGTCCCTGAGGTCATCGATCTGGTCCTTCAAGTCAGTTAGCGCAGTTTCAGTCCCGTGTTGAGGCCGGAAGCCTGATTGTCTAGATCCTAGCAGATGATTAGATTCCAAGTGTTTTTGAATTTGTAGATAAGCTATTTTATCTATGATTTTCAGAAGTAATGGTACCGTGGTAATAGGTCGGTAATTAGTGGGAATTAGAGGATAATTCCTTAAGGTTAGTGGGGATGGAGTTAGTCCTGAATGATGGTTTAATCAATTTAGTGATAAAAGGTGACAGTTCTCTGGCTGCGTCCTTTATGAGTTGGGCGGGGCACTGATCACCATGACAGTTAGAGGGTTTGAGTGAGAGTATTGTCCTTTCTGTTTCGAGAATATTAACTTTTGAGAATTTGAATCGGGGTAATGTGTCAGAAATAGTGGGAGTGGTTAAGTTAATATTGTTGGGCGAATTGGTTGATAGTGAGGCTTTTTTATTCTTAATTTTTGTTTGAAGGGTCGCAACTTTACCTGTCGATGCTTGTTGGATATTCGAACACCAAGGTTTGTCCTTCATACAGTTCTCGGGTACAGGGATGGGTGCTTCAAGTTCTTTGAGTATAACAAAGAGTTCCTTAGTACTAGAGTTAGCTTGGGCTATTCTTGTGTTGTAGGATTCACGTTTGGCTAGGAGAATTTCTTTTTTGTAGAGGGCAGAGATGGCGCCCAGATTCGCTTTTTCTTCAGATGGATGAGATTTCCATAGTGACTGGCATGATCTTTTTTTAGTGCGTAGGGTTTTTAAATAGGGTGTATACCAAGAGTTGAGGTGAGCCTTGGGTTTGCTTTTTCTGAGTTTAAGTGGCGCAATTGTATATAGGGAAGTGGTCATAGTATTGTTAAATTCTTTGATCGGGGCATCTGGTCCCAGGTTTTCTGGGAGGGCATTAAGGGTGGGTAAGATAAGAGGGAGTAGTTTGTCACAAGTGATGTTTTTTTTATTGCGAGTAGGGACTGGGGGAGCTGCTAAAGCAGGCAGGGCAATAGTTTTCCCAGTGTTGAGGGTGAAGGTTATAAGATGGTGGTCTGACCATATCACAGGTGAATTGGAGGAGATAGTCGCTTTACAGTTATAGTCCGCTATCCAATCCAGAGTTCTTCCTTTTCAGTGTGAAGGGTCAAGTACTTTTTGGGTGAAACCTTGTTCTGTGAGTATATTTGCCACAGTAGATGCATGTGCATCTTTTGGGTCTTTATATCCTAAGTTAAAGTCTCCTAATACAATGACTTGAGAGGAGTTTTTTAAATTATTTGATATGATATTAGATAAGTCATCTTCGAAGGTTCCAATAGAATTTGGTGGCCTGTATATTAGATGAATTGTAAGAGTTTGGGTACTATTTAGGTTAAGTTTGGCTGATCGATTCTCGCAAGAATTAGTATCCAGGTGTGGTATAAATCTGATTAGTAAATTGTCTTTCAATGAGTGCAATGCCTCCTCCACGTGCCTCGGTTCTGTCTGATCTTAGGATAGTGTAGCCTTTAGGGATAGCTAATGACTGTGCTGAGCCTGCAGCGGCGTGCAGCCAGGATTCAGTGACTGCTAATAGGTCTAGTTGTTCTAACTGTATAATCTCCGATACCTCAATGGCATGGGCGACCAAGGATCTAGCATTTATTAAAGCTCCTTTGAGAGTATGGCAGGGTGAGCCAGCTGGAGATGAGTTCTGTGTTGTTTGTGGTAGGTTACCTTTGGCTTTATAAGTATCGGTGACAGGTGAAGGTAGGGATCTGTTGTTATTAGGTGCTAATGTTCTGGCAAGCGGTTCATGCAATTTAGACAGTCTTGCCCGGAGTCTATTATTTCTAATAGGAGTCATGCATGGTTGTGATAACAGTAATTCTTGCATGATTAATTTGGAGGGCCTTTTTGCATTAGTACCAGGTGGGTGTGATGCTAGTATAATGGTGGGGTGATGATAGTTTACCAATATATTTATTAACAAAGTAGTGGCTAGAGCAAGAATAAGGCAGGTCAATGGGCTCCTAGTAGTGTGCATTTTAGGAGTGCTAAAGGTAGGTTGGCCCAGGGCGTAGGCACAATATACCAGAGGACACAATCGGAAAGTTGGGAATGCTAGACTGATGCTAGGTTAGGGCATTTAGCACTATCACGGATTTGTAGGGATATGTAAGGGGCACAGTTAGCGTAGTGCGAACCAGCGTTAGGCTAAGGCAAATGCCCAGGGAGCCCTTATCACAATTTAGCAGATGTCACAATTCAAATAGGTGGTTAGGCTGAACAGATGGGCATAGAGGCATGATCATAGTTCAACAGTAAGGCGCAAGCAATGTGAGGCAGATTACAAGAGCAGGTGAACAATTCTACTGTTACCGTCCAGCATGCCTAGTCTAAGATGCAGTGGGATTAGGTAGCCCATTAGCAGTCCAATGCCCCGTGGCAGCACCTAGGTTTGAATCAGCACTTCTAGACCAAAATACAGTGAGCTTGGGAGACACTTAGCAATACAGTGCCCTGTGGCAACATCTAGCTTTGAATCAGCACTTCTAGACCAAAATACAGTGAGCATGGGAGACACTTAGCAATACAGTGCCCTGTGGCAACATCTAGGTTTGAATCAGCACTTCTAGACCAAAATACATTGAGCTTGGGAGACACTTAGCAATACAGTGCCCTGTGGCAACATCTAGGTTTGAATCAGCACTTCTACACCAAAATATAGTGGGAGACACCAAGCTGAGAAGTAGCATGGTAGCATCTAGAGTGGGGTCAGCACGCCTAGTCTAGGATACAGTGGCATTGGGTAACACATTTGCAATACAGTACCCTGCGGCACAGCAACTTCCAAATTAGCAGTGTGGCAGCAACAGGCTTACTGTGAGCAGAGTGGCTCATCCGGCGGGTCATCCATTGCTCCAGCAGTGGGGTCGGAGCTCCTGCTCATACGACGGGAGTTGTGGCTGATGGGCCTTAGGACAGGAAGCCTTGATAGCCTGGCCTTAGGAGGCGGGCCGGCTTCTCGAAAGTCGAAAGTCAAAGATTCAACATATGGTAGAAAACATGTAAAAAGTCATTTGGTCGAGAAAAAAAAAAGGATCGAAGGTTAAACAACATAGTACTTGAAAACTCGGTCGATAAAGGGTTAAAACAATAGGTAGGAACGACGAGTAAAGAACCTTGTGTAGAGCGCATTGTCATGATGCCTACCCCCGGGCATCGGGACCAAGGCCCTCAGCTCCGGGAGCAGGCATCCAGACATTTGTTTAAACCTCAGCAGCCCCGGCTAGGGGCTGTCTGGGTTCAGTCCAGGCACCTTAGGCGCCAGGCTCATCATAGAAATCAGTCCTGGCGCCATGGGCGCCAGGCTCTTAGACTTTACTTACCTGATGCAGACCATGCTGCAAAAGAGTCCAAACCTACATGAGGCCTGGATGGGACTATTTTATTACAGGGACTATTTTTTACTCGGGCGTGGCTCTAGGGAACTTCTTACCTGGAACTACTTTGGAGGCTATTTAAACCACACCCGAACAGCAGCACATGCTTCGCGTTATTCTGCATCCAGCAACGTGACGCTCACCGTGCCTGCAGCCAGCATCCAGTCTTCTGCCACGCCCGCCTCGAATCCGGAGCTCCTAGAATAAAGAAGAAAAGGACAAGGTTAGAAAACAAACTTATTTCAAATTCCTCACCTAATTCCGGAACCATTTCATCTCCGGACCTGGAAAGTACATCAGTCCTGCACGCGTCGCTTCGCCAGCTCTAGCACGGCGCCATACTCACCAGTTCTCGCAGCATCTTTCGATCCGGCACGGTCTCCATCATTTCTTCGCCGTAATCCGGAACCTAGGGGACACAAGAAAAAACAAGATGAGCCAAGGGAATCAACAAATACAACCTCTTACCACCGGCGGTATTATTCCATAACTCTCCACATTTTCATATGCCGCATCTGTAAAGAGGGAGAAAAACAACACGTTAACGCATGCAATAGTTACCGGACAGCGTTGGGTAACACAGACTCTTACCTGAACGCCAGCAGCAGCTACGCGACCTTCTTCTCACAAACTCGGTTGCAATTTAAGGAAGGAAGGGGACAAGAGTGAACATCGGGCACATTGAACTCTTTGAACTTGATTCTTACCAATCCCGCCAGAGACTTCAGAGTCAATACTTACCGGAACTCTCCCAACGCCTTCAAACCAGTGAAGTAACTGGTATCTACGCGCCCCTGCAAGACACGCAGGATGGAGAGCTCATCTTTTACGAACATAAGGAAAATACTTCTTCGGGTCCAGCAGACAAGACTAGGCGGGCCAGTCCAGACAGTCATCTCTGCACTACGCATCACGTTGAAGGAGACCGCAGCTGTCCCCTGTGGTGTCCAGGTGAGCGTAACAAGCATATGCACAGGTGATAGTTAAAAACAAACTGTCAGTGCGTGAGAGAAAGTGACTAGGAAACACCAGCTGAAACGAGAATTGAATTACGTGACTGAAATCCTCAGGTAAGCAAAACGCATGAAACTAATGAAATAATAGTAAAAGACACACATTAGAGTCAGCAAACAATTAACTATACATTTTACTGTTTCAGATACATGATCAGTGCGAAAATTGAGTATATAAAATCTCAAATGGGAGGAACCCAATTAGTGTACGAAAGCTACACCTATAATCGAGAAATAACACGTAAAGTATCCACTTACTGCAAATGTACCGAATATAGAAAGTTAAAGTGTACAGGAAGAGCGATCACAGAAGGTGAAAATATAAGAGGTACAGGAGAACACAACCATATGCCTGACACTACAGCGATAATAATTAAAAAGTCGATAAATTAAATTAAAAGAAAAGGAGAAGAAAATCGTAATTAAGCAAGTAGCTCAATAGTGAACAAAACATATGGAAAAATTCTGCTCCACATAGCGGAACAGATGCCAAACAGAAAACTACTAAAAAGAAGCATAAATAGACAAAAACAGCAGAAAGAAAACCTGCCGATGGCACCACAAACCTAACTTGACATAACTGTACCTGATATTTTACAAAACACTGAAAATGGGGAACAATTTCTGTTTGCAACATTGGATATTAAAGATGAGAAAATATTGATTTTTACTACTGATAATAATTTGTCACATCTAGGAAATTCAAACATATGGCACAGAGATGCAACTTTTAAATCATGTCCAGAACCCTTTCATCAATTTTATAGCATTCATGGTACAATCAATGGAACAGTAATACCTTTAATTTATGTGTTAATGCCAGGCAAAACCAAAGAACTATAAAGGTGTGTATTTATGAAAATCAAGGAGGCAATACCAGATAAAACCCTGAATACAATAATCATGGACTCTGAGCAGGGTCAACTGAAAGGTTTTCAAACAACGTACCCAAACACTCGCAATACAAGGATGTTTTTTTCATTTCGGACAATCAATATGGCCTAAGAACAAAATACATTTGTGACAATGAGACAGCCAGGCGGCTTGATGGAAATTAAAATGGGACTATTTCAAAAAGGATAAAAAAGAAAAATAAGCTTTAATCAAAATTTGCTGTAATGTCCTTTCTCTGTGCTTAGGCTTCTTCTCTGATCCTTGCAGGGAATGTGGTAAAGACTTCTGGCAAGACTTCTCCTCCTAGTCCTCATACGCCCACCAGCCTTCAGCAGCTCCTGATGTCCTGTCTGGTTCGATCTGCAACAAAACCAAGAATGAACACACTCTCGCCTTCCAGCGTTGTCTTTATATAGGTGGAGTTTAACAGGCCAATCAGTGTTCATTTCCTCCTCCAGTCTATATAAACTCTCCCAAGCCCCGCCCCCTTTTCCCTTGAGGCATTGCAAGCTGTCTTCGACCTCCACCCGCTCCCTCTCCCAGTCCTCTCTGACCAGGTAATTTCTTAGTTTATTCCTGGAAGGGTTTTTGTGGGTCTCTGGAAGTCTCGTGTTTTTGTCCTGCCTTATTATGTTGTCACAACGCTGACTTTCATAATACGCGGCTCTGCGGTTCTCATGTGGGTTACAACTGCCGAGTACCCGCAGGTTCCTTATGCCGCAGCAGCCCCGCCTCTCTCTGCTCGCGGTTCCTTGACTTCTCTGTCGGCCGTCAGAGTCGAACGTCGGCTTCTCTTCTAATTCGCATGAGTGCAGCGTTCTGACTCTCGTGTCTCCACCCGGAGGTTCCATGTCTTTCAGACAGCCGCCAGAGTCGAACGTCGGCTTCTCTGCCACTTCGCAGAAAGGCTGCGTCCCGACTCTTTTGTGTTCGTCCTGGAGTTCCATATTACCGTTCCCAGCCTGTGCGTCGCCTGGATTAGGTATCTCCTGACCCCACCATTCCCCAACCAAGTGCGTCTCTGAGTCTCGGGCCCCTCCGTGGTATAACTGACCCTCTTGACTGTTACATACACCCCCCGAAGCCTACAGCCGATCGGGCTGGTCAGGATTTCTGGATAGGTAATCCGGAACTAATTGGAAAGCCGCTGGTTGGTGCACTGTTTCAAAACAAAATTCCTGTAGGGTCAAGAACCATCTCAATACTCGTTGGTTTGAGTCCTTGTGCATGGCCAACCATTGGAGGGGAGCATGATCCGTAAAAACTGTAAACGTTCTTCCAGCGAGGTAATATCGGAGTGTCTCAATGGCCCATTTGATAGCTAGACACTCTTTCTCAATGGTAGAATACACCACCTCATGTGGTAAGAGTTTACGACTTATAAAGGCCACTGGCCATAGATCAGTTTCACTACCTTGTGATAGTACGGCCCCTATTCCTATTCCTGATGCATCTGATTGCACAAAAAACCTTTCTTGGAAATTGGGACACCGTAGAACAGGTTGTGTTGATATTATCTGTTTTAGCTCTATAAAGGCTTTACAGGCTTCTTCATCTTTAAGCAGGTCGCCTTTTGTAGGATGATTTGGGAGCCTCCGTCAATGGGCTGGCAATGGAAGAAAACAAAGGGATGAAGCGCTGATAATATCCAATGAAGCCTAAAAAGGCTCTGACCTGTTTCTTATTGCTGGGCATGGACGGTTTCCATATTGCTTCAATTTTGTCCAACTGGGGTCGTATAACCCCGTCCCTGACCAGATATCCCAGGTATCGAGTCTGATTGGCGGCCAGTAGAGTTTTCTTTGGGTTTATGTTGAGACCTGCTGATTGCAATGATTTTATTATGGATGATAGTTGACTCAGATGATCCTTCCAGTTTTTACTGTATACAACTATGTTATCCTGGTAGGCTGCACTGTATCCTTTATGAGGAGCGACAACCTGATTCATCAGTGATTGAAAAGTTGCTGGGGCTCCATGTAAACCAAATGGTAGAACTGTAAATTGATATAGACCAGAAGGGGTAGAAAAAGCAGTTTTGATTTTATCTTCAGTCCTCAACGGAATCTGCCAATAGCCCTTTGTCAGATCAATGGTACTAATGTATTTAGCAGTGCCTAACTGCTCAATAAGTTTGTCAATACGGGGCATGGGGTAGGCTTGGTATGTAGAGATGGAATTCAATTGTCTGTAGTCCATACAAAAGCGTATACTCCCATCCGGTTTTGGGACCAGAACAATAGGGGATGACCAGTGGCTACATGATGGTTCAATTACCCCCAGCCTCAGCATCTCCTCCACTTCTGCTTGCACTGCATTCCTTTTTGACTCAGGTAATCGGTAAGGACGGATCCTTATGGTCTGTCCTGATTCTGTTTCAATTTTGTGTTCTGCCAAGTGTGTTCTTCCTGGGTAGAAGGAAAACACATTACTTAAAGGCTCAAGGTGTTCCTTTAATTCTCTTTTCTCTTCTGTTTTGAGCTGTTTTGCCCACTGAACTGAATTGAATGCAGGTTCCTGGGTCATTCTTGTGACTACCTGTATGAATTTTTCTGTGGTCTTCCATTCCTTCAGCAAGTTTACGTGGTAATTCTGTGTATTTTTCTTTTCGGACGGGTTGATCCACCAAGTAATTTACTGGACCTAATCTTGCCTTTATTTCATATGGCCCCCTCCATTGGGCCAACATTTTGTTCTGGCTTGTGGGCAATAATACTAACACCTGGTCACCTATTTTAAATTGTCGAACTCTGGTTTTCCTATTGTAATATTTTTCTTGGGGGTCAGCTGGGATCTTCCCAGGTTGGTTTGTACCAGCTCCCTCATTCTAGTTAAATTATCCTGGAGTTCGATCACATAGTCTGTTAGGGTTGCAGGATCCTCTTGGCCTTCCCACTCTTTTTTGGCAATATCCAGTATTGTTTTCGGTTGGTGTCCAAACAATAATTCAAAGGGTGAAAAACCTGTTGAAGATTGTGGAGTATCTCTTAATACCATTAGTACCCACGGTACTGCACTGTCCCAATTCTTTCCGGTAGGTGCCGATACCTTCTTAAGCATTAGCTTAATGGTCTTGTTATAACGCTCTACTAAACCATCGGTTTGGGGATGGTAGACAGACGTACGGTTTTGCTTTATTTGAAGCTGTTGACATATTCTTCTCATCACTCCTGATACAAAATTTCGACCTTGATCCGTTACTATTTCTGATGGTATTCCTACCCTGGCAAAGAACAGAATCAATTGGTTGCACACTTGTATGGTACTTGTACCTCTCATAGGAAAAGCTTCTGGATATCTTGTAGCATAGTCCACCACTGCTAATAGATATTGGTATCCATGACTACTGGGTTCCAGTGTATCTACTATATCCATGCCAATCCTAAAAAATGGTTCTTTGATTAATGGCATAGGTTCTAATGGGGCACGACTTGGTTTGTTTGGGTTTGATTTTTGGCATGTGGGGCATTCATCACAGTACTTTGCCACTTCCCTATAAACCCCTGTCCAGTAAAACCGCTTCAAGATTTTCTCTAAGGTTTTCTCTCTGGCCATATGACCGCCCATCTGGTCATCATGAGCCATCCCCATTATAGACTTTCTGAAACTCAGGGGTACCAGAAGTTGCTACATCTCCTGTTCATCTGGCTTTTTGGTAACCCGGTATAGAAGTCCCCGCTGTACTTTAAACCTCGGATAACTGCTTGTACTTTCTGGGTCTTTCATTGCTTGCTCGAGGACATGCCTTAAAGATGGGTCAGTTAGTGTTTCGCTTCTAAAAGAGACCGTCTAATCTTCAGGAATCCAATCTACGAGTCCACTGAAACTCTCCACCCATCTCCATTTCTCTTCCCTCACCTCTCTTCTGGTTTTCCTTGGTATTCTCTCACTATTCCCTTCAATATCATTTTCTCAAAAAGGAGCTCTTCTTAACCATTCCTTTTCTCTAACAGTCATCAAAGTTGGGCAGGTCAGTCCCTATTAACACAGGAGCAGGTATATGTGGCATGATGGCTACCTCCATTGGTGTGTGACACCCGTTAACTTCTATGTTTACTTCTTTGGAAGGGTAGGACTTTACATCCCCATCCACACATTTCACCGAAATATTTTGCTTCCCTTTTTTTCCTCCAAGACACTTACTTCTGGTCTGATGGCGGTTTGCTCGCTTCCACTGTCGACCAGGCCTTGTCGGGGTACACCGTCTACTCGAACTTCCACTGTATAGGGCTCTCTTCTCCTTCTAAACTCCCGGTTCTGTATACAACCAATCTCCCTAGGTTCTGGTTTGTTCTTCCTAGGGCAGAATCGGGCGATATGCCCCCACTCCCCACAATCATAACACTGGGGTTGCCGGCTGGTGATGGGCCATGTCGAACATCTGGGATCTACCTTGGTTGGCTTTACATCTCCCAAATTCGTGGGTCTGGGAAGTAATAGTTTTTTTCATCCTTCCACAGGATTTATCCTGGCTCCACCTGCTTTTTTGGAATGCTGTGGCAATGTCTATGGCTTCAGTGAGAGTGGGTCGATGGTGTTGTCTGACCCATCATTGCATATTGCTTGGAAGTGCATCCACAAACTGCTCCAACTTCACTTTGTCCATGACTTCAGGTATAGTGCAATTGGCTGGTTTTGGTGTACCCGATAATACAGTTGCCTCAGTTTCTCCACTGCGGAGTTTGGTTTCCCGTAGTTTCTGACGATATGCCTCCTCATCCACCCCCATCCTTTCTAGGATGGTTCTATTTATGTCTGCGTAACTTGTGTCTCCGTTAGGGTTTGCCGCCTGGTAAGCCCCTTGCATTGAGCCTGTTAGCAGAGGAGCTATGAAGTGCCCCCATTTCTCCACCGGGAGTTTCTAGCGACCCGTTCCAAATTCGTAAAGAAATAACCTGGATCCTCGCCGGCCTGGAATTTCTGTAGAATGTTGGAAGGGGCCGGCGTCATGCTTCTATGAGCGACCACAGCTTCTGTCACTTTCTTCAGGGCATCCTGGGGGGCAGCTTGCAACTGTAGGGCTTGTTGTATGGCTTATCGATCAGCCTGGGCTTGATGTCCCTGCACCTGCAACAGTTGCTGAAGCTGTTGCTGTCCTTCTGCTAAGGCCTTGATATGATACTCTCCATACCGTGCTTCAGGATCCCACTGCTGCCACCAAATTTGTGACAATGAGACAGCCAGGCGGCTTGATGGAAATTAAAATGGGTCTTTATTCAGACTATTTCAAAAAGGATAAAAAAGAAAAATAAGCTTTAATCAAAATTTGCTGTAATGTCCTTTCTCTGTGCTTAGGCTTCTTCTCTGATCCTTGCAGGGAATGTGGTAAAGACTTCTGGCAAGACTTCTCCTCCTAGTCCTCATACGCCCACCAGCTTTCAGCAGCTCCTGATGTCCTGTCTGGTTCGATCTGCAACAAAACCAAGAATGAACACACTCTCGCCTTCCAGCGTTGTCTTTATATAGGTGGAGTTTAACAGGCCAATCAGTGTTCACTTCCTCCTCCAGTCTATATAAACTCTCTCAAGCCCCGCTCCCTTTTCCCTTGAGGCATTGCAAGCTGTCTTCGACCTCCACCCGCTCCCTGTCCCAGTCATCTCTGACCAGGTAATTTCTTAGTTTATTCCTGGAAGGGTTTTTGTGGGTCTCTGGGAGTCTCGTGTTTTTGTCCTGCCTTATTATGTTGTCACAACTCTGACTTTCATAATCCGCGGCTCTGCGGTTCTCATGTGGGTTACAACTGCCGAGTACCCGCAGGTTCCTCATGCCGCAGCAGCCCCGCCTCCATCTGCTCGCGGTTCCTTGATTCACTGTCGGCCGTCAGAGTCGAACGTCGGCTTCTCTTCTAATTCGCATGAGTGCGGCGTTCTGACTCTCGTGTCTCCACCTGGAGGTTCCATGTCTTTCAGACAGCCGCCGGCATTTCTGCCACTTCGCAGAAAGGTTGCATTCCGACACTTTTGTGTTCGTCCTGGAGTTCCATATTACCTTTCCCAGTCTGTGCGTCGCCTGGATTAGGTATCTCCTGACCCCACCATTCCCCAACCAACATTGAAAACAGTGATTTTCAGGACCAAATGAAACAAATATTTGCCTTGGCATTTGTACAAGAGGACAAAGTGATAACATATTATGAAACATTGATTGCAACACCGTATTTCACAATAAATGAGGACAAATTAGCTGATTTGATGGATTATTTAGAAAACACATGGATGGGGCAACTTACTAGAAAAGGAACAAGGAGAAGAGCCAAATATCCAATTTCAATTTGGAACTGTTACCGAGCAACAAAGGAAAACTGTCCAAGAACGAACAATATTCAGGAGGGTTGGCATAGCAAAATATACAAAGAATTCAATGTAAATAACCCCAACTTGTGGCATTTCCTAAAACACCTTAAAATGGAGCAAACAACACAAGAAATAAAAATCGCACAAACTATTTAACTGGAAAATACTCATAAACAAATAAAAAATACAGGGATTATGAAGAGAGAATAACAAGCATAGTGACCAATTTCGAGACAATGGAATCAATGCAGTATTTAGAAGCCATATCTTTTATAACTTGAAATGTTAAAATAAATAAACAAAAACTCACCCAAATCGCCGAATCTGCAGTCCAAAATAAGTACCTAAATCCATAATGAACCAATCCGTAACATCAGAAATCCAAAATCTGAATCCGAAATCCATCCAAAAGTAAAATAAAAGCCATTCCAGGAGAAAAAAAAATCCATAAGAAAAAGGAAATCGATGCAGAAAAATCAGTGAACAGAAATCGTAAAATCCAAGTATCCATCTAGGCGTAGAAAAAAATCAATTCCCTGATTAAAAAAAAAAGAAAACTAAAAAAAAAAGAAAAAAAAAGCCACCTCAAAAAATCGAGAGTGCGTACGCATAGGAACCCATCCGAACAAAAAGAACTTGCAAAATGGCGACCGCACAAGAATGCGAAAATGTGGGACGTCACACGTTGGACGCTGAAAACAAAAACAAAACTTGAATAATAGAATAACTAATACAACAGCGCCATCCACAGTATGAAAAGTATACCAGTTTGAAAAAAGTTGAAATGTTTCATATATTTATTTAAAAAAATTGCAAATATTATTATTTAGATATTATCTGTTATTTATACAGTTTATAATGATATATGTACAAATATAATAAATACATTAGAAAACAGTATTAAAATAAACTCAATATTACATAAATGTTGAAATAAAACCATTATTATTATTACAAAACCAATGAGTATCTATTATTATTATTATTGGATATATTGTTCGAAAAATATTCTCACAAATGACTGTTCGAAACTAAGGTTATTAGTACAAATGTATCCTCAACTATTGTATTCGATCCTTTTGTTTTCGATTCTTTGACTGGACACCGTATTGTACTTCTCTGTTGCGATGTACGTTGCCGGTTTGAAAACACAAGGCAACATGTATTAGTATAAGCCATAACAAATGAATTTGCCTCACAACAGTCAATCCTTTCCCGTGCTTCAGTGTGCCGGACACTTTGTGTGTTTTATTTGACACCAGTGCTGCTGAATAATATTCTTTAAAATGTACAATTTGGATCACATTTCCCAAATCCTTACCCCGGGAACACCCAAAAGCACCACAAAAGGCATGAAACCCCCCAGCTGCCACCGTGGGCCAGGTTTCCGTTGGTGCACGGGACAAACATATGACCCATTTCCAAACCCAATGAAGAGGCCTGCCGTCCTGTGCCATACCTCGCGCCACATTATCTAGTAAGGAACAAAGTAGAGCATAAAGGGGAGCAGTGGCGTGTGACACCACTCCCACGCCCCACCAATGTTGGATTAGTTACTCTCCCTACACCCGTACCTTCTCTCTCCCTCCCTTTCCGCGACCCTATGCTTCTTCCAAATAGGACCGAAAACTTTCAACGAAACGCCACGAGCACTGGAAACTCCTCGTCTGGTCATGGCAACCATGACCTCCACTGGAACTTCCTCGCCTGGACACAGTAACCCGAACCAGGAGCAGGAAACTCTTCTGTGACGAGGGGCAGGATTTCCACTCTAGTGAGGAGGGGGCAGGAACGAGAGAGTGAACCTTGAGCGACCACCAGGCTTTATATAGCCCGTCACTCTCTTGGTTCCGCTCTCCCTCCACCTTTGTCACCACCTTGTGATATGCTACCACCCCCCACTCTGAGCCCAAGTTGGCCCTTGCTGTTTCTTTGGGGGTTGGCTGGGTAGGAGCCCCCACTAAGGGGCGGCGTCTGCCAGTTGCCTCTGTGGTCGGTGCGTTCACCTGCCATTTCCCCACCTGTCCCTCCCCTACCAAACCACCACACACCCCTGCCTCCAGCTGCCAGAATCAGCTCCTCCCCGGTCCAGCATATCTCTCTCTCTCTCACACACTCACACACTCACACAAATTCACACTTTCTTGCTCACACTCTCTCACACTCACTCATTTAAACATCCCCTTGATCATACACTCGCTCATTTAAATGCACACCCAGCCCCCTTACATACACACATTCATACATACACAATGAGCTAACATGCAACACACTTTAACACTTCTAGCTTCAGAAAAGGCTTCCCTCCCCTCTGTGTTACAAAAAGTAAGTTCTCACATCAGCCCCCTCCCCTTGGATGTGAAAAAACACATACCGTTGTTATATGTTCGCTTGCATGCGTGGGGAGGGGGCTGGTGTGTGCATTTTATTTTTGTAAGGCAGTGCAGTGATGGAAGCCTTTCCTGAAACTAGCAACTTTGTCACTGCATTTGTGAAAATAAATGTTCATGCACGAACACAGTAGCACTTTAAAGCTGCCAGATTTAGGAAGGGCTTCTTTCCCCTCTCTCTGACTAACAAAAAGCCCCTCTCCTCAGCTCAAATTTCAGGGGGTGAGGGTCTGAAGCCTGGGTAGCTCAATGGCATTGCACACCTGTCCTGTGGTGCACTAAAATTGCTTCCGAGGGCAGAAATCATCTGCTTCCTCGCTGATAAGTGCTGCATTGGTGACAAGGTTGAGGGGAGGCTGACGCTGCTGCAGTGCTAGAGTGCAAGCGGAGGCATGGCATGAACATTTCCACATGAGTGAATTGGGGGAGCTCCGCATTCATGTGATCATAGCGGCGAGCAATGACGGTTTGGCATGATCCCTGTGCTCATGGCCCAGCGCTCCTGAGAGCATCTCGGACCCCTGTAGTGGATTTTCTCAGCAGGAGCTCTTCAATTGCTGAACTTGGTTTACCCTGCTCCCGCTGACAGTCCTCCCCGCTCGAAGTTGGTGGTGCTGTGAGAAAAACTCCTGACAAGCCCTTGGCTCTCCAGTGAGGGTGGTGGCCCCACTAGAGGCGGGCAGTCTGTGCCCTATCATTGCCCAAGGCTGACCCAGATCCCCTTCGAGTGGGAGGCAGGACATGTCCACATCGCAACCACAGTACCGCACCAATAGTCCAAAGGAGCGGCAGACTGGCACGAGATCAGGAGGTACTGCATGCACAGGACTCCCGACCATTCACCTCTTCCCCCAATCCCCTCCGCGTCACTGTAGACAAAGGAGCCATGGATACGACAGCGCAGTTCCAGGTGATTTTGGCTGAGATGAAGACCCTGAAGCAATGCACGCAGGCGACAAACCTAGTGGTGCACAATGTGGAGAAAGAACTTAAGGACATAAACAGCCCTCTTAACGCTCAAGCAGAGAGAGCCACTGATGACGAGCAGCGAATCAGTGCAGTGGAAGATGAACAAAGAGTTATGGCCGTGCAGGAGATACAAAGACTGGGAGCAAAACTGGATGATCAAGAAAACCGATCCTGCTGCAACAATGTTCAACTGGTGGGGGTGCCAGAAGCCTCAGAGGGCAACGATTTGGATGGCTTCCTCTAATCGCTATGGCAGTCAGCACTTCATCTTGGGAACCCTAGGTAGTTACTCATTGAGTGTGTGCATAGATTGCCCATCCCGAAGCCTGTGAAAGATGCCCATCCCAGTGTCATCGGTCATGGTCCTAAAGGCATACTACCAACATGGCCTTATCCGGCTGAATGGCACCCAGATCCATCTCTTAAATTACTTCTCGGTGGAGGTATCCAAGCGACGCAGAGTTCAATCCTATTTTAGGCACTAAAAGGGTTGTCGCATAGATACTACTTGACATTCCCAGCTATTTGGTGCTTTCAGTTGGGCGGAAAGTGGCCCTAGTTTGACTCTCCCGCAGATGCTTGGCAGTTTTCGGCTTGTCATGATATCACAGGCCAAGACTCCGTTTCCGCTCTGGAGGTGCTAACTGCAGTGATCCGGAGGGAATGGTGCGACACCTACCAGAGGAGAGATCCCGGTGACAAAAGAATGAAGGCAGGCGGCCTAAGAGCCGCCGACCAGTCAAGAGAGAGGGGAAAAATTGCTGACTTGAAGATATCCCTGCCTCTGCCCTCCTGGCATGCAGCAGGGGGCTCCCAACATGGAATTGGGTTGTCAGGGCGACACACAACTGTGGAGGTGCAGTGCACTGACTCTCACAAATTATTTACCACAGGAGCCAGGGCATAGGCCGCAATTTGGTAATTGGTGAAGTGGCTCATCTTGCCCCTCAGATGTTGCAGACAGTTTGATCCAAATCTTTGGTCATTGTAGTTTGTGAACTGTGAGCAAGACCTACTGATGACTGGCCAGGTGGGTCCACATAGTTATCTACTTCTTATTGGGTTTCCCATTTGAGGACGCAATGTTTCAATGTTTGTATCTTTTTCTGGTTATGTGTTATTTTTTTCGTTTTTTGGCGAGGGTGGACCAAATACAATTTGTGGCATTGTGATTATATCGGGAGGTGTAATATGCTTGGGGGGGTGGGAGCTGAACAGAAAGGGGGCATTTCTTTCACCAGGTCTGGAATATCGGGGCTCAGGGAGGAAGGGTTCAGAGGGTGGGGATTCTGGGCAGCCTCCACCGACAGGCCGGCAGAGGTGGGGGAGGCCAGAGCAAGACTCGCTGGAAGGTATGCCCACTGTTAGATTTGTCAGCCTGAATATCCAGGGCTTGGGCGACCCCGTCAAGTGCTGTAGGATGCTGAACCTGTTGCGAGATGAGCAGGAGGGCCTCATATTCCACTAGGAGACACATTTGGATAGGGTACAGTCAGAAAAGTGTGTCTGGGGTTGGGTAAGGCAAGCTTTCCACACTCCATTCCCCTGCAAAAGAGGGGTGACTATCCTTGTTCACAAGTGCCTTCCCTTCACTCCGCTGAGCATTGTGACCAATCCGGAAGGACCCTTTGTCCTAGTGAAGGGGATGCTCTTCCAACAATGTGTTACCCTCTTAAATATTTATTGTCCGACCGACGATAAGTGTTTTCTTCTCACATGTTTTTACCTACTGCGCCACCTGAATTGACACCGCTCACGTTTCTTTCTTGGTTTAAACGTTGCGTTATCGCAAGTGTAGATGGGCAACCTTCCCCCTCCAACTGTGATTCGCTTCCTAAAAAAACTCCGGCTCTCCGTCTCTTCATGGAGGAGCTCCAATTGCGGGATGTCTGGAGGGAAAGGCATCCGCAATGAAGGGATTTCTCCTTCTTTTCGAAACACCAGGGGAGCTATGCTCTCCTAAAATATTGGCCATTGGTCTCCCCCATGGCTCCCCCATGGTAGAGCGGTGCGAGATTCGACCCATTACTATATCAGACCATGGGCCAGTAGTCCTGCAGATAGTGCGTCTGACGGCACGGCTTCAGCTCCCGTCGTGGAGATTGAACCTTGCAGCAGTGCAGTATCCTAATGTTTGTGAAACAATTAGGGCTCCACATAGATTGCTTTTGGGATGACACTTTGATGGAGGGCTTCACAGTAGTACATTGTTTTACTGCCTTTTAAGGTCTCACTGAGGGAGCAATGCATCACTACATGGGCTTCCCAGTTGTGGGGTTGGAGGCAGCCCGAACATCAACTTCAGGCAGACCTCCTGGATATGGAGCAACAGCATAAAGCTTCCTGTGACCGGTTTTACTGGGTAAATTAAGCGGTGTCGGAGGGAACTTAAAAGCTGCACTATGCTAAGAGCCCGGAAATTATTTTCTAAATGCACCCAATCCTTTTAGAAAATAATGCCCCTTACGTCAAATGGCAGTCCTATTGGAAGGGCATCAAAGGGCACAGCTTATTGATGCTATCAAAACAATCTCTGGTACTCTGCTCTCGGACACAAGGCGATCAATTATCTCTTTGTCGAATTTTATCACCAGCTTTATGCAGAACCACCCACACCGACACCCTGCCTAACTCAGGACTTTCTGAATAGGCTTAGTCTACCCATGTTATCGACAGATGATCTAGGTTTGTTGAATGCCCCAATTGAGGAAGGGGAGGTTGTGGCAGTCATCCCAAGTTTGGCAGGGTAAGGCAACCGGCCCAGACGGTCTTCCGATCGATTTATATAAGACATTGAGAGATAGGCTTGAGCCGAAACTTGCCAATGTCTTCAATGAGGCTAGGGCAACGGGGTCCTTGCCCAGTTCCCTTTTGGTGGCCAATATCAGTGTTCCCTAAACTAGGCAAGGACCCTACCGAATGTGGGGGCTTATAGGCCAATTTTTCTCATCAATACTGATGCTAAGATTTTGACCAAATGCTTAGCACGCAGACTTCATCCTCTCCTGCCCATACTTTTCCACCCGGACCAGAGGGACTTCATTGGTGGGCGGCACTCTTGCGATAATCTTCAGCGACTGTTAAATGTGAGGCCAACATATATGATGGTATTCTGTCCCTTGATGCAGAGTGTTGGCTTTCGATAAGGGCAACTGGAACTATATGTTCACAGTGCTACAGGCCTTTTGGCTTTGAAGGATATTTCACAAACCTGATTAAGCTCCTGTATCATGACCCTCTGGTGGCAGTGGTCACCAACGGTTTCACATCTGCACTGTTCCGCTTATTCTCTGGTACAAGGCAGGTCTGCCCCTTGTCGCCGCTCCTATAGGCATTGGCGATTGAGCTGCTGGCGTCCAGGATCCACTGAGATGACCTGCAGGGCATTGTCCGGTGGGAACAGAGCACCACATATCTCTATATGTTGACAATACCCTCTTATACGTGGCCAAATGGCAGGCCAGCTACCTCCGGATCCAGCCCATCTTGCATGATTTAGTCGCAATTGCGGGATATAAAAGTCGGAAGTACTGCCAATGTGTACAGACATTCCATGGGGCCAGAGGGGGTGGGCCCCGTTTAGGTTAAAGCTATGCAACACCAAATATCTGGGGATTCATGTAGGTTCCTCAGTAGGCACCCTGGATTAGAATAATTCTCCCCCACTGATTTTGAAGGTGTTGTCGTATTTGCATAGGTGAGATACTCTGCCCCTGTTGCTGCAGGGAAGGATTAACAAAAAAATTAATACCCTCCACAGGCTGGTGTATTTGGCTCAAATCATCCCCTCCCCCATGCCCCTGAAGATATGTGATTTGGACAAGCAAACTGGGAAATTCCTTTGGTGACATAAAAGAGCTAGTTTGAAAACTGTGTGGCTGTATGCTTCTAAACAGGATGGGGGATTATCACTCCTTTTATGGCAATCCTACTTCTTGGTGGCACACGCCTTTTGGATTAAGTGATGGCTGAATCAGAATGGTGTGGCCAGCTTGCATGCAACTGAGCTAGCACTGTTGCAGCCCCTTACACCTAAGGAGGCTGTGACTCTGCTGTGGGCCTGCCTCCCTCGTCACATCTCCCGGCACCCTATTGTGGATTTCTTGCTGAGGAGCTGGTCGCGGCTCTTTAAAAAAAAATCAGGGTGGACACAAAATCAGGGGTGCCTTGGCTCGGCCTTGGGGCAGTGTTTATGGCGTGTCCGGAAGGGAAGAAGGCATGGGGCAGGTATGAGACTTAGTGATGGGTTTGCATAATGGATCTATTTGAAGGCACAGCGCCTTTGCCATTTGAGGAGGGTAGGGTGGTGTTTGGGTTAGCCAAAACAGAGGGGCTAGAACACTGGGCGGTATTTTCACTGATCCCAGCTCAGACGGCCGAGGATACAGTCAGCCGTAATCCCTCAAACTGTGAACTAGATTTGGAAGTAGACATGAGTTTCCTAAATTGTAAGCCTTTTTTAGGAAAGATTTCCTATGTCTAATTGTCCCTCCATTTGTGGACCCCCCCTCAAACCTTTTGCTTTTGTTTGGCTATCCTATCATGAACTTTTACCAGTGAAGTCAGCCTTCAACTGTCCTCCCCTAGGCATTTGCTCGCTTGTTATCGGGAAACTGATACCTCCTTCAGATTGTCAGTACTGGGAAACTATGTTTCCCTTAGTCTTGACTATGTTGCCATTTCTTGGTAATGTTTTAACAGTGCACAATGTACCTTCCACTACTGTGCAATGGGGTCCTTTTTGTTTTATGGCCATAGACACCCTCAAAGGACTTTTTGGTGATTGTATGAGTGTGTCTGGGACAAACTGGTGGCAGCAGTTACTTTTAATAATGTTTTCCTTCTTTTTACTGAATCATACTGTGTTCACCGCATTTGGTTCAAGGTCCGAAAATGGCTGAGCCACAAAGTCTTTTGTTCTGTCCCATGGCCACTTTGTCCCTTGCCTTCACCAAGGTTGAGTAACCCAGGTTTTCCTTATTTTGGCATGCCGCCTCCCGCGAAAACCGATCTCTTTTGCAGGCTTCTGCCTGTCACATGTGTGTGTGTGTGCGTGCGCCCAGGAAGCGGGTTAGATCTTTCTTTTCCCAATCCACACTACTGGTGCCTGGATGTCTGAAGTGCCTGAATGACTGAGGCCACTGTGGACCGTGATTGGACCACGACTGAGATGCCTGCATGAGAGCAGATCTTTGATTGTAAGTCCTCGATTTTGAGTTATCACCGAACTACAGAAGGAGCCAAGCCTCATGCATGAAGAAACGGACTTGTGAAACCGCCAGCAACGCTTTTCAGGGTTTTGGCACCCATCGCCCCTCTGCTGTCCCCTCGGATCCCTGTTTTCTTGTGGCCGTATGCTTTCTCCTGCCAAATGTCACAGGCCTAGCTCCTCTGAACCCCAAATTAGGAGAGTGCGTAACGCTGCCCACATCTGTGATTCCTGCATCACTACCTGTTGGTGACGGTCGCTGTAGGTGCCTTGCTGTTCTGCTCTCCTGTGCCTGGAATTTTCTTCATACCTCCTTCGGAAGCTGAGAAAAGGCAACTGTCCCATCACAGATGATAATTCTATTCCACGCCACTGAGAGCCCGAGCTCCGTGAAACTGCAGGACTTGCACCTACTAGCGACTGAAACTAAACTGGCAAAGTTTGATCCAGACTGTGCCAAGGGTCAGTGAGTACTTTCATCTCTTAGCAGTGGCCCCCTGGCACAATCGATCACTTTAATGAACGAATATACCTTAAAAGGTACTCGAAATTGGCTGGGATAGCCTGCGCTCCCAAGCTATTCTCACCTTTTGAGAACTGCTCTGCTGCCAACGGCAGGCCCTACTCGAATAGTGGGAACCAATTCTTCATCGCCTCAAGCCCCTTCCTGACTTTCTACAGCCCTCCCAAAAAGACCCACTAAGTGTACTGTTGAGCACAAGGCTCCCCTCTTCTAAGGGCTGGACTCGAAAGTTAGGGAACTACTCCAAAGAATTGCCTAATGCTCCTAGTGTGTTAACTCAACCCTCTCTTCAAAGGTTGTGGATGTGTTTTACTGCTGTGTCGCATTAGGAAACATAATATATATATGTTATTTAGTATAAGGATTTTGTGTGGTACTTGTTTGATATAAGTAAAGTTTACTTGTGTCTACTGGTCCGGCAACAATAAATGCATAGATATTTTTCATATACACTTGTCTAAGAGTAATTTGTGGTTCGTTACTGTGTGTGCTCATTGTGGGCTTCCGATCACTCTCACCCCTCCTGAGACCTATTCTTGAAAGACTGCCAAACTTCATAGATTGGTCTGGCTTGTCCAGATAGTTCCACTGTTTCACTAATCCGAGGATGGCCTCCTAGACCTCTGCCCACCAGGTCAGAGTTTAGAAATCCATTTTAAAAAATTGGTGTACAGTGGTGGGATAAGATCAGAGGTACATCTTGTTGCACGCTGGTAAGGTACAGGGGTTATACTTAAATGAGTGACACAGTTTCCTCAGGTTACAGTTACCTGTAAGCCACCTGCCTTTACTTATATTATGGAAGCAATTACGGACATTGCTTTTGAGTGCCTCTGAATCTGAGACACTAAGAAAGATTAGTACCGAAAGGGGCCTGTCGCCACTGGTACTAAATCCAAAAATGATCAGAGAATCACAGATTGGCAGGAAATGCTGATTCTGGGTTTGTCCTCCTATGATAGTACAGAAGATACAGGGGCCATCCCAAGTACCAGTAATGTATTGACTAGTGATATTGTAGAGAGTGAAGCATGATGATGACAATGATGATGTGTCCCCTGTTTCGCTGGCCGGCTCTGAGGCTGAGGCCATGCTGGAATTCAAGAAGCAAGAGCGGCTGTTTAAGCAGAAGGAGCTTGAATTTCACATGGCTAAACTTGATCTGGATCTTGCTAAATTGCAGATAACCAATGGTTCCTCTAGAGGGTCTACTAATGAGTCTGGCCCTTCCTCTCATCCAAGATTTCCGAAAGATCTGCTTAGTGTATATGATGACAAGAATTACATTATGGCCTGGTTGACTGCATTTGAGTATGCATGTGAGGTACAAGAAGTAGTGGATGCTGATAAGATTGCATGGTTGCTCAGGCGACTACCCCGTTCTGGATGCAGTGCTATTATGGATATGTCAGATTGACCTTAAAAGACTTTGCGAAATTGAAGCAATCTCTGGTCTTAAAGTTTGGGAAGACTCCTGCCCAATACTTGAAGAGATTCAGAGAATACAAAAAGACAGAAGGTAATACTTGGGTTTCATATGGTGCTGATTACTTTAAAAACTTGACTGGTTGAAGGATACAGGGTCACCACCTTTGTGAGTATGATGTATTTAGTCATGCTTGAACATATTTTTGCTTCTTGTTGCCCTGAGCTTAAGCAGCACTTTGCTGACTCTAAGGGGATTGATCCTAAGAAGCTAGCCATTTCAGCAGATTTATGGGTGTCACACAGTGTCCCATTAGGACAAGCCTGCTTCTGGTAAGCAGTACGAGGGCAAAAAGCACAAAGATAAGGAGGTTGAAAGATCTGAAAAATCTTCATCTCAGAAGGGCCACAAAAGGTTTAAAAGGGTAAGTCACCTGAGAACAGTCTGAGCCACAGCCAAAAGGGGAAACCCAAGGCTAAGGGAGTCAAAAAAACAAAAAGAGGGAAAGAGAATGTTCCCCCAAACTCACCTACCACTGAAGTGGAGGTAGTTGGCCCAGCACCCGAACCTGGTGACTCAACTCCCATGGCCATCCTGAACTCCAAAGTTTGCTGGTTGAAGGTGGTCCTGATAGGTAAGAGTTCAGTACGGGCCAACGTGGCTGCCCATCTTTAGAAGGCCTAAGGAGACAGGCCTGCTCCTGTACAGTGAGCCCACAGAGTCTACTGAAGGAGATCATAGGAGATTGGTGGTCCCCCTTCTTGTCAGACCCTCCCTCCTGTAATTGGCACATGAAGACCCCCTTGCTGGTCACCTTGAGATCAAGAGAACCAAGCAAAGGTTATCCATGCATTTATACTGGCCCAAGATGAGGGTGCAAGTAGAAGGCCATTGCAGAATGTGTGCCACTTGCCAGATCCCTGGAAAGAGTGGCTTGACAATCAATGCTCCATTGGTGACACTCCCTGTTGTGGGAGTGCTATTTGAGAGGCTAGGGATTGAAATTGTTGGTCCACTTGACCCTCAGACATGCTCTGGCAAAGGTTTATCTTGGTGCTGGTCGACCATGCCAACAGATATCCTGAAGCCATCCCTTTGAAGACAGGGACTGCCAAGTCAGTTCCTAAAGCCTTACTTGGTTACTTGGCATATTTACTATGGTTAGCTTCCCTAAAGAAGTTGTCTGACAGAGGCAGAAACTTTGTCCAAGTATATACAAACAAGGTGGAAGGACTGTGGGGTCATACATATTCAACAGATTACCATCCACAAAAAAATGGCTTAGTTGAGAGGTTTAATGGAACTCTCAAGAGCATGATTGGGGCTCTGGAAGAACTTCAAAGGAGAAAATGGGATCTCCTGTTACCATGCTTACTCTTTGCTTACAGAGAAGTACCTCACGGGGGGGTTGGCTTCAGCCCCTTTGAGCTTCTTTTTGGTCACCCTGTAAGAGGACCACTGGCCATAGTCAAGGAAGGGTGGGAGCTCCTGACTCCTCCTGTGACTACCAATGTAGTAGACTATGTGCGGGATTAAGGAAAAGGATAGTCATCCTGATGGCTCATGCCAGTGACAAGTTGAAAGCTGGATAGACCTTGGTCAAACATTGGTATGACCAGAAAGCTTCACTTGTTCACTTTACCGCAGGTCAAGAAGTCCTGATCATGAACCCTATAAGACCTCGAGCCCTACATGATAAATGGTCAGGCACTTACCTTTGTGGAGCAGCTGGGTGAGGTCAACTATTTGGTGGACCTTAGAAGGACAGGACAGGCCCCAAAAGTGTTTCACATAAATAGGCTGAAGGCTTTCATCCCTAGGGTTAAAATGGCTGCACTGCTACTGCTATCAGATTTGAAAGAGGATGAATCAGAACCTCTCCCTAACTTATACCAGAATGATCCTTCAGATGGCTCCATTGATGGTGTCCAAGTGGCCCCTCGCCTGTCTTCTGACCAACAAGGGGAAGTAAGAACTTTGCTGAGGAAGTTCTCCTCCTTGTTCTCACTTTGAGAAAACTGAGGGTATTCTCCCAGTTAGAACCCAGGAATACCTTATTCAGGTGGCCAGGACACGGCAATCGCTGTTGGATCCAGTTCCTGTGGGTGCACTAGTGGGAGAGGATCACCTGGGTAGGGGAGCCCGGGGTTATGCTCAAGGAAATACCCCAGGTGAGACACGGTACCATCACGGGAAGGATGGCGAGGGGAATGAGGTTCCTGAAGCTTTTATAAACTGTTCCACTCATCATCCTTTCCACCCATTGAATCCCTCTTAACCAAAGGTACATCCAACAACCTCTTCATATCTGGCAAATCCCATAGAAGCCCAAACCCGGTTCCACTCAAAAACCACAACTCCCAGAATCCCTGTTTTGATGGTCAGGCTGTTTAGGTTGGTAGTTGTATTTCTGAGTCTCCACAGGCCCGGAGACTAGTCCCATGTTCACCTGAAGCATCTTTACAAAATCATTGGAATTGCATTATTGTATTAATAAGGCAATATACTTACATTAGTAAGAACACTCTGTAGTGCCCCTCCCCTTTATCTTTCTGCTACTTTTCTCACTTTGAGGCCAACCCTGAGGGAGCACACCATATCTACTAAGATTGGTAACAGTAACAAGTATGTAGTTTGCAAAACTGGACTCCACCACCACTAACCGAGCAGAAGTCCTCAGGTTTAATGAAGAAGAGGCCTGCCGGATACTAGTGCTCATGAAATCCACGGGAGAGGAATTAGTCACCTCTGACGAACCAGAAACCCTAATCAAACAACTTGAATGGACAATTTGCTGTGAAATTAACCTAAAACTACATGCAACCACCCAAGCTCAATACCACAGAGATTTCCATGGGGCCTTCACGTAGCCCTAGAACCCACTCTCTGTAAGGACAATCCCTCTTTTTTTTGAAGCGCTGGAGGCAAATTCTGAATAAATGTTCCCTTGATCTTATCCTGCTGACAATCGAATAACATCAAAAGGAATCTGAGTGGTAACTCATCTCATGAACAGATACAACAGGTACTGGAAGATACAAACCAAAAACTGGATAGATCTAAAAGGAATTGGAGGTGAAGAAAGTGAGAACATTTAGGAGAGATACCCAGGATTATAAACTGGACATAGTATATACTTGGCAAGAGTATTACGGACAAAGGGTAACCAACTTCAATCAGCCACGCACACCAAAACCTGGATCACCTAGCACCAAAACAACATCCTCTGACACATTGAGTGTGGAATTGGAGGCTACACCAGAGACGGCAGCAGAGGCAGAAGCCTCAACTTCAGATACCGATAGCACTGGGGCCCCCCTTTTTTTTTAGGAAAAAACTCTCTAGAAAGGGAAAAAACACAAAAGCCACAGAGGAAGAAGACAGTTCCAAAAAAATGACTTTATGGTGAATATCTCTAAATACTAGCTCTCCAGATCAGAAACAAGTGTGTTACAGAAAGGGTTATCCTTTGTACCTCAATACAGCAGAACACTCCTGAAAGAAAAAATAGATTTCTTTAAACTGGTGAGAAAATTTAAACAAAGTATTTTACGACACCATGGAAGAACAATTGGACAGTGAGGAAATGTCTGATTACTTGGAAATATCCCCTAAAAGTACCCTTTATCCACCAGTACAAAACATGATCTTAACAACGTTTGAGAGAAAAGTGCTTGATGAATTCAAGAAAATCTCTTTCCGAAAAAACATGGGAATTTCACCAGCAGGGAACGCTTGATCCTCAAAGGACTTCTGGACAACCAGGAGATCATTTTGAAACCAGCAGACAAAGGCGGCACCCTCGTCCTTATTGATAAAAGCAAATATCTGAAGGAAGCAGAGCGTATACTGATGGATCAAGAAACCTACCAAGTAGCTCACTTTCGACCCAACGGAGAAAGTACAGACTCTCATTAAAGATGTCCTCAATGAGGCCATAAATAGAGAGGACATAATGGAATGCACTAGGAACTTTCTAGAAGTTCCTCATACAGTTATGCTAGTTTTTTATATCTTGCCTAAGATTCTCAAATGTCTGAAGAACCCACCCGGGAGACCGATTATTGTTGCCATGGGCAGTTTTCTAGAACCTCTAGCAAAATATTTAGACAAGGTGGTACAACCCTTGGTTCAAGAAAGCCCGACATACGTAAAGGACACCATGCACTTCCTATCTCAACTAAGTAACATCCAATATGTGAAGGGATGGGATATCTTGTTTACAATGGACATAACCTCCCTATATACCAACACAGTGAATGAAGCTGGCTTTGAAGCCATGAAATGGCTCCTTCTAGGAGCGGAAACCTGCATGGCTGACAGAGTGTTTGTCCTTACACTCCTGAAGTTATTGTTAATGAATAATGTTTTCAAATTTGGCGATAAATAATACTCTCAGCTATCAGACACAAGCATTGGGGCAGTGATGGTGCCCAGTTATGCCAACACATATATGTTATAACTGGAAACTGAACAGGTCTCAAAATCTGCCAGATGGATGCAACATCTCTCAATTTTCGTAAGGTTCATAGATGATGTTTTGGGGGTTTGGACTGGACCAATGGATGTACTACATAAGTTCTTTGACATGATGAATAACATGCATCCGAGGATATGATTTACAATGGAGACCAATGAGACCAGCATTGAGTTCCTGGACATTGAAATAGGGGAATGGCTTAAACACAAGGATTTTCACTAAATCAACAGACAGGAACAGCCTGCTATTAGCAACTAGCTTCCATCCCCAAACGCATAGTGTACCCATGAGCCAATTCCTCAGATATCGGAGAAATATATGAAATACTGAGTATAAGAAACAAGCGACTACGCTACAGAAGAAATTTCAAGAGAGGCGTTACAACCCTGATCTTAAGGACATAGCAGAGAAGGTGGAAATGCTACCTAGAGAGACGTTACTGCACCGAAACCAGCCAAGGGAGACCAACCTCTTGTATATCTAACTACTCATTCTACGCAAACCCGGAAGATTAGGAAAATGGTAAAACAAACCTGGGCCCCTATGCAGATGGACCCAACCTTACATAGGCTCTTTCCAGAGCCCACAACCTTTGCCTATAGGAACAGTTGTGCACTAAGGAACACACTAGTGAGAGTTGAACTGCCCAGCGACAGAAGACACTCACAGGAATACAAGGGAACTCAACTGTGCTGCAATTGCCAACATTGTGGCAATATCATTAAAGGAATAAGATCTCACACCCACACTCAGGGAAAGTTCTTGAGCTATGACATTCCTGTACTTGTGATTCCAAGAATTTGATATATGCCTTGAAATGCCCATGTGGTTCATACTACGTGAATATGATGGTGCGCAAAGCTAAAGTGCGATGGACGGAGCACAAGTCCAACATAAGGATGAGGAGTTTAAAATCACCAGTAGCGACACATTTTATAGAGACAAGGCACAATATAGCACAATTGAAGGGCGTGATACTCGAACAGGTATCGCCAGGAAATAGAGGCAGTGACTTACACAAGAAATTGCTCCAAAGGGAAATGGTGTGGATCGACACACTAGATTCCCTAGCCCCACGGGGGATGAACAATGATTGGGACCTTTTGTGTTTTGTATGATATACAACTTCCGGACATTTTCAATTTGTATTGTGAACTTATGCAGCAGTGTGTAAACGGGGGCACTTCCCGTGAAATACAGATCTCTATTAACAAGTTTCTTCTATCATTAATCTGTTAATCATGCACCAGAACTTCTAGAATGTGAGCAACCTCCGCCCGTGAGGATGGTGGTAATGTAGAGAATGGCATTGGTTGCATGGACAATACTGATACCCCCAATACTAACAGTTTGTAAAACATCTGATTAACAGTGTTGATATTTTTGACAAAAGATAATTATTGTTCTGGTAGTGTGCTGTGAGATACATTAATCACTACAGAATGTGAGATTCTTGTAATATATGTATCGAGTTAGGATCCTTTGATAAACATGCGTCACATGCATATGTACATACAGTTATGTCTTTTGTCTGCTGAAAGACCTGAGATCAGCTGCCACTTTATAAATTACTTATGGACCACCATGGTCCCCCAATAAGATGGCTGCTGCTCCACTGTATGCACGATTCAAGCATGTGCATGGTTGCTTTGGCTAAAACCTAGAATTTAACCCGCAGTGGAGGATTAGTAACAGTGTTTCACACCGTACATCACGTTAACACAAGATTAGACAAAACGTGGAGGCTCTACCTTAATAATCTGACATGGGTGGCACGTATACGTTTGGGAACGCAATTGTCCCACTGAAAGATGGCTGCGGCCAGGTGACATGCGTGCATTGAGCATGCACAGGGTTGTCATGGCAACATAATATATGCATGCAGGAGTGGGGCAATCAAGCCGATACCACGGTCCTTTGCCTCATGTCCTGTGCCAAAGTTATCCATTAAAAGTGAGTACTCATTTGATATAGGGTGGGCGGTAGAATTAAAGGGCTATCAATGGGATCATCTACAATATGACCCCTCGGTCAGTTTCACAAGTAACACTTTCCTGTATTTATGTTAATGTTGATGTTAATGTTAAAAGATATTTGTACCACGCACTATCACCACCAGGCACACGGTACAAACTCCTAGTTGATAACACTATGATTTATGATTTACCATAGGCTTATGGATGAATACATGAATGAAATTATCTATTTTTGGGAAAGCTTAGACTCTAATGCCCTGAAATGGACCTTAGGGTCCGGAACGGGTCGGCAACAATATCTCTATAGAGTTGACTGTGTTAAACACCATAAGCATTAAAGAAATGTGTTTTGTTTGATAACCTAAATAAGTGATGCTTTTTTCTGCTTTGGATTTATCAAATTATTAGAATCAGTTAAGTAACAATTTGTTTTTGTTATGTAGACCTATGAAAGAAGGTGTGGTCTCACATGTGAATTAAATTATCTTTGAACACGCCATAAATCATTTAATAGTCAATAATCACAATTTAATCCATGTAATTGTGCTGAGACTATATGTCCTGATGGAGTACGTGTGGTAGACCTGTTGGCAACAACAGGCTGTTTAGGTTGGTAGTTGTAGTTCTGGGTCCCCACAGTGCCAGAGACTAGTACCATGTGCACCTGAAGCATCTTTACGAAATCATTGGAATGTTATTATTGTATAAATAAGGCAATAAACATACATTAGTAAGAACACTCTGTAGTGACTGTATCCTTTATTTTTTGCTAATTTACTTACAAATGGTGTTAAAGGTGGGATTTGATCCAATTGATTATAGTTGGAGAACCCTGTTACTTGTAGAGAATCCAAATAGAGACAAACCCGATCAGACTCCTTTTTCCCCTCAATGGGTGAGAAATCAATGGAGAGCATGACACCTCCCTTCCAGCCCTTAGTACAGAAAATGGGATTCCAATTCTTCCCCTGGACATCTCAAGCTATCCCCCTCGATTGGAAAACGATAGAGGGAAATAGTTATTACCTCCGAAGTCCCCACAACTATCATATCCCAGAGAGAGATAAAATCATAATCTCGCTAGATTTACAGAGTGGGTATTCTACCACCTCTGCCAAACCATGTGGTACCCCTCAAAAAGCAGGGCATAGAGATCTTTCCCCTTATATCGTGTGAAAATGAGCTAAAGTTTGAGGTACTCAACTTTGCTCCTCTGCCAGAACTATTAGAGGGAATTAAATATTGGGAACTCTTGTATATGAAAACCTATTGAGCTCCTTGGCGGATAAAACCACTAAAAACCCAGAGGAGGTTTAGTGCGCCTCCCGTAAAACCCCCTTCCTGTCCTCAGAACGAGAATAAGCATCTCTCTAGATACAAGAAATATAAAGCCCCAGCGTTAGATTTTCCTTTCAAATTCATTTCAAGGGAAAAGAGAGGGTGCACTAGATACACCTAACTCTCACAGGATGAAGGCATGGGAAGATGGAAACATAGGAAGCGTGGAAAATAAAACACCTGGGAAACCTGAGCCAAGGGAAATACCCAAAAGGAAAAATCTTCCCCTGGCACATCTGGAAGGGCTCCAGACATCTTTTTTTTAGCAAATCAAATTCCAGAACCGCAAACTCACTATTCAAAGGGGAAAATAGAGGGCAAGCAAGAGAGAGAGCAGGTGGGAAACCCAAGTGAGAAGGTACGAGAAGAACCCTATACTGACCAGGAGGGACAAAAACTAGAAAGTTATAACACCCTGGAAATATTTTTTAGCCTCCCGAATATGAACAGGAGAGGATCATCATCTACAGTTTCTCTAGACGAGCTAGCAACCTCTCCTTTTGAACAGTGCTTATTCTGTGGAAAGTGTTGCCACACTATGGAAATCTGCCCTGCTAATTTAGACGAGGAGTTGATGCATGCAGAAGTGAGAGTTAAAAATTCCAACAGTGATGATGCCGATAATATGCAGGAAAGCTTGTACCAACAGTCAAGGGCTTCCATGGTGGATTTTTCCCCATACACCCCCCCCCTGTCCAACCAGCACAGGGGAAGGGTATGTGAGAAACCTGAGGGTATTCTCCCAGGTAGAGCCCAGGAATCCCTTATTCCGGTGGCCAGGACACAGCCATCACTATTGGATCCAGTTCCTGGGGGTGGACCAATGGGGGACAATCACCTGGCTAGGGGAGCCTTGCGTTATGCTCTGGGAAATACCCCAGGTGAGACATGGTACCATCACGGGAAGGCTGGCAAAGGGAATGAAGCTGAATAAGCTATTCCCGCTCATCATCCTTTCCACCCATTGAAACCCCCTTACCCAAGGGTAAATCCAATGACCTCTCCATATCTGGAAAATCCCATGGAAGCCCAAACCCTGTTTCACTCAAAAACCACAGCTCCCAGAATCCCTGTTTTTCTGTTACTTACCCGAACACTCCCGATCATTCTCCTCCCCCTCCATTTATTATTTTCAGCACTCCCAACCTGCTTCGATAAAACACTACCGTCCCCACAATCCCCCCTGTTTATTTTATTATAAAAATTCTGGTCATGCCCGGTTGTCTCACGAAACATACCAATCCCCTCCCCTTCTGAGTTTATAAAGAACCCTATCAAGAAGGCTATCATTTCCTATAACACCTTTTCCCCCACCTATCCCGTAGGATACTCAAGAACTCTACCACCTTCCTTTTTCAAGCCGAACACTTCTTCGCAATGCAAAGAGACTAATGTTAAATCTGTTTACCTGACATGTCCCAACCCAAGGGGCAGGGAAGGTCAGGAACATTAACCCGAATCACACACACCTGATGGTCCTTTCCCCGCAGGGATAAAAGGTGGCGCAAGAGAGCACACTACGAGCAAGGCAGACCGCATGACTAGACAGCTATCCAGGCCCGGCAGTTCAAGAGGAGGAGAAAGGCAGTGAATATCGAGAGGCTAGCAAGGAGAGACACGACCTTGCCCTTTTTTGACACAGACCCGCAAAACCTCTGCAGAGGGAATCGTAAAACCGAGGGCAATAGCCCAAGTGTGTTGCAGCAGATGCCGACGGTACACAGAGCATGCCAACGCTGATAAGTGGGAGTGAGGGAAACTCCTTCTACCGTGGTAACGGCCTTGACTCTAGATGCAAGGACACCAAGCGGTTCATCACAGCCGGGGAAGCCAATAAGAACTGAACTGTGTTGAATGACAGTCATAAAGAACTGTAAATTGTGACAAGGGAAAGCCAACTGCAGAGGGATCTGGCACCACATGGTGCTAACTTAAGAGACGCTGGTCGATACCATATGGATTAAAACTACAAGTACCAGAAGGCCATAGGAGAGATGCCAAGATAGGTCAACCTGGTCATACAGGAGGTCAAGCAAAATCCCCATAAAGTCGAAAGCCTTTGACCTACGAACTGTAGTGAAAGCTAAGGGAAGTGAATCATGCATATTCAAATACCATATGAACTGTGTTTCGTGAAGATTATCAAGAGTGAACCCGGGCCAAGGCAGGGGCGTTGCTAGGGAGGGGCTAAGGGGGCTATAGCCCCTGATCTTTTGGTCGTAGCCCCGGATAGAATCTCAGGAGCTACAGCCAAAAGACTAGCTAGCCCCCAGTCCCGACAGTTCCGACATCAGCGTAGCCCCGGGTCTTTTCCAGACCTAGCAACTCCCCTGGGCCAAGGGATGCCAATGGAAAGGGGTAAAGTCTAAAAGGCCCATGAGGAATTGTTGATGAAGATTTGTGCAAGCAAGAAGTATTGCACTGGGGTCTGAGCCCGACCGAGGGAGATTCCAGGGGTGGAAAGTCACCACCCAAAACTCATTGAGCAAAGAACTGTTTTGGATAAAGTTGTTTTACTCGACTTGCGAGGGGTGTATGCCCGGAAGAGGGGGGCACAGGGGTGAGCTACTATCACCCAAATATCGTATGAAAGCTCTGCGCCCAGAAGAGGGAGACCCAGCGGTGAGGCCATCACCCAAAGTAGTGTCTGAGGAGTCAGCGCCCAGAAGAGGGGGGGCCATCACCCAAAGCATTTGTAGAACAGAACTGTGCTTTTGTTTGTTGGAACTATCAGGCCCTCGAGGGCAAGTGACCTTTTATTGGAAAGAGACTTTTTAGCCATCGGAGAACCTGATAGCTGGAGCAGAACTGTCGGCTCATGCTTGGAAAGCTCGAGTCCAAGCTGTGCTCAGGAGACCCACCTTATCCCGTGCTGAAAACGTGGGGAAGGGAGACCCCTGGCAATCACATCCTGACTTGTTATTTAAGAACACTTCTTTCTTTATTGAAACTTCTATCTCACACTTAATTTTGTATTAAGCGTAAGGACTTGGCAATAGGTCTTTCTTAGTATAGGACCTTTTAATTTTGACACAACGCCACTAGAACTGCCTTATTGTCAGTTGATGGTCGATGCTTGCTCCTGTCTTAGATTTAGGCTTACGTTGGGTATTTTTCCACCCTGCATTAATAAATACCCTTGAACTGTGATCACTTGTGTCTGTCTTTACTGTTGCCACCATGAGTTCCTTACATCACTGACTCCAGGTTTGCCACCTTGGTGCAAACATGAGATAGACACTGGGATAGTGTACCTACCAAAAGTAGGGGTTACAGAATGTCAGATAAGGTGAGATCCTACATCAAGGCAGAGGTCAACAATATGTTGGATCTGGGAGTGATTGAGCAGTCCAGTAGTCCATGGTCCATTCCTGTGGTTCTAGAACCAAAAGCTGGTACTTCTGCACTCCGGTTGTGTGTGGATTACAGGGCTCTGAATGTTGTCAACAGGACAGATGCTCACCCCTTGCCTAGAACAGATGTGCTGGTGGATACCTTGGGTGCCTCCAAGTACCTCAACATATTTGACCTCATTGCAGGCCATTGCCAATTAGCCCTAACGAGCATGCCAAGGCGAAGACAGCATTTTCAACTCCAGAAGTCCTTTACCAGTTTAGGGTAATGCCCTTTGGGTGGAAAAAGGCACCTGCCACTTTTCAGAGGCTTGTGAACCATGATCTAAATGGGGTGGATGAATTCTGCTTAGCATATCTGGATAATATAGTAGTCTTCAATGCCACCTGGGAGGAACATGTGGAGCACCTTAGAATGCCATAAAGGCCAGCAAGTGCCAGATTGGTCATGTATCTGTGGTCTCCCTTGGGCATGAAGTAGGTGGCGAGAGGATTCAGTCTCTACCCAGTAAGATTCAAGCAGTACAAGACCGGCCTACCCCCACTACCCAAACCTAAGTGAGAGCCTTCTTAGGACTCTCTGGGTACTATTGACATTTCATGGCAGACTATGGCACCATAGCTGCCCCTCTGACTGCTCCCACTACTCCAAAGAAGCCTAAGAAGGTCTCTTGGTCTGAGGAGTGTGAGAAGGCCTTCAATGGCTTAAATGACTCCCTGTGCCAGGCCCCTGTTGTCAGGACACCTGACTACAAATGTGCTTTCTATTGTGCAGACAGATGCCTCTGACACTGGGATAGGTGCTGTACTATCACTGATAGATGAGAAAGGCAAGGAACACCCGAGTGGATTCATTAGTCGCCAGCTGAAGGACAGAGAGTTCAGGTGGTCCACTGTGGAGAAAGAATGTTTCTCTGTCATGTGGGCCGTAAGGAAGCTGAGGCCCTACCTCTATGGGACCCACTTCACTGTGCAAACTGACTGTAAGCCCTTAAAGTGGCTGATGAACATGAAGGCAGAGAATCCAAAGTTGCTCAGGTGATCCATAAGCCTGCAAGGGTTTGACTTTGCCATTGAGCACAGCCTAGGAGTCCAACGTAGCAATGCAGATGAGTTGTCCAGAATGCTTAACTGACCTGAACATGAGACCTATCCAGAGGTGGATACTTAGTCTGGGAGGTCCGAGTATTAGGAAAGATTTCCTTTGTGTAATTTTCCCTCCATTTGTAGAACCCCCAAACCTTTTGCTTGGCTATCGTATCCTGTACTTTTGCCGGTGGAGCCCAGCCTTCAGCTGAGCTCCCCTGGGTTTTGCTCACTTGTTATGGGGAAACTGACATGTCCTGCCATTTCTTGGTAACTTTTTAGCAGTACACAATGTACCTTCCAGTAATTTGCGCTGGGGTCCTTTTTGTTTTATGGCCCTAGACACCCTTGAAGGATTTTTTGGTGATTTGTACGAGTGTGCCTGCGACGAATTGGTGGCAGCAGTTACTTTTAATAATGTTTTACTTCTTTTTACGGACTCATACTGCGTTTATTGCGTTTGGTTCAGGACTGTGGCCAGGTCTGTAAATGGCCGACACACAAAGTCTTTTGTTCTTTCCCATGGCCATTTTGTCCCTTGCCTTTACCCAGGCCGAGTAACCCGGGTTTTCCTTATTTGGGCATGCAGCCTCCCATGAAAACCGATCTCTTTTGCAGGCTTCTGCCTGTCACGTGTGTGTGCCCAGGAAGCGGGTTGGGACTGACTGGTCCCAATCCACACTACTGGTGCCAGGATGTCTGGAGTGCCTGAATGACTAAGATCCCTATGGACCGTGATTGGACCACGACTGGGATGCCTGCATGAGAGCAGATCTTCAATCAAGTACTCGATTTTGGCGCAAAGCTAATCTTGGAAAAGAGAAGGGGCTCTGCATCCATTCCAGGACTATCACCTGAGTTCTCACCAAACTGCAGAAGGCACCCTTTACCCCACTGCTGTCCCGTCGGACCCCTGCTTTCTTCTTCGATCAAGAAGGCCTGCCAAGGTGCTTCACCCCTTTGGAGTAGTGAGACCACCTACTCTTGGCACCCCCTGGTTACCAACCAAATGAGCCCCTTTGGAAGTGTTCCTGGGCCATGCAGTGAACTGCCCAGCTCTACCTCAGGGTATCCTGCAGAACCGCCGCCATCTTGAGTGGAAATCCAAGACTTGGGACATCGCTTGCTTGTGGCCCCATGCATTCTCCCAGGCCTAGCTCCTCTGGGTCCCGAATTAGGAGAGTGTTTAATGCTGCCCGCATCTGTGATTCCCACATGACTACCTGCTGGTGATAATCGTTGTAGGTGCCTTGCTGTTCTCTCCTGTGTCCTGAAGTCTGCTGCACCATGGTTTTCTTCATACCTCCTTCGGAAGCTGAGAAAAAACAACTGTCCCGTCACAGACGATCGTTCTATCTCGTACCTGCTATGAGATGGAGCACCATGAAACTGCAGGACTCGAAACTACTAGTGACCTCAACTAAACTGGCAAAGTTTGGTCCGGGCTGTGCCGAGGGCTCGTGAGTACGTGCATCACTTACCGGTGACCCCCTGGCACAACTGATCACTTTTACGCATGGATATCCCTTGAAAGGTATTCGATCTTGGCTGGGATAGCCTGCACTCCCTAGCTATTCACGCCTTTTGAAAACTGCTCTGCCGCCAAGGGCAGGCCCTGCTCGAATAGAGGGAACCAATCCTTCATCACCTCAAACCCCTTGCAGACTTGCTACAGCCCTCCCAAGTAGACCCGCTAGCTGTACTGTTGAGCACAAGGCTCCCCTCTTCTTAGGACTGGACTCGAAAGTTAGGGAATGACTCTGAAGAATTGCCTAATGCTCCCAGTGTGTTAACTCAACCCTCTCTTCACAGGTTGTGGCTGTGTTTTGCTGCTGTGTCGCATTAGGAAACATAATGTATATTTGTTATTTATAAGGATTTTGTGTGGTATCTGTTTGATATATCTAAAGTTTACTTGTGTCTATTGGTCCGGCCAACAATAAATGTAAAGATATTTTTTCATATACACTTGTCTAAGAGTAATTTGTGGTTCATTACAGTGTGTGCTCATTGTGGGCTTCCAATCACTCTCACCCCTCCGGAGACGTCGTCTTGACCGCCTGCCAAGCTACCGTAGATTAGTCTGGCTTGTCCAGAAGGTTCCCCTGTTTCACTAAATCGAGGTTGGGCTCCTAATCCTCTGCCCACCAGGTCAGAGTTTAGAAATCCATCTTAACGCCTTTTACCTAGTTAGTATCCAGAATAACGTGGGGCGGAATGGGATATTGGTGGATCTTTGGGCAGCAGAATTAGATGTCCAGTTGGATTGTGAGGACATATACACCTTCTCTTTGATTAATGATGTTTCCTATAATATGAGTAACCAAGAAATTCAGTGTAAACTCATACAAAGATGTTACTATACACCAGTTAAGATGGCGGCAATGAGACTGGTGGTATCAACAGATTCTTGGAGGGGATGCAGATGGCCAGGGATGCTGGGGCACATGTTTTGGACCTGTCCGGGGGCATGGTGCATCAGAAGCTGGGTAAAGTCCTGGGGATGGCACTTGTAGAAAAGCCCCTCAACGCTCACTCAAGAAGAAATTCAACCCACTAGGGAAAAAGACCCAGCACACCTCTTGCAGGGAGAACAAGGTTTATTCTCATAAAAGTCAAGTACAGGATCACAAAGAACTCTGCTGCCACAGAGCGCTCTAACGAAACCAACATGGACTGCAGCTTATAAGGGTGAAAAATGTCACAACTGACGTACATCATATAGGGTAAAAATCCACGTAGCTGGTTGATGTGACCCTATACATAGGCGGTCGGCTCTATATAGGATGACAGGTCATTGGTCCCAGCTCCTCCAGTCCATCTTCTTCCATGTGGGGTTCTTCACACTGTGTTATCAGGTGCCAGGCTCGATAATTAGCAATTAAGTGTGCATCTCATAGCATGCCCGATCAGTAGCCTAATGTGCACCTGGTACTGCAGATATGGGTGCAGAGGCCACATTCGAAGTCATGATATCTTACAAATCCCAACCCGACCCAGCCCTGGGCTTTAAATGTGTTACTCTCCCTCCCTGGCACCTCGCAGGACAAATTACAGGGCCTTGACTTTTCTTTTGTGATCTTTCTAACAAATAATAAAAAATAATAATAATTTGGCATTTATATAGCGCTACGAACCCTCAGGTATCTGAGCGCTGCTTATTATTACCCACGGTGTGTGGTGCTCATTTATCGACCACGGAAGGATGAAAGGCTGAGTTTGGCCGCGAACAATTGGGTGTTAGAACAGTTTTATGGTCTGGGGTCTTGGGCTGGCTGGTACTCTGGAATGTTAGGGTCTTTGGATGGGGCATCTGGTCACTATAATT
This sequence comes from Ambystoma mexicanum, assembly GCF_040938575.1. Lineage (NCBI taxonomy): Eukaryota > Metazoa > Chordata > Amphibia > Caudata > Ambystomatidae > Ambystoma > Ambystoma mexicanum. The sequence continues at coordinate 190,440,707 of NC_090925.1, read as the reverse complement.
TAGGGTTTGGGTTGGACTGGGCCAGAGGCTCGTGCCCTCCTTCTCATGGGATAACTGCTTGCAGGGAGCTCTCTTGCCCCCTCATGGTCTTGCTGGGTGAATTCTTTCTTGGATAAATATGCTAACAGTATGAGACAGTGAAATGTTTATGGAACCTTGTGAATTTGGCCTTTCCCACTACCGCCCAGGCTACAGCTCGTTCCCATTGTCACACGTGTATCTCTTTGTCTTGCATTTGAACCTACTGTCGTGGATGCAGCGCAAAGCCAAACCTCAATTTAAAGATGGTTGCTATTTTCCAAGATGGCATTCTATGTCTAGTACACTCTACTCCCAGGTTCACTGTGATCTACCCCCCCTAAGCAACTTCTGTTGACACTCTCCTATATGCTTGCCGGACACCTACAACACAAACCTGGGTTTCTGCCGCATTCAAAACCTCTTGGGGGCCTGGGACGATATCCCCCGGTTCCCAACCCATGGGTACCTGATCCTAGGGCGTGCTGTTTGGGGTGGGAGTAGAGGATTGGCACAATAATGTCAATGTGATTAAATTGAAGCATACTTTGTTGTTTATGGCTAGGAACACCACCCTGGTTAGATGCAAATCCCCATATGGCCCTCTTATGAGGATATGGGAGGGACTGGTGTCAAGCCTATGGGGACATGAACGGCAAACCTATTTTAACCGGGGGGGGGTTATGGCGAGGGCAGGCCGCTCTGGGACCTGTACAGTCAATTTATCTGAACTGTTGGTAGACTGGTGTGCCCGATCCTCATGGCAGACTGGGCAGGGCCGCGGGAGGTGGTAAGTTTGGTTAGGTGCATATGAAGAAAAGATTCTATTTGAAGTGTTAGTTTCTATGTGGGTGGTGACTGGAGTGTCTTTGTTGTTTATATACCCTCCTATTGTGAGAAACCTGAAGGTGTCTCACCCGCTAGTCCCTGGGGATCTGTCATCCAGGTGACCAGGACATGGACATCGCTATTGGATCTAGTTTCTGGGGGTGGACCAGTGTGGGAGGATTACCTGGATGGGGGGGTCCTCGGGGAGTGGAAGGGGGACACTGAAGGGTGAGACGCGGTATCCCCTTCCTTATTACATCTTTTACCCATCCTGCCCAGTAGGATACTTAGAAACTCTAACCCCAACTCCCTTATCCTACACAAACACTTTCTCACAGCGTGAACTACAACGGACTAATACCCGAGCCGTTTATCTGACGTGTCCCAACACAAGGGTCAGGCAGAGTCGGGCAATTGCTGACAACTACACACACCTGACTACCCTTTCCCTCCCCATAGGGATAAAAGGCAGAGCACAAGAGCACACTCCGAGCAAGGCCAAATGCACGAGGAAGCAGCCATTCCAGGACAGCAGTTCAAATGGAGGAGGAAGCCGGCGAGACCTGAAAGGACGTCAAGGAGGGAGTTGCCCTTGCCCTTCTTATCCCAGACCTGCAAAGCCTACAATGAAAGCAAACTAAGACCGGGAATCGGAGCTGGCAAATGGTGTGATGGATGTCAGCGGTACATGGCACTCTCCCACACTGATAGTCAGGGCGGGGGGGCGAGTTTGCCACTGTGGTACCGTCCTTGACCCTAGCGGCAAAGCAACCGCCAATGAGTGCAGCACAACCGGGGAGTCAGAAGAACTTGATAGTCGATCGGACTGTGTTAGGCTCAAGGTTACAGTGGCTACATTAAGTAGATAAATAAAAAAGTTATTTTATAGACAAAATTGTTACCAGAGATAGCGTGGTTGGGCACCACGTGGTTGCTCAGTCAAAGGTCTCTGGCTGGTACCTCTCTCCTGAACAAAGAGACTGTGTTAAACATTATGAGTTAAAGAAACTACAAGTACCAAGAGGCCACATGGAAGGCCGGTATAAGGTGTTAAGGTGGTCATGCAAGGGTCAAGCCAAATCCCTTGAACAGTCGAAAGTCCTTGACACATTACAGAAGATTTGCTACTGTGAAACAGGCGTTTGCGCCTGGCTGAGGGGAACGATGTGCGAACTGTGATGATGTGAAGCCTGCACTTGCTGTACGCTAACGGAGTGACCAAGCGAGATGAGATCGCCCTTCAGAAATCTCTGTTTAAATTTGCAAGTCCTTTGGTTGGTCTGAGCCCGACTGAGAGAGACTGACGACTGAGAGAAGGATCGTTGCTTGGCTGAGGGGGAATCCAAGGGTAATTGTCCGACATAAAGGTTAACAGAAGGAACGTTTATTTTTGTTGTTTTGGTGTATCAGGCCCTCTGAAGTAAGAGACTTGGATGCAGAAGACCCTGATACTGAGGAAAGGAACTGTAAGTTTGTGCGTGAGAAGCCCAGGAGTGTGCTGTGCTCGAGAGTCCCACCTTGTCCCATGGTAAATACGTGGGGAATGGAGATACCGGCCATAATATCCTGACCTTTCATTTTGAGAATACTTCTTTCTTTTCTTGTGAACATTATCCCACACTATTTGTAGCATAGCAGTAACAATTGGCAATAGGTTTTTAAGTATAGGCCCGTTTAATTTGACTAGACTCCACTAGGACTGTATTATTATAATTTGAAGGTCGTAGCTTGCTCCCATCTTAGATTTAGATTAGTTGTTAGCCAACTTTACAGTTTAATCAACACCCTTGAACTGTGATCACTTGTGTCTATCTTACTTTGATGACATGCCTTCCTTACACTATGCAACTTAATAGGTGTCTTGGTTATACTTCCCTCTTTGTAACGACAGGTAGCTGCAGGAATGTAAGGGGGTGTGCTTCAGGACTGTATATGGAAGGACTTTGTAGGGTGAACTATGTTGAATGCAGCCACTGCAAAAAAATCCTAATGGACCCTCCCAGCCTCTGCTCTACTTTCTGTGCGTTATCTTGGTCCTCCCGAGCCTATTGTACCGTATTCAATGTATCACGGCTTTCTGTTAATAAAAAGATTTGTAAAAAAAAAAAATCACTGATTAGGAGTAGTGGAAGGTGAATTATTATTTTGAGATTTAAAACGGTTTATTCCGTGTTCTTGTCATGATTGTGCTCCCAGGTGCAGGGCAGAAAGAGCCTGAGGTTCTACAACTAACAGTAAAGAGGAATCATAGAAGGATTGGGCCAAAAGAGCGCAAGTGCTGATGGGGGCGAAAAATATAAATTGGGATTTTATATCACGTTTCATGTCAGAGCCCAGCCTCTAAGCGCGGGACTCGAGTATCGAACCTGTGCTGTTCAATGTTGTCTTGCTTTCACGACAAGCACAAGTATCGAACCTGTGCTGCTCAATGTTGTCTTGCTTTCACTACAAGCACGAGTATCGAACCTGTGCTGCTCAATGTTGTCTTGCTTTCAAGACGAGCACGTTGCCATTGAGCGTTCCACCCAGCCCCAGTCCTAAGAGACTCAAAATGTGACACAATATGTTCTAACTTTTTGTTGTGTTACAATAAAGAGAAATACTCCCAAGTTCTTCTTTAAGCAATACAATGTTCGGAGCACTCACTAGGTGATAATAGCTTGTGGCCAAAATGAATAGACCTGAGCGCAGGAAAGGACTTTTAAATGGACCGTGGGACATTACTCTAATACTTGAAGAACTCTGAATCGGGCATATTGCTTTTAGTCCTCTATGCATGGCGGGCACAGGAGGTGGGGAGAAGGCCCATGGGAAAGGGAGTGCAAGAGAGTGTAGCATTATTATGGGAGTGATGCAGAGAAAGGGTGCCGAACACCTGAGCGAGGTAGGAGAGGGGATCGGGTCCAAAAAGCTCACTGGGATGTAGCAGGAGGAGAGGAAGGGTGTGGCAGCAGGTGGTGGAAAATTGCAGCAGCCGAATGCAGGAAAAAAAACTAGAGTACCCTTGGCAGAAAGGTAGTAGGGCAGCTTGTGCCTATTAAGCCTTGGTGGGACAAACTTCAGAATAAGAAGGCAGATGAGCGACCCTATAACTATACAAGAGAGCAGAGCACATTGGTGGAGGGCAGCCGAGTGAGGGGAAGAATGAAACAATTACTCCACGTGGAATTCAGTCTTTCATTTATCGATAAAGCCTGCATTGTTTGCACCTTGGTTGGCTGTGGGACCACACCAGGGTACCAATGAGCTGTAATCGGCAGTGCCTCTAGATTGATAAATAGTTTAATACAGCTAAGACCAAGGTTATGATATCTCGACCCAGCAATAGGTATACTGGATTTAATTACAGATGAAAATTGAATGGTAAGGAGGTGGAGATTGTACCATTTTACATCTACCTGGGAGTTCATTTTGATAAACAACTTAAGTGGTCCCATCAAATGTAAAATCAGTGGTTATTCAGCTAATTAATTGAAAACTATCTACAATGCTAACATTGTTCCTGTTATGATGTATGGTATAGACATTTGGAGAGCTAGCTTTACACGAGAATTAAGAAAGCTGGAAGGTTGTTGTTTTAGAATACTCATGGGGCTCCAGGCAACCTCCTTGTGGAATACCTGAAGGCTGGAGTGGATATACATACTACAGTTGCGTAGGATGAATCTCTTTTGGAAGTTCATCTCTCCTGAGAAAACCTTAATTGAATAAGATTGTGAGAGAGGGCACTTCTCATGCAATAGGTACTGAGGGAGATATTATTGATTTACTTTTGATAGAGGGTAGAGATGTGTGTACTGATATGTATATTGATCCTCTGAGGGTTTCCACTACTAACCTACAATCTTTAATACAAATTATCATTGGTGAGTTAGACCGGGATCAAAATATGGTCGATTTAGCAACCAAATAACATAGCAGAGATTATATGCCACGTGTGCCTAAGCAAAAAGTAAGACCCACTTATCTCATTGAGTTTCCCAAGAGCTACAATCAACGAGTTTATATTATAGTGTGCACACTATAGCGCTTATTGTAGCAAGGCTGAATCTTCATAAATCTTTGAGGAGCTGCAGATTCTGCTCGAACCATAATATGGAATGCGTTAAACTTCTAACCTCCTGTATGTACTTGAATAATCTGCACAGGAGACATCTGCTAGCATATGGGATGACAGATGTATTGTATAACAGCAAAACCCCATGGGAATATACCATGCAGGAAAACAGTCTTTGTTTGATTTTTCATCTTATGAAATGTTGTATGTGATTAAGCCCTTGATAGATGAACTGTAATATATGATTCCTGTTTGATTATTGGAATAATTGATTTAAGAGATTTTAATTTATTATAATGATCTTGATATGGATTTTTGTTGTATAAAAAGTAAAATAATTGCAGGCCACTAGGGGCCGTGAGGCTCCCGCTCACCTCGTCGAAAAGGGATCAGAGCCCCCCCTTATTTGACCCGCCCACAGCAACCCCACTAGAGTTGCCTGCATAAGAGCACCTGGGGTACACCCGGACAGAGTCAGGTGCGAATCAGCCCACACCAAGGCGGGCTATCCCCGTGAGAAGATGAGCCAGGAGGCGCCTGCCTCAAGGCTTTGGGCTGGCTGTTGCCCTGAAGGAATTGCGCCTGTAGCGCTAAGGGAGGCCTGTGTCCCAGAACAGGGCTGGGACACCCAGAGCAACACACACCACCACTGTGAAAACCGTAGGACGTCCCTGAGGGGTGGAGGGGCTTGTAATGGCCTAGAGGGTGCGTCAGCGCAGGGAATCCCGACGACACTGAGGATTGCGGCCCCAGGGTGGGCTGAGCTGGGTGACTGCTCCCTGTACTAGGAGGGAGGGGCCGTGTGGAAACACATGGGATCACTGTCAGAGAGGCGGCCTGTGCCCACTGAGCGCCATTGTGGCACTCCTGGATGCAGCGAGGGACAGCGGCTTAAACCGGAGGGATTGGAAGGGACGGCTCCTGGTCCCGCTTAGCGAACACTGGAGTGCTGGGGCCAAATAGGGATGCCTGAGGACACCACAGTGAGCAAGGGCCCCCCGGGTGGAGCAGAGGATACACCCAGAGAGTGGAGGCATGTGAGAGGTGTGGGCCCCCTGTCTAGGGGCGTGTGCCCGCCTCCCTGCTACTGTACACCACTGGCCCAACAAACAGGTGGCTGGCCTCAAGAAGGACAGGAGAGTGACCCACTCTTCTCCCAAACATGAGTATTACTAGGACGAGTGGGAGTAGGCCAGTAAGGATTCTCACTCTTCTTATCAACTTGTGCCTCACTGGGACAAGTAGGACTACTCCAATCGTTACATTTGGTGTTCTCCCCTGGTCTCCCACTCGCCTTGTTACCTTCTTCATTAAGGGATCACGTCACTGGGTCTGCAGTCTCGCTATCGTTTCTTTTCCTTCTTGTCAGGACAGTGTCTTTGCTCCTGCCTTCCTCTTCCTTCGGCACGCTCCGTAGTGGTCTTGGTGTCGGTGATACACTTCCCCATATCTCCGATCAGGCCACCACTTCTCTCTAGGTCGCTCCTGGTTCCAGCTCTTTGGCTTCCAACAGTCTCTCTTTCCTGGAGTGCAAGTTCTCTCTCTCTCTCTCTCTCTCTCTCTCTCTCTCTCCCTCTTTCTCTCTTTCTCTCTTTCTCTCTTTCTCTCTTTCTCTCTTTTTCGCTTTCTCTCTCTTTTCCCCTCCCCTGGGACTTCCCTGGTGTAGGTTGTAATCATTATTATTCCAGTGGTTTTCCTCGTCCCAGTACTACATACGGAATTCTCTTCAGATTTTCTCAATAGTTCAGCATGACCGTAACAAATCTCCACTGATTCTCCATGTCTTCTTTCAGTAGAGCCCATCAATCCAGGTTGACAGGTGGATCAGGCAGGGAATTCCTCGCTGGAACGGCAGGCCTCGCCCCCAAGTGGGGAGTCCCTCCCGGGGAGGTCCCGCTTGCCTCTGCTCCTTCGGAGGGTATCTTGTAACGGACTCACCTCCCTAGCCTCACAGGCAAGGGCTTCCCCCTGGGGACAAATGACTGAATCCCACGATTCATCGCAGTAGTCATGCTGCCAGGTTGAAAGGCTGAAGTCTCACCTGGGGGACCTGATGTGCGACATTTGGATCCCTGCAGATTCCGGGAGCAAATCCACCTCTTGGAGTTACATGGCATGACAATGGCCCTTGGGACCTTTGCTTTCTTCAGTACTGTCCAGGTTCTCACAGATAACGCTGCTGTCACGCATTAAATCAAAGAGGTGGTGATGGATCACTGCCTCTGTGCAGATACACAATGTGACTGTGGTTCAGGGCTCTGGAGAAATGTGTCTTCCTGGCGGCAGCCCATCTCTCTTGGAGAGGGAACATTGTAGCGGGGGCTGTGAGCAGACAGTAATCAGTCTTTCATGAGTGGGCACTGTGTCAGAAAACCCTAGCCAAGAATTTCACCTTCTGGGAGACCCCACAAATCAACCTATTTGCTTCCAATGGAAATGCATTTTCTGCTACAGAGAATTCCACCAAAGTTGGGCATTGGGGGACTGTTTGAAGAGAGCATTTTAGCAATCTCCTCTATGCGTTCTTTCTGCTTCATTTGATCTCATTGGTTCTCAGGCGACTGAAGAGGTTTGAATCCCACCTTATACTTATTGATTTGGACTGTCCATTTGTCTAACATGCTTTTGCAGTCAAAGTTCTTCACCCAAGCCTGGGTGGCCACAGCCTTGATACATTGCTGCTGAGAGGGTAAGGTACAAGGAATGTAACCTTTCTAAGTCCTGGATCTGCACCTGTCTGAGAGTGGCTACCAAGATCTTGTACACTTGCATGTGGTGCATATTTTCTAGATGGTACCGGTAAAAGGGTCTGTGTCACTTGACCCACAGAACCTCCTTTGCACTTGATTTTTCTACTTTCCTTGGCCCAAACAGCCTTCGGATTGACACCATGAGAGGGACTTTGATGTTATTTTGGTCTTCAAAAGGATGTCTGAGCTGGGTTTCTTTTTCATGATCAACACTATTTTGCCGTTTTTTAAGAGTTGACTAGCATGTTTCTGGCTTGGCAGTTTTTTGTCCCTGCATGGGATTTAAATTATGTTCTTACCCTAATAACTGTGGCTGCTTTTTATAGGTTTGTGTCCTCTGCATCTATTCATCCGTAAGGTGATTTTTTTGGTGGCCATTACTTCCACTAAATGTGAGAGTGAGCGCCAGGCCTGTTCAGTGAACCCTCTCTGTCGCACCTTTTTTTTAAGGAGAACATCATTTTGTGGGCCAGACCCAACCCTGCACTCATGGTAGTGTGGCAATTCCATTTTTGTCAGAAGAGTCATCTTTTCCTGCACCTCATCCATCCAAGGCCAAAGAGAGGTTCAAGCGTTTGGACCCCAAGAAGGGCCTGAGTTATTAAGACTCGTGGAAAAGGGATTCTTTCCGGTACTCGTGGCAGCAGGGCTGTTACTAAACCAACACTGTACACATGGAATGACATCTACATTTCACAGTACTGAAATATAACAAAAAAGGAAGTGCCTGTGGGCTTATTCGTCCAGAAGCCTGTTTTCTATCTCTGCCTTGTAGAGGCTTAATCCGGTGTTTTACATCTGCCAGTTTTTTGCTTTGGAGTTTCCTGGTGTAGGTTCCACACTGTCTTCCTTCCTCCAGGGTCTGGTTTGGGAGTCTTTCAAAGATGACGAATCCCTGGGGGCCAGAAGGAATCCATTAAATTGACAAATGGTTTATCTTTGCTAATGTTTTTTCTGATGGATTAGTCCTTCCTCCACAGATTCTGCAACACCCTCTAACCTAAGCCTCATGCAGAATGCACAAATCATATTACGGTTCTGCACTTCCTCGCCCCGGAGTCTGAGGAAAATGGGCAGAAGTGAGATCATGAGTGCAGCCGGCTCAATACTACTCATGATGTGCGATTCGAAGTCATGGGTATCAACAATACCAATCGGGGGTGACACTGAACTACAGTGTGTCCTCCCTGTGGCTGAAAAAGGTTTTGATGCCAGTCTTGGGCCTGGGAAGATATTTCTAGGAAAATAACTTTGTGGGAGCAAGGACTAATCCACCAGAAAGAATATTACAAAAGGTCAATAATGTGTTCATTGGGGATAATGTAATAAAAACAATTATAGTGGGGGGCGTGGCTTGGAGAACCGATGCTGCGGCTGCTCCTCTTAGAGCCTCTGTGCCGGGCCCTTCGACAAAGTGAAATAAATGAAGTTTGGCGTTAAATTATCGGCTCTCTCGTTACACCGCACAATGGGAGGATCTGGAGACCTCTGGGGCAGAATTTGAGGGCTCATGGTGCCCGGGAAACCTCGAATCCCTTCCGGCGACCTCGCGCACCGGGAGCCGAAGAGATCAACATGGCGGCCAGGGAATCGCACTGACGCGGTCCCCAGAAATAAAAAAGAACAAAGCCCTGCTGGAGGTGGAGCCCCTTGCCTACAGTCTGGCCCGTGGAGCCCTGGCGCCACTCCTCCTGAGGCCCCCATTGCCTCCTGCGCTAGCTTAGAGGGGAACCCCGGTCCTGAGGCTCCCTCCTGCTGCCGCCTGATCCGGAGCCGCACTCTTCGACCCCTCCCGTGGCGCCGCTGTGGCCGTGGCGCCTGGGGCCTGAGAGGACTCGCGCTGCAGCGGGCGAGCTCCTGGCTCTCTATTCTCCTCCTCCTCCTCCTCCTCCTCCTCCCCCCCCTTGACTGCTACCTCTCTGGGCCTCGACCCAAACCCTCAAGGAGCACAGAGGCTGGGGGGCAGAGGCGAGGGGCCGCCTTAGAGTGGGGCTAGCCAGCAAGCTCCCCTCCTATCTACCAATCAACACGGCCTCAAGACATCCGTGGGGCCCGGAGGCCCCTTCACCATCACCTGGGGTGCCCCGGGCCACCCGGCGGCCCTGCTGATGCACCCCACCGGCTCTTCTGTAGATGTGGAGGGAGCCTCTGCATCGACCTTCCCATCCCCCCCTGGAATCCAACCTGCCCCCATCTACTGCTACATTCCAAAGGCTGCATTTCATCACCCTACTCCTGGGGCGCCCTTGCCCATCCAGCGGAGCTCGGCGGGCATCTCCTCACCCCAGAAAGGTCACACAGGGAACCACGACAACAAGGCCTATGGGAGCCGCAACGGCGGTGTTAGGACTTTCCGCTTGAAGGTAAGCCAGCTCCACCTGACCACCAGTGTCCCTCTTACAAGGCCTGCCCTGATACACCGCCTGCAACATAGCCCTAAGTAGGATTTTCCCCCCTCCTCTTGCTTCCTGGGGCACCCCGGCCCATTCAACTGCTTCCACCCACCCCCTGGCTTCCTGGGGCACCCCGGCCCATTCAACTGCTTCCACCCACCCCCTAGCTACCGGACGCCCAGTGGGTACTGGCTGCCTCCGCAGCACTTGGCCACCCTCTGGTTGGAACGGAAACCTCCCACATCAGCACCCTACCCAACGAGAGCACCGAACGAAGGCACTGAGCACCCACCAACCTGAAGAGCTACCAGGGGCAATCCCAGTGACCTCCACCTGGCTGCCCCGGCTAGTCCAATAACAAACACCTCGACACTTGCCCCTCCTCCTCAACAGGAACCCACCATGGCTAAGCAATCAAAGGCCAATAAAAATGCGGACATCTCCACAATGCTACTGGCAACCAACAAGGCCTAGAAAACTGATACCCCCCTCAAAATGGCCCCATAAAAGACTGCGGGCGATAAAGAATCCCTACCAACCAAAGAGGACATCCAGGCCTTTATGGCAGACATCAAAACCAAGTTCAGATCATGCATGACGGAACTCACCACGAAACTTGAACATACCAACCAAAGAGTTACAGAAGTGAACAGCGCATAGGGGAAATTGAAGATCGCTCTCAGGACCAGTCAACATTGATGGAGGAGATCTTGCGCTCGAGCCAGTCCCTGCAAGCTAGGTGTGAGATTCTTGAGTTTAAACAGGAGGACTTGGAAAACAGGGCTCATCGCAATAATCTCTGAATCCGGGTCGTTCCAGCCTCTATCCCAGACAAACATCTCCCTGAATATGTGGGGAACTTTTTTCAAGCCCTCCTCCCCCACCTAGACAAACCAATGTTTCTACTGGACCGCACCCACAGGCTGCGCCCTCGACGGGGGGTGGCAACAGACTCCCCTTATGATGTAATAACCAAAGTGAACTTCTTTACAACGAAGGAAGCCATCTCCGAGATAAGCTGCACCTGAGACGAACTATCGTTCCAGGGGTCCCCTCTTCAGATTTACCAGGACCTCGCACTACTCACTCTACAGAAGAGAAAAGCCCTCTGCCCTCTCACCCTTTCCCTCCAAAACCGCCAGATCCGATACAGATGGCTCTTTCCTATGGCTCTTCCGTTCACCCACAACTGATCCCTCTGTAAAATTACTCATCTGGAGGACGCTGAGAAAATCCTACACTGAGGCTCCCCGGAGGGCGCCTCAGCGCGCAAAAGTATCAGACAACAATGGGGAAGCTCCAGCCTCTTCAACAAAATCCAAGGGGACTGAGTACCAAAATATGGAAAAGGAAATGACTACTGGCACGCTCCCCACACGCCTATGATGAACCTTCACCCTCCTCAGATCCTCTGTAACCCCCGGATTTCCCTCCCGAAAACGACAACTCCCCAGCTTCTAAAAATAAGCCTATCGACGGGCCCCCCACGGCTCATGGCCATTTCCAAGACACAGACCATCAATGAGTCCTTGGAATTACTTTTTCATGCAGTTGCCAGACCCTGCCACGTTGGCGGAGTGCATGGCTATGGCCACACTGGCCAAGGGCGGGGGGTCTGTTTCTGAAACCCCAGGCCCCCCCACGTTGTACAATTTGGTGCTCTCCCGTTGGAGGCTCCGTTTAAAAGTTCAGAGACCGAGTGACCAGCAGTTGCAACTCCTCTATAATGGCAGCTAGTCCTCCTCCCTCTGCCGCGATGGACCCCCCGGGCTCTCGAACTCTCTGATTTGTCTCCCTTAACGTCAAGGGCATGAACTCCCTGGCTAAATGCAAATCGATCATCCAGCGACTCCTAGATGAAGACACAGGTGTATCCTTGCTACAGGAGACCCATCTGCTCCCAGGGGATTTTGGCCGCCTCAGATCTAAAGACTTCCCATTGCAGTTCCTGGCCTCGGATGGCACCAAAAAAGGAGGGACGGCGATCCTCTTCAGAAGGGGCCTAGACCCGCGGATTCTAGACACCAAAGTAGATCCAGAGAGCCGCTATGTGGCAATCAAGTGCTTCCTATTGGGCCAACTCTACACGCTGATCTCTGCTTACGCTCCTAAAGTGGGCCAGATGGCCTTCTATGATTCCTTGGACACGACCCTCTCATCCTTCTAAGAAGGGTTGAAGGTGATTGGAGGTGACTTCAATGGAGTCCCGGACCCTATGAAAGACAAGTCACACCCCCCTCCTCGAAAGATCTTAACACAGCCCTGGGAATTCTGCGCCTCTTCAGGACCTAGGAGGTGGTGGACGCCTGTGGGTGCTCCATCCTACAGAAAGGGACTTTTCATTTTACTCATACTTCCACAGGACCTTCTCCAGAATTGACCTCCTCCTAACCTCTTCGCAAATTCTGGTTTACACCAATGACATCTGGATTGGAACACAGATCATGCACCAGTAACCCTGGAACTCTGAGCCCACCAGGCTACACCCCCTCCACCGCGCCGCTGGAGCTTATTTGACCCAGTGCTCAGCGACATGCCCCTGAGAGATGCAATCACCTCCACGATCCATAACTTCTTCAAGGAAAACCGCAATGAAGACACCTCCCTGGCAAACACATGGGATGCCATAAAAGCGGTGGGGGAACTCATCGCCCAAGGAGCTGTATATCATATAGCTAGACGCCAAACCCGCCTCTCCCTGGAGAAGGAGCTCCAAGAAGCGGAAAAAACACACAAGCTGAAGGGATGGTCCTCGAAGACACAAGGGGCCATCCGCACTGCCCGGAACAAGATCGAGGCACATTACGCCGAACACACAGCTCATCTCCTGGCTAAGGCGAAGCAATTTCATTATGCCGAAAATAACAAAGCGGATAAACTGTTGGTGAGAAAATTAGCCAACACAAGATGGACCAACACCATCACCAGGCTATGGGACCCCCAAGGTAGGGTCCACTATGCAGAGTGGGAGAAACAACAATTGGCGGTTGACCACCTGGCCCAAGTGATGTCCCCCACGCCAAGAGTCCGGAGCAAACAAAGGGAATACCTACAAAAGGCGCTGCTACCCCACTTCAAGGAGGCAACCCGAATAAACCTCGACACACCTATCACAAATGAGGAAGTTATTAAAACCCTCAGAGCACGGGCCCCAGGGCCCGACAGGTTCTCAACAAAATTTTACAAAATCTTCCGTCTGCAACTGGTGGCCCCTTTGGTTGCACTCTTTAACTCTTTCAGGGACTCGGGGGCGGTCACTCCCTCGATGGCAGAATCTATCACAATCTTGTTGCCTAAACTGGGAAAAGACCCGATAGACCCTGCCTCATACAGACCCATCGCCTTGATGAACATTGACGCTAACATTTATTTGAAAATCCTGGCCAACCGCCTTTCAGCCATCCTACCCGAAATAATCCACCCAGACCAATCGGGCTTTATAATCAACAGAACCACAGGAGATAATGTCCGCAGAGCCCTGAACTTGATTGATCTCTCAACCTGGAAATCTCAGAAACTAGTCCTGGTGGCCCTGGACGCTGTCAAAGCGTTCGACAGGGTGGACTTGACCTTTATGAGCCAAACCATGGAAGCCTTCCACATCGGACCCATGTTCCAGAAGATGGTCTTAGCAAATTATCAAGCTCCGAAAACCCTCCTTCGAGTCAATGGAACCCTTTATGCTCTGATATCGCTTGGCTGTGGGACCAGGCAGGGATGCCCGCTTTCCCCATTACTCTTCGCCATGGTGATGGAGCCATTCGCCCAGAGGATCAGTGCCAAACCCACATCAAAGGCCCTTAGATTGGCCTCACCCAACATAAAATAGCCCTCTATGCAGACGACGTCCTGCTTACTCTCACGGAAACCCGCTCGCTCCCTGCGCCACCCCATGACAGAAATGGACAACTATGGAAAAGTCACAGGCTTAGTAGCCTTGGGGTCTGGTCTGTCACGAGCAACCGGGAAGCCCTCTCCTCACTATGCCCTGTACAATGGAGGAAGGATGCTATCCCCTACCTGGGAGTTCAGATCTCGGCGGACCCTAAAGCGGTTTATCAAGCAAACTTCCCCCTACTCTTTCGCGAACTAGAAAAACACCTGAAGAAGTGGGCGACGCAGGAAATCTCCCTGATGGGGCTCATCACAGCGAGCAAGATGAATCTCCTTCCTAGATTCCTTTATGCATGCTCTGCTCTCCCCATAATGATTCCCCCGGCCGCCCTCCAGGGACTCCAGAGAAAACTGCTCCAATTCATCTTGAAAGGAAAAAAGGCCTGAAGAACAATGCTGGGAAATGATCGCCTGGGAGGATTAGGAGTACCCGATCTTCAGAACTACCAAATAGCGGCCCAACTAGCCCACATTCATGCCTGGCTAATGTCCTCAGGGTTCCCCTAATGGGTGGAGATAGAACAATCCCGGCTACCTCTTCCTCTACGTTTTCTCCCTCACACCCCACCCCATCTCCGACAAAGCAGAGACAAACTCTTACTCTCTACCAAACACACGTTAAAAGCATGGGACTGGGCGCAGCGGCGACAAAAGATCCTGAAGAGCCTTAGCCCCTTCTCACCGGTCTTTATGACCCCCTCTTTTACCCCCGGAACCAATCCCCACAATTTCAAGAACTAGATAAGGGGAGGCTTAGAGCCACTGGGCCAACTGTTCACAGAAGGTCACCCGCGAACATTTGAACAATGTAAAGAGGCCTTTCGGCTGAAAGAAACAGGTTTACCTATATTCAACTTCACCACTGGTGCTCTCACCCGCAAACCCGGCAAGCAGCAACGCGCACGCCAACACCTCTTGAACTAACATTGCAAGATCTCCCGACTCGGGGAAGGATCTCAGCCTTATATAAACGCTTTTCGGGAGACTTCCTCAGCTCCAAAACCCGAGCAATGGCCCAACGGGAGGCAGACCTAGGGCACCCGCTAACTGACCAGAACTGGGTGGATATCTGGTCACAAACTCACTCAGCGTCCTCCTGCATCACACACCGAGAATGTGCATACAAACTCCTACTACGGTGGTATTACCCCCCACTCCCAAGGTTTCACCAGATAAATCAGGCCTTGAGCCCTGCCTGCTGGAGACAATGTGGACAGCCAGGTTCCTTTTACCACATGTGGTGGTCGTGCCCAAAGGTGCAACTTTTCTGGTCCCAATGCGTGACCACATTCGCAGACATCACCCAGAAGGCAATCCCACTCGAACCTGAAACCATCCTTCTGGGGACCCCAGTCCCGGGCTGCTACCCAAGATCAGGAAGAAAGGCCACACTCCTGACTCAATGCCTCCTGGCAGCGCGGATTGTGGTGGCCCGCACTTGGAAGACCGCTGAAGGACCTCTGATGGCATTGTGGTGGGGGAAAATGTGGGGCATTCTGATCGCAGAAAAGATAACAGCGGCCAGAGCCGGGACTCTGCACCGCTTTCAGGACACCTGGGCCCCATTCCTAGACTATAACCGGAGGTTCCTGGCCATAACCCACCTACCCTGGATTACCGTGAGAATTCTGGAAGGGACAGTATCAGGTCGAGAGGAAGAAGCATAGGGGGCACAGGCAGGGGGGGCGGAAAAGGTTGGGGGCTGACTGTCATGTGCTGATTTTGCTTGTAATGTTTTCACTCTGCTCTGTTGCAAAAATAAACACAGTTTTAAAAAAAACAATTAAAGTGAAGACGTAAAAGAAAACCTGAAAGGTTTATAGGAAGGATCACTATCCTTGGCAGGAGAGGGGCAAGCCTCTTTTTTCCGAATCCCCATTTGATGTCACATCGGGAGTGTCTTAACATTGTCTCTTCTCTTCTTGGACATAGTGCGGAAATAAAGGGTTGAACTGTGCATACTGCCTGCCACTGCAGAGACTCAGTCACAAGTTGACCTACAGGCACACAGTTATGCAAAAAGCTTCATCAAACCATGGGTCACTGTGAAATATTTCCCACTTCGAGACCAAATATGCGATCACTGACGAAGTGAGTACAACCAATTTAAGAGTGTTTTCCCAATAAAGAGATCTATTTTGAATAGGTACCAGGCTGCCTTTTAAGCATATTTTTCCTTAGTGGACTAGTTAATTAGGTGCCCATCGCTGCTTCTCACTGAGCAATTATTACTTCAGAGAGGATTAGCAAGAATGGGCTTGCAAGAAAACGAACAATAGGGGCCATCAAACATAATTCACAATATTGACAAGTAGGCACACGGTCAGCAATGAGAACAAGTAGAGAATTAGCTACATGAACCCGATATGTGACTAACATTAAATAGCACCAGTCTTGATTAACTGTAATGATTCTATGAACAATTACCAATAATTACAGATAAATCGAATAGCTTGGACATTGAATTGCTCAGATTTCCATCTGCTCCTCATTCCGACAGACCCCAGTCCCACCGTTCATTCACAGGCACATCTCCACCCACCATCAACTTCCCCACATGCACATCACCACACTCCATCCACATCCAGCTGGTGAGCAGGTGCAAGTGGATCCTGGTCATGTGACCTAACCCCCACCCACCTGACAATCACTGCTTATCTATTGGTGCCTTCTTTTTTTACCATCCTTTTCTCTACTTAAGGAGCCCTCCAGCCTCTTTTCATTTGCAGTTGGTGAGCAGGTGCAAGTGGATCTATTGTACTACATATTAAGAGAGTTGGCAGGTTTTCCCTCATCATTAAACTTCACTGTGCATGCCAATATTTCATGAAATGTACTTACTGGCCATAAAACAGTGCACCTTTTAATCTGTGCAATTAATTAAAGGGGTTAGTGCAAAGATATAGACCTATCAACCTGCCATATCACTATTATTATTAGGGTATTTATTGAGCGTGAACCTAGCTTCGGGGAGCATGGAGCACTTTAGAATCATAGGAGGATGAACATGGTGAGGGAAGCAGAGAGTGGGGAGCTGACAGGGAAGGGGAAGTGTGGGTAGTTTGAAAGCATGGGATCTACAATCAATTGGGAGGAAACAGTGAGGACCAAATCACCCAGTCTCAGGTTTGCGTGGGGAGTGGAGGGTGTGTGGACCTATGGATAAGCCATTGATTGAAGAGGAAGGTCATGATCTATTTTGAATAGGTACCAGGCTGCCTTTTAAGCATATTTTTCCTTAGTGGACTAGTTAATTAGGTGCCCATCGCTGCTTCTCACTGAGCAATTATTACTTCAGAGAGGATTAGGAGCCATACCCACCAACTACAGGCCCATCACCACAGTCCCCTTCCTACTGAAAATCCTGGACAGAGTTGCCTACATCCAAATTCAGGAATACCTGGAATCCAACCAACTGCTAGGAATACGTCAATCTGGCTTGAGACCTCAACACGGAACTGAAACCGCCCTTGTAGATCTCAAAAGCCAGATTGATGAAATTAAAGACAAAGGCAATGCCGCAATCCTACTCCTACTAGACCTCTCAGCGGCCTTTGACCTGGTCAGCCACGAAGTCCTCTGTAATCACCTTGCCACCGCAGCCCACTTCTCCTCCCCTGCCATCACATGGATACAATCCTTCCTGGCTAACAGAACCATGCAAGTCTTTTCCACTATAGCTGCAGCAGACCCCATCCCCATCACATGCGGGGTCCCACGAGGATCCTGTGCATCCCCCACTTTGTACAACATATTTACAAAGCCTCTATTTGATCAGCTGGACCGTCTGGGTGTCACCTACACAAACTACGCAGATGACACCCAGATACTCCTCACCATCTCTGGTATTCACCAAGAAGACACTGCCCGGATCAACAAAATATTCTCCATCATTCAGGCATGGATGGCCTCCCATGGCCTCTGCCTGAATGATGAGAAGACAGAGCTCCTAATCGTCGGCTCCCCCAACACTCTAACTAAACTCGACCCTAGCTATAACACCATCACCATCGATGGCCATGCCATCCCCATAGCCAAAAGCGTAAAAACCCTTGGTTTCTATCTAGATGCCAACACCAACCTTAGCAAACACACCAATATGACCGCCTCAGCCGATGCCTATACCGGCAAGCTCATTAGGGCCAGCAGACCTTTCCTATCACCCAACAGCTGCCTCACCCTTGCCAGGGCCCTAATACAATCCAAACTCGATTACTGTAACAGCCTGTACCTTGGTGCTAATCAATCCGTACTCGACAAGCTGTAGGTAATACAAAACAACGCCTTGCGCGCAGCCCTCAACATTCCCAGACAAGAGCATATCTCCGCTACTAGGAAAGCCTGCAAATGGCTATCCATATGCCAAAAAATTGATCTAAAAACCATCTGCCTCACAAATCCCTCAATCACCTAGCACCACCATATCTAGCTAATAAATTCATCCTGAAACCTGCCACCAGATCCACCATATCCTCCAACACTCTTTGCTTATCAGTGCCCAGGTTCCACCTAAAAAGAGCTGGAGGGGTAAGCTTCATGGTCTTGCCCCCCAACTCTGGAACTCCCTACCGCTCAACATCAAAACTGTCAAATCCTTCCAGATCCTTAGGAAGCAGGTCATCAGCTGGCTCCTAAACAAAGAATAACGCCATTAACACCAGACCCGTGCAGTAACTGGCTTAGTCACTGTATTTATATTGAAAACTGTATATCGTACGTACTGCATTTGCTCTTGTTTACTGATCACTGTATATATATGTATATGTTATAAACTGTACGAAGTATGCAACACTAAGATACTTCTTAACGCTGTAACCAAATTCTTAAGCGCCCTTCTACCTCTGGGTTTGGAGCGCCATACAAATAAAATAAACAAACAAACATGAGCTCCTACCATAAATGTAAAAGCGTTGGGGCGAGTCTGATGTTGACAGGGAAGTGGTTCCATAGTCTTGGGGTGTAGACCGAGAAGGCCTGTCTTCTGGTTCTTTCCTTCCTGCACCGGCAGGGTTCAAGTCTGCACATGTCCGTATTTCTGGTGGATCGTTGGCCTCCGGAGATACTTAGATTCTCTGTGAGGTAGCTTGGGGACTTCAGGTTAACTGCCTTTTAGATCATGCAGCAGGATTTAAAAATGATACAGGCTTGCATCTGGTGCCAGTGCAGTTCGATGAGGGTCGGGGTGATGTTGAATTTGAGTACTTTGAGATGTGCTGTGACACATCACAGGGGTGCCAGGTAAGTCGCCGGAAGGCTTTCCAAAGGGGCTTTGCCACCATCCATGTGGGAAGAGGACCAAGGCCTGCACAGCATATCTGAAGTTGTCTTCTCAGATGAAGGGCTTCATTTTCGCAGAAGAGAAAGTTGATACCAAGCAATATGTGTCTTTCTTGCAATGTGCTTTTTGAAAGAGAGGGGTTTGTTGATGTAGAAAGCAAAGGACTTCGGCGCAGGAGACCAGCTGGGGTGTGACGCCCTCGAGGTTCATATCGTAGAGCCAGGCCAGGATGTCGGGGGTTTGTTGTTGTTCAGCAGTAGGAATTCAGTCTTGGATGGGTTGAGCATCAGGTAAGCACTGAACATCCAGGACTGGATCAATGTGAGGCAGACCTTTAACCTGTGGATGTGTTCGATGGAGGATATCTTGAGGTAGAGATACATGTCATCTTCCTATTTTTGGCTATGGATGATGTGTCAAACGAAGATGTTTCCAAGGGGTTCCAAGTAAAGATTAAAGATCACAGGGTAAGGAAACTACCTTTTTATACAAGGGCCCGACTGCAGTGCATTGAAGGAGTCTATGGCGGAATAGTATGCACAGATGACCAGCACTAGATTTAGAGCATGGGTGTGCAACTTGTGGCTTGTCAGACGTTTTGGACTACAAATCACATGATCACTCCTCATTGACTGTGCTGGCTAGAGCTAATGTGTAACGCTCACCTGATTCTCGCAGAGGCGCCGGTCTTGACTGGGCGACTACCGTATCTTCAAAGGTGATGTGCAGCACTCGGTTGGCTCTTTGGGCTGGACCTCTGTGCCCTGTATGCCTGACGTGCAGAGTAAGATGTCTGCAGATAGAAAATACGGGGTTAATGAACTGGGGTTATTGGGGTGTCCCTATCTCTTTCCTCTTCTCCTCTCCTGTAGACCCCCACAGGTTAACGCTCTCACCTTAGGTAAGTAAATGCCGAGCTCTCCATCTGCCTCGGGGCAGGGTGCTGTAACCAGTTTCTTCACTGGATAGGTAGCGCAGGCCTCTTGACTCCAGAGGACTGCTGTCCGTCGTTTACTGCACGAACGGTAAGTTTCGAGTAACTCAAATGTCTTTAAAGTCTTTAATAATGATGTCTCTTGTTTTGCAGGGTTCCGGCGATGGCGGATGATGGGCTGAAGTGAGTTGAAGATGGAGCCCGTGTGATGAATAGAAGCGCCTGGAAGCACGTAAGTAAGCGCTTGTTGCCAGTTTCACGATGCGCTCTAACTATCTTTTTATTTTGCAGGTACAAGTTCGGAGCGGCTGCAGGGTGCTGGGATACCCACTGGGTTAGATGTGGAAAGGAGTAATGGCACGTGAGTATTAAAGTTCCCCAATGTCTTTAAACGCACCTTGTTTTGTCTTTCAGATGCGGGATGCAGCGCTGACGGCCTCCAGAGCGTGCGAAGAGTAGGTAAGCCTTTGCCTTTCAGATGCCGGAATGCTAACCTGTTCTTTCTTGTCTTTATAGGTGTTGCTGAAGACTGGATTCAGGATGGTAAGCCTTTTTCCTTTCAGATGCCGGAATGCTAACCTGTTCTTTCTTGTCTTTATAGGTGTTGCTGAAGACTGGATTCAGGATGGTAAGCCTTTTTCCTTAGGCCCAGGACCGGATGCAGAAGACACGATGAGCGTTCTGCTGCAGAGGGTGCAGAATAACGCAAAGCAAGATTCATCCACCGGGTGTGGTTTAAATAGTCTCCTGTAGTGCTTAGGTGTCTCCTTCCACAGCCACGCCTAAGTAAGAAAAGATTTCCTGGTAAGAAAAGAGTTCCTGCCTTCCAGAAGAGTTCCAGTGTTCTGAATCTAGGGAGTGGCTCCAGCCTCACCCAACAGGAAAAGTAGTTCCAAACAGAAGAGGATCAGAGGCTCAACTGGCAGGCAAGTAAGCAGCATGGTCTGCTGCAGGTAAGTCCACCCAAGCATTATGAGCCCGGCGCTTCCAGCGCTGGGACTGGGCATATTTATGAGCCTGGTGCCACTGGCGCCAGGACTGGGTCCAAAAGGTCCAATTGGGACTGGTTGGCACTCGGAACCTGGGTTATGGATCTGCTTCCAAGGGAGTTGGGAAAACCCTGACCTTTTGGAAGCAGAGATCATGAAAGATGGGAGTTGTAGTTTAGAAAATCTGGAGCGCAAAAGGTTGCAGACCCCTGATTAAGTGGGCAACTCTTTTCACAATACCAGTGGAACCCCAAAATAAAAAGGACAGCTTGTTATTGTATTGTTTTGTTAGGAGCCGTATTACAGCAAACTGCTTCATGCACACAATGACAAAAATAGTGGTGGGGGTGTCATGAAGAAGTGCCATACATATTCACAATAGAGATAAAGAAGATTCCTTAAATATTGGGCATAACAATACCAAATGAAAAACATGGAACCACCTTATGCCAATATGCACTTTTTAGGGGAGTTTAGCCAGAAGGATACCGGTGTAAAGTGCAGAAAGAGAGAAAAGTTCCTTAGTCAACATTTTCCCATTTATTTTATATAGGTTACTTGTACGCCTGGAAAGTTCAGAGGTACTAAATCCATTTCACCAACCAGAATTGTCTATCTGGAAAGGCTACCAGAGAGCCCAATTTTAAAGCTTTCTCTTGAAATTACAATAGCAATTTCCATTTCTTAGGTTTTAGGTAGATATTTCCAGACTTTAGGAACAATGACTGCAAAAGATCCCCCGCCCAAGCAACATCTTTTCTACTTGATAGAATTGATTAAATTTGGCGAACTCCTCAGATACCCCTGTTGCCCTGCTAGATATGAGCAAGTACTTGCTAGCGCCCATGTTTAATGATGCCTTATTGCCATTACTGTGTTAGTCCTATGTCATTGTGTGCTTGTCTTAACCACAGAAGAGCTTAGCCCTCCACTCCATAATGATGCCCGCTTCCATAAGTTCTCGTTTCTGATGGTGTTCCCTTTTGGCACACAAGTGTGTTTTAGAGAAACAGATCATTAGGCAAGGCAGCTTTAGTCGGTGGAAGTAGCCATGTTAAGCAGGCCTTCTCAACCTGAACCATGTGGGAATGGTAGAAGTGGTATGCTGTGTGGTTTAATGACAGCCCCAGGATCAAATTAACTGAAATTCCATTTTAGGCCCAAACTGTGCAGAAATACCGTCTTGTCATGGTAAGGCACACTGGCAGACTGAAAAGCCAGCATCCCAAATGTCAACACTGCTAATGTGCCTAGTGAATTCAAATGTATGTGCTTCTGCAGTTGAAGCAAGGAATATGTGAACAATTAAACCAGGCTGCAGAAGGTAATTGGAAAGGCACATTTTGAATGCTAACCTGAAAAGGCAATATTTCATTTGTATCTGCCACATATTAAAAAAGCTGTTTCAAATAAAGAGATTAGGCCTTGCATGTGATTGATAAAGCCAATAGAAATTAAAGGCTTATTCAATGTGGAAAGCATGGGATTTGCAAACACAGAATAACCTTCACAAATATAAGTGCCTGTTTCTAAAGGCATGACTTTTAGTTTCTATTTCCTGAGAAGGATTCACTTTTTATTCAGAACACTTAAGTGACCAGGAAGGGATTTTGTTGGCACCTATTCTCTGAGATAAGCAGCAAATCACCCATTAGCCTCTGGCAAAGAAAGACTTTACACTTGTAATGCTTACCTGGACTCCTCGGGAGCGTAATGTCTCTCTCGGCCAGTGGATCTGATACTTGGGCACCTTTAGGATTCTTCTCCTGTGTAAATGACAATAAATACAATAGAACTACTGTAATACCTCTTTTCTGGGGAAAATACTGTGTAGTAGTGTGCCCTTGGTAATCCCTCCCATTTCACCTGTGTGTATGTTTTGTGGAGCTCTCCATCCTGTAGTCTACAGGGGCGCATTTGTATGCAAGCTTTTAGCTTGGAAGGTTGCAATGTTCAAAGGACTCTTGTCTTTAATAATGTCTTTGTGTTTCCAAATTGTCTTGGGTAAGTATTTGAGACAAATATCATAGTTCGTAAATTTCAGAGCTGTCCCTATGTAGGAGAGATCTCTCTTTCTGATATTTTTGCATATTTTAACAGGTTCTTGGATGTTGGGAAAAGTTTGTGGCTGCGGAATGACTGCGACTAAACTCTGTATGAAGAAACTTTTAACACACTATGCGCTAGACTGTAGCCTTCAGGGAAGAGCGTGGAAATAACTAAGCGGTGAGCACTTGAAGATACTTCAGGTACGTAACTTATTTAAACTTTTTCTTTATTATTTCTATTAAGTTCATTTGTTAATGAAACACCTTCCTTTTGTTTTGCAGGTTTCTGAAAAGCTTTAGAAGAAATACCTCCGGAAGCTGCAGAGTCTGCTGAGGAAAACTTCTGTATGAAGGTACTGCAACCGCGAACGAAGACTGCTGTGAAGAAGATGCTACGGCTGTGAGGGAACTTCTGACAGAAGATGCTGCGGCTAAGAAACAACAGCTGGCTGAAAAAATGCTTTGGAAATACTTCTGTTTGGTAAGTCTTTTAAATAACAATGGAATTCTGTTGTTTTACTGAGGAAACTAATATCTTCGTCTATTTCCTTTGACAGGTTCTGTGAGGAGAGACGCCGGTAGCGTTACCCACTGTCAGTGAAGAAGACGCAAAGTGAGAGCACTCTAGCAGAGGCGGGGCTTAAGTACCTCCCTCTGCAAAAGGCATAGACTGTGCTGTAAGTTATCCGTGGACCTGGCGGCGGCCATGTTTAATGTATGAAAACCAATGTAAACTCTGATAGCCTATGTGTGCAGTACTATGAATGATACAAATGCCATTTGTGGCAGGTTTGTAGCCACTGTAAACCTGCTGACTGATGTGTTGTCTTTTGCTTCTCCAGTATGCCTAAATGGGAATTGTGCTCATTTACTGGGATCATGACATTTTGCCCCCCCCCCCAAAACCCCTCCCAAGGATGAACCCTCTGATCCTCGCTTAGTAGGGTGGTTTTGATGAAAACTTTGAAGTAGTTTGGGGGCATGCATGTTTGAACTAGGTTCCCAAGTCCTGTCCTGTGGACCAAACCCTTTCCAGTTTACCAAGTAGAATAGTTTCTTTTTTACAATCTTGGAATCTAACAGTTCTTTTACTATGATTTCTGGTTCACCTTCTATGATTAGGGACATGGGTGGTGGTTGTAATCTGGTTCCTGGACTAAGTGGCTTTAACAAGGAAACATGGAAAATGGACCCAGAACCCTGGGTTGGAATTTATGTGGGCCTTTAAGTGCAATGAATTTTGAAGGCAGCCATACTTAGTCTCCCACCTTATACTCTGGAGATTTTCTTCAAAGTCTATCTGCAAATTTCCTTTGGTTCTCCTTTGCTGTCGTCAGATGTCCTGGAACCTCTTCTTGTACTCTGGTAATGTTGTCATGAAGACTCTGTACTACTGGCATCTCTAAGGACTCTGTGAGGTCGAAGGTGGAGGTCCGAGGATGTGAACAGTTAAGTATGTAGAATGGAGTATAACCTGTGGAAGTGTGTTCGGAGTTATTATACGCATACTCTGCGATCCAAAGGACATCCACCCAAGAACAATCTATCTGGTGGAGAAGACATTGAGAGTATTGTTCAAGAGTCTGATTGGTTCTTTCTGTTTGGCCATCAGTCTGTGAATGGTGACTGGTAGATAGACACACTTAAATTTTAGCCAACTCACAACATTTTCTCCAAAATTGAGATACAAATTGATTCCCTCTATCAGAGATCACTGTAGATGGAAATCCATGAAGACGTACAATTTGTTCGAGGAACACTTTTGCTAAGACTGAGGAAGTAGGAAGCCCTTTAAGGGCATTGAGACGCCGGTAGCGTTACCCGCTCCCGCTGTCAGCGGAGCAGATGCGAAGGCGAGCGCTCCAGCGGAGGCGGGGCTAAAGTAGCTCCCTCCGCAAAAGGCATAGAATGTGCTGTAAGGTATCCGTGGACCTGGTGGCGGCCATGGCTAAAGTAGCTCCCTCCGCAAAAGGCATAGAATGTGCTGTAAGGTATCCATGGACCTGGTGGCGGCCATGTGTAATGTATGAAAACCATTGTAAACTCTATGATAGCCTATGGGTGCAATACTATGAATAATACAAATGCTATTTGTGCCAGGCTTGTAGCCACTGTAAACTGCTGACTGATGTTTGTTTTGGTAACTGAGATCCAAACGTCATACTTGGGCGCTGACCAAGTGATACTTGATATTTAATAAATATTCATTTCCACACTTGGTAAGTGTTTGCAATAATTATTGGTTTATTGTTTGTCATGTGCTTCAGACAATGGTTGGCACTCTAGTGACATACATTCTAGTTGGTCAAGTCTTCCATAGAATACCAAGAAAGCAATTGCTTAGGTTTCACTAGTGCCGACACGTTTTTCAAACTTAAGGTTTTTCTCAAGGCAGGTTTTTGGGATGCGTGGTCCCGGTTGGTGGTGAAAATAGTCAATGGTATCCCGTGTACTGGCTAGTACCTGTTCCTGGATGGGTGTTTGCGTCGTCTCTGTTCCCGCGGTAATCTGCCTGATGTGTTGTTGTTTACTTCTCCAGTATGCCTGAATGGGAACTGTGCTCATTTACTGGCATTATGACAACACTAGGCTAAAATCTAGGCTAAAATCAACAACTGCGCAGCAGAAACTGAAGCAGATGCTCAGAAAGAAAATGTAATCCTGAACAAGAAATGAAGCTTATGGTGCTGCTTGATGGTCAGAATCATATGCATGTCATGTTGCCATAGGTTTATATTAGGAATCACGTTTTTGCCCATTAACTTTGGAACTGTGATACTTGCTTATCCCAAGGCGTATTGCTGCAACAGCTTCCATCAGAATTTAACCTTGCGGAAGTGGTAGCATCGAGAATCATGTAACTGGGAGTAACGTTTAGTGATACAGACTTTTATTATTGGTGAGTAAAGTGCGAAAAACCAACAGTCGGACCCGCAACCTCCTACCGAGACGGGAGTTAGTTAATTATGAGCAGCATGGTTAGAGGAACTCACAAATATATGTTTTTCTCATGTAGTGACTTCTTAGGTGAACATTTATGAAATTAAAACCCTGGCGGGTAGATTCATCCGTCCCATCATTTTAACTATACAACTCTGGGGGACTATCCACAGAGAGGGGTGGGACCTTGGGGGTGGAGAGGACCGTAGGGGTCCAATAAAAAGTCAGGGCTAAGAAGCATAGCATCTCCTAATTTTAATAATTTGGAGGTGTGACTTTGAGGTTAAAACATGGTTGCAAAAGCCAGAGAGGGAGAACAGCCTAAAATCATCTGGGTGAATTCTGAAAGAGGGTTGCAAAATGTAACCTTGCAGAACAGCTACCTGAAGTCATCTGGGTGCAACTATTGAAAGTTGGATGGACAATTAACATTTCCTTGGAGACAGCAATTGAGAAAGACTAATGAGGCTGGGATATTTGCAAGCAGAGCAAGATAGAGGGATACATGCGGCCAGAATACTGGCGTGGAACGCTCTTGTATGAGACTTGCTCGGGGGCAAGGACGGAGATAGCACGAGTGACTCAAGCGACCTGGCAGGGGAGGAAAGTGGATCCGCCCGCACCTGGGTATGACATACAGGCCAGCACGAAAACAACGTGATCGAGAGGGAGGAGGTCTAGCCGTGACCCGTACAGAAGACGAACAATATAGACTCGGACTCGAAAGTGCCCGAGCAAATGTGCGTGAGATGTTGTTTAACTTGTTTTTCTGTTTTTGTGTCTGTTTGGTGTTTTAAAGCAAATAAATAAAGAGTTAAAAACAAAATAGAGGGATACATGCAGGTGGATATTCATGACTGAAGTGCCTGACCCAAAAATCCAATGTAAGTAATTTGTCCAACAGAACCTGTGGGTATTTATTTGATTGAATACTTTCCCCTTAGCTAATGGGTGGGGAGGTATAGAAGTAGACCCTCATTATGTTTTGATAAATAATGATTCAATTAATTCCCCTATAGCTAAATAACACGTGTTGATTTTGTTAACATTCCAAATTACCAAAACTCACCCCCAGTGTGAATAAAAATGATAGTATGTTAATCTATTCAGGCACACCTATTTTTCTTGTCGAACCAAGAATTTTTGTATTGAAGCTTTGTTTTGTGCCACAGAGAAGGTGGTGTGTGCAATCGTTTGGTCCAAATATTATTTGAACCTATTATTTAAAAAATATATATTTTTCCTTCTTATACCTATTTTTCCTCCTAATACTGCTGGTGAGCCCTTTATTTTGAGCGAAATGAAGAAACAAACAGGGATAATGGCTGATATATTGATAGCTATTACAGCAATGCCTGAGACTTGCATTAAAGGATTTTGAAGGTGATTCCAGCGGTACAAGGTAGGAAGGAGCCTACTGAAATGTGTAAAATTATTGATACTCAACCCAATATTATGACATCTGTTCCAATTGAAACCTGGTGCATAATAAATGACTCAATTGATAATGTGATACACTACTCTGGTTTATTGTGTAACCAGAAGATGGGAATCGATTTAACTAATTCAATGATTCCTGCACCTGCCAATAACGTAGACACCCTGTTCAATATTCAAATATCCACACAAAAAAATAAAGAAAAATAAATGTAAACAAGCACAGGTGCAGAAGGCACTTAATCTATCCACAAGAAAGTTTTTGAGAGACAGTGATATCCAGATGGAAATGCAAAGCAATTTGAAAGGTGACTAGGCTGTTATTGTCACAGATTCACCTGTAAAAAAGCCTGTTCCTAAAGTTAAACAAGCTCGAAGTGTGACTGGAAACTTTAATAAGCCTGATGATTTATTTGATACTAATGGGTACACTGAGGGTGAGTCGAATCTCTCTGATGTTCTAAAGAACAAAATAGTTACTGACCTATTGATTCTAATTTAAAATCCATTGAAAGGGGAATGATGGATATATTTGATATCTTTAAAAATCCAGCTGCCCCTTCACGTGCGAATACACCTGTATCCGAAACCCATGGTCAGTCAGAAACATCAAAATTATATGAGACCTTGGGAGGCGATGACATACAGAGAAGAAACCTCCATAATGTCTTTCCTGGAATCAGCAGTGTGGTCTCACCTAAACTGCCCAAATCTTATGCTTGTGTTACCGACATCAACACAGCAAAGATATGTAGAGGCACAGAGGGCGCTGGTACTCCGCCTTCAGATAATAAGAGTAACCCTACCACTTGTAGAAGAAACGGAAGCTCCAACGAACAAAAAAAGATCAGTAGCATTTTGCTCAAAGAGAATTCATTTCTCTCTGAGGATTTTGTTCGTACAGTAATTAAGGATATTTTAACACAGAAATCCATAAGTGAGACCATAAGTAAGGAGAATGTAGCAGTGAAGGCTACAGATACATTATCCCATGAAACAATATATAATGATAATCCAAGTGTTGTCTCGAAGACAAAGGGTCCTAGCGAAACTCCCAAAAATTCAAATGAGCACGATGCTAGGCCATTGTATATTAAGGAATCTAATGAACAAATCAAGTTTGTCATCCCTCAGGAAGAAAAGAACTATAGTAATGTTCGCGAGTATCGAAAAGAACCCTTGTGTTTGCCAAAGTTTCCTAATGATCCAAGTTTACTTATGTATTATGTATTTAATGAAGGTGGACCGTATTCTTTGAATAGACCTTATCTATTAAGTTTATTTGGAGAAATTCCTTATCTGAGTTTGATTTCCTCATCTGATATTAAATTGGTGGATTTTATACGCTCTCAATGATATGATTATGTAAGTCTAGTGATTCCTTCACCTCTTGTTCGCTCATTAATTATTAAAGAAGCTGGATAATTACAAAAACTGGGTTTTGATGTATGTATCTATCATGATACTAAACCGAGAGAAGATATTAAATACTCAGAATTCCCATTGACTCAATCTGTTAATGTTCTTAGGAATGATTAAATAACTCATATGCAAAATGAATGTTCTATTTTAAAAGATACACAAGATCTGAGATCATTAGTAACTTTGCTAAATGAATCATTAGTGCAATTGAGAAATCTGGGTAAATCCCTTTAGCACCATTGAATACTTTAAAATTGTCTCGTGGAATTCAAGAGGCCATTCACACCTGACACTAAATAATGAAGTATGCAACAGATTGCAATCCTTTGACTTTGTATTGATTCAGGAATCGTGGGCTTGTGGCAAATTTTTGTGGGATGGGTATGTTATATTAAGCATACCAACTTGTCGTGTTTCTATAGGACGACCAAAGGGTGGAATTGTACAAGCATTTCGTAATAATCAAGATATTACATTGTGCTCTGAAAAACACTTGAACGCTTCTGCCTTAATTGCTACTTTTAAGATCACCACTAGGAAAGGTATTGTAGAGTTAATGGTTGTAAATATTTATTGGAATAATGTCGAAAACACTGATGTTATGTTGTTAAATTTGATTGATGTATTGAATGATGTGATTGAGGAATGGTTTGAACGATCACCTAATGGCACAATTATTCTGGCTGGTGACTTAAATGCTGATTGCAATCAAACCCACAATGAGGCTGAATGGATTTTAACTACATTGGGTAGTCAGAAATCCAAAGGTGGGGATAAAAAATATTGTGGTGCACAGTGGCTCTTATTTGCCAGATCTTGGGGATTACTTATGCAGTTCAATGATTTACCAACTTGGAAGGCACGCGGACCTACTATGAAAAATAATGAGAACATGCTTGTTCAGACCAACCCACAAAGTGATCATGCCACGTTGTCTCTGAACTTTGAAAAATTGTCTAGTGATAGAAATGTATTTTGTACTCCTATGTTAATTAACGTGAAGGGTAAGAAAGTGAAATGGAATCCAATTAAAATTGTGAAGTTAAATAATCTTTTGTTCCATGACTTTGATAAAAGAACGTTGGAATCCAAGATTGAAAATTATTCTGTTGATATTTTTGGTACATTACTGGAGAATAGACTTTGTACGTTTTCTAATGCATCTAAGATCACAACCACAAAAACCAAATTTCATCGACATGACTATGATTTAGTAGTTAAAGAGAGAAGGGCTTTATATTTTAAGGAACTAAGAGAACTAAAGAAATTACATCTCTTTCTACCTGGTGCAAAGGAATATGTTAGACTGTGTAGACAGAGATATAAGAATTGGCAGATTCAGTATCTTGCTGCTGCACAGCAAAGAGATGGAGAAGCAATGCTAGCGGCTATGAAAGAAGCCAATTCAAGGAATTATTGGTCTTTAATTAATAGTACCGATGTATCACAAGCTCAGATATCTTTAAATCATATAAGTGAGGGCGTTTGGTGTGCTCATTTTGAGAAGTTGTATTGCTGTTGTAATATGCCCTGGTTACCTCTTGGCATTAGGCAGGTTCAGTGGTGCCTTGATGTGTCTATACATAAAATTACTACTATTATTAGAAAAATAAAATCTTCGGCCGGTTCCAAATAATCTGTTTTATGCAATCCTAAAACAAAATGTGTTTTTGTGGTCACGTATACTTAGTCTTATATTTACTGAATTGATTGAAACCAAACGTATGCCTCAGTCTTGGACAATATCTTATGTGGTCTTAATATTCAAAAGGGAAATCAGTTGAGTCCAAAAAATGATAGACCGATATCACTAATGAATGTGGAGGCTAAAAATGTTTGCGGTACTTCTTTTAGAAAAGTTAACTGAATGGATTGAAGATAATTATAGCTTGGATATTAGACAATTTGGATTCCGTAAAGGAATGGGGACTGACGTTGGAGGCCTACTTGTCTCTATTCTATAGATTAAAGCTAAAGGTCCTGGTAAACTTCCACTCTATGCTGCCTCAATGGACCTTTCATCTGCTTTTGATAGGGTCGATAGACCACTATTGTGGCAAATGCTCTCATCGTTGAATATCGACAGGGGATTATTGGCCATTTTGATACATCTATATTTGAATACTGTAATGAAAGTCCGATTGGGGAATGATGGTTTAATGTCAAGAGAAATAAAACCTATGGATGGTCTAAAACAAGGATGCTTGTTAGCTGCAATATTATTTAACATCTATGTTTCTGGTGCTCGTTATGTTTTTCAGACAGTGGTCTTATTGCACCTAAAGGAGGTACAACAGAGATAAAGTGGGTTGCTTACGCTGACGATGTCCTGCTCTTCGATAAAACCAAAATTGGCCTACAAAGACTGATCGATTCTTTTACAATATTTCTAAATGATTTGAAATTGAAAATAAACCCGCAAAAAACAATAATAATTAATTTGGGCAATGTTAATCAGAAATATAAGAGGCCATCATGGTTTGTCGAGGGAGCTAGGATTCCATTACACAAAACGATTCGATATTTTGGTTACCTATTTTCAAGTTCAATCAATAATAGTTACAGGAAAATATGTCTGAAAACAAAGGCTATTGAGGCTGCTAGACAAATCCGCATTCCTGAGAGAAAGTATGGTAAATTCACTATGTGCACATGCAGAGATTTCTATCTTTTGAAGGTCATCCCCAGACTTGCTTACTGATTAGAATTTTTTCCAGAAAATATGTCCTCATATCTAAGAACTATAGAAGCCGTAATTTGGAGAAAAGGTTTATTTTTCCTACCAAAATGTATACCCATCGAGGTTCTACGTTACGAGTTAGGATTGTGTTCCTTAAAAAGCGTTATGGACTGTAAGAAGATTGCATTATATAGGAAATCTGCGTTAGGCGATCATAATTCCTTGTATAGGTTATGCAATGATGGGTCTGATAATTCATGTGTACTCTTAAACATGATGTCGAAAAGATTCTAATTAATATTGGTGTTTCCATGAAATGTCTAATGAACACACCTATGAAGGTAAAGACTCTAATTAAAGCATTAGATTGGGTCAATAATAATGCTGCAATACTTAATTCTAGGTTATATTATCAGACTGTATCTGCATGGAAATGGCATCCTAAACTTGAGAATTATCTTACAAAATACCCCTCACGACAAATGTGGAATAATATAATGCGATTTAGGTTAAACGTATTGAATATAAATAAAATATGCTCCTTTCATAACAATTTATCTGATCAGAAAATGTGTAGATTTTGTAAAGTTGAATGAGAAATTGAAACCTTATTGCATTTATTGTTAATCTGTACATCTTTACGGAAAGAGAGACACAATTCCACGTTGACTTGACACTCCTGGATTGCTTTCAGTGCTCCTCCTTGGTTTGTTTCACAATATCTTTGGCTTTCACAATGGAGGGTTCACTGGTCTAGGTGCTTTAGGTGCAGTTGTCAATCCACATGGTCCACCCATCATAGGCCTCACAATCAGGAACCTTAGGCTCTCCAGCCCACACAGGTTCTTCTGTATTTACCCCTGTGTACAGACTCACATTCACTTAGCTTCTCCTTATAGACCTCCCGGCAGGTTCATAGTTTCTTGGCTTCTCTTGGTTAGCCTCTTGGCTTTGCCACAATGTGCCACATATCCTATGCCAGTCTTTGGCCTTGCCGCACTGTATTTCTTCACAAACTTCACTTTGCAGTGGTCTTATTTATTCCCCACCTTTCTGTCATGCTCTTTCACACTTGCACTCGTATTTCATATGTTGCTTTCAAAAGGGCACTTTCCCATTTAACTTTTCTCATAAAGCTTTCCTTCAGTTCAGTATTCAATATCACAAAGTTTTAATTCAATTCGATATTCAATATTTAGGCTTTAACTTTGCTGTGTACTTTTGTTCAGCCTGTGGCTTCGGGTTTATTTCAATCTGATCGTGTCATCTCATTCAGCATTCTGTTTGTTTCATACAGCAGTTATACATAGGCCCTAGGATTACCCCGGCTTTGAGTGACATTTCCCTGCACTCATTGGACCTCGGCATTCCTCTCGGGTGGCAAAGTGGCTTCACTTCTGCTTCGACGACTGGCGTGCGGGTCACTGTGAGCCCCGCTCGCACTTCAGGTGCTGCTCTGCCTCTGCCTGCAGCTCTGCTTTCTTTCCGTGGACAGTACTTTTTTTTTCTCATTGGTCCACAGCTCCAGCTGCTCGTTCCTGACCATGGAGATTCCCGCACTAGTGGGTCTCCAACGGCCCACCTCGCCCCGGGTTCCACAAGTCTCCTGGGTCGTCTGCCGGCATCCTGGTTTTCTCTCTGGTCCCACCACGGCCTCCTCCTTATGAGCAGTGTCCCCTGCTGGTCTCTCCCACAAAGGCCTCCCTTTATGGTCCTCCCCCTGCTGCTCTCTTGGTCTCCTCTTATACACCTCCAGCCACTTGACAGGTTGCAGGTGTGGGCTCCCAGTTGGATTTACCTGGCTGTAGTTAAGGGACATGCCTGACCTTCACAGTACTCTGCAGGCATCATCCCATTACTAGAGTGGTGGAAGGAGTTATTGGTGTTCACTACTCCTAGTCGCCTCTTCCTCGTCCCAGTAGTGTCCTAGGAAAAATGTGGGAAAATGAGGGGAGATGTTTTACAGGAGCCTTTAAAGGCTGCGGGAGGTTTTTTTAAAATTTTTTTAAATTTATTTTATTTTCAAAACCAAGCAAAACACCACACAATACAACTGTTTCAGTACATAAAAAAGCATCATTAAACCATCACATTTTGCGGTGTAATTCCCCGACCTCCTCCCCCGCCCCTCAAACTAGAGCCGGCTCACTAGTATCATCTGCAGGAGCATTATCGGGTAGAGCAGTACCTATGCGCTCATCATCCGAATCCTCTGATTCGTTATTACCCTGGTGAGGGTTTGCCATGGAGGTCACCAATTGCCGCCAGGCCAGCAGGGGCCCTACTTCCTCCTCACCCCCCCTAGTGACCGATTCAAACCAAACTACGGATTCCCCTTCCGCCCATCTTAGGAGGTCCACCCACCATAGCTCCACCCTGGGTCTGTGGGCCGCCTTCCAGCCCATAGCAATCCTGCGCTTGGCCAGGACATAAGCTAAATCCTTCATTTTGCTTATGTGCTTTAAGTCCCGGGGTCTGGGAAAAATCCAGAGCATGCATGACCAAGCTGATCCCACGTCCAACACCACTCCCCCGCCGGCCAGTTTCGTTTTAACCTCATCCCAAAATCTGTGCTCCTCCGGGCAAGCCCAGAACATGTGTAGCAGCCCCGCTTCCACCTTCCCACACCTGGGGCATTCCTGCGTAACCGAGCCCCCAAACCTTGCAATTTTCTCGGGAGTCAAATAAGCCCTATGGGTAACAAACAGTTGGAGTTGTTGGAGTCTCGCGTTCTGGGACACCTTTTTATGGTACCTCTGGGCTCTCTCCCATTGCCCGTCTGTCATGGGTCCTCCTACCTCTTCTTCCCAATCCTGTCTCAATTGGAGCAGCTCCTTCCCTGCCTTTGCTCTCAGGAGCTCATATATCCTCGATATTTCGTGCCTACCCTCCGAAACATCATACATAGTTTCCAGGGAGGCATCAGGGTCTTCAGCTAGCACTTTCTCCGGCCATCTCTCTCTAACCCGTTTCATAAGCCTAGCATAGGTTATATATTGGCCTCTATGCACCCCTGTCTGTTCTTGCAACCTTTGAAAGTCCAATGCCTCCCCTTCCTGCCATATATCCCCAAGGGTGGCCAAGCCTACCGACTCAAATAGTTGAGAGTCTTTCCCGCACAGCGCCACCAGTGGTGCCTGCTGGGAGAGCGGCTCCGAATCCCCCATCATTCTCCATGTTCTGTGCCAGACCTCCCAGCCCATCCTCAGTAGCCACCCCCTTCCCACCAGTTTGTCTTTCCGTAACCACACCACTTCCCTCAAAAAGTATGGGGCCGAGTCTCCCCGCAAAAGCCTGGCTTCCGCCGAATCTTCAGCCGACAGCCACCTGGCCACATACAGCAGCTGCCCCGCCAGATAATAGAGTTCAAAATTTGGCAGGCCTATACCCCCCTTATCACATGGGTTCTGGAGTTTCCACAGGGCCACCCTGTTTCTGGAGTTACCCCACACGAAACCCCTACACACACTATGAAGTCTCACAAATAGGCTCCTGGGAATCAAAAACGGGACGTTCACAAAAAAATGCAAGAGTCTAGGCAGGACCAACAGCTTGAGCAAGGCCTCTCTCCCCATCATAGTCCGGGGCAATCTAGACCAAAACACAATGCTGTTCTTGACCCCCTCTATTGCTTTCTCTGTATTATGTTGGTGCACCGCCTCGATCCTGTGGTAAATATTTACTCCCAAATACCTAAATGTCTCAATCTGCCATGGTATTGGCAGGATAGGCAACCTCTGTAACGGGACATTCCTATATCTGCCCAAGGGAAACAGACTAGACTTTCTAGGGTTCACCAATATGCCCGAGAGGGTGGCGTAACGGTCCATCACCTCCAGCACATACTGCAGGTTCTCTTCCGGGTAACGCAGATAAAGGAGCATGTCATCCGCGTACATTGATACCAGGTGTCTACCACTTACTGTGCTAATACCCACCTCCCCACATTGTTGCCGCAGGCATATTGCCAGCGGCTCTAGTGCTAGTATGTATAACATGGGTGACCAGGGGCATCCCTGTCTGGTCCCCCTGCTGAGTTGCCAAATATCTGAGACTATGGGCCCTGTTTTGACTCTTGCCATCGGGGTGTTGTACAACTGGACCCACCTGATGTATCCAGGTCCCATTCCGTATCCCCTCAGGGCCGCTTTCAGCCAAGGCCACCGTACCGAATCAAAGGCTTTGACCGTGTCTAGCGACACGATAGCCAGCTCGTCCGTGTCTTCCTCAATTTGGTCAATAATGTGGTGCAGCCTCCTATGGTTATCAGTGATGTTCCTGCCTGGGACATAGCCCGTCTGATCAGGGTGTATCAGTTTACCGATCACCCTCTTCAGCCTATTAGCCAACACTGCCGTGAGTATTTTGGTCTCCTGGTTGAGCATGGACAAAGGTCTGTAGGACCCACAGTCCACAGCCGGCTTGCCTGGTTTACAGGAGTATGGATGATCACAGCCTCGCGAAGGGACAATGGAAGTTCCCCCTGCTCATAGGTCTCGTTGAACATGGCAAGCAGTGGCTGGAGCAGCTCCCGCTTGTATGTCTTGTAAAACTCACTAGGCAACCCATCCGACCCGGGCGCCCTGCACGTGGGCAGATTCTGAATCACCACCTCCAGCTCATCCGGGGTGACCGGAGCGTCTAACTCCGCGCGTTCTAGGTCATCCAGGGTGGGAAGCTCTATGTCCTCTAATGTGTCCAGTGTGTCCTGACACATATCCTCCCCTGTGTCCTCATACAAATGTCTATAAAACTTGAGGAACTCCTCGTTTACCCCCTCTTGTGTGTTGCAGATGCGACGTCCCTCATCCCAGCTGGATGCTGCATTAGCTGTTCTCCTTTCCTTCGGAACAACCGTGTGTTCCAAGGAAATCCCTGCCGCGTGGAGGAGCCCCAAAATGGATGCCGTTGCCATGGAGGCATCCACATCAACAACTGCTGCCGCGCAGTCCACCGCCGCAGGCCCAGGTTCCCATTTGCTGTGTCCGCCTGCCCGCCCCTCCCCTCCTGCTTTAAATGGAGGGGGAGAGGGCCAAGAGGCGAAGCCGACGAGAGAAGGCCAGGAGAAAAGGCCTCCTGTGCTCTTTGCAGCTCCACTGCGAGCCCGTTTCCCCACACGCCAGCTGGATGTTGCATCAGCTGTTCTCCTTTCCTTCGGAACAACCGTGTGTTCCAAGAAAATCCCTGCCGAGTGGAGGAGCCCCAAAATGGATGCCGTTGCCATGGAGGCATCCACATCAACAACTGCTGCCGCGCAGTTCACCGCCGCAGGCCCAGGTTCCCATTTGCTGTGTCCGCCTGCCCGCCCCTCCCCTCCTGCTTTAAATGGAGGGGGAGAGGGCTGAGAGGCGAAGCCGACGAGAGAAGGCCAGGAGAAAAGGCCTTGTGTGCTCCTTGTGTGCCGTTTGCCCAAAACCTACGCCGCACCCAGAAGGTAAGAAGCACTACCCTTGCAAGCTTCTCTCTAACCCCTGCACCACCTCAAGGCGTTTCAGGTTGCGCGCCCATACTTTGCAAGCCGCCATCAGCTCACAGCCCATTCCCACGAGCACCCGTAATACACGGCTATGCTCACGTACTGTACAACCCTCTTTACTCGCTGATAAGGCCAGGCACCCCCGCAAAACCTCAAAGCCTGCATCCACCTTAAGTACTACCAACACAGCCACCAACAAAGTACTTAACTTTTCATATAATTATACCGCCTCCATAACCAATGTGATTACAAATGTGTCCTCCACCACTGAAAATGAGCCCCCCCCAGTGTAAAATCTGTGATGTGCAATTCTTCTACCACCATTTTGAATGCAGTGTGCCAAATGCTATGACACCTGTGTCCACCACCGCTGAAAATGAGACCCCCAGTGTAAAATCTGTGATGTGCAATTCTTCTACCACCATTTTCAATGCTAGTGTGCCAAATGCTATGCCACCTGTGTCCACCACCGCTGAAAATGAGACCCCCAGTGTAAAATCTGTGATATGCAATTCTTCTACCACTATTTTGAATGCTAGTGTGCCAAATGCTATGCCACCTGTGTCCACCAGCGCTGAAAACGAGACCCCCAGAGTAAAATCTGTGATATGCAATTCTTTTACCACCATTTTGAATGCTAGTGTGCCAAATGCTATGCCACCTGTGTCCACTACCGCTGAAAACGAGACCCCCAG